>NC_059351.1:26327500-27527500 GCF_019703515.2 Myxocyprinus asiaticus
AAAAGTCTGCATACCCTTAGTTCTTAATACTGTGTATTGCCCCCTTTAGCATCAATGACAGTGTGCAGTCTTTTGTAATAGTTGTCTATGAGGCCCCAAATTCTTGCAGGTGGTATAGTTGCCCATTCGTCTTGGCAAAATGCCTCCAGGTCATGCAAAGTCTTTGGTCGCCTTGCATGAACCGCACATTTGAGATCTCCCCAGAGTAGCTTGATGATATTAAGGTCAGGAGACTGTGATGGCCACTCCAGAACCTTCACCTTTTTCTGCTGTAACCACTGGAGGGTCAACATGGCCTTGTGCTTAGGGTCATTGTCATGCTGGAAAGTCCAAGAGCGTCCCATGTGCAGCTTTCATGCAGAAGAATGCAAATTGTCTGCCAGTATTTTCCGATAACATGCTGCATTCATCTTGCCATCAATTTTCACAAGATTCCCCGTACCTTTAGAGCTCACACACCTCCAAAACATCAGTGAGCCACCAACATGCTTCACAGTGGGGATGGTATTCTTTTCACTATAGGCCTTGTTGACCCCTCTCCAAACGTAGCGCTTATGGTTGTGACCATAAAGCTCTATTTTGGTCTCGTCACTCCCAATTACAGTGTGCCAGAAGCTGTGAGGCGTGTCAAGGTGTTGTTGGGCATATTATAACTGGGCTTTTTTGTGGCATTGGCACAGTAAAGGCTTCTTTCTGGCAGCTCATTTTTGTTCAAGTATCATCGTATTGTGCTCCTTGAAACAACCACACCGTCTTTTTCCAGAAGAGCCTGTATTTCTCCTGAGGTTACCTGTGGGTTTTTCTTTGTATCCCAAACAATTCTTCTGGCAGTTGTGGCTGAAATCTTTCTTGGTTTACCTGACCTTGGTTTGGTATCAAGAGATCCCAGAATTTTCCACTTCTTAATAAGTGATTGAACAGTACTGACTGGCATTTTCAAGGCTTTGGATATCTTTTTATATCCTTTTCCATCTTTATGAAGTTCAATTACCTTGTTACACAGGTCTTTTGACAGTTCTTTTCTGCTCCTCATGGCTCAGTATCTAGTCTGCTCAGTGCATCCACGTGAGAGCTAACAAACTCATTGACTATTTATGCACAGACACTAACTGCAATTTAAAGAGCCACAGGTGTGGGAAATTAACCTTTAATTGCCATTTAAACCTGTGTGTGTCACCTTGTGTGTCTGTAACAAGGCCAAACATTCAAGGGTATGTAAACTTTTGATCAGGGCCATTTGGATGATTTCTATTATCATTATGATTTAAAAAGGAGCCAAACAACTATGTGATAATAAATGGCTTCATATGATCACTATCCTTAAATAAAAGACTTTAAAAAAAAAAGTTTCTTTGCACGATCAGTCATATTTTCAAAATCAATGCCAAAATTTCACAATTTCTGCCAGGGTATGCAAACTTTTGAGCACAACTGTATATATATATACACTATATTGCCAAAAGTATTCGCTCACCCATCCAAATAATTGAATTCAGGTGTTCCAATCACTTCCATGGCCACAGGTGTATAAAATGAAGCACCTAGGCATGCAGACTGCTTCTACAAACATTTGTGAAAGAATGGGCCGCTCTCAGGAGCTCAGTGAATTCCAGCATGGTACTGTGATAGGATGCCACCTGTGCAACAAGTCCAGTCGTGAAATTTCCTCGCTACTAAATATTCCACAGTCAACTGTCAGTGGTATTATAACAAAGTGGAAGTGATTGGGAATGACAGCAACTCAGCCACGAAGTGGTAGGCCACGTAAAATGGTCAGCGGATGCTGAGGCGCATAGTGCGCAGAGGTCGCCAACTTTCTGCAGAGTCAATCGCTACAGACCTCCAAAGTTCATGTGGCCTTCAGATTAGCTCAAGAACAGGGCGTAGAGAGCTTCATGGAATGGGTTTCCATGGCCGAGCAGCTGCATCCAAGCCATACATCACCAAGTGCAATGCAAAGCGTCGGATGCAGTGGTGTAAAGCACGCCGCCACTGGACTCTAGAGTAGTGGAGACGCATTCTCTGGAGTAACAAATCACGCTTCTCCATCTGGCAATCTGATGGACGAGTCTGGGTTTGGTGGTTGCCAGGATAACGGTACTTGTCTGACTGCATTGTGCCAACTGTGAAGTTTGGTGGAGGGGGGATTATGGTGTGGGGTTGTTTTTCAGGAGCTGGGCTTGGCCCCTTAGTTCCAGTGAAAGGAACTCTGAATGCTTCATCATACCAAGAGATTTTGGACAATTCCATGCTCCCAACTTTGTGGGAACAGTTTGGGGATGGCCCCTTCCTGTTCCAACATGACTGTGCACCAGTGCACAAAGCAAGGTCCATAAAGACATGGATGAGTGAGTTTGGTGTGGAAGAACTTGACTGGCCTGCACAGAGTCCTGACCTCAACCCGATAGAGCACCTTTGGGATGAATTAGAGCGAAGACTGTGAGCCAGGCCTTCTCGTCCAACATCATTGTCTGACCTCACAAATGCGCTTCTGGAAGAATGGTCAAAAATTCCCATAAACACACTCCTAAACCTTGTGGAAAGCCTTCCAAGAAGAGTTGAAGCTGTTATAGCTGCAAAGGGTGGGCCGACGTCATATTAAACCCTATGGATTAAGAATGGGATGTCACTTAAGTTCATATGCGTCTAAAGGCAGATGAGCGAATACTTTTGGCAATATAGTGTATATATATATTGTATATATGTAAATATTATACTTCACATAATTAAACTATACACAGTAGCATACATAATATACATTGTAGGAGCAGATACGCATTTCTACAATATAAAAATTAGCTTAAATTAGCTTAAATTATCTTAAAAGTCGAAATATTGTTTGTTTTATTTACATATTTGTATATAACCCTATTATTGGCCTACTTCAATCTGCACAATTTTTAATTGTTAGTCAATGTAATCATCAGATGGATGCTTTTGGAGCATCTCACTTTGGTTGAGTCGCATTTTAGCATCTGCCAAATGATTAAATGTAAATGTTCTACTGGTTGTCAGCGTCTCTCTAGTCATAAGCGCTGTGTTTTTAGGATGCTGTGTCAAGTTAAATGTAGTTTGATACATGGAAAAATACATCTCGAGATCCCTGCATTCTGTTGTGTTCGGTCAAGTCATACACAGCACAAAAGTGATTTCAATTTCCAAGAGGATTCGGAGCTGCCTCTCTGGGTCCTCAGGCACCAGGGAGGTCCAAGCCATCCTGCCAAGATGGTCTGTGGGGAAACCTGGTCACAACATCTGCACTCATGAAAACATTTTTCTGTTGATTTATTTTTGGACTTAATCTCAAGCAGATTTCCACATTGAGCAACTTGTCTTTGGACCGAGCGAGGTCGCACCTAATCCGTGGAAGTATGGCTCCCCTTAAAATGAATGTTATGAATGTTTTTTATGGTTTTGAATTCTGCGTGTTTGGTGGTAAACCAGCTAAGCCCGAAAAGTTTCTCGTCAATATTCTCGTCACTAGATATAGCTCGGGTCCCTCCACCATGTAATTCTCTGAGATTTTAATTTGTCTGTTTTATTGTCCAACAGGTGAAAATTGTATGATGATCGCTTGCAAGCCACTCAATTTGAAGGATCATTCCTGTCAAGTTACACACTGAAGCTTAATGCTTAGGTTAAAGGGTTCATTCAAATACCTAACCCTAAGAATAAGCAATAATAACAGTAATTCTTCCCTTAGCAAACACCACTAATAATAATTTACATTCAGAGGTGATAAATATGACCCCAGGTACCTTATATCATTAGCCCCTCCAGGCTCACCTTGACAGCCTCACAGACTTGCAGGCAAAGCTATGTCAGAACAGCACTCGTGCCTCCAACCAGAGGAAAAGGATCTCTCAAGTCTGACACACAACTATGAAGGGGCCAGGGGCTTGAGTGTCAAGTTACCAGAGGCAGGTCCAAACCCACCACTGGGGCCACGAATGGCAAGTGAGGTGAGGAAGACTGACTTTCCTGGTTAACATTCCACACTCAGTGTCATTACCACAGTCAGAGCTTTAACCAAAAAAACCTGGACGAGCCCCCTAAACCTTGCCCTAACAGTCATGACATGCACATTGAAATGTCAGTGTAGAGTATTTCCTATGTGTTGTCCCTGAAAAAGAAAACTTGTAAATATTATTAAAGATATCCAGTATGCCTTGGATTTCTCCAGCTCCTGAGGAGGGAAAAAAAAGACCTTCCCTTGCCAAAGGTATCGTCTGCTAAATTAGCACAGGTGCAAGGTTTCGCATGACAAAGAGCTCTTTGTGACCAGTCAGGATCATATTTTGTGACTTGGTTTCAATTAAATAAAAAAAATAAAGTAATTTCTTACAGAATAAACATGCTTAGTTTGAAATGCATGGTTGCATGATCTAAGTAGTGAGAAACTGCAATTAAGAGCAGTTGTTAAGAAATAAGCCCCCAGCTTACAATGTCATCTCCACATCAGAACGGATACATGGACATCTCTGGAGTGAGGCCAATCCAAACAGAATTCCTTTCAATAGGCATTCCAGTTTGATTAATATGGAAGGTAGTGTAGGTAATGTTTGATGCGCAAATATAGGTACAAAAATGGACTGCAATAATAAGACATTGGGTCTGTTCCAAAACCTAGTGAGCTGCCTACAGATGAAGCAGTTTAAGGTATCATACGCACACTCCTAATACAAAGGTTTTTCCAACATTATGCTGCCTTCTAAGATACCTCGTTTCGGTCAAATTATTAAACTTAAATTAAGGAAGTAAATGTAGCCTAGTTCTTAAGTTTCCCCAACAAATGGTGCCTGTCAACGTTAGTTTACCTATTGTAACATAACTCTCTCTCTGATTTATGTATGTGTAGCTAATTCAGTCAACAAGCGGTAAATATTCAATGTTTATCCTCACTGACACCTTGACACTGTTCTTGAACATACAGTAGTAGGCTGTCTACTGCCTACATAAGCAACTGCTTTTCTAGACAGTGTCCTAACAGAGGCTGACAATTGATTCCAGCAGAGATCGACATTAGCATATTGCTAAGTGAACAATCGTAAATAGGGCACCTTTCTGAAATGGGCTCAATATGCTAAAAAGCCTAGAAACATATAGTACACACAAATATTGAGTAAAATAGATGTTTTTTTTTTTATTTTATTTTTATTAGATTGCACTATTTTTATCGAAACTTAGCATTGTTGGAAAAATAAGTACATTGGTGACACTTTAAAAAAAGGTTCTACTTGTTAACATTAGCTAATGCATTAGGTAGGCCTAACATGAACGAACAATGAACAATGATTTATCTTGGTTAATAATAATTTATAAAACAAATAATATAGTGCAATGTTCATGTTATTTCATGATACATTAATGTTAGCGTAAACTACTCTGAATGTAAAAACCCTTACAAAAATCGAGAGTTCTGGCAAACTTGCAGCAAATTTGGCACACATTATTCTCACATGCAAATGAGGCAAACTCTTCATTGTTGCCAAAGGTTTGCTGCAGGTTCACCACTACCGGTGAAGAGCTGCAAACATTTGCAGTGAATAGCAGGCTCATTTGCATGTGAAAATAATGAGTGGGAAATTTGTGGGAAATTGCAGCAGGTTTGCTAGAACTCTAGATTTGTTGTTAGGGAAATGTATGAGTATATGTAGAAATTAAAAGTAACCAAGATTAATAAATACTGTAAAAGTATTGTTCATTGTCAGTTCATGTTATCTATTGTGTTAACTAATATTAATAAATACAACCTGACTGTTCAGTGTTAGCAGTATATTTAAAATCAACATTTCTCTCACTTCGTCTGGCATCTTGGATTTATTTTTTCAGTTTCATGTAATAATGCATTATTATAGGAATACATGGAAGGCTGTACATGCAAGTAAATGACTAATCAAATGATGACAGAATTTTATTATTTGGGTAAACTGTCCCTTTAAGTTTCCGACTCCATAGGCAGCTCACTAGGTTTTGGAACAGATCAACTGACACACATGGAGTTCCACGATGCGGCCACTGCAAACGGCCTGGCTGCAGCCAAAATAGGAAGTTCCTGTGGTGAGACAGCCCCATGTGCTTGGGCTGGAAAACCTCTCAACAACATCCTGTGGTTACCTGGACACTATGACCCAGAAGAAAGGACTCCTTAGAAAGCGGCCTGCCTGAGGCCCGAGGAGGAGACGACATGCCATTCGGCGAGCGGAAAGGGAGGACGGCTTTTGTAAATAATGTGCCTGGAATCCCTGAGCCTGCTTGCTTTGGAGTGTGTGTCCCAGTCCTACTTCCCCCCATCTGAAAAAGGCTATAGGGGAAAGAATCAGATCACAATCAGATCACAAGCAGCCTTGGGTTGTCCCCTGTCTGGGATGTGAAGGGGATGAATGAAGACTTAACAGAAAATTAAAGAGGAGGAAAAGAGTGAGAGACAAAGAGAGAGAGTCAGAGATTTGGAGACAGAGAGAGAGAGAGAGAGAAACCTCCCACGGACACCGGTACTTTATGACTTCTCCCAAGATAAATATTTCTTTAGTTACAGGGGTAGCAAGACAAAGAATGAAGAGCTGTTCCAGGAGTGATTCTCTCTCTGTTTCTGGTGTTGTTGAACATTTTATGAACTCTCGTGTTACTGCTGGATTGCTTCCAGAAAAAACAGACTACTGTGTATGTTAAATGGAGATTACAATAACAGTCTGGCTCAATGCAGATATAGAGCACTTTGAGGCTTAATTTTAAAGGTACCATTAATGCAAATACTCACCTTCATGCCATTCCAAACAAATATTTTTTCCTTTCTTCTGTGGAACACACAAGGTGTAATTTTGCAGAATGTCTTTACTGCTGTCGCATTTCAAACGTAAAATAAAAAAATGAACAATAAAAATTATAATAGGAGTCGTCAATATGACTTTTGTGCTGTATATCAAGTCTTCTTCTGTCAAACTGGCTGCAAATGTGACATTCTTCACTGGTAGTGGTGAACCTCTGGCAACAATGAAGAGTTTGCTGCAAAGCTCATTTGCATGTTAAAATAATGTGTGGCAAATTTGCGGCAAGTTTTGCCAGAACTTTCATATTTTTGTAAGGGAGTGCCCAAAATTTTAAACGTCACTGAAAATCTATCCGCCGTAGCTATCAAATCTCTATTGCATTTGAGTACATTTGAAATATTGTGAGTAAAAGTATTCCAAATATAACGCATCGAGATGCAACATGACAGGTTTGAAGTCAACATGGAATATCGTTGGTTCTGGTGTGTTTTGTAACTGATGAAATCTTGATGCACCATATTTTAAAGTAAACGAAAGTGAATGAAATTTTAGTGCTTGGCCACAGGGGAAGATTGTTAGTAAATAACGTCATTTGTATGGCAATCATTGGACAATTTTATGGTTTTAGAAGATCTGGAATATAGTGAACAGGTTGTATGGACTACGTCAAGATGCGTCATGCCATGTTTGACACCAAACAATATTTGTTATTGCGTGTTTTGTGATTGTTGAACTTTTTGCAACACGTATTGATTCACCATGTTTCAATGTGCGTGAACGTGAATGAGATTAGAATATTTTCACAGAATAATAATTTACATTTCACAAAAAGCAATCGTATGACTTCATAAAAGTGTAGCGCATGAGTTGTATGGACTACTTTTGTCACTTTCATGGTGCTTTTTTTTAAACAAAACAAAAAAAAAGCATAATAATAAATAATGTCTTTTTGCGTTCCACAGAAGAGAGAAGATCATATGGGTACATTATTGTATATTTACATATTTGAATTGCTGTGTTATGTGGTCCTGTCTGTTTAGCACTGCCATAAGCAAATGAATGTATGAATACTATTAAACTTTAAGAACAACATTTTCATTTTTTTTTTTTTATTTACAATCCAAACCCATTCAAACTTGGGTGGAGACCATGTGTTTAAAGCTCTACCCCCCCCCCACCCAATAAAGAAAACAAAATAATGAAAAAAGACCAGTAATTGTCACTCGTGAACGAGTGCTGAGCCTAATAGTGGTCAAGTGACAAATGAATGAAGATCCGAAGACCAACTCGGGAGGTGAACTAATCAATTCTATTTCCTGTACAGAGCCCACGCGGCTCTCAAATGACAAATGAATGAAAGAATTGTACCCGAAGACCGATTCGGGAGGAGAACTAATCAATTCTGTTTCCTGTAGAGCCTATGCATCTGTCACGTGACAAATTAATGAAATTACTTGAATAAATATTTGTTCATTTTGCTGAATGAGACTCAAAGATCCAAGTCAGTAAAAAGATCCGATCTTTCCATCACTAGTGCAGCCTGAGCTGTTATTGGCTCTTTGTGAAACTTAAAGGAACAGTTCACCTAAAAATGAAAATTCTATTGTTATTTACTCACTTCACGTTGTTTAAAAACTCGAATGACTTGGAACACAGATGTTTGAGGCTTTCCTTTTGTGTTCCACAGAAGAAAGAAAAGTCATATGGTTTTGGAACAATAAAGGGTGAGTATATTGTGGCACATTTTTCATTTTTGGGTGAACTATCCCTTTAAATTAATAAGGTGCATTATTGGACTGTCGATTTGCAGTCCAACCTCGATGTGGTTTTTCTACGCAGGGTGGAAGCATTACACTTTGTGAGAGGTTTCAAGTCTTCATGTTCCACTTGTTACTGTATGGTGTTAGAAGTCAGAAGAGTCTATATTGGTACATTTTATAGAGAAAATGTAAGCGGTGCTTGCCCATGCAAAACTAACCCTCATGATGCAAGAGTGTTGTGTGTGGTTGCCATGCTGTTGCTAGGGTGTTTTTGGACTTTGCAAGGTTTTTGCTTACTGGACGAGTCAAATGAATAGAGCCCCTTAGAGGACAGAGAGGGATTTATTTTCTGAAATACTTTTGTGTTCCAACACTAGACTTTTAGACCACTTTTTTACCACAGTTCAACTATAGTTACTGTAGAAAAATCATGATTAATTTTCATAAGGGATGGATAAAGCATTTGCAAGGAAGCCCAAAATAATTGTGAGGGAAAGCAATAGTTTTGCATTTCCTGAAAATAGTGTTGCGTTCCCACACAATACCCACAGTAACCAGTTCAACTATGGTGAGGTAAAATCAAACTAACCACAACATTTACCATGGTTAGACTTAAGTTACCATTTTTTTAATCATGATATTTTTGGTAAAACTAAAGTAATACAGGAAAACATCTCTGGTTACACATATAACATCGGTTCCCTGAGATGAAGGGAACGAGATATTGCATCAGAAGCTTATGGGAACTCCTTCTCAACGATCTAGTTGAAGCCCTTGTACAATAACGGCAATTACATTTTAGCCAATGGTGTTTAAGCCTTGACCTTTAAGGTGCGTAGTTGGCCTATATTAGCGGGAACGAAATCACCATTTCTTCAGAATTTTTTGACTGAGGGACAAGGAGCGCATCGCTCGCACCTCAAAGCTCTCAGTCAGTAGTGCGACAAGCTTATGCAATGTCTCACTCCCTTCATATCAGGGAACTGAAGTTACATGCGTAACTGGAGACGTTTTGAATTCCCTTGAAATAGTGTTGGATTCCCTTGCAATAAGTTTTGCGTTTCCACGCAATAGCTTTATCCATCCCTGACGAAAACTAACCACGGTTTTACTACAGTTACCAGTTCAACTATGGAATTTTCTAGTAAAAGCACAGTAACCACAAAGTTTACCATGGTTTGATTATTAATATTTATTAATAACTTGACAATTTATTAACCATGATATTAACTAAGTAAATAATGCAGGAAAACCAAATAAATAAATTTACCATGGTTTTACTACAGAAACCTTATATTAACTACGAAATTCATGGTAAAACTAATGCCATAATACAAGAAAACATCTCGGTCACGCGAAGTGTAACCCTAGTTCCCTGAGTGGGAACGAGACACTGCGTAATCGCATTGGGACACACCCTGAGTGTCACGTGGTCTAAAGCCCTTATACAATCACGCCAATTTATTGGCTGATGACGCTTAAGCGACGCCCCTAGGGAGCTACGTCATGGGCTCCATAAAAGTGCTCCCTTTGCGCCATTGAGTCAGATTTTCTGCATGAAGGCACGAGCCTATGCAGCTACTAGAGAGTATGGCCAGCTTACGCAACGTCTCGTTCCCACTCAGGGAACTAGGATTATGCTTCAGGTAACCGAGATGTTCCCTTGGAAGGAACTTGAGCTGCGTAATCGCATTGGGTACAATATACATTCATGCCATGCAAACAGTAGCTGCCAACTCTCTATACCCTTGTGCCAAGCATACAGCGGCACACAAGCAAGCTAAAGCATCAGAATAAATCAGAGGGAATTATGAGTTTATTCCTGTTCCAACAGAGAGAACCTGGGAAGCAGGAGTCAAACCCTCATCCAGATTATAAAATCTAGCAAATGTCAAGTCATTTTTATTTGTATAGCACTTTTCACAACACACATCGTTTCAAAGCAGCTTTACAAGAAATCATGCATTAACAAAAAAAAAAAAATTAACTGTAATATCTATAATGTCTTACAGTGATCATTGTGTAGTTTGATTAAATATGATTGTAAAATGTGTATAGAAATTACATAATTAAATAATAATTGTATTTAGAAACCCTGTGAGCAAGCTGAAGGCGACTGTGGCAAGGACCACAAAACTCCTGTATGCAAAGAGGACCATCCTGCCACCATACAAATGTCCTCCAAGGACGCACCTCTAGCCAAAGCCCATGAGGATGCCATGCTCCTCGTAGAATGAGCTCGAATACCCGAAGGCGAAGGTAAACTGTGTGCTTCGTAAGCACTTGAAATTGCATCAACTAGCCAATGAGACAGTCTTTCCTTGGACATGACACACCCCTGTTGCGGCCACCAAAGCACATAAACAACTGCTCTGACTTACGCCACTGGCTAGTACGGTCAACATAAACTCGCAGCGTCCGAATTTGGCAAAGCATATGCAATCTTTCATGCTCCTCCAACTCAAATGGGGGAGGATAGAAAGCCTGAAAATTAAGTCTACGAGCGAAATTATGTTGAAACGACCTTGGGCAAATACCCTTGAACCCTTGAAGGCCCTGGTGCAAATCCATACATAAGGGATTAATTGACAGGGCATGCAAATCACCAACCCTTTTAAATGACGCCAATGCCATCAGCAGGGCCATTTTAAGAGTCAGAAACTTATCAGTGTCTGTTGCCAAGGGCTCAAACGGAGCACCCAAGAGCACCTCTTAAACAACAGATAAATCCCATAAAGGAACACGGATGGGACAAATGGTCTAAACCTGCGTACCCCACGCATAAAATGAGGGACAAGAGAATGTCTACAGACAGAGACTCCATTGATAAGCACATGCTCAGCTGCTATAGCGGCAACATAGACTTTAAGCGTTGCCGGGGCAACCCCGGCCCCAAAATGCTCTTGCCAAAAAATCCAGCACTGTACCGACAGGGCATTGAACTGGATCTTCACCTCGCGCTGTACACCGAGAAGCAAAAATTCGTCACTTGAATGTATATAGCTTCCTAGTTGATGAACCTCTAGCATTCAGAATGGTATCAACCACAGCGGGGTTAACCCATCATTCAAAAGTGCACCCCGTTGAGGGGCCATACCTATAACTTCCACAAGTCTGGCCAGGGGTGCCAAATGCTGCCCCAAGCCTGAGACAACATGTCTGTTCTGACTGAAATCTCCCCAGGCACTTTCTCCAGGAGAGAGACCAGAGTTGAAAACAATAATTGAGATGACCAAAATGGCGCCACTAACAGAAGCTGAACCCGATCCTCTCGAACTCTCTGCAGAACTGCGTGCATCAGACTGATCAGTGGAAATTCCTAAAGACGCGTTGTCGGCCACTGATGCGCCAACGCATCGATGCCCAGTGGTGCCGGGGGCGAGAGGCAAACCAGAGGGGACAGTGTGACATCTCACTTGAAGCAATCAGATCCACTTCTGCTCTGCTGAACCCTCTCCAGATATGTTCCATAATCTGAGGATGTAATGTCCACTCACCGGGTATCAAGCCCTGTCTGGACAGGAGATCCACCCCCAAATTCAACCAGACCAGAACATGCACGGCTCATAGAGACAGCACATTGTCCCCTGCCCAGAGAAGAATGCGACATACCAGCCTCAGCATGGCAAGAGAACGCACTCCTCACTGGCGATTGATGTAGGACACCACCGTCCTGTTGTATGACTGGATAAGGACATGACTGCCTTGAATCTCCAGGAGGAAAAACTTTAACGCCAGCAGCACTGTGAACATCTCCAGACAGTTTATGTGCCAATATTGTCGCTGGCCCGTCCAAACCCTGTAGGCTGGACAACCCTCGTATACAGCACCCCAACCTGTGTATAATTTTGATACGCTTTGCCCCCAAAAGTGAATCCGAGAAAGCACCTGTGCTTCGTGCAATCTGAATATGGAAACAAGCGTTCTTCAAATCTATTGTCATAAAACAGTCCCCCGGCTGCACTTGTGACATTATTTGCTTCTGTCAACATTCCGAATTGACATTTCATTAGTTTGTCATTTAAACATCTCAAATCCAGAATGGGACGCAAGCCGCCGTCTTTTTTCGGGACCAGAAATTAACGGCTGTAAAAGCCACACTCTCTCTGAGAAGGGGTAATCTCCTCTATTGCCCCTTTTTCTAAGAAAGAATGGATTTCCTGAATCAAAAACAGGGCTTCCCGAACAGAAACGTCTGTCGGAACAACCCCACTGAACACCCCTGCGGAGTTTGCCTGAATTGAATTACATGATATTTTTTGTAAGTGATTCCTCTACACTGTACCTTCTATTAACTGAACGTTCCAAGACATTTCATGTAGGGCTTGTACTTTCCCTAATTTGACATTCAAAAACTGTGTTATTGTGGACATTTATATAAGACGGCCTTAAATTCCACCAGTGGTCTGTACTGATGGGGTTTGAGCTATACAGTGCACTAGATCTACTAATTATCAGCGTTATTGGCAGCCCGACCACTTGGCAGAGTCCCGTCTCTGCCACCCTGTGTCCCCCTCCTTTCCTCCTCCTCTCAAGCAATGGGCACTAACAATCCATGGCATTGTGCAAACAAAGCGGCTGGTTTGTTCTGGCATCTGGTGTCCCTGTTTTAGGGCAACCGTTTCGGAACGTCCAAAAAGTGTGGGGAATGAAGAGGAGAGAAAAGGTTTGCTCTGATCCAGTTTCTAAATGATTCTGAATGGCTTTTGTCTTGTAAAGATGGTTGGGCTTTGCGTTGGCTCCCATCGCAGAGAAATGTCAAGTTGACTGCATAGAAAGCTATGACCATTTTCACAGGGAGGTGATTCACAGCACAGCGCTTATATTGCTTTAGAATTATAATCAGAATCAGCTTTATTTTCAGGAATGCTTACATATAAAAGGAATTTGTCTTGGTGCCAGGAGCTTCCAGTGCACAACAATACAATACAGCAACAAGACAGAGATAATAATAAAAAATTATTAAAAAAATAAAGAAAAATTTAATAAAATAAAAATTTTATAGAAAAAAAGTATATATAGAATACACAATAAGACAATATATATATATATATATATATATATATATATATATATATATATATATATATATATTATGCAACTTGCATCATTTGTGCTTGTAAAACGAATGATACCTCAAATTGTACGGCTTGTTTAGGACAGGTGTGCTTTATCGTTCCTAATCGATCAGATGTATGACATACTTTTCATGTGATGGATGATAAAATGGGTGAAAAAAATCCAATACACTTACATTGAAAGAAGGACCTGAGCCATATCAAGAGACCAGAATATCATAGAGACTTGGGGGTGGGCTCTTTTGACTTTGGCCAGTAAGCAACCACCCGGCAACCACCCAGAACAGCTTAGCAACTGCATAGCAATGCACTAACAACCACTCAGAACATGTTAGCAACTGTATAGCAACACCCTGGCAACAACCCCAAACACCCTTGCATTGTGGTTTATTTTGCCAACTGTCCCGTATTTGCCAAAATATGTCCAGTATGGGATGGCTATTGTAATGGAGTTTCATTAACAAAGTTTGGGAGGAGCAAGTTCATTTAATCTGACCAATCACACTGCCAGAGCAAGCATGTACAAACAGCTGCTTACCTCTACGTGGCATCAAGCCTTCTGGCATTTGGCCCCACCCATTTGCCCATGAACAGACCCAGGTGAGAGACTCATTCAAAGCTATTTCGCTGCAAAGCATTCACCCTCATCATAACAGCTCTTCTGTCTAAATAATCTTGTTATTCAACAGAAGCTGCAGCAGCAGCTCATATGTTTTTGCAGCATTGACCGCTACCACTTTAAATGCTATTTTTACTCTGTCTTTCTTTCTAATCTCTAATCACAGAAGCAGATCATAGCGTGCAGCTGCTTCTGCAATGGCCGCTTCGGCGCTGTATACATGTGAAACAGCTCCCTACGACTGTTCATATGGTCTCTTATCTAAACTTTCCACCCGAAGCGGTCTGTCACGCGAGCTTGCCTCCGCGAACGGGTGCTGCTCTGGCCTTATGCCACTTGAGCTCTATTTCAGCTTTTAATTGAAGCTATTTATTTAATTCAATCATTATTCCAATGCTCCCCAGCATTCCAATCCAGTTCTCCCACACAGGTGATTCCTGTCAGCCTGATTACGTCATTTAAGGCTCATTTAAGGCATGTTCCACTCAGTAATTCCATTCGAAGTCATCTTCCAACATGACTATCATGATTGTTCTCCCTTCAAAGTGCCCTTTGGAGTGTGATTTATTCCATTTGGAACACAGGGGCAATCATGCAACAAGTGAACTTCCTTTCAAATGACCACTACTCTAATTAAAAACATCTTTCCAAATCAGCACAGACATTTTAGCGTGAGCTCACTGCTGCAGCAGCATCCGTTCTGACAATGCTACAGCTCACTACAGCTATATACAGCTTCCATCCGAACAGACACAAGCCGAATTCGGTCGTGCTCCGTGTCACAACTCATTCATGAATAATTCCGCAAACATGTCTTGCCTCCTCGCAGCATTCAAGCTCGCCTCGCAGCTCTGATAAGCATGAAGCAAGTGCATCTACAAACTTCTACTCATCTCTGGACTACACATGACTTTCTTTCCTCCCACCCAGGACAAACATTTCATGCAGATAAAATCAACCCATCATTTTAATTTTACAGACTTGTCTCCTCTACTTTTGCCCTTAATCATTGGATTACAAACTCTTAACAAATTCGACCATAGAACCTTATTGCTGCATGACTTTTAAAGTATTCAACAATCTGTCATAATCTTGCGCTCCACCCAAGTTTAAAGCAGCGGGTTGATTCGCCTTACAATATTTCACACAATATTTCATTTTTTTTTTGTAGAATTTACAGGTTATCAATATAAATAAGTCATTTTATTCACCACACTACTGCAAACGGTGTCCATATAGTATCTATTAAATCCAATTCTCAGGCACAAACTCCAAATGATTTTGTACATCCTCGTCAAAATGAGACAATTCACCCTGTGCCAATAATACAGAGTTAATGGTATTACTTGCATTATGTTGGAAAAAAATCTACAAAGCTCCAAACCATATGCTTAAGTTAAAAAAATATCAGAATACGGTATTCATCTTGGTACTTAGTTTCAGGTGCCTTCTAATTTCATGACAAACCACAACTTTAAATGTCATTGTATGCACGCACATGCAAGCATGTATCCTGACACTGCTTCACATACACTACCGGTCAAAAGTTTTGAAACACTGTTGGGCCTCATGTATTCAGATAGAAGACAAAGGCAGGCCTAACACAAGTCGTAAAACCTAACTCAGGCCCCCACACACCAAGTCATAAATCGCGCCAAAATCAAACAAAGGGAGTCCAAAACAGACTACAAATCCCATGAAGCCTTGCTCACTAAAGGATCGTACTCTCAACCCCTATTGGATGAGGCACACAACAGAACGTCCCTCAAACCATGACATCATCAGGAGTAGAAATACCTCTGAAATGCTTCCGAGATTTGCTTCCAGCAACTTTGTTTGCAGTGTGTAGACGCAGCTCATCGCTGCTCTCAGCTGCAACCTCGTGGCACAAGGAAGTAACGTCCGACTTGAAACTGTGGCCATACAATCTCCATCTCGCTGGACGAGTTGAGATTACTCTGTGTTCAACCAAACACTCTAATGGATCCGAAGGAGACTGCCGAGCAATTCGCATCTTCATCCGTTTGCCTGCAGAAGTGAAGAGATTAAAGATTTCTCTTCCATCTTCAATCAAGTCGACATTTCTGAAGTTCTCCGCCAGCCCGCCGAGAATCAACAGCCGTGCCCGCCAACAGAGCGAGGAAACGGCCTCCTGTTATCACACGAGCCTCAAGGAACCGGGTCGGAATTAAAGGATGGATGAACACACATTCTGCATCCTCATGCGATTCAAGTAAGAGATTTACGTCTGGGCAGAGATAGAATATTATAGTGTGTTATTCTTGTGTTTCAAGGTTTTTGCTTGTACAGTTTACGGACCGCCATGTCCGCTCATTATTAATACTCAGGGTATTAATTATCACGAATTTGTTTTGCTGTATTGTGGTCCAACCAAATTGGACTGTTGTGTATTTTTGCCATCGCGGGTGAAACCGGCAAACTGAGTTATCCATTAAAGAGTCAAAGAATGCGGGACTTTTACAAGCCATCCACCGCATCTCTGAGTGATAAACTAACAGCTGCTTTCTCTCCCACGATCGTGAAATCGGCTTTAGGGCCATCACTTAATTCTCTCTCTCTCTCGTACTAACCACACACACACACACACACACACACTCGCTCTCACACACACACACACCCTCATGTGTTATAGAATTATTTTTATTTCCATATCTAATCATATCACTGTTTAGTTTGTAGTTGTAAGTCGGAAGTTTATTGACTGCATTGTATTAATTATTAATTGATATTACTGCATAAATAAACTTTGTTTATATTACAAAGAGAAGTGTTTTGGTTTGTTTTGCATATGCCTGTGTCATGCTGATGGGATGTCAGTGCTCAGATTCAAGCCTTCATTCATTGTTTTTTTCCCGAAAATCGATATTCTTCGGATGTCGATTTTCCTAAGAAAACAATCTCATATTGAGACTGTTATACTATCTGGTTATTAGTCCCTGATTCCAGGGTGGTGCCCCGTCAATGTTAATCCTTATTAATATTCTATTGATTTTTGATAATTGATAATTATCTTTGATGATTGTTGAATTTGAATGATCAATAAGCTAGTGTTAATTTTAATTAATGTTTCATCGATGTTAACAATTAACGATTATCTTTGATAATTGTTGATTTAAAGGATTAGAAAAGCTAACATTGATTCTCATCAATGTTCTATTGATTTTAATAATTAATAATTATCTTTGATCATTATTAATTATTGCTAATAACCAAACTTGCTCCTAAACGTAGCGCACTACATTTACTGGAGCCCCATATGAGGTTTTAATGAGTTAGATTCAATTAATTAATTTAAATATTAATAACTACAGAAATAATTATAAATTATTTCTGATAGTAACACTGATCTAAACAACCAGTAAAGCCCTACAACACTCATTCTTTATTATAATTTTTTTCTTCACATTTTAGAATAATAGTAAAGTCATCAAAACTATGGAATAACATAAATGAAACTATAGGAATTATGTTGTGTCTAAACAAAATCCAAAATAAATCAAAACTGTGTTATATTTTAGCATCTTCAAAGTAGTTACCCTTTGCCTTGAATTTGCAGACATGTACTCATTTGACATTCTAAATGAGTACATGTTCTCAACCAACTTCTTGAGTTATCACCCTGGGATGCTTTTTAAACAGTATCGAAGGAGTTCCCATCTATGTTGGGCACTTATTGGCTTATTGGCTATCTTTATTATTTGGTCCAAGTCATAAATTTCAAAAACGTTTTTATTTTTTATTTTAGTTTTATAATGAAATAAATTAATATGGTGGCACAATTATATTTTTGTCTACAAAACTAATTTCAAACATTTAAGCATATGCCTTCAGATCAAAAGATGTTTAAGATCATGAGAAACATTTCAGTCAAGTGTTTCAAAACTTTTGACTGGTAGTGTATGTCCCAGACATTTAATCCAGCAAACAATTAAGTTTAAGGCGTCTGCAGATGCTACGTTTACCATGTCTCCCTCAACAAGCATTTGTACATGCGTGTTCGCAGATGTCTTGCAACACCTAATCACATGGAAATTCTAAACATCTTCCTAGAAGTGATTTTACAGGGGATCATTTATGATCCTGGCTCAACTATCTGTCTGTTACCCCAATCGCCAGCGGCTGTCCCTTAAGGAAGCAGTAAGTAGTGGTAGCCCTGCTTCCAATGTTTCCAACTATGTACACCTACTATCAGAGTGCTGGGCTAGGCCGTCATCTCAGCAGAATGCAGATGCTTGCCCAACCTTGAGCCCGGGCTAACCGCAACGATTAGCTGCGGACCAGTGCAAGCTATTTCCGACTGCTTCGGATTCCTTTGGCCACATTCACTAACGGCTCCAATACCAACCCGCAGCTTCAGCATTTTACCATGCTTCCGCCAAATCCCCTTTCATCTATGCCTCACTGCTGCCGTAACAAGCCTCGATTTGCAACTGCAAGTCCCTTTCTCCTCTAACTCACAAGTACCACCCCGGAACCTCACCACAAACCCTCTCCTCTGGCAGTGCGCTCAAGCTTGGTAACACCGCAACTGCAGCGCCCCTGCTATTTGGCTCAATACATCCCTAAGCACCACTAACGAGCTGTTCAGGTGCCACAACTGCGGTGTCTTCCGGGCCGTGCGACTAAAATTCCCACTACACTGCAAAACAGCGCAACTGCAGCACATTTTTAAGGCTATGTGTCTAAGCATCCATGGCTCCGTAACCCATATTATGCCACTCATACCAAACGAATCATTACCCACCTAGTGACTGACAACAACGGGCTGTTTTAGGTCTTCCCTAAACAGTTCACCATAAACCTGCATCTCTGCATCAAACAATTTCATTCAAATATAGCCAACTATATGCCCACCCACCGAAGGCCGTGCTTTACTCCGCCCATTCATATTGCAGAGTGAGTTCTCGTTTATATGTAGCGTAAACTTTTCACACAAAAACACAGGCTCTTCCAGCTAAACGCTGCGTGGTCCTGTGCTCAAGGTTTCAGAGTTCTTATAAAATGCAGCATATAGCATTTTCACAAGAATAAAGTGTCCTACCGACGAATGCTGTTTAGGCCTACGCCTGCAATTCAGCTGCTCACAGCACTGAACAAGCTCAGTAAAATATAGCATAAACCATTCTCATATTAATCGTATGCTCTCCCATTGAACACAGTGCAGTCCCGCGCTCGAGGATTCAGCCCATTTTTACCGCAAAAAGGGGAAGGGCTCTCATTTTAAAGCAACTTTAATCTCTTCATTTGAATGCAGCAAAAGCTCTCCTGTTCGAATACAGCGGGAGCCACTGCTGTAGGCCGTGGGCTCTCCCGTTCAAACGCAGTACGACTCTGCTGTTGAAAAGTAGTACAGCTCTCCCGTCCAAACGCAGTATGGCTCTTCCGTTCAAATGCAGTATGGCTCTTCTGTTCAAATGCAGTATGGCTCTTCTGTTCAAATGCAGTATGGCTCTCCCATTCAAATGCAGCACATGCTCTCCCATTCGAATACAGCGAGAGCCATGGCTGTGGGCCGTCAAATGTTTTACAGTATTCCCGTTCAAACGCAGCACGGGCTTTCCCGTTCAAATTGTAGCAAGGTCTCTCCCATTTGAATGCAGAGAGAGTCACCACATCCAGTCACCACGTCCCCATCTCCACCTTTCTATTTCATCAATAACTAATCTAAGTCTGGAGGGGTATTCGAGCTCGGGTCAAGTCTCGAGCCTCGAGCACTTCGCCCAGGACAGCGAGCAAAACACTATCCTCAGTGCAGGATTACATTAACTTGCGAACTACTGAACCCATATTTTAGCGACTATTGAACCTAGATTTTACCCTCCACCTCAATCTCATATGGCAAAACATCCCATTTTGAAGTGCGGAAGGCGAAAAGTTGTAAACCTCTTAAGAAAATGTTCAAATCCAGTTTTGTAATTATTATCAGAATCAGAATGAGCTTTATTGCTAAGTATGCTTACACATACAAGGAATTTGTCTTGGTGACAGGAGCTTCCAGTGTACAACAATACAAAAACAATACAAAAACAGCAGCAAGACATAGATAATAATAAAAATACAAAATAATTATATACATACGTACAGACACACACATGCATACATACACACATACACATGGGTAGTGCAAATCTAATACAATCTGTTATGTACAGTGTAAATACAAATCTGTTATGTACAGTGCAAATGTTTTTTTGTTTTCTTCAGAGGAATGAAATGGCAGAAGAGGTTGGATGTGTTGGATAAATATAAGAAAGAATAAACTGTGTATTGCACATAGTTATTGCTCAATGGGGCAATTTAACTGTTCATGAGATGGATAGACTGAGGGAAAAAACTGTTCCTGTGCCTGACAGTTCTGGTGCTCAGAGCTCTGAAGCATTGGCCAGAAGTCAACAGTTCAAAAAGGTAGTGGGCAGGGTGAGTGGGGTCCAGAGTGATATTTCCAGCCTTTTTCCTCAATCTGGAAGTGTATAGTTCTTGAAGGGGGGGGCAGGGGGTAACCAATAATCCTCTCAGCAGTCCGAACTGTCCTTTGTAGTCTTCTGATGTCTGATTTCGTAGCTGAACCAAACCAGACAGTTATTGAAGTGCAGAGGACAGACTCAATGACTGCTGAGTAGAACTGTATCAGCAGCACCTGTGGCAGGTTGAATTCCTTCAGCTGGCGAAGGAAGTACAACCTCTGCTGGGCCTTCACAATGGAGTCTATGTGGGTCTCCCACTTCAGGTCCAGTGAGATGGTAGTGCCCAGGAACCTGAATGACTCCACTGCTGCCACAGTGCTGTTTAGAATGGTGAGGGGGGTCAGTGTTGGGGTGTTCCTCCTAAAGTCCACAATCATCTCCACCATTTTAAGTGTGTTAAGCTCAAGGTTGTTTTGACTGCACCAGACAGCCAGCTGTTTAACCTCCCTTCTGTATGCAGACTCATTGAATAACGATGGTGTTTTGGTTGCATAAGAACTTTTGATTTAAAGAGGCGTTCTTTACAATAAATCTCCATTTGCCGGAAACAATAGATATTATAGTGCATTTTTGTAATCTACAGTACTTTTGCACAAAATAACTGATTTTAAGAGATGTTCATCACAATATTTCTTCATTATTTTAGACAGATATAAATAACTGCGAAGAAAAGTTGTCAGATAACTACAAAAAAGACATTTATTCATATAACAGTGTGTTTTTTTTTATTTATTTTTTATGATAGATGTGGCTAATACCAACTAATTACAGTTTTATTTTAGTAACAGTAACCACAGTAACGCTGGTGTTCTGGCAGAAACTATGGATATTTTGGTGCATTTTTTTTATACATTTTTTTTGCACACAAAAACTTTATATTTAAATAGGCTTTCATCACAATATAACTTCATTTGTTTTGAAATGTATAAATAACTGCAAAACAAAGTTGTCAGATAACTAGCAAAATGGATACACCAAGATCAAAACATAAAAAAAAAAAACCTTTCTTCATATTACAGTGATTTATTTTGTTAGTTGGTTATTTTAGTTATTTTATGAAAGAGTGTCACAGTTATAATCAAAGTTTTATTGTAGTAACAGTAACTGCAGTAATCACAGTGTTTTGTCGTGAACTATGGTGCAGCATTTATGTATTAATTTTTGCACAAAAAAAAAACTTTACTTTAAAAACAAAATGTTTATCACAATCTATATCCATTAGTTTGGAAATGTATAAATAACTGCAAAGCATGGTAGTCAGATTTTTTTTTCCCACGCAAAAAATTTATTAATTGTTTCTTTGTGTTTTGCTGCCTTCTTTGCCAGGTCACTCTTGTAAAAGAGATTTTTATCTCAATGAGTTTTTTATTCTGGTTAAATAAAGATCAATATTACTACTACTACTACCACAGAGTTTGTTTCTCCATATATTACATTGATGGCATTTGACACGAAGGCTAATTCATCATCTAAATCATCTGAAGTTGATATGAAAGTCATAAGCCCAGACCTGTGGTACAGTGCGACTTGTGCAAATGGAGGCCTCCTGTTTTCCCTCCCCCAGCAGTCGTTCAAACCTTTCCATGCTTAGGAAGTTACTTATTAAGAACCAACGTCAGCATGCAGTGCCAAGCTCCCTTATTTAAATCCTCTGGCACTTTTGGCTTCTTTTCCCATTTCAATAGCCACAGTCCTGTTGTTGCCTTGTGTTTTTGCATTAGGAGGAGCTATTCAGGGGGGAGTGCATGCCTGGAATGCTAGCAAGCATCCTATTCACTCGAGGGAAGTGTTAGTTATAAAAAATAAAAAAAATAAATACAAAAAAAAAAGAGGATGGAAAAAAAAGAGAAACAGTGAGGGAGGACAAAATGCCCACAACAGACTTGATGTTGATTGCATTAACGCATTGGAGTGGTGGGTATGGTGTAAATGATTGAAAGTGCTTCCAACACTTTTGCAGTTGCCGTTGACAAAGCAGCCTCTGTTTCCTCTGCTGCAGAGCAACACCCTCCCCCCGCAAACTCACATACACACTCTTGATGGTTGTTTTCTCTTGCTTTTTTTTCAAGAGGGAATGGATGCGGTGCACCAAGAGGGAATAGAGCCAGGTTCTGTCCACCAAGGATCGAGCCAGGGGCCTCAGTCAGGGGAGAGTCTATCGGGGGACCTTTCTAGATGCTGAAGAGTGGGGAAATGAACCATGGATGGGTCAGATAGGTTGAGGGAGGATTCATGATGGGAGGATGAGAAGGAGGGGAGTGTACTGGTCAGGCCAAAGAGTTGGAATAAATTAAGTTCTGCCGCAGTACAGAATGGTACATTGTTAGCGCCAACAGACAGGCAGTGGTCGAACAATCCTAGCTTTGTGTCCGGTATTGGCAGAAGGCAAGCTCTTTCGCTCTCTTTATCCTTGATTTTTTTGAGGATGAATCCACTCTGGATCATGCTATCCATGGCTCTGTTTCAGCATTATAGAAGAAGCCTCTAGATACTGGCGAGAGAAGGGGTCAAATGACTTTTGAAAAATGCACAATAGTTTGGTTCATTGTGAGCGTATTTCGAATTAGTGGTGTTTGAAAATGCAAGTAACACTATTGTGTATACTTAATATTAAGTACCCTACAGTGGCTTCCACATGACTTGCATCAGGGGTTTTAATGCTCCACTCTGACCTCCGCATGAAAATCGTCGCAGAAAGCGTCACGGAGGGACGATTTTACGAGTTCAACTGGCAAGAAAGTGGGAGGTGTGCACAGTGAACATTGAAAATATATATTTGGAATTGTATTCGGAAAAGAAAACAGTCCTGGTGATTGCTTTGATTGCAAAAAATAATAAGACTACTCATTTACGTTAAGGTCTTAAGATGTTCTTGATTAATTTAACTGAATTCGATAACTGCAGTCACTGGATGCTCAGAAAGAATAAGGGAGATTTTAAATAAAAAATTTAAAAAACTTGTGAGACATTCAATATCTCTATGTTGGTCTGTTCTCTATAAGACATCATTAATGAAGTTAAAAGTTGTGTGAAAATCGTCTGTCATTGAAAAGACTTTAATGTAACTATAGCTAAAGTATTGCTAAATTTACGTTTACGCGGCTCATTGTACGCATCGAGTCACTTTCCTGGTGAAATGAACGTTAAGGTGTTGTGTTACAACGACTTTTTTCGCTTTCAAACAAATCACAAGTAAAATGGCAGATTATCAGTTCACAAACACTTGCTTTTCACCCTGTTCCTCACATAATGCGATCTTACAACATCTAAATGCTTTCACTTCAGTGCATGATTTGAAAAACGATACATTTTGACCAGAGGCGTCATGCCCCTTCAGAGTGAGGGGGCATGTGCCCCCTCAGATTTTTGAATGGTTTATTTGAACTTCCAAAAGTGTATTTGTATGGTAGGATACCTTCAATAATTAAATTAAATGATTATATGTTGGATTAGGGTTGTAGTGGCTGACACTGTTGCCCCCTCAAACAAAATAGTTGCATGATGCCCCTGATTTTAACGTTTGCGTTACATAACCAAATACATTTACAAGCTTGTTCAAGTGTGATCACATTGTGGTAGCTCAACTGATAGAGCATTACACTTGCGATACATAGGACCGGGATACTCAATAGAGCATTAAAGGAATATTCTGAGTTCAATAAAAGTTAGGCTCAATCGACAGCATTTGTGGCATAATGTTGCTTAACACAAAAATTATTTCAGCTGGTCCCTCATTTTCTTAAAAAAAAAAAAAAAGAAATTCCAGGTTCCATTGACGCATTTACAATAGAAGTGAATGAGGCCAGTTTTTTGAGGGTTTAAAGGCAGAAATGTGAAGCTTATAATTTTATAAAAGCACTTACAATAATTCTTCCGTTAAAACTCATGCATTATTTGAGCTTTTAAGTTGTTAAATCATAATTATTACAGTCATTTTAGGATTTTTGGGTCTGTTGACATTACATCGTCATGGCAACGAAGTTGTAAAATTGGCTATAACTTTACACAGAAAAGGTTAGTAAGTGATTTTATCACACTAAAATCATGTTAACACGCTTATTGTTTACATCTTGTGGCTATAATTTTGAAACAGTGAGTATTTTTATATTTACGGACTGGCCATATTGACTTCCTTTGTAAGAGACTCACTGTTATTACTCCTTTTCTTAAAAAATAAATAAATAAATAAATAAAAAAAAGAGGGGCAATCAAAATCAAAATTTGTGGTAAACAATATTATGCCACAAATGCCGTCGATTGAGCTAAACTTGTTAAAGGAATATTCCGGGTTCAAAACCTTAGAAACTCACCTGTTCTGCAAAACATTTCAACTTGAACCTGCTGCAATACATGTAAGGAACAACATAATTTCATTTTGCTAAATTGACGTTATTTTACTCGCAGCATTTGTGCTACAGGCACGAATGATGCCTCAAATCATTAAGCAATCAGACTTATGGTTTAGACTTAACCGGTTAAACCAACCCACTTAACGTTGTTTTTTAAACTAAACATGAAAGCATATTGTGATTTCAGAGCTTTGGTGGAGTGGTGTTTCAGAGCTTCATAATGACTTTATGATGTTTATTTATTACTATTATTTTTTTTTTTTCCAGCCAATATGCTCAAAAGATAAACACCAGATAAACACCTAATAAAGCTGCAGCAACCACCCAGAGCATCCTACCAACCGCTTAGCAACACCTTGGCAGTCACCCACAACACCCTAGCAATGCAGAAGCCAGTTTTGCAAAGTCATGCACCACTCACATTTTCTTCAGAAAATGTATAATCTAGTTTTAAATTCCATCTAGTACAGTATCTAGTTGAAATATCTTAAACTACAACCAGTTATTGTATGCTCTAATTTTTTCCACCTCTCCAAAATGATAACGATCATCACCGCAGCCTTCTTTGCATATCCTATGCAAAATGTGCCCCAACTGTTGCATCTTTGCATAGTCATGACCAAAGAACAGCACCTTTGGCACGCCAATTGATTTGCATTATGGAAAATAACTTGATGGAATCAGGCTCTACAAACAAATGTCACTTCAAGGCTGCAATGTTCATGTGCAAACTACACTACCCCTTCTGTATAAACACCTAGGCCAAAGACTGCATACTGTGTCTACTCTAGGCTCTAGGCTTGGCAAATGGCTAAACTGGCTTAAAATAATTTACTTGGGTCTGTTACTCAAAGAGTGGAGATCCATCTTTGCAAGTTTAAAAGTTGGAAACAAACAACATTACTGTCCAAATATGCACAAAAGATCCAGGTTCTATGCAATATACCGTAACTTTCTGGCAAACTCTGTTCTTTTAGAAAGATGTTGCAATCATAGTGATAAGGCAAACACAGTTTGGGAGATTATTATTATGCAGTTCTTGAGTTATGAATTTGTGCAAATCATGGATTTATTTTTGTTAATTCATACAAAATATTAAATTCAAAGACTCAAAAAACTCCAAACTTCGTCAACTTGGATGTACTATGAGAAAATATCTTGAGAGAGGTATTCCAAACAAGTCCTCACTTTTATTTTTATTTTTCTTCCTGAATGCACATCTGGTTAACACATATGTTCCATGTTCATTTGTTGCACAGATGAGGCCCTCTGCATTGCACATGACAGATGCAAGTCTGAACGCAATTCACAGTTCACACATTATTTATTGCAACCAGCTGCTGGCATATTTCTGCACTGAAATCATTCACATGTGCTTAACATGCATGAATACAGCACCCGCAGTTCCCACACTGATTACCAAAAATCTCAGATTAAAAGTTGCAAATGAGAAAATTGTGCACTTACAAGCATAACTAAGTGAATTTGGTATACTTCTGAAAACCATTAAAGGGATAGTTCACCCAAAAAAATTTACAATTCTGTTGTTTCCAAACTGAGAAAAAATCTTGCTGCAGCATCTGTGAGTGTAGAGAAACAAATTAACATTTTATTGCAAAACTGATTTAAATTTGGTTTATTTGAATGCAAAATAGATTTTGGAAACAAGGTTTTTACATATTGCAATCTGTTGGTTATTACAGACTGCTGAAGTTATTTCAACACAAACTTTGTAGCCTATTACACAACTGAGCTATAATGACAACATTTCCCGGCCATTATATCTCTGGAAGTAATTTATCTAAATGATAACCTCCTTTTATCTTGACTTTGGTGGAGGTGCTGTTATAAAACTGATAACCCCTTCGCCTTTTTAGGGCATTTCCCTTGTCTATTGTAATGGGCTAGTGTAGCCCAAGGGAATGTCATTGTTTCAGACAATACAACAAAGAAAAAAACCTGCTGTTAACCTTATGTTAACCCCAATGCAATGAGCACTCTAAGGTCACCACCGGTGTGTAACTAACCTTCTCAGATCAAAAACAACTTGTCTTGCTCCTTTTCTTTGACATGGTAAAATAACTTCCATTGATCATCTGATAAGCATGTGGTTGTGTTTCCAAATTAGACACTACAAGCTTTTCTTCATTAAGGGCTGTCGACCTTTTGAACATGGGAGTACATTTGTTTATGCTTCTCTGACCAAAGGCACATTTTACCATGGCCCAATTTTTGGACGGTCTTAGCTCTGAGTTTCTCAAGAAACATCAAAACTAGGGTATTCAATCTATCAAGCATCTTAAGTTTATAATATCATTGTCTTAAATTTTTTTTAAATTGCCGATAACAATAACTAGAGAGCATGATTGCTGTATACATATTGTATAAATATTGTATATGTGTGTGTGATAATACAATGTACTTTGTATGTATGTGTGTATATATACACATGCATTCTTTATATATTTTTCATTTTTGTTCTTTATAGTGGATACAAATTAAAAATAAATGAAAAATGATTTAAGCAATTTTTTAAATGGCTTATTTTTTAATTAGACAAAGCTCTAGTTTTAGACAAGTTATAAACATTAATTAAATATGTATTTAATTAATGTTTATATATTTAAACATTTAAACAAGTTTTTTTTTTTTTTTTACACAAAAATAAAAAAAAATGTTTTTTTTTTTAAAAAGTGACTACTTTTGCTTAAAAATGTGATAATGCTCTAATTTTGGCCATGAAAAATAATACATTTATATAAAAAACTACGGCTTATAAACTTTTAATGAATATTTATTTGATATATGTTTATATATTTAAATATTTTTGTTCTTTATATTTTACCTAAATAAAATAAATATACATTTAATTATTAAAAACATTTAATAAAATTCTAATTTTAATTAAAAAAATTGTACTAGACAAGTTTTAGAAAACAAAAATAAGAAAATATAAAAACTAAGTGTTATAAACATTTATAATGCATTTATTATTAATTCAAATTATAAATATGTTTACACACAAAAAAAATTATTAAATCTTTTTGAAAAAAAAAAAAAAAAAACTACGATTTTGATGGTTATGGTTATGTTTTCAGGGGGACTTCCTGTAACTAATCTGCCAGCATCACAGCTGGGCCTTGCCAGTAAAAGAGCTCTGACGTTTGAAACCTGCTTCAGATGGCCCTTAATTACAGACAGCAGCTGGAAGTGGGGGAGGAACAGAGAAGGAGGGTGATAAACTAGAAGGTGGAGGGAAGTTAGTTGAGAATGGAATTCCTTGGGTGCAGGGCTGGGCCTGGAGTTTCAATAAACACACAAACTGTACTGTGAAAGAAAAAGGGAAAAGTCACATAGGACGCAAATTGTACTGGACGCAAGTATTCCTGCTTGACTGATTTGGGGATGCTCATTTTAAACTAGGTACTACAAACTACAATAAGCCTTTACATCAATCTTTGTAATGTCTTTATATCTAGATTTTAAGAAAACAAACTGCGAATATGGGGAAGGTTAACTTCAAGCCATTCTCTTTTCCCAAACAATATCTTTGGAGGAAACTAGGGTGGATATATAGCTCAATGACACCAGACTGTGTGTGTCTGTGTTTGCTAAGGGTCACAGAGACCCATCTATGACCAACCAGCTTGGAAAGCAGGTGGTCTTTATCATCGTCTTTCCAGTTCGACTGGGACACTCACCACATTGTGCTCCAGCAAGTTTATAAGCAGCACCTGTGGGATCTCTAGCCCCCCTGCTCAAACATGTGGTTGAAGAGTTTCACTAAGTGGAAGTTAACACTTATGCTTCAGCTACAGTGTAACTGGACAAAATAAACTAAAACAGCAAATAAAGGTTAACTGTGGATGGAGACACAAAATACCTAAAGTACTGATGAAATCATTATTTTAAATAAGTTAAATATACTGTAAATATTTGTCGGATTTTAGACACCAATATAGTTCAAGTGGTTATAGGTATGGTCCTTAAATGTTATTGTAATTTCTTGTGACAGCTCCTTTAGTGAGTGTGTTTACATTCACACCAAATTCACTGATAACTAACAAAAATCAGCTTATTTAAATACACTGGCAATGCAAGAAAACCAAATTAAAAAGACATTTGGATTTATCTGATTATTCTGTGCCTGTGATGTCAACACGTAAACATTCGCACTTGTGCACATTGGATTAGCCAGTAAGAATGCTGGTATAGTATATAGTATACATGCAACGTGAAATCGGGGCTATGGGCAAAAATCTACCGGTGTCAATAGTTTTTTGCAGAAACAGCTTATGAACTTATACCCCAATAAAGGAAAACTGTTTAATGTATTTACATGACCACACACGTTGTTGGCTTATATAGCATAATAATGAGTGCATGTGAATGTACTCCATGAAACAAATAAGATATGTTGATGTGCAATATATTTTCAACTGGACTTTGCAAATATTCTGGATGTATTGCACGATACCTGTGCAATATATTATCAATTCTTATGATTATGTGTCAGAGAGTTTATTTTATGTCCTGTATTTATTGTATTATTATGTTATATGTGTACACATATTATTTTTGATGTTAGTTTTTTGTTTTGATGTACATATATTTTCGTCCCATAGAAACGGCTTTTTGTATGTGTATGTCTACCACTGTTTCACAAGATTTGTAGCATTGTTTCCAGTGGTTGCACATCTTTGCGTAGTTACATAATTTGCGTATGATACCTCTTGGATGGTATTAGCTCTATGTATAGAGTTGAGAGAGATATTATTACATGTGCAAGTTGCGATGCAACCATTATTACCGCATGGAAATACATGCTGTGATTAAACAGTTTTGCGCTTAATCCTGAGATATATGGAGCTTTTCACTTTTTTGTTATTTTTGTACTTTATGTAAAAAAAAAAAAAAATGAAAAAAAAAATTGGAAGTCTGATAGTCAATAAATAGAAAATAGTAAGTCAAAAAATATATCACTGTAAATATCTGTGAATATGGTTTATTTGTTACACTGGAAATGAAAAGTCATGGTAACTGCATTGCATTGTGCAATAGAGTATTCCACACAATGTGCTCTATGTTGCACTTTTTAGCAAAATTAATAGTTCATCCAGGTCTTCTATGCATACAGACATTTTGGAAACTGTGCACAGTATTCAGTACATACTATATACAGCAGAAACTCTAAGAGTGGTATTCCAAATATACCGTATCTGACAATATCTGCCTTTGTAGATGTTTAGACACTCGATATGATAACTAATCATCTATCAACAAGTTTTAAGATGTTAAGGGAGTTAATTTTCCCCTAGAAGTCTTGGTAACACTTTCTTTGAAGCCCATATTTATAATGCATTGTAAAAGCATTATAAATGCATTATAATGCATGCATAATGTCTCACATAATATGTTGTAACTTCTCATGATAATATACAGTATTATAAAACTAACCTATTCATAGTTATACCTTAGAATATAATGCATTATAACATGACCAACATCAAATTTAATCTAAGTTCAAATGTATTACATATTACACTTTTTTTTTTATTGAATATATTAGGTATACTTTAAGTGACAAAACCAATGTCCTCTTATTAACATCCATAAAGATTTTCATGTGGTTATAAGATATTACAAGACATTATCCTCCTGAGACCTGAGTGTGACTGCTGTGTGCATTATCCATTTCCCTTTTTGATTTGTGAATAGTAGCACCTAATAAACATGCAAAAAAATAAATAAATAAATAAATAAAAATTCTAGAACAAATGTTCCAAAACTCCATGTTCTCATATGGGGACAGCGGGACTAAGTTGTGTAATATTAAATAATACCAAGATATAGAAAGTCAGCTTTTTTTATATCAAATTGTTTATTATGTTTCCAGGAGTGTTGGTTATTCATGTTTTAAGACGTTGCAGACATTACAGCCTATTTTCTGTAAAGCTGCTTTGGAACAATGTGTATTGGGAAAAGCACAATTAAAAACTAAACAAATAAGAATTATTTGACTTGATTTGACTTTTATGTTACAATATTTTTTTTTCTACTTTGGCAACAAAATCTCAGTGTTCTGTCTTTGCAATGTCAAACAACCAAGTGATAGCCAGTGCTGAAGCATTTTACCCATCAGAAATTATCATAATTATTTCTTATTCAGAGTAATGGCCAACATTGTCCAATCACTGCCAAGCATGTTAAAATAAAATTTAGCATTATAAATTCTAAATCTACAGTATGTACTGATTACCATTGTCCCATGTCTGCCAAACATGTTGAGTGGTGCAAACACCATCTGCAGCCTGAAACTGAACTTTTGATTGGATGTTAGGAGTGAATGCATTTGGCTGCATAGGAAAGCTATAGGATGCCCCCTTGCTCCCTATTTAGTGAATGACTTAACCATCAGTATGCTGTCTGTCTGCACTGTTCTCAGGACAGTTCGAAGTTTTATTTTTACCATAACTCCACATAAAGCCTTTTTTTTTTCTCAATGTGAAAATGCACTTCAAATATGGGATTTCTAATGATAATATAGCGCTATTGTCCACTATAGTGGTCATTGTGTTTAACAGCATGCTGTTTTGCGAAATCATTCATTTAAAAAATGGCACGTCTGTCAGGAACACAAAACAAGAGATCCAAACGCAGAGGAACAATTCACAGAATTTATTAAATGTCAAACTAAGAAGCACAGCAGGGCTGGGAAACAGTAAGGGACCCGGCAACGACTGCAATGGGAAGATGATGATGAGTGTGTTCGTAGGTGCATGTGCGTCGTGGCAGTGTGAAGAGTAGATCCATCAGGAATCCCCAGGCGAAGAGTGTGTTCATAGGCATGTGTGCGTCGTGGCAGTGTGAAGAGCAGATTCGTGAGGAATTCTCAGGCAAAGAGTGTGTACGTAGCAGTGTGTGTGCCATGGCAGTGTGATGAGCAGATCCGTGAGGAACCCTCAGGTGCAGAGTCAGCGGGGACAATGGCAAGCGCAGCTGCAGGCTGGATGGTAACCGCGATCCGGACACTCAGGCAGAGACTGGCAACCAACACAGAAACACGAGGCAGGACCCACCGAGGCAGAGAGAGCGAGGTGAGTTACTAGAACACACAACAACAATCTAGCAAAGAACACGAGACAGAGTGAGATTTAAATAAGAAAGGAATTAATGAGGGACAGGTGCCGTCAGCCCGCTGAAGGGTGGCATGATTAGTGTTCCCATGGAAACCATCAGGGTTCCCATGGAAACACTGGTTCCGCATGCCAGTGGCACCTGAAAAACATGAGGGAGAGAACACTAAAACAAACAGAGCAAACCGGCTAACTCACAGAAAATGTGAGAGTACCCCCCTCCCCCCACTTCATGGACACCTCCTTGAGTCCCCAAAACAGTTACCATAATGAAGGTGTTACTGATCAATGTGGGTGCAATCCAGAATGTCCTGGGCCGGGACCCAGCATCTCTCCTCAGGTCCATAACCCTCCCAGTCTACTATGTACTGGAACCCTCTGCCCCTCCTTCTGATGTCAATCATCCTCTTGACCAGGTAAGCCAAAGCGCCCTCCACTATGTGAGGTGGAGGTGGGATGGGTGTGGCGGTATGCAAATTGGAATGAATAACAGGTTTCATTTTAGAGAACATGGAACATGGGGTGGATGCATCTGAGGAAGGGGGCAGTTTGAGACGGACCGCCACCGGGCTAATGACCTTTCTGATGGAAAACGGTCCCAGCTTATGAGAGAGGAGTCAGAGCGGGATGTCTTTGGAAGACAAACAGACCTTCTGACCACACACATAAGCTGGGGGCTTAGACCTGTGTCGGTCCGCTGACCTCTTAATATGGGCACCAGTCCAGAGGAGGACTTCTCTGGCTATCTGCCAGGTGTGACGGCACCACTGAATGAAGGTGTGATCAAAAGGGACCTGGACATCGTTTTCTTGGGCAGGGAATAAAAGGGGTTGGTAACCGAGGCTACACTGGAAGAGTGATGACCCTGTGGACAACGAAGGCAAGGAATTGTGGGTATACTCAACCCAGGTTAAATGAGAGCTCCAAGAAGACAGATTACGGGAAGCCACACAGTGAAGGGTCTTTTCAAGATCCTGATTCGCTCGCTCTGCCTGCCCATTTGTCTGGGGATGAAACCCAGAAGGCAAACTCACAGTAGCCCCCAGCTGTCTGCAGAATTCTGCCCAAAACCATGACACGAATTGGGGTCCCCTGTCAGAAACCACATCGACCGGGAGGCCACGAATGCGGAAGATGTGGTTGTAGAGCCGAGGAGGGCGGGGCCGGGCTGGAATGAGACACAACCGGTCCCCAATCAGCCTGATGGGGCACGCGAGGAATAAAGGCGGCCGGGGACGACTGTTCGAGATGTGTGGTTTTTGGTTGTGTGTTTAAGTTGTTTATTAAATTATTATTTATATTATTAAGCCGGTTCTCGCCTCCTCCTTTCCACTGAACCCCCTTACACTGGTGCCGAAACCCGGGAAGGAGGAGGGATTCCCGTCGCAGAGTCCTCGACACTGCCATCCACCCAGGGGAGTGCCGCTGCCGTCCGACGGGCGGACGGAGTAGCCTGACCACCCGGACGTGGGGAACGGCCGCCGTCTGCGAGGCGAGTGGGGACGGGACTCCCCGACCGCCTGGAGTGAGGGAGCCGCTGCCGGGGGCGGAGGAGTGCCCTGCCATCCCCCGGGAACCCGGAGGGGTCGAAAGAAGACCGCCGTCCGCGGGGGGAGGAGGGAAGCGACTCCCCGACCACCTGGAGTGGTAGGGCCGCTGCCAGGGGCGGAGGAGTGTCCCCACGGGATGCCGGGAACGCGGAGGGTGTTCTGTCCGCTGGGGGTCGGAGGTCTGACTCCGGTCCGCCCGGGGAGGAGCGGCTGCAGTCCACCTGAGAGGGTGGAGTAGTGATCAAGGACCACGCAACGGCGCATCAAAGAACCGGTGAGTTTCTTTTTCTCTCTCTCTTCTCTCTCTCTCTGTCGCTCCGTGTTGGCCTTTCCCTCGCCATTTTGTTTTGTTGTTTTTCCCCTCCTGTCTCCTCCCAGGTCGAGGAAGGCGGGAATGACCCGCCGGCAGTCGGGGCATAAGGCACGTCCCCCCCGGAGAGGAAGGGTGGGGGATGTACGTCATGCCAGGGGCTCCCCGGCCTGAGGCAACGCCGGGAGGAGTGTAGAGCCGAGGAGGGCGGGGCCGGGCTGGAATGAGACACACCCGGTCCCCAATCAGCCTGATGGGGCGCGCGAGGGATAAAGGCGGCCGGGGACGACTGTTTGAGAGAGAGAATTGCAGGCAGCTGTACTGTGTGGTTTTTGGTTGTGTGTTTAAGTTGTTTATTAAATTATTATTTATATTATTAAGCCGGTTCTCGCCTCCTCCTTTCCACTGAACCCCCTTACAGTGGTTAACGACTTCAACCGCTGTCTCCCTCGCTGTGGGTAATTTGGGAAGGGGGATGAAATAAGCCATCTTTGAGAACCGTTCAACCATGGTCATAGTAACCATGTTGCCATGGGATGGGGGAGACCAGTAACAAAATCCATGGCTATGTAAACCCAGGATCTCGAAGGGACTGACAGCGGTTGGAGGAGCCTGGCCGGAGGCTGACTGGAGGTCTTACCTGACGCAAAAGGGGCAAGCGGCTACGAACTGGTGAACGTCCTGTGCTAGCGATGGCCACCAGAATCTAATGAGCCTAATGAGCGCCTGAGTATGAGCAGCCCCTGGATGGCAGGCAACGTTGGGAGAGTGGCCCCACTGGAGGACATGCGTCCAGACAGATCACAGAATGAATAACAGTCCTGTTGGGCACTCTGCGGACAAGGTGGTGTTGCACAACACAGAACGGACTTTAGCCCAGGACATCCCAGGACATCATGCCCACCACCCAAGAAGGGGGTAGAATGATGTCTAGTGGGATGGTGGAGGTCTTGACTTCAAAACATCGAGACAACATGTCGGGCTTAACATTCTTAGAGCCCAGGCAGTATGAGAGGAAGAAGTCGAAATGTGTAAAGAACAGTGCCCAACAATTCTGTCTGGAATTAAGCCCCATTCTGTCTGGAATTAGCCCCGTGGATAAATTCTTATGATCCGTCCAGACCACGAAAGATACCCTCGAACCCTCTAACTAGTGATGCCACTCACCCAAGGCTAGACTGATGGCTAGCAATTCTCTCTAACCGACCTCATAATTCCGTTCTGCCAGGGTGAGGCGGTGCAAGAAAAAAGCACATGGATGCATCTTTCCATCCAAGGAAGAGCACTGCGAGAGAACAGCTGACCTCTGATGCATCCACCTCCACCATAAACTGATGTGACGGGTCGGGAGTGTTAAGGATGTGAGCAGTAGTAAGCCTTTCCTTTAATTTAGCAAACGCAGCTTCAGCCTGCGGGGAGGCTAGATTGTTCTGTCAGGAACACAAAACAAGTGATCCAAACACGGAGGAACAGTTCACAGAATTGATTAAATGTCAACCTATGAAGCACAGCAGGGCTGCCAAACAGTAAGGGACCCGGCACTGACTGCAGCGGGAAGATCATGATGAGTGTGTTTGTAGGCGTATGTGCGTCGTGGCAGTGTGAAGAGCAGATCCATCAGGAATCCCCAGGCAAAGAGTGTGTTCGTAGGCATGTGTAGGCGTGTGAAGGGCAGATAGTTGAGGAATCCTCAGGCGAAGAGTCAGCGGGGACAGCGGCAAGTGCAGGCTGGATGGTAACTGCAATCTGGACACTCAGGCAGAGACTGGCAGTGAGGCAGAGAGAGAGAGGTGAGTTACTAGAACACACAACAACAATCTAGCAAAGAACACGAGACAGAGTGGGATTTAAATAAGAAGGGATTTATCGAGGGATAGGTGCCATTGGCCCGCTGAAGGGTGGTATAATCAGCGTTCCCATGGAAACCATCAGGGTTCCCATGGAAACTCTGATTCTGCATGCCAGCGGCATCTGAAACACATGAGGGAACTCACAACTCAAACCGGTGAACTCACCAAGACCGTGACAATATCAGATGAAACTAGAGACTCTAATCTTTTGACTCAAACAGGTTTCAATGTAAAAACTTAATGAGGTATGTTACAAGACGTAGTTTTGTTGGTGTTTCTCCCAAAGACAAACTCTGCTGTGATCGTGCCATGTTGTGTCATCACATGACTCCCTGCATCAAAAGTTTAACCCTTTACTGAGAGCTCAGAGTCTTATGAACTGAGATCATTCAATTTAAATGAATTTAAATTATGCATTGCGTATAGCAAAGCCAAAACACAACGCGGGTCACAAGAGGTTAAATATGTTTAAACTTTGTAGCTTTACATTTACATTTATTCATTTGGCAGACACTTTTATCCAAAGCAACTTACAAAAGAGGAAAAACATAAGCAAATCATCTTAAGGAGACAGTGGTACGAAAAGTGCCATATTACAAAGTTTCACTAGCATCAGAATAGCATTCAAAACAGATTAAAGTGCAACAAGGAAATTATTATTATAATTATTATTATTATTATTATTATTATTTTAAGCGACTGGTTAAGTGCTCATGGAAAAGATGTGTTTTTAGCCATTTTTTTAAGACAGAAAGTGAGTCAGCTTCATGGCTGGAGTTGGGAAGGTCATTCCACCAACTTGGTATGATGAAGCCGAAAGTCCGGGAAAGTGTTTTGGTGCCTCTTTGTGTTGGTACAACAAGGCACCGTTCCTTAGCTGGCCGCAGGCTTCTAGTGGGCGCGTAGCTCTGCAGAAATGATTTTAGGTATGATGGAGCAGACCCAGTGACTGTTTCTTTTCACTTCCCCCATGACCCTCATTAAGATGGGGTCAAATGACGATCCGGAGGCCTACCTCAACCTGCTCGAGAAAACCGCTGAGGTGTGGAAGTGGCCGCCCGACCAGTGGGCGGCCCGCTTGTTGCCGTTACTCTCCGGGGAGGTGCAGCTAGTGGCCCAGCAACTTCCTGCCGCCAGCCTCCTCAACTACCAGCATCACAAGAAAGCCATCCTGCAGTGGGCTGGCCATAGTCCAGAGCAGAGCTGCCAGCAGCGAGAGGTATGGCCGCAGGTTTGCCTTCGCCAAACAGCTCCGGGATGCCTGCCGGAAATGGTTGCTGGCTGAGGGGACCCGCGGCTCCGTAGACATCATCGACCTGGTGGTACTGGAGCAGTTCATCTCCCAGCTTCCTCGTGGTATGGCCAAGTGGGTCCAGTGCCACCACCCAGCATCGCTGGAAGAGGCCGTCCAGCTGGCAGAGGACTACATGACGGCGTTTCCGGGAGGCAGCGAAGCAGACTCTTTTTCTTCTCTCTCTTCTGCATCTCAGAGGTCACACGGCGAGTCAGAGATATCGATTATGAGGTTAAGCGAACGGATAGGGGCGGAGCACATTAAGTTTACCATCTCAACCTCCTAAAATCATGGAGGGAGGCAGTCCCTGTGGCCTTAGCAATGGTAGTCCCTGAGAGGGCAGAGCTTAGGCCAGAGGTGTATCTCAAACCAAATTCATTCACCTCGGTCCCGTGTGGAGACTACCTCTCACCGTCACAGCTCACAGATGAGGCTAAGTTGCAATTGAAATTTGCAGATGTGTTCTCGCCTCTCCCCGGTTTCACGAACCTCATAGAGCACCACATCGAGACCACCCCGGGGGTGGTGGTCCATAGCTGCCCCACTGCCTTCCTGAACACAAAAAAAAAGTTTGTTAAGGAAGAATTCGAAGCGATGTTTGATATGGGCATAACAGAAGAGTCGCACAGCAGTTGGGCCAGCCCAGTTGTTCTGGTACCTAAGAGTGACGGGTCGGTCCGGTTCTGTGTAGATTATCGCAAAGTGAACACCATGTCCAAATTTGATGCGTACCCAATGCCTTGGAGTTGCTCAACTGGTTGTGTGTGGCTCAATTTTATTCGACACTAGACTTAAAGGGTTATTGGCAGATTCCTTTAACTCCAATCTCCAGAGAGAAAAAAAAAACAAAAAACAGCATTTTCCACACCATTTGGCTTACACCAATTTGTGACCCTTCCGTTCGGTTTGTTTGGGGCCCAGCCACGTTTCAGCGTATCATGGACAAAATTCTCAGACCCCATACAGCATATGTTGCTGCATATTTAGATGATATTATTATCTATAGTAATGACTGGCGACGGCACATGCAGCATCTGAAAGCTGTCCTGAGGTCGCTGCGATGGGCGGGGCTCACGGCCAACCTGAAGAAGTGCGCAGTTGGGCAGGTGGAAGTTTGGTATCTGGGTTTCCACTTGGACCACGTGCAGGTGCGTCCCCAGGTTAACAAAACCGCAGCGATCGCGCCCTGTCCGAGACCCAAGACCAAAAAGGAGTTGAGACAGTTTCTGGGGCTGGCTACTACTGAATGTTTGCGCCTAGTTACTCTGACATCACCAGCCTGCTGACTGATCTCACTAGAAAGGGGGCCCCCGATCTGGTCCAGTGGACAGAGTCATGCCAGCAGGTTTTCCTAAAAATAAAATCTGTGCTATGTGGGGGGCTGCTTTTACATGCTCCTAATTTCTCTCTCCCCTTTATTTTGCAGATGGATACATCTGACAGAGGGCTGGGAGGAGTAAGCTCTCGCTGAGGGAGACTAAGTACAGCACCGTGGGGAAGGAGTGTCTGGTGATGAAGTGGGCCATCCTCACTCTCCGCTTTTACCTGCTGGGGCGGGCCTTCACCCTATGTTCAGATCATGGCCCACTCCAATGGCTCCACCGCATGAAAGACACCAACGTGCGGATCACCTTTTGGTACCTGCTACTTCAGCCATTTAAATTCGGCTGGGGTGGGGGGGGAGTTGGCTGGCTGGATGTTGCCCCGGCCTGAGTCAAGCAGTGGGGGTATGTGGGGATGGGGGCATGGTCATGTTTCTGTCTGTGGGAGAGCGGTAATGTTTGTCACCTGGGCTGTAATAATCTCTAACACATGTCTTTTGTTATAGTGATGGCGGAGGGAGACTTGAAAAGGCACACCAATGCATCAGTTTGGGAAAGAGAGAGAGCGACCCGAGAGCACGGTGTCGACATGTACTGAGTGCATTAAAGGTTTATGTTTATTGAGTGTTGTGAAGTATCTACGTGAATTGAGAGTTGTTAAATACAAGTCGCTGAAGGCAGAAAATAATTGCCTGCACTGGTTCGTTGTCTCCTGACTCCTCCATTGCCCAAAGAACCGAACTTTCCACAACAGGCATCATAGAAAGTGTTACCAAAGTCTTTTTGCATACTATATATCAATTGCCAGACTTTGGCTAAACGTCACATTGCACTCAGACTCTAAAGTTGATCCAAATAGGTCTTGTCTCGTTCACCTCAGCCCTCTGATAAGTGGAAAATTGAGTTGAGGAAATGAAGAACAAGTTGATTTTAGGTAGTTTAGCACCACCGTATAATAGGTGTTCATTTGGTACCATAATTATGCTCATGCAGGAAAGGACAAAAATAGACTTACCTGTCAAATTATTAATGGCCCTATAAGTGTAGAGATAAAAGTTCTCCTGTTCAAACTGTGTTTATTAAGAAAAAACTGAGGTGGGTTGTGAAGGCTAGCCACCAACACCACGGCAGTACAAGCGTGTCTTTGCCACATGTACTGTTCAGCCTCATAAATATTGTTATAAGCCAATGATCAGCATTAAACTTTTGAGTTTCCAGTGTTATTTCAAACTTTCAAATGTTAAAGAATGTGAACACAGATGTGAGCACTGCCAACGCATTAATTATTGCATTAATGTGGCCTGAATGGATCTAACTACTCAAGAGGGCAATAGAGATACCTACAAAAGGCTGTGCCATTAAACTGGATGTGTTATTATTCTGGTAATTTTCTGTAAATATGAGTAAATTAGAATTAATTTATGTGTAAAATGAGCCTTCCCGAAAACTTTCGGATTCACAAACGCTGCGTACACCCCAGATTTGTTTATTAAATGTATGTTAGTGTATTCCGAACATTTATAAATGGGGGCGTGTGCATGTTCACTCACAACTATCACAATCCATGCCAATGAATATGCCATATAAAGAAGGCATTGATAGAAAATGCGTATAAAATCTAAGTGGAACAGTAATGAAATTGTTTTTATGAATGAAGTGCGTTCACATAAAATTTTGATTTGGCAAACACAATAGCGTCTCAAAGAAATTAAGAATGTTTTTGCTGTCTTCGGAGGCTCTTTAGTGAATAAAACAGTCTAAGAGGTCAATAAAAATGTTTTGACATGAGGCATTAGAGTAAAAACAAATAATTTCACGCCGGTGGGAGGAGGTCCACCACCATAACAGTGATATACCTGCCTTGCAACTGGAAGAATCTTCAGAGAAATTAATTGAATAAAGATTTGCAAGCTAAACGACAGTGTGTGGGATTTCTATTTTTTCCCATTGTATTATGTACACACCAGCTAGCGATGTGTTTATCTATGTGTTTAACAGCATTAACATTGACCATACGTTATCAACTGAATGTGATTTCTCAGAGCTCATATCAAATGAAGAAACTGTCCAACTAGTCACATTAGAGAGCATCTATTTTTTCGAGAAAATAAAACACAAACTGCATCTTTCCATGACCTTTTCGCCCCATGCCAAGCACTTCTGCTGAAAAAACTATATTAAATGTATGAAGCAGAGATGAGAATAAACTATACTTTGAAGAAATAAATGCAAGCTTCAAAGAAACATTTTCAATGAAGTAGCCTTTTAAAAAGAATACAACAAACCTCTTTTTAACTAATTTATGTTGTTTACTAAGGTTAATTTCAGTCATTTAATTGGTAACACAAGGTGACGCACACAGGTTTAAATGGCAATTAAAGGTTAATTTCCCACATCTGTGGCTTTTTAAATTGCAATTAGTGTCTGTGTACACCTTGTGTGTCTGTAACAAGGCCAAACATTCAAGGGTATGTAAACTTTTGATCAGGGCCATTTGGGTGATTTCTGTTATCATTATAATTTAAAAAGGAGCCAAACAACTATGTGATAATAAATGGCTTCATATGATCACTATCCTTAAATAAAAGACAGTTTTTTTGCATGATCAGTCATATTTTCAAAATCAATACCAAAATTTAACCATTTCTGCCAGGGTATGCAAACTTTTGAGCACAACTGTATTTTTTTTAGTCACATCAAAGAACACAAAACATTCGGATGTCTTACAATTTACACATGGTCAGGACCAGGTGTAAATTTTGTTTGTCCCAACCAGAGATAGACAGAAATATCGGTTTTACAGATTAATAGTGCCAACAGTTGCTTTTTGGAACTATCAGTTATCCGCAAAACTCTATGCCGGAGCTTTCAAGTTGACTTGAAAGAGAAAAGTCACCATAAAAGCGGATAGTTTATACTCAAGTTTGCTATAGCGGCCCTTGTGGCAACATTGAGAATGCAACATGTACTTGCAATGTGTTGCGAATTGCAGTCTAACACATTTTCAAACACAACGCACAAAATCAAGCTTGCTTTGCTAGAAGCGTTGATGTACTTGCATAGAGGATGTTTTAGCCTTAAGACAAAAGTTTGATTCATTTTCGTGAATAATTTGAAATTGTCTGTTGAATGAATCAATAGAAAACTTTGATTTGAAGACTCGTTTGCATCATTACTCAGAAATGTTCAAGGAAGCAACATTTGTCATGAATCAAAATTATTCAATGTCGACATCAAGCCTTTGTTTGATATTTAATGCCTCTCTAACAGTAATTACCTGTCTATAGTTAGTAGACTGCACTAGTAACATCTGAACTATAAGATAAGACTGTAAATGCATACTAATACCTTTATAGCTCTCTCTTTCTAATAGAGTAACTAATAGAATAACCGCACAAAAAGCCACCAGTGACTGATCTATAGTCAGTATTTACTTTCACACTACTCGCATAGTCTTTTTTGTCTTTCTATAAAGTCGCAAACTAAGTTGTGTTAAAGTGTGAGTCAATATAGGAGGTAAACTGAGCAGTATTTGTGTGTGTTTGTGAAATTTCACAGCCAATAAAAAAAAAAGCAATTCATAAACTTTCTGGGAACCGAATGGGAATGTTGACCATAACAAAGCTGACCACTGCAGCAGTATCTCAGCAATAGGAGCCCATATTCTGCAACACTTTGTGTAAAAACAACTATAGTGTAAATCTGAAAAGAAATTAGTAGCCTCTCTCTTTCCCAAAGTGAACAAGCCACTATTACTTAGAATATACACATTTAAGCCTCACAATATTAATTAATGCTTGAGCATTGTGAGCACTTCAATATGAGGCAAAATGCCTTTATACGGGACATTTCGCCATCCGAACGGGGGGTGGTATCCCAATCGAGCTTTTTGTCGTTAAAATATGGGACACCCTGGCTAATATGGGACCATTGGCAACCCTGACAGAAATGTTTTAGACAACTTTACAGCTCAAATAACATATTTTTGAATAGAAGAATATAAGCACTTTGACAAAAATATTAGCTGCACATTTATTTGTTTAAACTCTCTGGATTGTCTTGCCCCATTGACTTAAGTGCATTACTGTAAACTATTATTATTTATTTATTTATTTTTTTTAATTGCCAGTAAGCCACGGACGCTATCAACAGAGTTCAACTTGTTTTGAAACTGGAAGATTCCTTTAATGGAAAAGGGTACAGTAACGACACGTATAATGAACATACAACAGGTTAAATGTCAACAACTGACAACTACAGCCAAAACAAGGTGTAAAAAAGAATGTTTATTTTGTTGCATAGCACAAAATCTGAACCAACTGCTTACAAACAAAATAAAAAAATTGTGTGAATGAACAACAAGATTGTGGTTTTACTGCTGATTTAGCCTGCCATGCCAATTCATTGTTTTTGTTAGCATATACCGCACCGTTAGGTTGTTATCCAGCCTTGGACACATTCCACAATAATGTCAAACCATATTCATTTGTCCGCTTTGTGTTCCATCTCAATCCCTTGCCGTTACTCAGTTGATTTGATGTCGACAAATCGTTTTGTGACAAAGGTTAGCCAGGTGGCATCTTCTAAATGGAGTGTAAATGTTTACAGACGTTTTGGCCTGTTCGTTTAGCATTACAGGGATAGTCCGCCCAAAACATTTAAATTCTGTCATCCTCCTTTTGTTCCAAAACTGTATGATTTTCTTTTGTGGAACACAAAAAGAGATGTCAGGCAGAATGTTAGCCTCTATTCTTAATTCAATATTTCATGTCACTATTTTGTCCTAGAGATGACCCAGTTCAACCCAAGTCTGCCTGTATATCACGAGAAATGAGAAAGAACTAATCGGAGAGAGACAGGAAGGTTGTTTTTCTTGCGACAGCTGCAGCGAGCCAGTCCACACTGTCTGTATCAGATGTCCCACCACACATACTAATACAAATATTATGTGCAGTTGCCATGGTCAAGGCCAGGCAACAGCTGGCTAGATTCACTTCACCTAAAACCTGTTCCTGTTGGCACGACGCCAGGCGTCGTTTTTTTATTTTTTTTATTATATATATATAATTTTTTTCACACTACCTCCAAACAAAAAAAAAAAAAACAAAAAAAACTTTGCTGAATTTATGTTTTTCATGATCTTCTCTGGAGGTCTGTTGCAAATGTAGATTTCTTTATTTGAATTAAAAAAAAAAAAAAACATTTTAAATGCCCTTTTCAGTGATTGTTTTATTTTCAAAACAAAACACACACACACACACACACACACATTTACATTAGAATACAATTACATTCAAGAGAGATTACTCTGCATTTTATTGTCATTTGTTTCATTTTAGATTTAGTCCTTTCAGATGGAAAAATGTATATATATATAAATTATACTATCCAAATTGCTTTTGAACACCGGTGAAACACTTTCTTATGAAGTGTTACATTCATACGAGCAGACAGAGAAGTAAGTTTGAAGTAAGTTTAGAGCAGAAGAAATAGAAATAAACCTTTTGTAAATAGCTAAAATACTATTTCTAGCCATTTTACATGCACGTTACCAGGCACAATCATATTTTTTTTATCAAGAAAATTCACATTGGATCATAATTTCTTTTTTCTAGTAAGACCTTTGATATTAGGGCAAAAATCGTATTCTTGATAATAATTTTTGTGTTGTTTTCCTGTAAAAATATCAAAAAATCATTAAAACAAGATCAATTTGATTGATCTTGTTTTAGAAACAACACTACATAAGATATTTAGGTTTTTCAGAGAATGTATTTTTAACGTGTATTATGTCTTACTGTACTGGCAGAGTTTTTATAGTCAAAACAAGTGAAAAAATCTACCAGTGCTGAAGAAGTAATCCAAAGTATTTAGTTACTGACCTTGAGTAATCTAACAGAATACATTACAAATTACATTTTACAGCATGTATTCTGTAATCTGTAGTGGAATACATTTCAAAAGTAACCCTCCCAACCCTGCATATATATATATATATATATATATATATATATATATATATAAACTCAGCAAAAAAAAAACCGTCCCTTTTTCAGGACACTGTAATTTAAAGATAATTTTGTAAACATCCAAATAACTTAACAGATCTTTATTATAAAGGGTTTAAACAAGGTTTTCCAAGCTTGTTCAGTGAACCATAAACAATTAATGAACATGCGCCTGTGGAACGGTCATTAAGACACTAACAGCTTACAGACGGTAGGCAATTAAGGTCACAGTTATAAAAACTTAGGACACTAAAGAGACCTTTCTACTGACCCTGAAAAACACCAAAAGAAAGATGCCCAGGATCCCTGCTCATCTGCATGAACATGCCTTAGGCATGCTGCATGGAGGCATGAGGACCAGGGCAATAAATTGCAATGTCCGTACTGTGAGATGCCTAAGACAGCGATACAGGGAGACAGGAAGGACAGCTGATCGTCCTCACAGTTACATGTGGTCTGCCACAACACCTGCACAGGATTGGTACATCTGAATATCACACCTACGGGACAGGGATAGAATGGCAACAACAACTACCCGAGTTACACCAGGAACGCACAATCCCTCCATCAGTGCTCAGACTGTCCACAACAGGCTGAGAGAGGCTGGACTGAGGGCTTGTAGGCCTGTTGTAAGGCAGGTCCTTACCAGACATCACCGGCAACAATGTCGCCAATGGGCACAAACCCACCTTCGCTAGACCAGACAGGACGTGCAAAAACTGCCCTTCACTGGCGAGTTGAGGTTTTGTCTCACCAGGGGTGATGGTCGGACTCGCGTTTATCGTCGAAGGAATGAGCATTACCCCAAGGCCTGTACTCTGGAGTGGGATCGATTTGGAGGTGGAGGGTCCGTCATGGTCTGGGGCAGTGCGTCACAGCATCATCGGACTGAGCTTGCTGTCATTGCAGGCAATCTCAGTGCGGTGCGTTACAGGGAAGACATCCTCCTCCCTCATGTGGTACCCTTCCTGCAGGCTCATCCTGACATAACCCCCCAGCATGACAATGCCACTAGCCATACTGCTCGTTCTGTGCGTGATTTCCTGCAAAACAGGAATGTCAGTGTTCTGCCATGGCCAGCGAAGAGCCCGAATCCCATTGAGCATGTCTGGGGCCTGTTGGGTGAGGGCTAGGGCCATTCCCCCTCAGAAATGTCCAGGAACTTGCAAGTGCCTTGGTGGAAAAGTGGGGTAACATCTCACAGCAAGAACTGGCAAATCTGGTGCAGTCCATGAGGAGGAGATGCACTGCAGTACTTAATACAGCTGGTGGCCACACAAGATACTGACTGGTACTTTTGATTTATTTTGACACCCCCCCTTTGTTCAGGGACACATTATTCCATTTCTGTTAGTCACATGTCTGTGAAACTTGTTCAGTTTATGTCTTAGTTGTTGAATCTTTTTATGTTCATACAAATATTTACACGTTACGTTTGCTGAAAATAAAAGCAGTTGAAAGTGAGAGGACATTTCTTTTTTTGCTGAGTTTATACACACACACACACACACACACACACACAGGCGGCAAAAAGTTTGGAATGATGTACATGTTTTGCTGTTTCAGAAGGAAATTGGTACTTTAATTCACCAAAGTGGCATTCAGCTGATTACAAAGTATAGTCAGGACATTACTGATGTAAAAAACAGCACCATCACTATTTAAAATAAGTCATTTTTGATCAAATCTAGACAGTCCCCATTTCCAGCAGCCATCACTCAAACACCTTGAGTAATCATGCTAAATTGCTAATTTGGTACTAGAAAACTTGCCATTATATCAAACACTGCTGAAAGCTATTTGGTTCATTAAATGAAGCTTAACATTGTCTTTGTGTTTGTTTTTGAGTTGCCACAGTATGCAATAGACTGGCATGTCTTAAGGTCAATATTAGGTCAAAAATGGCAAAAAAGAAACAGATTTCTCTAGAAACTCATCAGTCAATCATTGTTTTGAGAAATGAAGGCTATACAATGCTTGAAATTGCCAAAAAACTGAAGATTTCATACAAAGGTGTACACTAGAGTCTTCAAAGACAAAGGACAATCGGCTCTAACTAAATGATGTACAACTAAACAAGAGGATAAGTACATCAGAGTCTCTAGTTTGAGAAATAGATGCCTCACATGTCCTCAGCTGACAGCTTCATTTAATTCTACCTGCTCAACACCAGTTTCATTTACAACAATAAAGAGAAGACTCAGGGGTGCAGGCCTTATGGGAAGAATTGCAAAGAAAAGGCCACTTTTGAAACAGAAAAACAAAAAGAAAAGGTTAGAGTGGGCAAACAAACACAGACTTTGGACAACAGATAAGTGGAAAAGAGTGTTATGGATCTTAACCCCAATGAGCTTTTGTGGGATCAGCTAGACTGTAAGGTGCGTGAGAAGTGCCCGACAAGACATCTATGGCAAGTGCTACAGAAAGCATGGGGTGAAATGTCAACTGAGTATCGGGACAAACTGATAGCTAGTATGTCAAGGATCTACAAAGCTGTCATTGCTGCACATGGAGGATTTTTTGATGAGAACTCTTTGAAGTAGTTAAATTTGTTTTTTTGTTTTTTTTTCAAATTGTAATAGTAATTTTTCACGTTATTAATGTACAAATAAACATTGTGATCAGTTGAATGCCACTTTAGTGAATAAAAGTACCAAAATCTATACATTATTCCAAACTTTTGGCTGTCAGTGTGTGTGTGTGTGTGTGTGTGTGTGTGTATATATATATATATATATATATATATATATATATATATATATATATATATATATATATATATATATTACATTTTACCTATATACAATATGATTTTCTTTACAAAACTTCGCAAAGTAGCAGCCGACAAGTGCCAGGATACACCTCATGAAGTTGGTTGAGAGAAACGTCCAAAATGTCAGAGAAAAGGGTGGCAACTTAAGAAGCTCAAATATAAGATAGTTTTGATTTTTTTCAACATTTGTTGATCATTATATGATTCACATTCTTTGTCATTTTATAGTTTTGATGACTTTACTATTATTCTAAAATGTGAAAAATAGCAAAAATATGGAATGAGTAGATGTATCCAAATATTTGACTGGTATCATACATTTAATGTGTGTATATTAGCCTATATATATATATATATATATATATATATATATATATATATATATATATATATATATATATATACACACATACTGTAAAATATATTACATATTATAGCCTATTTAAACATTATACTGTAGTTGCAAACAGCAAATTACAGCTATCCTTCAATTAACCATTGTAACTATGTGAGTTAGCAACTGAACTAACAACATGGTACACATCTGAATGTGTCTTGACTACTCGTCATTTCCCAGCTGAAGAGAGTCGAAGCAAGAAATGTTTATGAGAGGTACAAGAGTTTGTAACTGCAGAGCAGTCCGCTCAGTTCTCCCGGCTCCTGTCTTGCGAGCAGGGTTCATGTTACGGTTATCGGAAGGAATCTACAAATAAAGCGGAGCCAAGCGCAACTGCTCATCATCAGGACAGATTAACCTTGTCAAGCAGGGGTTGTACCAGGAAGCGAAAGAGAGGGTGAGAGAGAGAGAGAGAGAGAGAGCATGGCTGGCGGGCAGGCAAGCTGGCTCCACAGCTAACTTAACACTATTGAGGCCTTTACTAGCTCCTAAGGGAGTGCAAACACGCATCTCCTTTTCTAGCCTCTCCTGCACCATTCACCCGCATATCCTCTCAGAAAAACACACAAACATCATTACTCCCTTCACACTGCTCTCCGAGCATAATATTTTGTTTCGTTTTAGTCACTTCAGTCGTTTAGAATAATTTGGCCAACAGCAATGTAAACAGCTGTCTCGGGCTGAAGGCAGGGAAACATCCTGGACAGGTGACCATTCCATCACAGGGCAACACACACAGGCATACACATTCACACTCTCACTCACACCAAATGGGCAATTTAGGGTCTCCAACTTAACCTGCATGTCTTTTTGGACTGGGGGGAAACCGGAGCACCTGGAGGAAACCCACATGAACACGGGGAGAACATGCAAACTCCACACAGAAAGGCACAGTTGAGCCGGGACTCGAACCCAGGACAGTGCTACCCACTGAGAAAATGTTTATTTGCAGTTTTAATTCAGTTTAGTGTAAAGACTTTGGAGCAGTTTGAGTAAAAAAAAATAAAAAATAAAGAGATCATCACCACTAATATTGCTTATGGTTCATTCATCAACCTGGAAATGGATGGTCACATTGAGCACATTGCATTGCACAATGCACATTTTAAAGTTTGTCATCCAGGTACAGATAAAATTTACATTCTATGCCTAATATGCACACTGCAAAATATTAAGAGCAGTAGTCTAGTATGCTATTCCGAGAAGACTAACAGAAACTATTTCAGCTTTGAACATTTTTCACACCAAACTGAAGAATTCTTGCATAAGTGATAGGACGACCCCTGAGGTAAAAGTTGTTAAAGATCTGGCATGTGGAAGTGACCTCTAAAGAACTCTGTAGAGTGTCCAAAGCCTCTCGTGTCCTTAGAAACACACATAAACTGAGCTTAGCGTAGGGAAAAAAAGGAGTTTATCATTGGAAAATCTTCAAGTTGGGGTGATTCATTAAATTGAACAGCTGCATTGCCTGAGATCTGGGCCTAAACCATAAAAAAATATTTTTTTATTTGTTTGAAATATCACGTTCCTCAAAAGGAATGAAAATAGAAATACAGTCTTGGTTTAACATTTGGCTGGTGTTAGTTCTTTTTTTAAGACATATGTCATACAGAGCATATTATGAGACTACTGTAAACATGGACTTTGAGGCACAAGCATAGCTAACTCCGAGGGAAATGTAAGCGCAGTGTAGTTTTAGCGGGAAGACTAGCAGCTGTACATCATCGCACCATTAGCTAGGTAACTAGCAGTCACATATAAGCCACTGCTTTATAAGTCTACTCACAATCTATCACATTGCAGTTTCAGTGTGCTAACACGGCAACCTCTACCACCCCACCACCACCAGTTGAGTCCCGTCCTGCACAGGAGTAGGCTCCTCGCCCCTGCCTCCTATCTCCGGCAGGATATGACGGTTCCGAGTACAACTTCTTCAGACCGCCAGACGGGGCTTACACCAAAGAGAGACACTACATTTTGTGTTTTTATTTTTATTTTATTTTATTTTTTTAAATACTTAATAGTTCTTTAATGAGCAAAAGACAATTTCGATTAGTGTTACAGTTTGTGGTAGTGAGACAGAAGGCCTAGGTCCAAGTCCTCATTTTACATATTTAATTTTTGTTTAATTAGCAAAATTGCAACTGAACTTGACAGCCAGTGATCACCATGCATTTCAATTGTATGGTAAGTGTTCCTTAGACACTTTGATATTAAATCCTTTTGTGTTCCACAGAAGAAAAAAAAAAAGAAGAAAAAAAAAGCGACACGAAGCTGAGTAGATGATTTTCAGTTTTAAGTAAATTATATGCATGAGGTGCGACTCGACTGGACTGACTAAATTTAGATGATTTCTGTCATTTTGTTTACATTTAATTTACAATAATCATGCAGCTTAATTATGAAAGATCCAAATATGTTTGTTTTAGAAGTTACATTCAAAATCTAATTGGCTTGAAAAATCTGAGGAGGCATATGCCCCCTTGTTTTGAATGGGCATGTTACTTCTGGTCGCAACACTCGGCTCCATCCAGTCATAATTTACAAATCCCATAATGACATGTTGATAAATATTTTCAGTTTAGCCTCAAATCGTTTTTTTTTTTTAGTTTTTTTTTTATGATTAACATTTTTATTTATTAAACACAGGAAAACAAAACATAATTATAAATACACAAAATCAACTTTAACACCCACTACCACCCCTCCTCCTCCCCAACCACACCCCAAACCTCAACAAACATCTCTGTGGTCTTAGATGAACACATAAAGAAGAATACAAAAACAAAAACCAAACAACTAAAAGAAGAAAAAAGATAATAATAATAATAATAATAATAATAATAATAATAATACATATATATACAAATATAAAGAAACACACACACTGACAATTACCCCTCTCTCTCCACTATTCCACCAGAGAATCCTCCAAGCATGCTAAATATTCACCCCATTTTCCCACAAACAGATCCAGATTCCCCAGTCTTCTATAAGACCCCTCCTCTAAGGCCGCCACTCTCCCGATCTCAGAGCGCCATTCCTGAAACGGAGGTGCTCCAACCGACTTCCAACCCCTCAAAATCACCCGCCTGGCGACCATAACACAGGTCAGGACCCAATCCTCCACATGTTTATTCACCACATTAATTTCTGCCCCATCTCCCAAAATACAGAGTCTGGGGCAAAAAAGACCTCACATACAAAATTCTGAACTCTCAACCAAAACCCCTGGATCTCAACGCACCTCCAAAAAACATGGGTTATATCTCCATCCTCCGATTGGCATCGCCAGCAGGTAGGTGTGTCTTTAAGACCAAGCCTATACAGTCTAGAGGGGGTCCAATAGAATCTATGTAAAACCTTGAACTGAATGAGGCGAACTCTTGAATCTATAGATACAGACTTGACATTTTTCAGAATCTTACTCCACACTCCATCCTCCAATACCAAATCCAAATCTTTCTCCCATAATCTCTTAATAGAAGTTAAGGCTCTGTCCCCCATACTCTGAATTAACAGGGAGTAGTACACTGATGCCTCATGACATTTTCCAAAAGCCACAATCACCTCACGCAAAGCATCTGCCTCCATAGTGGGACGTGTGCTACTCCCAAAAATAGTAAAAAGTAGATGGCGCAATTGTAAATATCTATAAAACTGAGGTCTGGGGATCCCAAAATGTTGGACTAAGTTTTCAAATGACCTCAACACTCCACTTTCATATAGGTCACCGAGTGTAGCAACCCCCCTCACAATCCACTCTGGCCAGCAGAAAGGGGACTTGCCAATACGTAATCTTGGGTTCTGCCATATACTCGAGGCAACATTTAAATAAGTGTCCAATTTCAATAATCTGGACACTTTAGTCCATACCGAGTGTAAATGCGAAATTACGGGGTGTAACTTAACTTTTCCAATTAGTTTGATAGAGATGCTTTGTAACGGCGAAATAGGGGCAAGAACTGCCTGTTCAATAACAAACCAGGGAGGGGTTCTCTCAGGTGGAAGTGATCAATGAGCCAAATGTCTGAGACTGAACGCATAGTAATAAAACAAAATCTTGGGTAGGCCTAGCCCTCCTTTGTCAATCGGCCTATGTAACTTATTAAAATGCAATCTGGGACATTTACCATTCCAAATAAAGGACTTCGCTATGCTATCAAATTCCTTGAAATAAGAGAGGGGGACATCTACAGGGAGAGATTGTAGCAGGTAGTTAAATTTTGGAATACAATTCATTCTAATAATATTAACCTTCCCAATCATCAATAAATGTAATGAAGCTCACCTGCTGACATCGCTCGAAAAAATTTTATTAAAGGGTCAAAATTAACACTAACTAAATAAGACAAATTTGCTGGGAATAAAATCCCCAAATACTTAATGCCCTGTTTGGGCCACTGGAAGGTGCCCAGCTGAAAAGCCATTACTGGGCAGTACGCTGTCAAAGACAAAGCTTCGGATTTAGACCAATTGACTTTGTATCCTGAGAACTTGGAAAAGGAATTAATAATTCTGTGGAGGCAAGGCAAAGATCTACTAGGTTCAGAGACAAATAATAAAATATCATCTGCGTAAAGCAGAAGCTTATGCGGCACACCTCCCGCCACCACCCCTGGAAAATCATCCTCCTTTCTTATCGCAGCTGCTAATGGTTCCAGGGCAAGACAGAACAATAATGGGAAAAGAGGGCAACCCTGCCGAGTGCCCCTATTCAAAGTAAAATAATCTGAGATTAATCCATTTGTTTGTACCACTGCAATAGGGTGTCTATAAAGTAACTTAATCCAACCAATAAATGTACTCCCGAACCCATACATTTCCAAAATCTTAAAAAGATAATCCCATTCTACCATATCAAACGCCTTTTCGGCATCAAGTGAGATGGCAGCAATTGGAGATTGATCATTTGCTACTGACCACATGATATTGATGAGACGCCTGATGTTATCAGAAGAGCTGCGGCCCCAAATAAACCCCACCTGATCTATATGTATAAGAGATGTCATAACTTTACTTAATCGATTAGCCAAAATTTTTGACAATATTTTTACATCTAGTTGGATCAGGGAAATTGGACGGTAACTTTTACACTCACTTGGATCTTTGTCCTTTTTAAGAATCAGACTGATCCAGGCTTGTGTCATGGTTAGAGGAAGCTTTCCATTCTTGAATGATTCAGTATAAACTTCTAACAAAAGTGGAGCCAGTTCTGTAGCATAGGATCTAAAAAATTCTGAGGCAAAAACATCTGGCCCCGGAGCCTTGCTAGTAGGTAGGGACTTAATTATCTCGTCAAGCTCCTCCAAGGTTATCTCAGAATCAAGAGAGTTTTTTTGCTCAGTCGTCAGTTTAGGGAGTTCTAATGGTTCCACAAAGTTTCTAATATCTTCATCAGTAGACGAAGACGTGGAACCATAAAGATCAATATAGAACTCTTTAAAGGCATTATTAATATCAATGGCGGAGGTAAATATTTCACCACCAGCAGATTTCACTGAGGGAATGGTAGAAAAAGATTCTCTCTGCTTTATATATCTAGCCAAAAGCTTCCCTGCTTTGTCATCCGACTCAAAGTATGACTGTCTTGCCCTGAATAACCAAAACTCCACTTTCCGCGACAAAATAGTATTATATCTATATTTCAATCAGGTCAATTCTCTGAGGCCATCAGCTGACATACGGTGCTTCAGCTCTGCCTTTGCACTTTTAATATTTCCTTCCAACTCCACGAGTTCTCGTGCATTGGATTTTTTGATGAATGAGGCATACTGTATGATCCGACCCCTAAGAACCACCTTAAGTGCCTCCCAAGCCATGCCCACAGAGGATACTGAGGACCAGTTGGTCTCCATATAAACACTGATTTCAGTCTTTAACATTTGTTGGAAATCAGGATTTTGCAGAAGGGACACATTAAGGCGCCAACTATATGATTTCTTTTTCTCCATATGTGCCACCACCTCTAAACTCACCAGGGCATGATCTGAGACTAAAATGTTTCCAATTGAGCAATCAACAACAAATGAAATTAGGAATTTGGATATAAAAAAAAAAAACAATCTATTCTACAATAAATCTTATGGACTGATGAAAAAAATGTATAGTCCCTACCAGATGGGTTGAAAAGTTTCCAAATATCTGAAAGACCAAGATTTTTACACATCCTGTGAAGCATCAATGTTGCTCTAGGGGGCTTAAACACTTTTGCTTCACTATTATCAAGGACTGAGTCCATCAAAAGATTGAAGTCTCCTCCCAATATTATATCATAAGGGGTGCCAGCGGTTTGCAACATCCCTTCAAGATCTATAAAAAAGCCCTGATCATCAGCGTTAGGTGCGTAAATCTTAGCCAAAATCAATCTTTGCCCTTGAATTTCAGCTAAAACAATAATGAATCTTCCTAATTTATCTTTAATCTGTTTGAGACATTTGAATTGTAAATGTTTATTAATCAATATAATGACTCCCTTGCTCTTACTAATGAAAGCATGTCCACCCCATATCTTCCCCAATTTTTCAGCTTCCTGCGGGGAGAGATGTGTTTCTTGTGAAGAAACACTATATCATATTTCTTACATTTAAGAAAAGAAATAACCTTCCTTCTTTTTGTGGGGTGCCCCAACCCATTTACATTCCATGTGGAGAGAGATATTACACTTATATTAACAACTGACATACTGATATAATAGAAAAAATAAATTGTGTGCCAAAAACAAAATTATGAAGACCACATTCCCCATTAGTAAAACAATCAACCCCCGAACATCCCCCCAAACAAACAAGACAAACAGAAAAAAGAAAAACGTGCGCATTAACCCCACGCACGACAGCGCCAACTGGCGACAATCCCTCTAAACTCAAAAGGTCCATGAATGCCCACGAGTCCCCATGACAACTTTGCCATCGGATTGCTCAATTTAATTACATAACAGAAAATACTTTGTGAAATAAACCCAGACAATAGGAAGAATGAACACAAAGAACATGCAGATTCATTCACAGAACTGTCTCAAAGGTGTGATCTTCCACAAAACAAATTCCAGCTGATATAAAACCATTCAGATTCCTCAGACAGACAAACGAATGTTCAGTGAGCTGGCTGTTATGAGTTCAATGGATGACGTAATCATTCCATTGTCTCAAAATTTTTTAACAAATAAAAATAAAAATAAAAAACTCAACAAAATAAACCACAGCCAGCAGGAGGAATAAGCACAAAGAACGAATCTGTCTGGGAACTTCAATGCAAAAGTTTCTTTAAGGAAAGTGTTATTCACAAAACAAGCTCCAGCCGCACGGCGGAGCCAATGCAAAAAACCTAAAATGTCGCCCAGCTTCCTCAAGAGTTAGTACAGCGAGTCAGGCCCACTCACATGAGAAACATCCAATGGTTTACTCAGACACTGTTTCTATAAAAGACATTGCCAGATTTGGACATGTGAATACTTTGCGACCGACCTTCATTTCTATTCTCAGTTTGGCAGGAAACATTAGAGCAAACAAGATCTTTTTCTGATGTAAGAGTTTCTTACATTCCTTGAACCGATCGCGTTTCTCTCGTCGAACTCGCAAAGTCCGGGAACAAGAAAATATTATGGTTCTTCCAAGAAAGCTTCCCTTTGCTCCTCGCCTGGCGCAACACAAGATCTTTATCGGATGATCTCAGAAATTGGCAAGAATCGATCTGGGCCTATCTCCCTCAGCAGATCTCCGAGCCGGCACTCTGTGAGCTCGCTCAATTTCCAGCTTGTGGCCTGTTATGTCGAGCAGACTCAGGAAAAACATGTATAGGAATTTCACCATATCTCTACCCTCCTCATGTTCAGGAATTCCAACAATTCGAACGTTATTCCTGCGGTTTCTATTCTCAAGATCTTCAAGCTTTTCAAGGAGATGTTCCAAATCAACTTTGGTCGCAGGTGGATTAGCGGTTAATTCCCTCTCCGAAGATTCCAGAAAATGTATTCGTTTTTCAACATCAGTCACTCTTGTAGCTAACTCAGAGAATTTTGTTTCCATCACCATAATCGATCGACATATTACAGCGAGATCCTCCAAGTCAGCAAGAATCTTCGTCAACATCACCGACATGTTGGACAACTGATGCTGGATCACCTCTCCCGCCGCACCATCCAAATCGAGTCCCCGGTCTGTAGGCCTGTCGGGGCTTTCATCCTGAACACGTAAGTGTCTTTTAATGTCTCCAGAACCTGAGGATTTTTACTTCTTTGCCATGTTTTGCAACAAAGGGCAAATGAGTAACTGGGTGTATCAAATTTCACCAGATTATAACATGAGAATAATCGAAAATTTAGCAAAGTGCGCAGAGCTCGTCGCTCACACGTCCGCTCCTTGCATGGCGTCACGTAACCCCCTTACATTTTCTGTTGTATATTCATCAAATAAATGTCATCTAAAATTTCACTCAAGCCTGCAATTCTTTCTGATAGAAGTATGATTCTTAAAAGGCGATGAGCTCCTCATATCTGTACACCTGTAATTACACAAATGTGTTTTCTCCATATTAGTCTTATATATATATATATATATATATATATATATATATATATATATATATATATATACATACATACATACATACATACACACACACACACACACACACAGCACTGTGCAAAAGTCTGTTTTGAGATGTTTCCCAAAAACATTTGTCTTAAGATGGTTGTTTATATCTGCTACTTTAGTGTGTCAATAGGAAATATACATTTTATACTCCCAAACATTCCTTTTGCAAATAGAATTGAATAGAAGAACAGGGAGCCCTGCAACAGATCGCATGGCCCTCACAGAGCCCCCCACTGAACATTGGGTCAGTCTGGGATTACACGAAGAGACAGAAGTAATTGAGACAGCCTAAATAAAAGAACTGTTGCAAATTCTCCAAGAAGCTTGGAATATCCTATCAGCCAACAACCAAGAAAAACTGTGTCCAGGTATAAGTAGGAGAATTGGTGCTGTTTTGAAGGCAAAACTGTTCACACCAAATATTGATTTAGCTCTTTTTCTGTTTACTGGACTTTGTATTGATGTTAATTGATTAATGAAAACTATTTGTCAATATTTTTTTTTAAGAAATCCTCACTTTGAAAGTTTTTCACAAGTGCCTAAAACTTTTGCACAGTACTGTGTATATATCCAAGACTTTAATATACTGTATGTGCCTTTACAGAAATGGACTTACAAAAATAACCTACCCTAAAAATTATTAATTGAATTAAAAAATTTGACAACTGCAGTTTACCAAAGACAATCTCAAAAACAAAGATTCCGACAGCCAGGCTTTCATACGTCACAAACCTAAGGAACCAATCACGTCAACTTGTGGGGTGGGGCTTTCCAATAGCATACGCTACGGCGAAGCAAGGGGTATCAGGAGAAGCAAGGCATAGCTACATATCGGTATTTTGCAAAACATGTTCTGTTTTCGGATGCAAAGTTGCGAAAGGACAAATGGTGAGCCTTCATGTATAACCAAAGGATCTGAAAATCCGAGATAAATGGATGCAGTTATTTGGAAAAATCTTAATGTCCCAGCAAAACTTCCAGAGAAAACTCGGGTTTGCAGAGGTCATTTTCCAGAGAACTGTTTTGAAAATTGTACCCAAAAACAGATGAGTTTTGCCACTAAACTTATATTGAAGCCCGGTTCCATCAATTTACCCTGGGGATACAGCGAGCCTGAGCTGCAGGCAAGTGGTGCAGGAATAAGTGGAGATGGAGGCGGGACTAATTTGCATATTCACAGATCTGTGCATTCTAAATGAGGCAAAAGTGTAGAGTTATATCCAAGCCATTTTAAGGCATGAAGGGATTATTTTCATGAAAAAAAAAAAAAAACAACAACTTTTAAATATGTCATTTTGATTAACAAAGATGAGTTTTTAGGGGTTAAACCAATGACTGGAGAGGGACTTTAAGGTAAAAAAAAAACAAACTCTAAACTCAGTAGAATTCAAATGGGTCACGCAAGTTTAAGTTTGTTGCGTGTTAAAGAGAAACCGGGTTGAGTAGCACAAGTGTCTGTGGAGCCCAATCTGGGAGCACTTTCATGCAAATCACGTGAAATAGCTATGTGTCTGATAAGAAGCATATTCAGAACGCGAGATTAATGCCATTGGCTTTGCTTCGGTGGCCCGAAATTTAGCTTGGGCGGCCAGCGAAAAATGCTCAGTACCTGAAAACCCGTTTCTTCAATTCTCTCAGTCTCACATAAAGCCACTCCACCTTCCTCCTCTATTTCTCCAACAGAATGTGTACTGCATACGTGTTATGCATCACATTTTTTGCACATGGTGGCAGTTTTGCATAACCGTGATACAGATGATAATCCAAAATGTATACCGTTGCCAAATTTCTACCGGTTTATCATGTCTACCAGTATATCACCCACCCCTATTTTCAAAGTTATAACAATATATATATATATATATATTCATATATATATTGAACAATCACACTCAAATAGACAGTTGTTTTTATCCCATTGAATCACTCTCAGACTCGGTGCTGACAACAAATGGACCACATGGGAGAGAATTGTCAAGTAAATAAAGAAAATGATTTCATTGCACAAAAGGGGTCAATGGTACAAGAGTATAAGCAAGTCACTGTTGTTGAGTCGAAACACAGTAGCAAAAGTGATACAGAAATACAAAAAGGATGGACTTGTGACAAGATTCCTGAAATGTTCAGACCATTGCTGTAAGCTTTCACCTCATGATGAGCGATTATTGCAAAGAATTGTCAAGCACGTGCCTCAGAGCTGGCAAAATCTGTGGGAAGCCAAACTGGAGTGACTGTTTCATCTCACACAGTAAGACACACTGCAAAGAAGTGGAATGCATGGTGTCATCCACGCAGGAAGGCACTGCTGAACCCAAAGCATAAAAACAGCTTGTTCAGCCTTTGCCAAGACCCATACTGATAAAGGTGCAGACCTTTGAGAATCTATAAGCTGGTCTCATGAGCCCAAAGTCATTTTTTATTATTATTATTTTATTATTTTATTTTTGTTTTGTATCTGATGGAATCCAAAATGCATGGCATCACACGGAGAGTACAGTGGGAAGTGCATGGTACCCACAGTGATCTACAGTGGTGGTAAAGTTCCTATATGGAGATTTATGAGTGCTGAAGGTGTGGGGGAATTGTACTTCAACAAAGGCATCATGAATTCACAGATGTTCAGCAAAATCTAAAAAGAGGAGATCTCTCTCCAGATCTTCTGAAGGCTCTCTCCCCAGCCTGGGTGTCAGGCAATTTTTACCATGACAATGACCTATGCAAGAGTGCAGTCTGTTTACTGCTTAGTGCTTAATACACTAAAGGAGGCTGTACTGTACCAAATACCTCAGGGGGGACTAAATGTCGCTAGGTGGAACAAACTATAATTTGCACTACTGTCTGTTCAAAATAAATGAAAAGAAACCTAGCATTTGGGATTTGTTGCTTTTTCCTGTTGTACCGAACTCGTATCGAACCGTGACCCCAAAACCGAGGTACGTACCAAACCATGACTTCTGTGTACACACACACACACACACATACACACACACACACACACACTACCGGTCAAAACTTTTGAAACACTTGACTGAAATGTTTCTCATGATCTCAAAAATATTTTGATCTGAAGGCATATGCTTAAATGTTTGAAATTAGTTTTGTAGACAAAAATATAATTGTGCCACCATATTAATTTATTTCATTACAAAACTAAAATTTAATTTAAAAAAGTGTTTGAAATTGATGACTTGGAGCAGCCAATAAGTGCCCAACATAGATGGGAACTCCTTTTATACTGTTTAAAAAGCATCCCAGGGTGATACCTCAAGAAGTTGGTTGAGAAAATTTCAAGAGTACATGTCTGCAAATTCTAGGCAAAGGGTGATTACTGTGAAGATGCTAAAATATAACACAGTTTTGATTTATTTTGGATTTTGTTTAGTCACAACAAAATTATCATAGTTCCATTTATGTTATTCCATAGTTTTGGTGACTTTACTATTATTCTAAAATGTGAAAACAAAAAAAATAAAAAATAAAAATAAAAATAAATATATATATATATATATATATATATATATATATATATATATATATATATATATAATAAAGAAAGAAAATAAAGTGTTTCAAAACTTTTGACCGGTAGTGTATATTAGGGATGTCCTGATACCATTTTTTTGAGAACGAGTACCGATACAACATTTTGGGTGCTCACCGATACAGAGTCTGATACTTGTTTCGTTTTTTTTCTGAACTCCATATCAACAGTTTATTTCAATTAAACTTTTATCAAAGTGGTTTTACACAGTACAATCCAAAATACAGCACTGGAATTATATTTTGTCAAATAAAATGCTGCATAACACAGCAGCAATGAGGTGAGATATTGCTTAAGTATAATACAATTACTATTTTTTATTATTAGTAGTAGTAGTAGTAGTAATACATTGAATATTACATAACTTTACAGTAGAGATATTTTTCTGTCATCCATTTTTTAATTTAAATTTAGCTTTAATTTTGACTGAGCTTTTATTTTGAAGTGTTTCTGTGTAATGATGGTTGTTTTCCAGTCCGGAAAAGCCGGTCGTGCTACGTGACTCAAAGTGATAATCAAATCGCAAAAGTCTGCAATTTAATTAAATATGTACTCGGGAAGTCGCGTGGCGCCATGCGGGGGTCGGACATGTGAACGGCGAGCTCTGTGCACTTTGATAGTTTTTAATTCTTTTTGTGTCTTAAACCGGTGAGATTCGATACACCCTGCTACATAACTGTTCTATGAAGTCAACATGTCAAAGAATTCAAAATCCTCAGGCTCTGGAGATATTGAAAGGCACTTACATGCTCAAGCAGATACCCCAGACAGGGTTGCAGACCAAGGACCCAGTTTGGACTGTGCGGCAGGAGAAATTCAATGCCAACTGTCGAGCATGTCTGTAATGCTGGCGAAGGTCGTGGCGGACTTGAAGGATCTTGCTGTAATACGTCGATCGATCACTGCGATGGAGACTAAATTCTCTGAGTTGGTTACAAGAATCAGGGACATCGAGAAACGGATCGATTATCTGGAGTCATCGGAGAGGGAATTAGCTGCTAATTCGCTAGCGACCAAAGTAGATTTGCAGTGCATTTGGGAAAAGCTGGAAGACCTTAAGAATCGTAATCGGCAAAACAACATCCGAATTGTTGGAATTCCTGAGCATGAGGAAGGCCGAGATATGGTAAAATTCCTAGACGAGCTCTTCGAGTCTGCTCGACATAACAGGCCGTAAGCTGAAAATCGAGCAAGCTCACAGAGTCCCGGCTCGGAGATCCGCGGAGAGAGACAGGCCCCATCAATTCTGGCCAAATTTCTGAGATCATCCGATAAAGATCTCAAGTTATGCAAAGGAAGTCTTTTTTGGAAGAACCACAAAATTGTCTTGTTCCCAAACTTTGCAAATTTGACAAGAGAGAAACGTGATCAATTCAAGGAATGCAAGAAACTCTTAATCAACAGAAGGTCGCTTTTGCACTGATGTTTCCAGCCAAATTGAGAATTGATACTAAGGATGGCTGCAAAATATTTACATGCCCACAGCAAGCAATTGTCCTTCATAGAGACAATGGGGTGAGTAAACCATTTGGTGATTTTCATGTAACAGCTGAGTGGACCTGACTCACTGAACATTCACTTGACCGTCCGAGGAAACTGGGCACCTTTTTGTCTCTTTTTGTGTTGGTTCCGCCTAGCGGCTGGAGTTTGTTTTGTGGAATAACAATCCAAGAAAGGAACATCAAACATCAAAGAACATCAAGAAACATCAAAGGAAGGTCGCTTTTGCACTGATGTTCCCGGCTGCAATGAGAGAAAAACGCCATGACTTCCTCAGTCCACTGATTTTATGAAAGACATCGCTTGTTGTGGGCATGTAAATATTTTGCGGCCATCCTTAGTATCTGTTCTCAATTTGGCCGGGAACATCAGTGCAAAAGCGACCTTCCGTTGATGTAAAAGTTTCTTGCATTCCTTGAATTTTCTGCTGGTTCCGCTAGAGGCTGGAGTTTGTTTTGTGGAGGAACACACCTTCAGGACAGTTTTGTGAATGAATCTACATGTTCTTTGTGTTTATTCTGCCTATTGGCTGGAGTTTGACTCATTTAATCTGTTGCTGATTGTTCAATTGCAAACATCTTATTCTCAGATCACACCCTGGTGAGTTTAGAGGTGTTGCCACATATGGAGAAAAATAAATCATATAGTTGTGCTTTAATGTATCCCTTTGGCAAAATCCTGATTTCCAACAAATGTTAAAGGCTGAAATCAATGTTTATATGGAGACCAACTGGTCCTCAGTATCCTCTGTGGGTGTGGCTTGGGAGGAACTTAAGGCAGTTCTTAGGGGTCGGATCATACAGTATGCCTTATTCATCAAAAAATCCAAAGCACGAGAACTTGTGGAGTTGGAAGGGAATATTAAAAGTGCTGAGGCAGAGCTGAAGCACCGAATGTCACCTGATGGCCTCAGAGAATTGACTTGATTGAAATATAGATATAATACTATTTTGTCGTGGAAGGTGGAGTTTTGGTTATTCAGGGCAAGACAGTCATATTTTGAGTCAGGGGACAAGCAGGGAAGAATTTGGCTAGATATATAAAGCAGAGAGAGTCTTTTTCTACCATTCCCACAGTGAAATCTGCTGGTGGTGAAATTTTTACCTCAGCCATTGATATTAATAATGCTTTTAAAGAATTCTATCTTCATCTCTGTAGTTCAACATCTTCGTCTACTGATGAGGATATTAGAAATGTTGTGGAACCATTAGAACTCCCTAAACTGACGACTGAGCAAAACAATTCTCTTTATTCTGAGACAACATTGGAGGAGCTTGGCAAGGTAATTAAGGCCTTGCCTACAGGCAAGGCTCCGGGGCCAGATGGCTTTGCCGCTGAATTTTGTAGATATTATGCTACAGAACTGGCTCCACTTTTGTTAGAAGTTTATACGGCATCATTAAAGAATGGAAAGCTTCCGCCAACCATGACCAGTCCGCCAGCCCGGATCAGTATGATTCTTAAAAAAGACAAAGATCCAAGCGAGTGTAAGAGTTATCGTCCAATTTCCCAGATCCAGCTAGACATTAAGTTATGACATCTCTTATACATATAGTTCAGGTGGGGTTTATTCGGGGCTGCAGCTTTTCTTTTGTGGCGAATGATCAGATTTCGGTCTCGGCCATCTCACTTGATGCTGAATAGGCGTTTGATATGGTAATGGGATTATCTTTTTACAATTTTGGAAATATACGGGTTCGGGAATACTTTTATTGGATGGATTAAGTTACTTTATAGACACCCGGTAGTAGCGGTACAAACAAATTGATTAATTTCAGATTATTTTACTCTGGATAGGGGCACCCGGCAGGGTTGCCCTCTTTCCCCATTATTGTTCTGTCTTGCCCTGGAACCATTAGCAGCCGTGATAAGAAGGAAAGTTGATTTTCCAGAGGTGGTGGCAGGAGCTGTGGCGCATAAGCTTTTGCTTTACGCAGATTATATTTTATTATTCGTCTCTGACCACATTAGATTTATGCCTTGCCTCCATAGAATTATTAATTCCTTTTCCAAGTTCTCAGGATACAGAGTTAATTGGTCTAAATCCGAAGCTTTGGCTCTGACAGCCCAGTATTTGGGCATTTTATTCCCAGCAAATTTGTCTGATTTAGTTGGAGTTAATTTTGACCCCTTAAAAAAAAAAAAAAAAGGTTTTCGAGCGATGTGGGCAAGTGGGCTTAATTACATTTATCTATGATTGGGAAGTTTAATGTTATGTGATTAATTGTATTCCAAAATTTAACTACTTGTTACAATCTCTCCCTGTAGATGTCCCCCTCTATTATTTCAAGCAATTTGATAGCATAGCGAAGTCCTTCATTCGGAATGGTAAGCGTCCTATATTACATTTTAATAAGTTACATAGGCGGACTGACAATGGTGTGCTAGGCCTACCCAAGATTTTGTTTTACTTTTATGCATTTGGTCTCAGACATTTTGCTCATTGGTCGCTTCCACCTGAGAGAGCCCCTCCCTGGTTTTGTATTGAACAGGAAGTTCTTGCCCCTATTTTGCCATTGCAAAGCCTTTCTATCAAACTAATCGGAGAAGTTAAGTTACACCTCGTTATCTTGCATTTGCACTTGGTATGGACAAAAGTGTCCAGTGTGTTTAATTCAGACATTTATTTAAATGTTGCCTCAAGCAAATGGCTGAACCCTAAATTATGTAAAAGTCCCCTTTCTGCTGGTCAGAGTGGATTGGGAGGGGGCTTACTACATTCAGTGACCTATATGAGAGTGGAGTGTTGAGATCCTTTGAAAATTCGATTCAACATTTTGGGATTCCCAGATCTCAGTTCTATAGGTATTTACAGCTGTGCCACCTGCTCTGTATTGTTTTTGGGAGTAGCACACACCCCCCTAAAGCGGCAGATACTCGGTGATTACTGCTTCTGGAAAAGGTCATGAGGCATCAGTGTATTATTCCTTGCTAATTCAGAGTCTGGGGGTCAGAGCTTTAACTTCTATAAAGAGATTTTGGGAGAAAGATTTATACTTGGTATTGGAGGAGGAAGTGTGGGCTAGGATTCTAAAAAACATCAAGTCTGCATCTAGAGATGCAAGGGTGCACCTTATGCAATTCAAGATCTTACATAGATTCTATTGGACCACTCTAGATTGTATAGGCTTGGTCTTAAAGACACACCCACTTGCTGGCGATGCCAATCAGAAGATGGAGACACAACCCATGTTTTTTTTAGGTCAAACGCCCTCATTTCCGGAGTGGTGCGTGGAGATGGGGAGGGTGGCTGCTTTAGAGGAGGGGTCAAGAAGAAGGCTGGGGGATCAGAATTTGTTTGATAGGAAATGGGGCAAGTGCTTAGTGTTTTTGGGGGAACTCTCAGGGGGGGCTGTGGAGAGAATAGTTTAGTTTTAATTATATATGATCATTATATTTTCTTTTTTTCTTTTGTGTGTGTGTGTGTGTGTATTCTTATTTGTGACCACAGGGGTGTTTGTTGGGGATCAGGGTGGGGCTGGTGATTGGGGAGGGGTAATAGTGGGGGTTAAATTTATATGTTGATTCAATGTTAATATGTTGTGTTTTTTCTTTGTTATATGTCCATGAATCAATAAAAAATGTTAACTGAAGGAGGTCACGTGACGCCATGCAGGGAGCAGACGTGTGAGCGACGAGCTCTGCACTCTTTGCTGAATTTTCGATTATTTTCATGTTATAATCTGGTGAATTTTGAAATACCCAGTTACACATTTGTCCTTTGTTGCAAAACATGGCAAAGAAGTCAAAATCCTGGGCTCTGGAGACATTAAAAGACACTTACGTGTTCAGGATGAAAGCCCCAACAGGCCTACAGACCGGGGACTCGATTTGGATGGCGCAGCGGGAGAGGAGATCCAGCATCAGTTGTCCAACATGTCGGTGATGTTGACGAAGATTCTTGCTGACATGGAGGATCTCGCTGTAATACGTTGATCGATTACGCCGATGGAAATAAAATTCTCTGAGTTAGGTACAAGAGTGACTGATGTTGAAAAACGAATCGATTTTCTGGAATCTTCGGAGAGGGAATTAACCGCTAATCCACCCACAACCAAAGTTGATTTGGAACATCTCCTTGAAAAGCTCGAAGATCTTGAGAATAGAAGCCGCAGGAATAACGTTCGAATTGTTGGAATTCCTGAGCATGAGGAGGGCAGAGATATGGTGAAATTCCTATACGAGTTTTTCCCAAGTCTGCTCGACATAACAGGCCACAAGCTGGAAATCGAGCGAGCTCACAGAGTGCCGGCTCACAGATCTGCTGAGGGAGATAGGCCCCGATTGATTCTGGCCAGATTTCTGAGATCATCCGATAAAGATCTTGTGTTGCGCCAGGCGAGGAGCAAAGGGAAGCTTTCTTGGAAGAACCATAATATTTTCTTGTTCCCGGACTTTGCGAGTTTGACAAGAGAGAAACGCAATCGGTTCAAGGAATGCAAGAAACTCTTACATCAGAAAAAGATTTCGTTTGCTCTGATGTTTCCTGCCAAACTGAGAATAGAAACGAAGGTTGGTCGCAAAGTATTTACATGTCCAAAACAGGCAATATCTTTTATAGAATCAATGTCTGAGTAAACCATTGGATGTTTCTCATGTGAGTGGGCCTGACTTGCTGTACTTACTCTTGAGGAAGCTGGGTGACATTTTGGGTTTTTTGCGTTGGCTCCGCCTTGCGGCTGGAGCTTGTTTTGTGAATAACACTTTTCCTTAAAGAAACTTTTGCATTGATGAAACATTATTTTTGTATTGAAGTTCCCGGACAGATTGAGAGTGGACATTACGGATGACCGCAAAATATCTACATGCTCACACAAAGGATGTCTTTTATAAAGTTGATGGATTGTGTAAGTCATAGTATATATGTTTATGCGGCCTCCGAGTGAATTGACTTGACCATCCAGGGAACAGGGATGCCAGTTTTGTTTCTTTTTGTATTGGTTCCGCCTAGTGGCTGGAGCTTGTTCTATTGAATAACACTCCTTTGGAACAGCTGTGGATTAATCTGTTCATTCTTCGTGCTTATACCTCCTGCTGGCTGTAGTTTGTTTTGTTGAGTTTTTTTTTACGAGACAATGATTATGTCATCCGCTGAACTTATAACAGCCGGCTCACTGAACATTCGTTTGTCTGTCCGAGGAATTTGATCGGTTTTATATCAGCTGGATTTTGTTTTGTGGATGATCACACCATTGAGACAGTTCTGTGAATGAATCTACACATTCTTTGTGTTCATGCTTCCTATTTGCTGGGTTTATTTTACAAAGTATTTTCTGTTATGTAATTTGTGAGGCAAAATTGAGCAATCCGATGACGAAGTTGTCGTGGGGGCTCGTGGCGTTCATGGACCTTTTGAGTTTTAAGGGATTGACGCTGGTTGGCGCTGTCGTGCGCGGGGTTAATGTGCACATTTTTCTTTTTTCTGTTTGTTTTGTTCGGGGGTTGATTGTTTCACTAATGGGGAAAAAAGATTTTGTTTTATTACTATGCGTTCAGTCTCAGACATTTGGCTCATTGGTCGCTTCCACCTGAAAGAGCCCCTCCCTGGTTTGTTATTGAACAGGCAGTTCTTGCCCCTATTTCACCATTACAAAGCATCTCTATCAAACTAATTGGAAAAATTAAGTTACACCCCGTTATTTCGCATTTACACTCGGTATGGACTAAAGTGTCCAGTGTGTTTAAATTGGACACTTATTTAAATGTTGCCTCGAGCATATGGCAGAACCCAAGATTGTGTATTGGCAAGTCCCCTTTCTACTGGCCAGAGTGGATTGTGAAGGGGGTTGCTACACTCGGTGACCTATATGAAAGTGGTGTGTTGAGATCGTTTGAAAACTTGGTCCAACATTTTGGGATCCCCAGACCTCAGTTTGTGCGGCTTTTGGAAAAGGTCATGAGGCATCAGTGTACTACTCCCTGTTAATTCAGAGTATGGGGGATGGAGCTTTAACTTCTATTAAGAAATTATGGGAGAAAGATTTGAATTTGGTATTGGAGGATGGAGTGTGGACTAAGATTCTGAAAAATGTCAAGTCTGCATCTAGAGATGCAAGTGTTCGCCTTATGCAATTTAAGATTTTACAAAGACTTTATTGGACCCCCTCTAGATTATACAGGCTTGGTCTTAAAGACACACCCACATGCTGGCGATGCCAATCAGAAGTTGGAGACATAGCCCATGTTTTTTGGGGATGCGTTAAGATCCAAGATTTTTGACATTCTGGACACTCAGATTTTACTTTGCCCCAAACTTTGCATTTTGGGTGATGGGGAAGTTATAAATTCGGGTGACAAATATATAAAAAATTGGGTTCTGACTAGCGTGATGATCAGTAGACAAATTATTTTAAGGGGATGGAAGTCAGACGGAGCGCCACCATTTCCAGAGTGGTGTGCGGAGATGGGGAGGGTGGCGGCTTATGAGAGGATGATAGATGGAGGGCTGGGGCGGGAGGACTTATTTTTCAGGAAGTGGGGTAGGTATTTGGCAGTTTTGGAGGACTCTAGGGGAAGGGATGAGGAGGGAGATGTTTAGTTTAATTATGTATATTTATTATATATTTTATTTTTTATTTATTTTTTTTTTTATTTTATTGTTTGTGTGTGTGTATTATTTTATGTGACCACAGGGGTGTTCTTTGGGGTAGGGTGGGGTTGGTGTTTGGGGAGGGATGTTAATGAGTGTTAAAAGTTAAATGTTGATTCGGTGTGTATATGTTGTGTTTTTCTCTGTTGTGTTTTCTTTTTGAACCAATAAAAAATGTTAATTACAAAAAAAAAAAAAATGTTAACAAAAAAAAAGTGCAATTTTCCCCCATTCATCCATTATGTAGGTCTTTAGCTGCACAATTGTACAGGGGTCTTCGTTGCTGGCTGGTGAGCTTCATAATGTGCCCCACATTCTCAATTGGAGACAGGTCAGGACTGCAGGCAGGCCAATCTAGCACTCATACTCTCTGCTGACACAGCCATCCACTTGTAATCCAGGCAGTTTGTGGTTTGAAATTGTCCTGCTGGAAAATGTAGGGACGTCCCTGGAAAAGTTGGTGCTGGATGGCAGTATATATTGCTCCAATATTTTTACATATCTGTCTGCATTCATGGTGCTCTCACAGATGTTCGAGTTACCCATGCCATGGGCACTGACACACCCCTGGCCCATACAGACACTGGCTTTTGGACCTGACGCTAATAACAGCTTGGATGGTCCTTTTCCTCTTTGGCCCGGATAACACGACAGCTGTTTTTCAAAAACCTTTTGAAATGTGGACTCTTCGGACCAAAAAACAGAGTTACCCTGTTCTATTTTCCATCTAAGATGAGACCGAGACCAGAGAATTCGCCAGTGCTTCTGGACAGTGTTGATGTAGGGCTTCTGCTTTGCATAGTAAAGTCTTAACTTGCATCTGTGGATGCAGCGGTGAGTGATGTTGACTAAGAAAGGTTTACTAAAGTTATCCCAAGGCCATGTTCATGAAATCCGTTACAGTAGAATGCCGTTTTTTAAGACAGTGACATCTGAGGGATCAGAGATCATGCACATTCAGAAGTGGTTTTCGTCTTGCCCTTTACGCACCGAGTTTAACTATATTGTGCACTGTAGAGGGTGAAATGCCCAAAATCCTTCCAATTTGATTTGGGGAGCATTGTTCTCAAAGTGCTGGATTATTTTCTGAAGCTTCTCTTGGCAAATTGACAAGTCTTGAATGATCTTTGCTCTTGAAGGACTGTTTTTGGAGGCTCCCTATATACTATGACACGACTGACCTGTTTAACATCTGTTTCAAATCGCCTTGTTATTTCAACTCGTCAAATTGTTATTAGTCATAAATTGCCCGTCTCAACTTTTTTGGAGCGTTTTGCAATCAACTGATTTGAAATTACTGTACATTTTCCAAAAAACAATGAAATTAACCAGGAAAACTTCATATATTGTGTAGATGTAGTGCTTTCAATATAGAAAAGGCTGAATGTAATTTACAAATCACTCCTTTTTGTTTTTATTTGCATTTTTCATACTGTCCCAACTGTTTTGGAATTGGGGTTGCATATATATGTCGGCTGATCTCCTGAGCAAGCTAAAGCAGGCATACAGCCAAACATTTTGCGGTTATATTTCAATGATCTAGAAAAGGCACGGTCCACTTGAAAAGCAGAGGACATGCTCCTCATTTTACCCCTAAGTGCGTTGAAACAAGCAAATCTCCTGCTAACTGACTGCTAAACAACCACTGTCCAACATATAACATAAACCTGTATTCTGTTACTCATCTAGATGATACATTTTGTTTTCACTTGTTTTTTTGTTGAACACAGAATTTAATGAAACGTAACGAAAGCCTTTTGCGAGAACAGTGTTGAAAAAAGCAGGTGGAAGTTTTTCGAAGCATCTGACAGGCCATTGACAACATACAAGAGAGGTGTGGCACCATGCCGTGCTGGCCCCCGGGCGGCACTTACCCTCAACACATCAACCGTGGGCTTACGCTGTAATCAACACACATACACACATCGAGAGAGAGTTTTGCATCAATGAATGATAACTAGGAAATGTTAATTTTTTTAAAATATATTTAATAATTTTAATCCTAAAGAAAGAAAGAAAAAATGTACCACCATAAAACTGAACCTAATTTTGAAAATTATGTGACTGTGGCAACATTTTTGCAAAATTATATTCTGTGGTTCATTATATGTATCAGTCATGAGGTGAAACGTCCATTGTGTGGCGCTAAAAGCGAGTTAAATGTTCTCCCAAACAGATGAGGTTTTTAAGGTTAATGCTGTATAGAGTTTTTAATCTACCTACCCTAAACCTAAACCTAACCGACAGTGTCAGAAAAAGCAAGTGTGAGATGAAAAACACAACTGTCATTTTATGGTGCTTCTGTGATACTTTTGGCTCACGAGTTGACTCGCACCCCAGTCCTTTACATCACAAGTACAAGGCTCTATCAGTTGAGCTACTGCACAATTTACGTAGTTGGTTATGTAATGCAAACTTTCAAATGTATTGTCTTACAGCTCAAGATAGCATTGTATGAGAAACAGGGCAAAAACAACGTGTTCATAAACTGATAATATGCCCTTTTACTGTGTGAATGTGGGAATAAAATCAATGTTTTTGTAGTGCCTCTCATGTTCATTTCACCAAGAAACTGCTATGCTATGTACAACGAGCCACGTAAAAATCATTTTTCAAAAATGTAGGTATAGTAACTGGATTCTATGAGACCAGGTTGACAAAACTAGCTCGTTTACATCATAAGCAATGTTACTGCAAGTGCACAGAAGAAACTAAAACTATATATACAGAGCGAGCAACACAACAAAACAAGAACATTTCCTTTACAATGCTGCTTAATCCAGTAAATAACAAAAGTTGTCTATGCTGTGATGAATGGAGAAATCTAGTTTTGTGACATCACATTGCTTGCTTGCAGTGTAGAAACGCCAAACACCCAATACAAACTATGCAAAACTAGATAGCTCCTGTTCGTTGATCATAATGGGGGCAATTAATAAGATGATAACATGGAAGCTCATGTAAGCGCCTTAAATAGCGTTCTTTTATCAGGGTATGGTTATAAACGGTTTGAGCAAAAACTGGCACATTTAGAAAATGCATGTAAATACACTTACTAACGTTCTTACCGGCTTCTCCAATGTGAGCAAATGTTGTGCGCATGTCTGTTTACATTTTGACATCAAAAGTAGAGAATAATCCGATGATGTCAAATTTCATGAAAACGTGTTTCTTGCATTGTCGTTTTTTTTTTTTTTTTAAATAAGCTGACTTTAGGTGGATATCAGTGTATTTTAGGTGTGCATGTAAACACTCAACATCATCGTTTTCATTTTTCAGTCAAGTAACGCCATGCCACAAATAAAAATGTTGTTGAAGATTATAATGGGAGCAATCTAGTCGCAGCACAAAGCTATTAATGAAAAATCTCTTCCATGTAAATCTGATTTTGTCCTAACCAGTCATGACTGTGGTAAGTGATAGAACATTTGGCAAATTTCTTGGATTTGATTTCAGTTGTAAAGGAATAACTGCACAATTCATATCTTAAAAAGGCTGGTAAGCCAAAAGGTTGGTCATCAAATAAGCTTGCATTTTGAGTTGTGCAGTTACATTTTTTTCTAGGGCTGTCAATGGTGTAAAAAAATTTAATTACATTATATGCTGATTAATTAATTGAATATCTAAATATTTGGGCTGTCAATCGATTAAATTGTTTTAATTACATGATATGCCGATTAATCAAATACATATTTTAATTACAAAATATGCCAATAAATTACATGATATGCCAATTAATTAATCGAATTAATCACAATCAATCGCATAGATAAATATTTGGGCAGACAATCTATTAAAATGTATTAGTTACATTATATGCCGATTAATTAATCGCAATTAATCGCATAGACAAATCTTTGGGCTATCAATAGATTTTAAAAAAATTATTACAAGATATGCTGATTAATTAAATCAAATAAATTTTTGAATTACATGATATGCCAATAAATTACAAAACATGCCAATGAATTAATTGCAATTAATCGCATATATAAATATTTGCTGAGAAAGGCCCTTTACTTATACAAGTTCTTTCTAACTTTGTTTTTTTTTTTTTTTGGAAAACAAAAATTCTGATGTGGCTGGTTAGGTCACAATGTAAAATGGCATTCATACTGACAGCGATTAAAACACTTGAGGTCGATTGGTCGCATTCTTGTGCTAAAAGCTACAGACTGAACAGAAAGCACATTTTTAAAAGTTCTTTCTAACCTGACACAGCTTTAAAAAACGGGGCGTTTCTATGCGAAAAAACAAAACAAGGCGTAGCGTAATTGTAACAGACCCATCTAGCGAATGTTTACGTTGAAGAACAATTGAAAACACAGCAGATGGACAGTTTCTAGTAGGTATGGCAATTTGTCTGCAGTGTTTAGTTGCACGTTTGCATAAAATTTAACTCACTTAATTTGTTTTTGCTTTGTCGTATCAGCAACAATTTATGTTGCTCATGTCGCCTCAAATTACCAGCTTTCACTGAAAATGAAATGCATCTGGTCACTTTGACAACACAAATCGCTGTCGGTGGGAACACACCTTGATCCTGAAGGACCAACAATTCAGAGCGAACAGAGAAATCACACACACACACAGGCAGTGGCTGGGAGTGCAGGTTGAGACCCGCCCCTCACATTCCTATCCATACCTGTGCCAGCTGCAGAGTAACTGGAGATGTGCCAGAGCTTAAGAGAGCCACTATTTATTTACCCGCCGGGCCGGAGATCCTCGAGGAGTAGAGGCCAGTGGGTGCATTACTTGGGTTGGACGTGGTGGGAAACACAAAAATGGCCCTGGAAATGCTGCCGACAGCAATCGTCATCATGGCCCTTGTGCTCAAACACACAAACACACAGTGAAGTTCACACATACTTTCATTCACTCCTTTATGTGCTTTAAATTGTTATAGCTAGAAAAAGTATCATATGGTAAAACCATTGATTTTAAGCTGTGGTACCATGGTGATGCCATGGCTTTTTGCACCATAGTAGTACTATGCTATTCTTTGAAGCAGGGACAGAAATTAACCAGGACTTGGGGCAAAAATGCCAACAGCCCTAGTGGCATTTAATTAATTTATTGTCTTTGCAGAAACCATGTAGCTTGTTTTTTTTACATCAATGATTTTTGATGGAAAATGGTCAGTTCTGAACATTTTGGGTAAAAATAAGGTTCCATTCGTTTACATGTTTTGTAAATGTTAGTTAATAAAAATACAATTGCTCATTGTTAGTTCATGTTAGTTCATATAGTGCATTAATGTTAACTAATACAACTTTTGATTTAAAAAATGTATATTTTGAAATTAACATATAAGATTAATAAATGCTGTAAAACTATTGTTCATTGTTAGGTCATGTTAACAAATGGAACATTATTGTAAAGTGTTACCGAATAATTTTTCAATCAGAATAATATTTCATAATTTTACCAATTCTTAAGTCTATCTAGTTATGGGCTAGTGCATTTTCAGAAACCATGTGGCAAATGTGAAATGGTTCAAACATGAAATTACACACACAACAAATAAGTAAATAAATAAATAAATAAATAAATAAATAAAGAGCCCTCAAAGAAATGTCCCTGAAAATCAATTCCAGTGGCAAATATTGCCCCTCATTACAGAAGCAATGTCAGTTATTTATTAACATTTGCCCTATGGAGTTGTTTTCTGGTGCATTTGTAAATTTTCCAGGACATATTTTTTTCTAACTATATAAAAACACACTGTATATCATAATTTTATGTCAAATATGTCAATTTAATCTATTTAAAATACTTTTTCAATCTGAATGATTATATAGATTGTTACTTTTTAAATCAACATTAACTCACATGTACATAGTATGTATAAGCAGGTTGCAATGAAAAACAGAAATTCAGAGGTATTTTTAGCTCACATTATGAATTTCAAGGGAATTTTTGCCCCAAACCCTCATTCATTTCTGCTTTAAAGTATTACAAACATGCACGGTAGATGAACTTGATAATGACTGATTGCTATGGTATATATCAAAGGTACAGTGGGTTTGCCTTCTGATACCAACACTGTAGCATGGTACAGCCACAGTATTGATATGTAAGAGGAAAGAAGGATTTATTGTGAATATTTATGAGAAGCCATCTATCCATAATAAAGGGACCGGAAAAAATGCAGTCCACAACAGTAGGACTATGTGCCGACCAGAAAGGCATTATGTAAATGAGTCACTCATTAAAAGTTTAAGAGAGAGAGAGAGAGAGAGAGAGAGAGAGAGAGAGAGAGAGAGAGAGAGAGAGAGAGAGAGAGAGAGAGAGAGTGTGTGAGAAGTTGGGATCGGGTAGGAGGGGAAAACGTGCCACTCAGTGGTGGAGATAAAAGTTTGCATTTCAGAGAAGAAAAAACAGCCCTTACAAGTGGAGCTACCTTAGCAAAGTGACGATATCAGATGGGAATACCATGGCACTTTCATATATACAATGTAATGATTACCATATTCAAATGCCTGGGTATAATACCATGTTACTTTTCATAAAAGTCATAAAAACTTTAGTACTTTGCATATCTACCATGGTATTTACATGTTACTCTAAGGTTTTTCAAAGAATAGCATGATATTACCATGGCACATGTCCAGAAAACATGGTATTGCCATGGTACTTTAAGAGAAGTTTTAAAAGTATGAGAAAATTACATTATAAATTGAGTTTCAGATTCAGAATTTATGTTAACGAACTCATAAAATAGACAGACAAAAAAGGATGACATCAACTAAATTCTTATATGGTTAGATAAAAAGTGCCATCAAAAAAAAAAAAAAAAGAAAAGTACAAATGCCCCTGAAAATCAAATCTTCCCCTTCAATTGAAAAGTTCATTTCTGACACTGTTTAAGGTTCAACAACAGGCCAAGAAAAAGTTAACAGGATTAAGCATTTTATTGGCATTTTGCAAGACAAGAGAATAAACACAGCACACAATAATCTCTGGCAAACAGAGAATATCCCAAATATTTGTTTTCCAACAAAAATGATTTGGTTGTTTTACATACATTTAATAATGGTTTAATAAGGTTGCATTTTTCTAAATCAGGTTTTGTTAACTGGATTAGTTAACCATATTAACCATGCATTTCTTTTAATATGCAATATTGCTAGGCTTGTGAGGAATAGAAACAAAATAACTGTAGCATTCAGGCATTCAAGTAACTAAAGTTCGCACAGCTTGAGCGAAGTCGAAACTTAAAAACAACCAACAATGATAACCATAAAAAAGGAACAAAAATTGAGGTGCAAAAGGCATATATATATATATATATATATATATACACACACACATATAAGTACAAATTCCATTTCCAGTTTGAAACACATCAATTAAGATACTTAATTACTATACAGTTAAGCAAAACAACTTGAAAAAAAAAAAAAAACTGTGCAATTATATTTTACATCGCTATTAGCTCAGCTAAAGATATGAGATCATCAAACTCAGTCTAGATTGGTTTATTAATACTGCAATGCTATAAAAATTTTGCCAAGGCCCTGGATGCAACAAAGCTGAGTGAAGAATTCTAGTCTAGTTTCTTTCATCTAAGACTAACCGAATTTGGTAAACCGCATTGCATAGAACGTCTTTGCTGCATATTTCTGGTGATCTTTTGCAGTTCGTCCGACCCAAGGACATAAATCCATTATTCAGCATGCAGTGTATGGAAATATTAACCTATGAGGAACTTTTTTTGATCTCCATTTTTTGTTGATTTTCAAATGTAGCAATAAATAATTAAAATGATTAAAGCTCACCCAAAAATAATTTACTCGCCCTCATGTTGTTTCAAGTCCATGTGACTTTCTTCTGAGGAACACTGATGATGTTGTTCAGCAGAATGTTACCGTCAGTCACCATTCACTTTCATTGTACGGGAAAAAGCAGCGTTAACATTTTTCAAAATTTCTCTTCTTGTGCTCAATGGAAGAAAGTAACTCATAATGACTTTGGAATAACATGACAGAGCTTTCATTTCTGGGTGAACTATTCCTTTAACATATTTGATCTGCACTTTTCAAAGTGCAATTCCACTTGTACCGAGTTCGGTTCAGAATATTTAGCAGAGTCTATACTAAAAATACTTTTTTTTTTTTTTTTTTTTCATCTTTTTCTATTCCTCCATTTCCCCTCTGTGGGATCCAGTCCAGTTCATTTGACAGGTTGCAAATCATCAAGGAATTTCACATTAGGGAGGAACGTTTGAGGAGGCAACCTTGAAAGAGACAGAATGAATGAAAGTGAAGCTTGTTTTTTGGAGCTTTGCCACGATGGCCTTCAATGTGCAAACTGCATATAAGCAAGGTTTCGAGAGTCATTATTAATGAACCAATTTACATCTGGCTTGCATGTCCAAATGAACAAATACAAAGTTCTTGTGGTACATTTCGAACTGAATTGAGCCAAACAAATATGTTTAACATGCTTGAATCAGTTACTTCAGTAAAAGGCACTTTCCACGAATAGGGTCACTGTGCCATTCATGTTTCTGAGCAATAAAAGCACAAATCTCTTGCTCTTTGGAAAGAGAATTACTAGATATGTTACATTAACTATTATCCAACATAATAGCATAGCAGGAAAAGTAGCTAGTTTTGCACTTTGTATCACATGCACTTCATTTTAGTTGGGGCTGGGTAATATATTCACGATATATAAAGGTTTGGAAAACATGCTTTGATCATTTTAGATCTAAACATTCTCAATTTTTACTACATTTTAGCTCTTATTTTTCAATCTGCTTGGTGTTATTGTTGGTAAGATGCAATTCATTTCTGAGAATCAGTTCAAACTGCTCATTTCAACTAATCGATTCAAAACACTGTTTAGTCATCTCTCAAAAAAATGTCAAAGTAGCAACATTTTTCATTTATTTAAATAACGTAGCTAAATATTGCTGGTTTTTTAACTATGCATGGTTGTATGTATTCAAATAGATGAAATTGATAAAATATTATTTCTCCTGAAGTTTTGAATCTACTTGATGGCATTATTGTTGGTAAGATGCGATACATTGCTGTGAATTAGTCCAAATTGCCCATTTCAACGTATCAATACAGAGCTATTCATCAGAGTCATTACTCAAATGTTCACAGAAATTGTGGCATATGTAGGTAAATACTGCTGTTTATTATGCATTTTTATATTTATTCATATAGATTTATATAGATGGATTTAATATAATTTTTCCTTGCATTTACTTAGTGAAAAATGTGAAAACATGCCTTGATCATTTTAGATTCTTGATCTAAACATGCAAGATTTTTACGGTTTAGTTGCTTAAAGGAACCATCAACTTTTTTGATAAAAAAAAAAAAAAAAAAAAAAAGAGATCACACTTTTCGTATTTTGCATATTCTGATGTTGATATTTATCAATATATATATTTGAAATATCATCAAAAGGCTGTTAATTATTGAGATCTATTTTTTTTTTTTAAGCAGCATCGCCCAGCCTGATTCACACATTTTGTCGCAGATATAAATGTTTGCACTTTCTTTTCCAGCTTGGTTACTATGCACATTAGGTAATTCCTGACCATAGAGGAAGTGTTCCTTGTCAAGACAAAATTCAACACATAATATAACAGCTGCAGTAATTAGGCTCACCACAGAAAATGCAATCTGCATCCGTTTATGTGTGTTAAGATGAGCTATTGAGTAACAGCCGCCAAATATTTAACCACATAAAATTAAAAAAAAAAAAGTCAGGCACTACTGTAAAAGTGAAAACATACAAGTGCATGATGGTTTATCCCATTACACCACAAAAAAATTAAAAGAAGAATATGTGGAATTATAAAGCATAGAACAACATGTGTTTCATTTTTTACAACAGAATTGTTACTGATTGGGTTTGTAAAAATATGTCTGACAATGAAAATTCAATGCTTCAATTTGTAATTTAAAGTTACTTGTGTATCATCTTTTCAAGCTTAATGTGCAGAGACAACTATAATAATTACCATGAGACACTTTCAATATGTTGGTTTAATCGGCCTGAGATAGCAACATTGATTCAGCCAACGGCATGAGTGTTAGTTTGATCAATGCATTTTTAATTACATTTGGTGCCGCTACTGGTGCAGAAATTTCACGCTGCACTTTTGATAATCGTTTATAATCACTATAATAATACCCAATGAAATAAGTGTTCATTTCTTATTTGAATTACAATTTTTGACCAATTTTCAGTTGTTAAAACCCAGATAACCAATCTACAATTGTACCTACCGTTACATTTGTCTCTTCAGATTATTTAGAAAATAATTATGAATCGCTCCAAAAAAAACAAATCAAATCAAATTACAGGATAAATTTCCAGAATAGTAATAAAAAAAACTAACAAATATTTGCACCCGTGTTGCAGATTTCTCAATGTTAACAAAAATTAAATGGAAATATTTTCATTTTTAAACTAAAACAGCTGAAATTACACTATTCTTTGTTATTTTTTATATATAATATATATACATATATATATTAACTATATTACAATTTTTAAACTACAACAATTCTGCTGTGTTTTTAATAGAAACACACCATTTGTAAGTGTGTATAATAATGACACATTCACCTCTAGTACAGGAGGAAGAAGCGGGTTCGAAGTGAAGACACCATACTCTCTGACATGTTACGCACTTTCAGATAATTCACAAACCCTCTAAAGAACAGCAGGAGACCTGGAGCAGACACAAAGACAGGTCAGAAGACAAACAGATGACATTTAGCAAATAATGATTTATTTATAAGGAAAAACCTTCAGAAAATACCACAATCGTATTGTTCCACTTAACCCTCTGGGGTCGACTGGATATTTTCCTGGATTTTTTCCTCATAACAGCGGAAACAACTTAAAATACTCTGTCATTTTTGGGCATACAGATAAGTGTAAGGCATCATTAGAGACTATAAAGGGTCTACTTTTATTTGTGTACACTCACAATAACAACAAAACCTTGTGCTTTTGCAAAATAAAGAAAATAAACAGGGTGCGCTTTTAGCCGTCTCTGTCTCCGCGAGCATCTTTCTGAAACACGTCACAAAAATGAACTGAAACTCCGTGAATACTAATCACACAAACATGAAACATATGTCTAAATTAAGCTTAAAATGTCTACTTTTAAATAAAACAATTCAAAATTTAAAACAAATATTCTCATGCAATGTAATCTGTATGAAACAAAGCGATGTACAGTTTCTCCTGGCTCAGCTAATTATCGCTAATGTGATCACACCCACCAGCAGAGCGCACTATTCATATGGTAATGTGCTGAGGCGATCAATACAAATGGTAAACGCCCCCAACAGTGCCTTAAAAAGCATCAAGTTCACTTTCCTGCGCATTTGGAAGATGGCACGCTACACAGGTGAGGAAGCTCTTCAGATGGTCCTGGATAGTGACGAAGAGTTCACATTTTCCTCAGAAGAGCGGGACTCCGACAAGGAATGTTTGCATTTTGAAGAGCGATTTGATCCAGCCGAGGATACAATTTCAGATGAGTAAGTAATTTAGTTTTACATACATTAGTTGACTTGCTATTTTATATAAACGTGTACATATTTTACTAGTTGGACTATTTCCAGACTTGCCAGCCAGGATTCAGAGTATTGAAATTTGAAATATGTCCTAATAGGCAAGTTTTAGTTACATTTAAATGTTGTTTCGGCTAAAGCAGGTATTTAAATTGTATGCTGTATGATATAAATATGATATGTAATATGATATAAAAATAATATGAATGTTTAGATTATATTTTAACTAGAGTTTATGCTGCCTCATTATCATCAACAAAGCTTGTGCTTGCAAATATCTGTTCAGGTGTAAATGTGTAAAATGTGCTGTAAATATGCCCATATTAGAAAATCAGCTTATTAGAATGATTTCTGAAGGATCATGTGACACTGAAGACTGCAGTCTTTGATCACAGGAATAAATTGCATTTTACAATATATTCAAATAGAAAAGTTATTTTAAATTGTAAAAATATTTCACAATATCACAGTTTTTGCTGTATTTTGGATCAAATAAATGCAGCCTTGGTGAGCAGAAGAGACTTCTTTTAAAAACATTTAAAAAATCGTACAGATCAAATCTTTTAAATGGTAGTGTAGGTCTAAAGTTTAGAAAATGTATAGTCAGATTACTTCTTTTAACTTAAACTTGATTTTGTTAATAAGCTACAAACAATACACTCAATCATTATGTCTCCTCACATTCATTCTCTCTCAGGGTAGGGGTCTTTGTCTCCTCAGGTGTGAATCACATCAATATTCATGATCATCCACGCCTCCTCGCATATGACCTTTCTAACACTAAAAGTGTCTTACAGAAGTTAAATGACTATATTGTTTTGTATGAATGAGTGATCAGGATGGTTTTCACATCATTTTTGTAGCAAAAACTCTAGGCTACAAGATCCAGTTCTCAAAAGTCTTGTGAACAAATGTTTAGTGTGTGCTATATGGCCTTATTTCAGTGACTTACAATTTTTGTTTTTTCAAAAACCACACATAAACGTTATTTTCTCAAAAATACAAACATGTACATACATGTTGTTCACATATTATTGTAGCCCAGTTTGTGCTGAATACAGTGTTATCAGACTTTAGCCATTAATATGTTTTTAAGCAACTGAAAAAAGCACATATATCAAGGCATGTCAAAATTTACAAAATAAAAAAATCACAAACCATAAAAGCTTAAATAAATAATGCTTAATGTGTTATGATGACTTTCTTAATGTTTATATTATATACTTGGAAACCAAAAGCCACATCAAATGTTTATCAATAAATTCAATTTTGAATGTGAAATGAAGTAGGTCATATAATCAGCCAGCAAAGTGTGCCAGAATGCTGCATTAAAAATGCTTGTGAATAAATCTAAACAAAACTACCTAGTAATTTTAAAATGTTTTTGATATTATCAGAATACATTAATCTAGCATATTTTTTAATTAACATTCACAGTAGAAATGTCACAAAATGGTGCATCACTTGTACCTACCAAGAACAAGGAAAATCCACCAAAGCCAGTACTGCCCGTTGAAATATCCAGTAAAATAGTCTGAAAACTGAAATGAAGAATAATTCCATTAAACATTATGTTCTATATATCGATTATATTGATATGGTATGCAAATAAGTGGACAAGCTTTCTTTTGACAATGTTTTTATCAGTTTTAAATTTATATTGAGGCTGGATAAAAGTTTGTGTTAAGTTCACAACATAACTCATGCCTCATTAAATAAATAAATAATAATAATAGTTTCTATGACGCTTCAGAGGTGTAATTCCCTCTGTTTTTGTGTAATTCCACACATTCCCGGTTCACTGAACTAAGACCGGGGTTTCAAACTGGGGGTCACAAGGGGGTCCACTTAAAATTTGAGAGAATAAATAAATACAAGTTAAAATAAGTTAAAGGGTTAGTTCACCCAAAAATTTTAATTCTCTGATTATTTACTCACCCTCAGGATAACCCTCAGCGATAATGTCGCTTTAGAAGACATTAATTTAACCGCTGGAGTCGTATGGATGACGTTTATGCTGACTGTTTGTGATTTTGAAGTTTCAAAAGAGAAATCTCCATTCACATTTTAAGGACCAACTGAGCTAAGACATTTTTTTATTTTTCTTCAAATGTGTTCTGGTGAAGAAAAAACATCATACACACCTGGGATAAAGTCTTGTACAATCAGGCCAGGAACACACTGAACAAGGAAATCAGAGTGGCTAAAAGAAGATACTCTGAGAAGCTGAAAAACAAGTTTTCAGCCAACGACCCTGCATCAGTGTGGAGTGGCATGAAACAACTCACAAATTACAGGCCTCCTACCCCCAACCCTGTGGTGGACCAACAACTGGCTGACGACCTGAATGTGTTCTACTGCAGATTTGAAAGGACCAATCTCACAACCCACACCCACTCTGACCTTCACTTCACACAAACACCAACACCTCCTGCAACCCCCCTCCTCCCCCCTCCTGCTACTCAACCTGCACTTAAGATCTGTGAAGATGATGTGAGCCGGGTCTTTCGGAAACAAAAGACGAGGAAAGCTTCAAGCACAGATGGCGTCTCGCCAGCGTGTCTTCAATCCTGTGCTAACCAGCTGGCCCCCATCTTCACACAGATCTTCAATAGATCACTGAAGCAGTGTGAAGTCCCATGCTGCTTCAAATGCTCAATCATTATTCCTGTCCCAAAGAAACCAAAAAAATCACAGGACTTAATGAATACAGACCTGATGTCTGTGGTCATGAAATCATTTGAGAGACTGGTGTTGGCCCACCTGAAGCACATCACTGGACCCTTTCTATAACCCCTTCAATTTGCTTATCGAGCAAACAGGTCTGTGGATGATGCAGTCAACATGGGATTGCATCATGTCCTGCAACATCTGGACACACCAAGGACATATGCAAGGATCCTTTTTGTGGACTTCAGTTCAGCTTTCAACGCCACCATCCCAGCTATACTCCAGAATAAATTACACCAACTCTCTGTTCCCATGTCTATCTGTCAGTGGATTACCAGCTTTCTGACAGACAGGCAGCAGCTTGTGAGACAGGGGAAACTCACTTCCAGCACCTGTACAATCAGCACTGGTGCCCCCCAGGGATGTGTGCTCTCCCCACTGCTCTTCTCCCTCTACACCAATGACTGCATCGCCAAGGACCCCTCTGTCAAGCTCCTGAAGTTTGCAGACGACACAACTGTCATCGGCCTCATCCGAGATGACGATGAGTCTGCATACAGAAGGGAGGTTGAACAGCTAGCTGTCTGGTGGAGTCAAAACAACCTTGAGCTGAACACGCTCAAAACAGTGGAGATGATTGTGGACTTTAGGAGGAACACCCCAACACTGACCCCCCACACCATTCTAAACAGCACTGTGGCAGCAGTGGAGTCATTCAGGTTCCTGGGCACTACCATCTCAAAGGACCTGAAGTAGGAGACACACATTGACTCCATTGTGAAAAAGGCCCAGCAGAGGTTGTACTTCCTTCACCAGCTGAGGAAGTTCAACCTGCCACAGGCACTGCTGATACAGTTCTACTCAGCAGTCACTGAGTCTGTCCTCTGCACTTCAATAACTGTCTGGTTCAGCTATGAAATCAGACATCAGAAGACTACAAAGGACAGTTTGGACTGCTGAGAGGATTATTGGTTGCCCCCCCCTTCAAGAACTATACACTTTCAGAGTGAGGATAAAGGCTGGAAAAATCACTCTGGACCACACTCACCCTTCCCATTACCTTTTTGAACTGTTGCCTTCTGGCCGATGCTTCAGAGCTCTGAGCACCAGAACCGTCATGCACAGGAACAGTTTTTTCCCTCAGGCTATCCATCTCATGAACAGTTAAAACTGCCCCATTGAGCAATAACTATGTGCAATACACAGTTTAGTCTATTTTATATTTATCCAACACATCCAACCTCTTCTGCCATTTCATTCCTCTGAGAGAGAAAAAAAATAAAAATAAATTTGCACTGTACATAACAGATTTGTATTTGCACTGTACACATAACAGATAACAGATTTGTATTAGATTGCACTACGTATGTGTATGTATGTGTGTGTCTGTACGTATGTGTATAATTATTTTTATTTTTTATTATTATCTATGTCTTGCTGCTGTTTTTGTTTTGCTTTTGTATTGTTGTACATTGGAAGCTCCTGACACAAAGACAAATTCCTTGTATGTGTAAGCATACTTGGCAATAAAGCTCATTCTGATTCTTCTGATTCTGATATCATGAGGGTGAGTACATAATGAGAGAATTTTCATTTTTGAGTGAACTATCCCTTTAACATGATTTAAACGTTAAAAGCAATAAAAATAACACATTTACTTATATTTGATATTATAACTGTTTCATTCCGTTTCATTCATCTGCTTTCTAAAGACTGATCAGAAATCAATACATTTATTATTTTATTCAATTGACAGCCATAGTTTTTTTTTAAAGAAAGAAATACAAATCAAATCAGCATATAGTTACTGTTTGTTTTAGTTTTAGTACAATGACAATGCAAAAGCGAATTATTTTGTTTGGGAAAAAATTTGGAAACATGTTTTATTTAGAAGATCATGCTTACGGTTTTTCTTACAGCATACATGGATGTTTATATTAAAATATACTGCTGCATTTACATTTTAGCAAGGGGGTCCTATTATTTCAGGGTCCTCCAAAAAAGTTTGAAAACCCGTGAACTAAGTGACACACCCGCACAATGAGGATCCATTTGATAAGCGAGAGGCCGAAGCCACAGATGGCACCATACCGGCCCGCAATGGTGTTGGTCAAACAGAAGGACAAGCAGAAACCGATCCAGTTGAAGAGAAAGGCCACTGATTTCAGACAGAGAAAGAATGTTGTATTAATGACTGCAAACAGAATTAGGACACAGTCTAGACTATCATTGACTTGGTGCATTCAGTACTTTTTTTTTTTTACTCTTTAGGAGTTTAACTCCTAAAAGACATGAATGGTAATTTTACAATATATGTAGGAAATCATGACCACTCACATTATAATGAAGACTCCAGCCATATCAGTAACCTTATAAAAGCTGTTTTATTCTACATGGAGAGGGTCCGCACATGGGGGCTGCCATGTTAGAATCACATGACCAGCTGAATACTACTCTCTTAATCTCAGTAACCATCCTGTTATTTGACACTTTCACTCATTGATTAAAGTAATCATGACTGACTTTGAACACTACATTTCTACAATGGCATCTGAAATTTAAATCTATTGATTTTAAATGATGCTGCATCCAAGCCGCTAGGTGTCAGTGTAAGTCCAAGATGACACAAAGACAAAAGTTACTGAATGCACCTTTAAAGTAAAAAAATTACACTTTTAAGCTTGCTTGGAAATTTAAGCTCAAATTGTAAATATTACTAAATCAATCAGGTTCAAGTGGCTGTTGAAGAGATTTTATTTCATGTAAGCTGTATTTTTAGACAAAAGAAGAGTATTATATATACACACACACACACACACACACACACACAGTTGTGCTCAAAAGTTTGCATACCCTGGCAGAAATTGTGAAATTTTGGCATTGATTTTGAAAATATGACTGATCATGCAAAAAAACTGTCTTTTATTTAAGGATAGTGATCATATGAAGCCATTTATTATCACATAGTTGTTTGGCTCCTTTTTAAATCATAATGATAACAGAAATCACCCAAATGGCCCTGATCAAAAGTTTACATACCCTTGAATGTTTGGCCTTGTTACAGATACACGAGGTGACACACACAGGTTAAAATGGCAATTAAAGGTTAATTTCCCCACACCTGTGGCTTTTTAAATTGCAAATAGTGTCTGTGTATAAATAGTCAATGAGTTTGTTAGCTCTCACGTGGATGCACTGAGCAGGCTATATACTGAGCCATGGGGAGCAGAAAAGAACTGTCTAAAGACCTGCGTAACAAGGTAATGGAACTTTATAAAGATGGCAAAGGATATAAAAAGATATCCAAAGCCTTGAAAATGCCAGTCAGTACTGTTCAATCACTTATTAAGAAGTGGAAAATTCGGGGATCTCTTGATACCAAGCCACGGTCAGGCAGACCAAGAAAGATTTCAGCCACAACTGCCTGAAGAATTGTTCGGGATACAAAGAAAAACCCACAGGTAACCTCAGGAGAAATACAGGCTGCTCTGGAAAAAGATGGTGTGGTTGTTTCAAGGAGCACAATACGATGATACTTGAACAAAATTGAGCTGCATGGTTGAGTTGCCAGAAAGAAGCTTTTACTGCGCCAATGCCACAAAAAAGCCCGGTTATAATATGCCCAACAACACCTTGACACGCCTCACAGCTTCTGGCACACTGTAATTTGGAGTGACAAGACCAAAATAGAGCATTATGGTCACAACCATAAGCGCTATGTTTGGAGAGGGGTCAACAAGGCCTATAGTGAAAAGAATATCATCCCCACTTTGAAGCATGGTGGTGGCTCACTGATGTTTTGGGGGTGTGTGAGCTCTAAAGGCATGGGGAATCTTGTGAAAATTGATGGCAAGATGAATGCAGCATGTTATTAGAAAATACTGGCAGACAATTTGTGTTCTTCTGCACTAAAGCTGCGCATGGGACACTCTTGGACCTTCCAGCAAGACAATGACCCTAAGCACAAGGCCAAGTTGACCCTTCAGTGGTTACAGCAGAAAAAGTTGAAGGTTCTGGAGTGGCCATCACAGTCTCCTGACCTTAATATCATTGAGCCACTCTGGGGAGATCTCAAACGTGCAGTTCATGCAAGACGACCAAAGACTTTGCATGACCTGGAGGCATTTTGCCAAGATGAATGGGCAGTTATACCACCTGCAAGAATTTGGGGCCTCATTGACAACTATTACAAAAGACTGCACACTGTCATTGATGCTAAAGGGGGCAATACACAGTATTAAGAACCAAGGGTATGCAGACTTTTGAACGGGGGTCATTTCATTTTTTTTCATTGTTGCCATGTTTTGTTTTATGATTGTGCCATTCTGTTATAACCTACAATTGAATATGAATCCCATAAGAAATAAAAGAAATGTGTTTTGCCTGCTCACTCATGTTTTCTTTAAAAATGGTACATATATTACCAATTCTCCAAGGGTATGCAAACCTTTGAGCACAACTGTGTATATATATATATATATATATATATATATATATATATATATACACATACATACATATACAGGTGCATCTCAATAAATTAGAATGTCGTGGAAAAGTTCATTTATTTCAGTAATTCAACTCAAATTGTGAAACTCGTGTATTAAATAAATTCAATGCACACAGACTGAAGTAGTTTAAGTCTTTGGTTCTTTTAATTGTGATGATTTTGGCTCACATTTAACAAAAACCCACCAATTCACTATCTCAAAAAATTAGAATATGGTGACATGCCAATCAGCTAATCAACTCAAAACACCTGCAAAGGTTTCCTGAGCCTTCAAAATGGTCTCTTAGTTTGGTTCACTAGGCTACACAATCATGGGGAAGACTGCTGATCTGACAGTTGTCCAGAAGACAATCATTGACACCCTTCACGAGGAGGGTAAGCCACAAACATTCATTGCCAAATAAGCTGGCTGTTCACAGAGTGCTGTATCCAAGCATGTTAACAGAAAGTTGAGTGGAAGGAAAAAGTGTGGAAGAAAAAGATGCACAATCAACCGAGAGAACCGCAGCCTTATGAGGATTGTCAAGCAAAATCGATTCAAGAATTTGGGTGAACTTCACAAGGAATGGACTGAGGCTGGGGTCAAGGCATCAAGAGCCACCACACACAGACATGTCAAGGAATTTGGCTACAGTTGTTGTATTCCTCTTGTTAAGCCACTCCTGAACCACAGACAACGTCAGTGGCGTCTTACCTGGGCTAAGGAGAAGAAGAACTGGACTGTTGCCCAGTGTTCCAAAGTCCTCTTTTCAGATGAGAGCAAGTTTTGTATTTCATTTGGAAACCAAGGTCCTAGAGTCTGGAGGAACGGTGGAGAAGCTCATAGCCCAAGTTGCTTGAAGTCCAGTGTTAAGTTTCCACAGTCTGTGATGATTTGGGGTGCAATGTCATCTGCTGGTGTTGGTCCATTGTGTTCTTTGAAAACCAAAGTCACTGCACTCGTTTACTAATAAATTTTGGAGCACTTCATGCTTCCTTCTGCTGACCAGCTTTTTAAAGATGCTGATTTCATTTTCCAGCAGGATTTGGCACCTGCCCACACTGCCAAAAGCACCAAAAGTTGGTTAAATGACCATGGTGTTGGTGTGCTTGACTGGCCAGCAAACTCACCAGACCTGAACCCCATAGAGAATCTATGGGGTATTGTCAAGAGGACAATGAGAAACAAGAGACCAAAAAATGCAGATGAGCTGAAGGCCACTGTCAAAGAAACCTGGGCTTCCATACCACCTCAGCAGTGCCACAAACTGATCACCTCCATGCCACGCCGAATTGAGGCAGTAATTAAAGCAAAAGGAGCCCCTACCAAGTATTGAGTACATATACAGTAAATGAACATACTTTCCAGAAGGCCAACAATTCACTAAAAATGTTTTTTTTTATTGGTCTTATGATGTATTCTAATTTTTTGAGATAGTGAATTGGTGGGTTTTTGTTAAATGTGAGCCAAAATCATCACAATTAAAAGAACCAAAGACTTAAACTACTTCAGTCTGTGTGCATTGAATTTATTTAATACACGAGTTTCACAATTTGAGTTGAATTACTGAAATAAATGAACTTTTCCACGACATTCTAATTTATTGAGATGCACCTGTATATATATATATATATATATATATATATATATATATATATATATATATATACATATTTAATCCATATATTTATTATAAAAGACGCCAATGTTCAATAAATGTATTATTATTTTAGAAATTATATATATATATATATATATATATATATATATACACACACACACACACACATACACACAGTATATATTTTTATTATTATTATTAGTTTTATTCTGACGAATAAACAAAAAATCCACAAATATAGCTCATTTTCATATACCGTATACTCAAAAATATAATTTCAGTTAAAGGTTAAATCAATTCAATTTGATGGAATTTTGTTATGAAACTGAAATTCGTAAATCTTAAAATTTTAAGTGTACAGTAAACAGGAAAAATTAACAGAGTAATCTTTAATAAAATAAAATGGCCTGGGTAGCTCAGCGAGTACTGACACTGACTACCACCCCTGGAGTCACAAGTTCGAATCCAGGGTGTGCTGAGTGACTCCAGCCAGGTCTCCTAAGCAACCAAATTGGCCCGGTTGCTAGGGAGGGTAGAGTCACATGGGGTAACCTCCTCGTGGTTCTCGCTCTCAATGGGGCACGTGATATTTTGTGCATGGATCGCAGAGAACAGCATGAGCCTCCATATGCTGTGAGTCTCCATGGTGTCATGCACAGCGAGCCACGTGATAAGATGCGCAGATTGACTATCTCAGAAGCAGAGGCAACTGAGACTTGTCCTCTGCCACCCAGACTGAGGTGAGTAACCGCGCTGGGGGAATTGGGCATGCCAAATAAAAAAAAAACAAACTAAAAAAAAAAAAACTGGAAGAATTAACCGAGTAATCTTTAATCAAATAAAATGTAAAAACTCTAAATATTTTAAGTAGTTTTTTTTAAATGACACAATTTAATTTGCTGGAATTTTGTTATGACACTAGGCTAGCGTATTATTTTTTTTTTGAGTGAAGGCTGTTTATGGTTATCAAGCAACTTGCCAGATTAATACAGAATTCAAATAACTTTTGTTCAAAGATGTGTGTATATATTGGATTTATTTATCAAAAGCTTCCAACATGGCTCACTCAATCAGTATTTAGATTTTAAACGATACATTTAAGATTAAAAGAAATTAAAAATAGATAATTCTGGCTTGCACACCAATGTATTGTGTCCTCAATAACAAGGGGAGCTGAACTGTAAAGCCATTCTATTTGCAATATAACAATGTGCAATATATAAAAACGCCACCAGATGGAGTACAAGAGGAACTGATGGCAAAACTCAAATGTGGGGTCTCGAAAACAGTGTAGTGTGTTCAGTATGGAATACTAGCATTCTGTGTACTTTACAGTATATACTCTATACAGCAAACTGATTTTAAAAATAGTATCCAAGACATAAAGCAAGTATGTTTCATTCAGCAAATTAGTGTATAAATGTTATGTTATTTTCCATGTACAACACAATTTAATATGAAAATGTCACAATAAATGACGACCGAAAAAGTGGGCCAAACGTGTACACACACACACAGTCTGTGTAACTCACTGAAGAAGGCCAGCATAAAGATTCCATCATTTCCGACCCTCAGCTGATCAGCATCACTGAAGTCGTCCCGAACAGGAAAATCCTCATCCTTATCAAGATAGAAAGAGAAAGACTTATGGCCATCTTAAAGGGCTTGTATCATGGAAATAACCCCATTTGTGTTCCACAGAAGAAAGAAAGAAAGTCCTACAGGTTTGGAATGACATGGAGGTGAAAAAATGCAGAATTGTAATTTCCCATTTCCCACTTAATTCCCATTAAGTTCAGCTTCTCATCATTACCATAGCTCAGAACAAAATGCGGAGATGTTGTATAACAAATCACACATCTTGAATAATGCTCCAATTCATTCTTTTTTTCATGAAGAGGTTTCATAACAGGGTTTGAGCGAGCTCTATTATATGTGTGACCTCAATTCGCAATTTTAGACTGGTGCTACTTTTCATCTATGTCCAGAAAAAATATACATTGCTTGAGTACTTGTGATCATCAAAGAAAATAAACAACTTTTCAGACAAATAATCCTCCTCTGGTTGCACTAGCAGGGGCAGTGGTGGCTCAGCAGTTAAGGCTCTGGGTTATTGATCAGAAGGTCAGGGGTTCAAGCCCCTGCACCGCCAAGATGCCACTGTTGGGCCCTTGAGCAAGGCCCTTGACCCCATCCGCTCCAGGGGTGCTGTATCATATCTGACCCCAGCTTAGCTGGGATATGTGAAAAAAAAAGAATTTCACTGTATATGTGATTGGAAAACAGCTCTTGAAAATAAACCACAGAGCTGCTAGACTGCAACAGCAAAATAGATAACAAGAGGAATACTTGGTTTTGGAGCATGATATTTACTAACATGAAAACTGATGTGTTTTTCATGTCCCACTTATGTAAAGTTGACCAAGACAAAAGTTAAGAAAAAAAGAGAGAGATATTTTCACAGTTAATTCACTATTTAGGTTTTGTAATATTACAAAGTGGTCCCAAAACGTATTGGAACACGAATTAAACTATAATTGATTAATCAATAAAATTAATTCTAATTAAATCTAAGTATATTAAAGTCAACTTTATTCTTGGTCAACTTTACATTTGCACAGTCAACCTGAAAATTTAATTTAATTAATTTAATTCAATTTAATTTTCAGGTTGACTGTATAAATGTAAAGATGACCAAGAATAAATTTAGAAAAAAAAAAGGGAAACATTTTCACAGTTATATATTAATTCCCCATTTAGATTTTGTCATAAAATATAAAGAGGCCCCAAAACATAGCCTACTGGAACACTAGTTTACTTAAACTGTCATTACATATCAAACCATGCAGATTTGTTTCTTTGTTTTCTAATGTAAAGAAAGATACTACAATTAAATTAAATTGACCAAGACTAAAGTTGTCCAAAGAGAGACATATTTTCACAGTTATTTGTTAAATCCCCATTTTGATTTTTTCATACAGCATAAGTGTTACAATATGTTTTGTGCCACTAAGTTCACTTTAATAAATTCCATTTGGTTTGATATTTTGACATATCCATGATCCTAATGTAAAGACAGAAGCACACTTTAAGCAAAACGTTTCACAAAAAGATGTTTGTTAGGTTTTAAATGTTAAAGCAATTAATATACTGTTAAAAAGTACAAAAAATATGGAACAGGTTTATAGTGACAGTGTTGAACTCCACCTGTGGTTATTAGTCTGTTAGGACACCTTTATTAACCTGAGGGAAGCTGACTTCATACATTCACTAAAATGGCTCAGAAAAGTGACTTTAGTTTGGAGAAAATTATTTTTATTATTGTTTTTATTTAATTTTATCCATTACTTAGCACCTTATTTTAGTTCTTATTTGTTACAGTTTAATTATTACGATTTTCTTTTGCTTTTTCTCTTGTCTGTTTTGTGTATTGATGTTTGGAACATTGTATGTAACAAAATTATGCCAATAAAGTACTTTTTAATTGAAACTGAAAAGGTCTAGTTTGCAGATGCCACTTGATTTGATGTTTTGTTATCTAAAGCAATGACATTCAGACATTTTTAAGTGTGGTTTAAGTGTCCAAATGCTTTTTGGGGCCACTGTACTTAACACGTTTTTTGAGCTCCTAGAAATGAGACAGTATCTGTGGGATTCTTTATGTAGGTCATGATTTCTTATGGCACACCACATCCTTAAATGGGGAGCAAACAAACAACTGCTACTCCTAACTATATCCAGAAGAGCCCAAAATCTGCCCAGTGTGTGTGTGTGTGTGTGTGTGTGTGTGTGTGTGTGTATATATATATATATATATATATATATATATATATATATATATATATATATATATATATATATATATATATGTATATATACATACATACATACACACATACACACACACACACACACACACACACACACACACACATACACTACCAGTCAAAAGTTTTGAAACACTTATTCTTTATTATAATTTTTTTTCTTCACATTGTAGAATAATAGTAAAGTCATCAAAACTATGGAATAACATAAATGGAACTATGGGAATTATGTTGTGACTAAACAAAATCCAAAATAAATAAAAACTGTGTTATATTTTAGCATCTTCAGAGTAGTCACCCTTTGCCTAGAATTTGCAGACATGTACTCCAGACATTTTCTTAACCAACTTCTTGAGGGATGCTTTTTAAACAGTATTGAAGGAGTTTCCATCTATGTTGGGCATTTATTGGCTGCTTTTCTTTATTATTTGGTCCAAGTCATCAATTTCAAAAACTTTCTTTTTATTTTTATTAAATTTTAGTTTTGTAATGAAATAAATGAATATGGTGGCCCAATTATATTTTTGTCTACAAAACAAATTTCAAACATTTAAGTGTACACCTTCAGATCAAAATATTTTTAAGATCATGAGATCAAGTGTTTCAAAACTTTTGACCGGTAGTGTATATAAAAAAACAAACAAAACAGGGACACATGGGAAAAGGTAACAGAATAATGTGAAAGAGGAAAAAAACAACAACTGCAATAGCTCTTGAATAAAAAATTGCATCGTTGATGTCAATGACATCAAACGACACAGTTCTTGCACTTTGACCAAACGAAACATACAGGAGGAACATCTACATAGTGAGATCCAAAAACGGCTGGTGTCAGTGGTATCAAGGAGCCACTTTAGTAATTTTGTATGATAATTTGACCTATTGGCGATAATTTAAAGGAATATTCTGGGTTCAATGCAAGTTAATCTCAAATCGACAGCATTGTGATATATAAATAATGACCTATTTACAAGGGCTACGAAACTAAAATTTGTATTGCTACCGTATGGCTTCAGAAGACTTATACAGAATATTATAGTGTGTGTGTGTGTGTGTGTGTGTGGTACATTTATTCTATTATTCATTTGATTTTGTATGTGGTATGGCTTGCATTTATGATCATTTTATTGTGCTTTTTCTTCATTTTTGAACTTGACAGACCAAGTCCCCAGTGACAATAATTATGTGGAAAAGAGTGGCTATGACATTCTTTAAAAAAATTTACCTTTTGTGTTCCATGGAATAAGAAAGTCACAGATGTTTTAAACAAACAGAATAAAACATTTTGGCTGAACTATTTTTTTTTAAAAGGCAGAGAAGCATTAAGAGTGACATAAACACCACTCCACATAGCAAAACACATTATTTAAGCAATGTTCTGCCCTTCTATGGATTGTTTAGCAGACTGAAATGAAGTCGCAGTGGAAACTTATGTGAATTGAGGGCTCTACATTTCATTCTGCAAAATAAGTGGGTGCGTAGTGGACAAGATACTCACTCGTGCAATTACATCCACCGCTGAAGCAGCCATGGCTGCTGCTTTTGCCTTCTCTGCCTCATCGTAAGTTGGGAGAGACGTGGCTATGCTGTATGGTGGCGGCACGGGAAAGTCCCCCGGAAATGTGCTCTCTGCAAAGTGATAAAGAACACAGGTCAGCCATACGCCACACGTTTCTAGCTATGAGTCCTCAAAGCAGTATTTCAAGGCAGCGATGTATTGATATTGAAGTCAAGCATCACTGTTACTACTGTTCATAGGAATATGAACAAACACCTAACCTTAAATATTAAACTTGGGTGCATAACTCATCCTGCAGCGTTTGTGCCATGGACACGATACCTCAAATTGTGCAGATTTTGAGGAGAGGTGTGCTATTACTTTTTTAATCGATCAAATTTATGATTTTCGCCTTACAGATGATAAAACAGGCACAAAAAAAGAAACAAAAAAAAAACCTATAGACTTACAATGAAGGAGGGACCCAAGCCATACATAAGGATTCATAATTTTATCGAGACTTGGCAGTGTGCACTTTTGACTTGGGCCAGTTAAGTAATTATTTGGCAACACCCATAATACCCTAGCAGCCACACAGCAATACCCTAGCTCCTCTGCAATTAATTCAGCTTGAACCACTTAACATACTGTTCCCTTACGACTCAGTACACTTGACATTGCGTGCTAACACATATGGGGAGTTGTCCTTCCACACTACCTAGTTGAAACCTCTGTACAATCATGGCAATGTTTTAATATTGGCTATGGTGTTTGAGCCCCGCCCTTTTAGGCACGAAGCTGTCCATTATAAAACCAGGTGCACAAACACCATTCCTCGGAATTTTCTTCAAGACAGCAATTCATCTCACGTCTAGAAGCCCTCTACTGCCTCTACTGAATCTTCACAGCACTCCCCTGCGCTCGTGAATCGCCCTCGTTCTGAGGGACGATTCAGCCTCCCGCGCCCTCCCACCCACCTATTCTGTGATACCCGAGGAGGTCACACGAGGAGGTACAGCATGGCCGCAAGGTCGAGCAGGATGAATTTGAGGTGATCCTCATGCTGGCACACGCCCCACGAGCACCTCAATCTCCATGCAACGCAGGACCGCAGGAGCGCACTGCCTCATCTCGTTCGACGATGCTGGGGATGATGACTATGTCATGTCTCTTGCTACATCAACCAAGTGGTCAGTGGATGATGCTACCGCCCCTCCCCCCAACGAGGGCTTGGAGCGTGTACGCGCCACTGACAAGGAGATGCTTCGCATCCTTTCAAGGGCTGTCGAAGAGCTCGATATAGAGTACTCTCCTCCAGAGGAACCTACACAATCTCGCCTTAATGAATATTTCCTGCAATCCAGATGCCGTCAAGCGACCGTGTCTCAAAGATCTGCCCCGTTCATAACGAACTGTCAAAGTCCTGGCGCTCGCCCTATTCAGCTCGCCCGCGCAGTGATTATATCCTCTCTAATGTGGATCATGGGGGAAAAAAATGGTTATGCCCAACTAACATTAATCACATGCAATAAAGTTTTCACAACCGCTTCCCAATGGTGAGCGGCACATTCTATCATGTATGAACATACAAAGATTGCAAAAAGAGTACCGCACGCAACGCTCAAACCTTATCAATAAAGGGCTTTCCCACTTCAAAGCCCACATATTTTACACAATCGCTTCCCAATAGTGAGTGGCGCATTATATCTTGTAATGAATTACAAAGATTACAGCTCTCGTTGCACATGCACGAGACGCTCACACTTTTTCAATAAAGGGCTTTCCCACTTCAAAGCCTCACATTACGTGCAACGCTTCCCAGTGGTGAGCGGCGCATTATATCATGTCATGAACATACCAAATTGCCCTCTGTCCCGTTACACGGATGCGTGGCGAGCTCTTACTGGCATTCCGACTGGGTGTGTTTTGAATTACCTCAGCAACTGGTTATTACTAGCCAATCAGAGGCACTACTTAGCGAACACAGAGACTTGCTGCTTTGCCATATGGAAAATCTGGTCTAATGTCAACCGCCAAAAACCACATTTTTTCCCCAGCCAGTAAATCTCCCTTTTAGGAGTTCATGTGTGCGCACACCATAACGAGTGCGTAAAGATCATTCTTCGGTGTTGGTTTCAGTTCAAATTGAAAAAATATCATTGAAAAAAGTCATTTCATGTGCATCGTGGTAACTCGCCACTGTCTGGCTGCTCTAGCACCACAGACAACGCCAGCCTTCTACTAACAGGGTGTCATGCTGGGTCAAGTTTTCAGAAAGAAAGTGCTGACCACAAATGCATCCAACACAGGTTGGGGTGCGGTGTATAATGGACACCCGACTTTTGACACCTGGAAACAGGTGCAAAACGGCCATGACATGTCAACCACATGTCTTTCTAGCTTTGAGAGCTTTTCATTCCGATATTATGAATCACCACATTCTGATTCATTTGGACAACACAACAGTAGTGGTGTATATATATGTCGCTGTTGCAGGGTGGGGCCGGGTCGTGATTCCGCACACCCGGCCCCTAATAAGGCTGATTAAGCCCAAGAGGGATAAGGCCGACCGGAGACGGCAATGTGTCAGAGAGAGAGAGTTACAGACAGCTGTCCGACACCTGTGTGTTTGTGCTTTTGTTTTAGTTAATCATTAAATATGATTTATATTGTCAAGCCGGTTCTCGCCTCCTCCTTGCCATTGATGTGTTACAGTTGCCATGACACGCTGGCCCACATATGGCCGGAGAAACGCAAGTATGCGTTTCCCCCGGTGCGCCTCCTCCATCCTGTCATCAACAATGTCCGAGTGGACATGGAAACATTTCTGTTAATTGTGCCAAAATGGCCCAATCAGTCACGGTTTCTGGAAATGATAGAGATGTTATACAGCTCGCCAAGGGAAATACCGCTGAGGAGGGATCTCCTCTCCAAGGCGCAAGGCATAATCTGGCATCCCCAGCCCAAGCTGTGGAACCTGCATATGTGGCCCCTGAACGGAGCATGCTAAACGCACCAGAACTGACACATTCAGTCATGAACACCATTTTACAGGCCAGAGCACCATCCACGAGACGCCTCTACGCACTAAAATGGAATGTGTTCACTGACTGGTGTCTTTCACATGGCAAAGACCCAGTAAACTGCTGCATACATGAAATTCTCATATTTCTTCAAGAGCAATTAGACGCAGGACTCACTATGTCAATGCTCAGTCAATTATGTGGCGACTATATCTGCATATCACACACCTGAAGCCTGAAGCAGGGCCCTCCTTCAAGCCTTTTGACTCAAGCATGCTCTCCATTAAGACCGCACTACTTATGGGTCTGGCCTCAGTAAAATGGGTCGGTGACTTACATGCTCTATCAATTGACAATTCATGTCTGGAGTTTGGCCCCAGACTTTTAAAAGCCACTATCAAACCCAGAAAAGGCTATGTGCCTAAGGTTCTAACCACGCCCTTCAGAGCGCAGGTAGTTCACCTTCAAGCTTTCTTCCCTCCTCCATTTAATTCGGGTGAGGAACAATCCTTACATTTGTAATGCCCTGTGCGGGCGCTACACGCCGTCTGATCAGCTCTTTGTGTGCTATGGAGGACGCACAAAAGTAATGTCCGTCTCCAAGCAAAGACTTTCTCACTGGATCGTTGATGTGATTGCCCTGGCTTCTGAGTTGCAGGGTAAGATCTGCCCAATTGGTGTTAAGCACACTCAACTAGAGGCATAGCCTCCTCATGGGCATGGACGAAAGGTGTGTCTTTACAAGACATATGTTTTGCAGCAGAATGGTCTTCTTAAAACACATTCGCAAGGTTTTACAACCTAGATGTAACGTCTCTCTCTTCACAAGTCCTCTCTGTTTAGAGCACTTGCTATTTCATATACTAAACATATACTTATGCCCTCCCCTTAAGTACAGGCTCCCCATCATTTTACACAACCACCTCCATCAGGCCATAGTAATTTACCAGAAAGTCACAATAACTTTCATTATAAATAAACTCCCTTCCCGACTGGGTTCGTGAAGTGGTTAATTCATACTGTATGACTATAGTTCATATATTCATTCTGAGTGCTCCCCTCCTGGCCCAACATGAGGGTCACTCAATTGCGGCATACTCATGTCGGTCGCCGTCCTTCGGGACTGTGGTGTCATGTTTCCTCTCTAGAAGGTTATGTCGTGTAGTGCTGTGTTTTGGATTCTGTTCCCCATATGCGTTAGCACGCAAGGTCAAGTGTACTGAGTCGTAAGGGAACGTCTCAGTTACGTACGTAACCTCGGATCCCTGAAACGAAGGGAACGAGACATTGTGAATGCTGGCAGCACTACAAGACTCCGAGATCTTCTGGAGGTGCGAGCGATGCCCTCCATGTCCCTCAGAAAATTCTGAGGAATGGTGTTTGTGCGCATGCTTTTATAGCGGACACCTTTGCGCCTAAAAGGGTGGGGCTCAAACACCATAGCCAATATTAGAATAGTGGCATTATTGTAGAGAGGCTTCAGCTAGGTCGTGTGGAAGGACAACTTCCCATATGCGTTAACACGCAATGTCTCGTTCCCTTCGTCTCAGGGAACCGAGGGTAAATACGTAACTGAGACGATTTCCTTCAAACTTTGTTTTGTAGATAATTTACATTACACTTCAAGAAACTAAAATAAAATAAATAAATACATCTTTAATTTATGCAGAACTACAGATTAAAACCTAAACTTACCTAAAACTTGAACACTGCACTTCAGGAAATTCCAATTTGGATCCTGCAGACTATTTTTGATTGTGGGTTTGACTGTGCAATTATCTTTATGAAAAGTTGTCACAGAATAATCTGGGTGCAATACAAGTTGCACTCAATCGACAGTATTTGAGGCATAATGTTGATTACTACAAAAAAATAAATTGACTTGTTTCACATTTATAAAAAATAAAATTGTGGATACAGTGAGGCGCTTACAATGGACTTGAATGGAGCCAGTCAATAAACGTTAAAATACACACACACACACACACACACACATACATATATATATATATATATATATATATATATATATTAGTTTTAAAAGTAGAGCCACAACACATAAACAATACACAGATAAGGTTAGAAAGTGATTTTATAACACTAAAATCATGCTAAAAACATGTATAAAGTTATATCCAATATTACAACTTTGTTGTCATGACTACATAACAAAATCCCAAATTTTTCCACATTAAAATCATGTTAACACACATATTGTTTACGTCTTGCAGCTTTTGAAACAGTTTTTAACGTTTACAGATTTGCCCCATTCACTTCCATTGTAAGTTAATAGTAATTGCCTTTAAGTATACGCAATAGGGATGCATCAATACCAGTTTTCTCTTCTGATCAGATTCCCACACCTGAATCCCTATCAGATCCCAGTGTTGTTTTTTCTTACTGAGTTTAGAATATCTATACCTCACATTGTGTGGAACTGATTGGGAGTCTTTTATTTGTACAGAAACAAAAACCTCTAACTACACATTACTTCATTTTAAAATATATAGAGAGAGAAAAACTACACAATTAGATAAAAACGTAGGCATCCTATTAAGAAATAAACTTTGCTGTGAACTACTCTGCTGGATAGAGCGGGGGAATGAACAGTAATTTCCCTGAAAGTATTCATTAGGAAAGAAACATGTATCTGGACTTGTAAATGGTTTTCTTTTTTGTTCACTTTAGTAGTTGTAATAGGATATCAGTCCACTTTTGAATCATACAGCCCATGCATGTGCAATTCTGTGTGTGTGTGTTAAAGCGGCACTCATTCAGTGAAGCACGCTGTGCATGCAGACTGTATATTTATTTATTAAAAGCAGCCTTTTGCATTTCACAAAGCTATCGTATGTCTTCAAGAGCCTTTAAATAAAATGCATGAATCATATGGACTTCTTTAATGGTGCTTTAATGGTTTTATGCCATTCTTTGAGCTTGACGGTAACGACCATGACATCCGGTCAGTCTCGGATCGGTGCATCCCTTATATGCAAATGTAGCTTTTTTTAAATAATAAAGGGAGAAGTCCAATTATTTTTGTGGTAATCAACATTATGCAACAAATGCTGTCGATTGAGTTTAAATGTTGAATTGTATTGAACAAGGGACATTCCTTTAAAATACTCTGAATAATAAAATCTCTAATTCCAAAAAAACTGATGTGCTTTGTTGGACCTTTGCAACTTTCGTTTTATCCAACTGCTTACATTGAGCTTAATTTTTAACATTCTACAGAAAGATCAAAATGACTGCAATGATTACAGTCTATAATCAACATCTACACTCAGATTACACTTGACTATAATCTACCAGTCCCACATTGGACACACCTAGTCATTCTTTACAATCTCTAATATTTTAGAATAATCGTGAAGTCATCAAATCAATGAAATTCCACAAATGGAAGTAAATGTTTCATTCTTTTAAAAACACTGATTTTAGCTTCTTCAAAGTAGTTGTCTGCTTTTGCCTTCACCATCCAGTTCAACTCATCCATTAAAAAAAATTGTACAGTAATTCAGACGGAGGTACAATTAACACTTTTCACTTTTCTAATTTTAAGCATTTAAGCATAAAACTCTTTGGATCTTAAGAACACGAGAAACATAAATTCAGTCAAGTGTGTCAAAACTTTTCACTGGTCATGTTTTAATCCCTACGTCTGACATGTCACATTTATCACATGTGCTAACGTCACCAATTTATCACTATGATAATATTTAACGATAATCACTGTGAGAGTAAAATTAAATAACAAGGTGTGAAACAGGTGCGCCAACACTCCAACAGGTGTTCATACCTGGTGCGGCTGTTGCTCCCAGGGCCACACTGGCATAAGGAGGAGGCGGGGCTTCTGTATCTGTTGTCGAGGGGTTGCTAATGCCACCCACAGCAGCAGCGGCCTGGGAGAAGGTGGACGGCTCGCCGCTGGCAGACCCTTCAGAGGGGTCGTCTTCATTGTGTAACTGCAGATGGACAAAATAAATGGAAAGAAGTTGATCAGGCATGTTTCACTAAAACTCAACCTTTTCAGGGCTTGACACTGACAGTAAAGGCTAAAGTATATTTCAGTTTTCCAAGTGCAAGGTGTACGTGACATAGATTTCAGCATCAGCATTTTACATGTGGCCTAGCCTAGGTCTGCGTGCAGCCTATCTTTTCTAAACACGTGGATTGTAAGTATCTTTATGCATCGTCAGCGCATGCGCCGGGTGTTGACTGTACTAAAATGGTAACATAAAGCAGAAAATCACAAATTAATGACTCTTGCTGTGTAGATTCAACAGAACCTGCTCTTTAAACATATATCGTGACTAGTGCAGTCTGTTTCATGAATAAATTACTCTTATAAGATGGTTCTTTTGAATTTAGACCAAAACAGCAAAACAGACAGCATCACCAATGAAACATGATTCCCGAATGTATGACTCTTATGATTCGGTTCTTTTGAATCTAGACCACAAAACATACAGTGCGACCAGTGAAACACAATTCCGAATGTTTGACTCTTTTGAGCCGGGTCTTTTGAATCTACACTGCAAAACATACAGTGAGACCAGTGCTGCCCGATTCCCAAACTTATGACTCTTATGCGCTGGTTCTTTTGAATCTACACCACAAAATCGAATGCTGAATGGATGACTCTTTTGAGTCAGTTCTTTTGAATCTACACCACAAAGCATACAGCGAGACCAGTGTTGCCCGATTCCCGAATGAATGTCTGCCGAACTAATGACTCGTATGAGCTGGTTCTTTTGAATCTATACCACAAAATCGACTGCTGAACATAAGACTCTTATGAGTTGGTTATTTTTAATCTAGACGCAAAAATGACAGCCCTACCTCCAGAACAAATTACTCTTATCAGCCGGTTCTTTTTAGTGAACTTACCAAACCAGAAGTCCTACATTTTTTCATGTCCGACTTAAAATTAACCAAAGATTTTTACTGTGTCATGTGTACTTATACTTAAAGCTTCTAAGGCTTAAATCTTAATGGTTGTTGATATTACATTGTGTTCTTAAAAAATAATAATAATAATAATTGTGTTTTGTTGTAATTAGTGCTATTAAAAAAATAGTAGTAAAAAATGAATAAACTATTTAAATTTGTTTGTCTGAACACCTTTTGCCAGAGTCTGTTGTGAAATGATCCCATCATTCTGTAACAGGCTGCTAAGGGCAGTAAATTCCAAATTTATTGCATTTATTATTCACAAACAGTTTAAGAACGAAAATCGTTAAGAAGAACTGGAATCTTTCCAAATAAATTTCTAACTATTCCCACCCATATAGCTCATGGGTCATCCATTGTGTGGTTTGAACCTATAACCTTTCAGTTGCCAGCACTTATGCAAAACACCATACCACATTAGATTCTGTGCTGTCCTGGAAAAGTCCATCTTGAAATAATAACTTAAGGCTTGCGTTGGTTGTATTGAAACCGTGATATCGCCTAACACTGCAAGGAACATGTCAACAACTTGAGTAACAGTTTGGTCTCTTGGGTCGCATTTTTATTTATTATTTTCTCTACAAAGAACAAAACAATCTGGAAAGCAAAACTTCCAATACGTGGGTGGTATTAAAAAGAGGCACTGAATAAAAGATTTGGTGTTGAAAAGGCGCTTTGAATCTAAATCCGCATGAAGTGACCTGAAAATGTCTTCCGAGCACTGAGGCCCCATGGTAATATGACAGTTCAAGACTGCAGGGAACACATTTGGCACATCAGAGGCACAGGATGGATGCAGAGACTCTGCCAACAAAGTTTGCTAACAGCATAGTACACAGTAACAAGAGAGCGATGATAATGCAAACCACAAGACAGAGGCACAAGGTTGTCTCTTGAGCTGCACCTGTTTTATCATCCAAAGGTGCATATACAAGGGGCCTGATGAATTTCGTGAACATCACATGCAGCGTTGTAAAATTAGTCATTTCAGCAGACGCTTTGGTGCCAAACAACTTTACAGTACACTTATTGCCTACACTTAACCCTTTGTAAAACCTGGGGTTAAGTGCTTTGATCAAGGGCCAAATGACATTAAACACATTAGCGGCATTCCTACAGGTTTTTGAGGTGTGCGCATGTGCATAAACAGACCGGATAACAAACGTCATAGGATGGAGCTCAAAAACATGTCAACACAGCGGAAAGAATTCAACATTTCTGAGATCATTTATAAACACCATATAAACTACAATGGGTTTGTATTTACACTGTACATAACTGATTGTATTAGATTAGCACTACCCATGTGTATGTGTGTATGTACGTATGTGTATAATTATTTTTTCTTTTTTATTATTATCTATGTCTTGCTGCTGTTTTTGTATTGTTTTTGTATTGTTGTACACTGGAAGCTCCTGTCACCAAGACAAATTCCTTGTATGTGTAAGCATACTTGGCAATAAAGCTCATTCTGATTCTGATTCTGATAATGCACCAATGTTAAATTTCGACTATCCTTCAATTTCACATTCATGCGCTCATACATTGGGGAAACATGTGATACTGCATAAAATACAGTATTTCCTATCCTATTTGGGGAAGGGCATTTTCTTATTTATTCCCGGAATAAAGAGACTGTGAATTTTAAATGATTTTAAAGGCATTTATATGCTAGTGTATTCCAAACTATTTTAAAGCTAAAAGAAATAGACAAAAAGCCATAAAACTTCAATTTTGATTGGATCTTTACAACAAAATGTTTCAAATTAGGAAAAAAAGTGATGCAATTAAAGTGTTTTCATGATCTATCACTGCTCTTGCTTCAGTGTGCTTGTACCTGTTCCTATGCCTTAATATGTGAGGCTTGCTGACAGCCATGGAAGTCTTTGCATAGGTCAATGGTCTAAGGTTTACCTCGGCTATCCACAACAAAATGGCATACAGAAACCGGATTAGATGCAATGAGGGATGAAGTTCACATGAAAATGATTACACTGTGTGGCCACATCAAGAACATCAATGGCAAATCAGGTTCTCTGTCACTATTCAACGAGGATAACCTAGAGGGCAGTTACAAAAACAGAACAACTGGCCAGTGACGATGCAAACATCTACAATGCGGTATGCCAATCTTCAAGGTTTGTAGTGAGCTGTTAGAGGAAACCATCATGAATGGTTTGGAGATAAGAAGTATAAATCAATCTGTGTTGTGACAAGCACAGGCTGTTTCTGTGATTCTAAGTCCAATGAAAATTCTGCAGATTGTCGCATGATTTGACCGCCCATCATTTCCCGAAACTTTACTCATCCACCGACCCCTTGCATTTTTTGTTAATTAAATATTTTGACTAGCCTAAGGTGATTACGTTTTCTTCATGCACACCCTTGTCTTGTAATTATGAAGGGCTTGACGTCACCAAGTGTTGCACTAAAAACAACTGCAAACACAATAATACAGCGATACAAGTACAACAAAAGTTTATTTTCTGTAAACATTATTGATGAAATAAATTTTTAATTCCGTTAAGGAAGTGAAATTGGTACTAAACATGAATGCATGGATAAAGAGTGGAATTAAATTAATTAATAGAAAATTTAAATTAAAAAAAAATGTATTTACGTTAAATTAAATTGCATTTAAAAACTGATTTTGTGCACGTGGTAGGCTATTTGGAGTCCTCCATGTACATTTTGCAGTAATAATGTTAACAGTGAACTGATTGTTAATTTAAATGACAAATTTGCATGGAGATAAGTAGGTCTATTCCTAAAATCATTTGACTTCAGCACCCCCTGCTGCATTATATGACAATTTTGCTAGTCAAAAATAAGGAAAAAAATAAAATACTTGGAGTGGCAATAATACAAAATTCAGAACAAATTTCTTTTTGTATCTTAATTTTTAAAGCACTATACGGTTATTTCTCTGAGATTTTGGACTTTCAAAGTGTCTCCATCTGAAAATGTATTTAAAAAATGTGCCCATTTTCAATGGTCAAAAACCAAATGTCGGTTACATAGTATGAAGCTAGTTTATCTTGTCCAACAAAACTGAAGTAGGGCTGGGTGATTTTTCAGATTTTTAATTTTTTTTAAATTGAAAAATCGAGACTTTACATAAAAAAAAAAACAATTGCAAACGCTATAGTTAGGTATGTTGTAAATCCACCAAAGGTTGAATAAGGAAGAGAAAAATAATTCACAGTGCTCATCTTTATGCTGCTTCCGATCTGATCAGCTGCACATGTGTGGCATGGTTCAAATGAACGTGACAGGTTAACAAATCTGAGACTGATATAAAAGACAGTGGTAATATGTAGGTAATATATAAACAGCTGTACACAGTGTGGCTGTAGCTCAACTTCGTCCATCATGCAGGTATACACCGGCTTAAGACCATAACTGGCCTCAGCATGCACGTTGATGAACGGTCTCCTTTCTTTTCTTTTTACCCATAAAAAAGCGTTAGATACGTAACAGTTATGGACACTTCATTTCAAATCATATGGTTAGGCTATATATGGGAGTATCAAACATCCACCGCTCCTTTCACATAAACTTGATCATTTATAGATAATGATTTCTAGATAACTTTCTAGGCAGACTTTGTTTAGATAAAAATAATATCTACACTGGCTAAGCAAAAGAAGTATTTTACAGTCTTCTTATTTTATTCTATTATTTCTGAACATGTGGATGTATTAGATTTTAATTTATTTTAGATTAACACTATGTTGACAACTCCCCCTGGGTGCATTTGGTGTGTTTGTAAATTTTTCCTACAATGTAAAGAACTTGGCTTTCTCTAACCAGGTTGCCTTGCATTCTAATAAAGAACATGCAGTTTGAATCATGTTGAAGTACATTTAAAAGTTGAAAAATAAATTGGGAGCCACATGACGCCATGTGAAGGGCAGACGTGTGAGAGACAGCTCTGTGCACTTTGCTAATTTTCTTTTATTATTTTCATGATATAATCCAGTGAAATTCGATACACCCAGTTACACATTTACTGTTTGAGGTAAACATGGCAAAAAAGTCAAAATCCTCGGGATCTGGAGACATTAAAAGACACTTACGGGTTCAAGATGAAAGCCCAGACAGGCCTGTGGACCGGGGACTCGGTTTGGATGGCGTGGCGGGAGGGGGAGTCCAACGTCAGCTGTCCAACATGTCGGTGATGTTGATGAAGGTACTTGCGGACTTGGAGGATCTCGCTGTAATACGTCGATCGATTATGGCAATGGAAAAAAAATTCTCTGAGCTAGTCACAAGAGTGACAGATGTTGAAAAACAAATCGATTATTTATTCGTTTGTCTGACCAAGGAATGTTCCTTGTGTTTATTCTGCCTATTGGCTGGGGTTTGTTTTACAAAATATTTGATATGTAATTTTGCCGTACAAATTTGTGAGGCACAATTGAGCAATCCGATGGCAAAGTTGTCACGGGGGCTCTCGTAGGCATACATGGACTCTTTGAGTTTAAAGGGATTGACGCCGGTTGGCGATTTTGTGCGTGGGGTTAATGCGCACGTTTTTCTTTTTTCTGTTTGTTTTGTTCGGGGGGAAGTTCGGGGTTTTATTGTTGCATTAATGTTGAAATGTGGTCTTCATAATTTTGTCTTTGGCACACAATTTATTTTTCTATTATATCAAAATGTCGAATGTTAATATGAGTATAGTATCTCTCTCCACATGGAATGTGAATGGGTTGGGGCACCCCATAAAAAGAGGCAAAGTAATTTCTTTTCTTAAATGTAAGAAATATGATATAGTGTTTCTTCAAGAAACGCATCTTTCCCCCCAGGAAGCTGAAAAATTGGGGAAGATATGGGGTGGACATGTTTTCTTTAGTGTTGGCTCAAGTAAGAGCAAGGGAGTCATTATATTGGTAAATTAACATTTACAATTCAAATGTCTCAAACAGTTTAATGATAAATTAGGAAGAGTCATAATTGTTTTAGCAGAAATTCAGGGGCAAAGTCTGATTTTGTCTAATATTTACACACCTAACGCTAATGATCAGGGCTTTTTTATAGATCCTGAAGGGATGTTGCAAGCCACTGGCACCCCTCATGATTTAATTTTGGGAGGAGACTTTAATCATTTGATGGACTCAGTCCTTGATCATAATGAAGCAAAAGTGTGTAAGCCACCAAGAGCAACACTGATGCTTCACAGGATGTGTAAAAATCTTGGTCTTACAGATATTTGGAGACTTTTGAATCCATCTGGTTAAGACTATACATTTTTTTCATCAGTCAATAAAATGTATTCTAGAATAGATTTTTTTTTATATCCAAATCCCTCATTTCATCTGTTGTTGATTGCTCAATTGGAAACATTTTAGTCTTGGATCACACCCTGGTGGGTTTAGAGGTGTTGCCACATATAGAGAAAAAGAAATCATATAGTTGGCACCTTAATGCATCCCTTTTGCAAAATCCTGATTTCCAACAAATGTTAAAGACTGAAATCAAAATTTATATGGAGACCAACTGGTCCTCGGTATCCTCTGTGTGCGTGGCTTGGGAGGCACTTAAGGCGGTTCTTAGGAGTCGGATCATACAAATCAAATCAAATCAAATCACTTTATTGTCACACAGCCATATACACAAGTGCAATGGTGTGTGAAATTCTTGGGTGCAGTTCCGATCAACATAGCAGTCGTGACAGTGATGAGACATATACCAATTTTCAATAACATCAAATTAACAACGCAATTTAAACATCTGTTATACATAATTAAACTCGACTTAAAACATCATTTTAACACAACACAATTTAAACATCTGTTATACATAATTACACTCAACTTAAAACATCAAATTAACATAACACAATTTAAACATCTGTTATACATAATTACACAACTTAAAACATCAAATTAACACAACACAATTTAAACATCTGTTATACACAATTACACTCAACAATATACAAATAATAACATACACTGTACAGTATACAATATGCTGTTTTTTTTTTTTTTTTTTGTTTTGTTTTGTTTTTTTTTTACTATATAGATACTATATAGATACACATTATTCAATAAAAATTAAAATATATATGAAAAAAGTATATATATAGAATGTACAGTATTGTACTGTATTGACATTCAGGCTGTCGGTTGATAGTCAGTTGTTAAGAGAGACATAATATAATGACAGTAATATAATTTATGACAGTCCGGTGTGAGATAAGAGAGTAATAAAGTGCAGGGCTGATGTATTTTGATCGTGGGAGATCAAGAGTTCAGAAGTCTGATTGCTTGGGGGAAGAAGCTATCATGGAGTCGGCTGGTGCGGGTCCTGATGCTGCGATACCGCCTACCTGATGGTAGCAGTGAGAACAGCCCATGGCTCGGGTGGCTGGAGTCTCTGATGATCCTCCGAGCTTTTTTCACACACCGCCTTGTATATATTTCCTGGAGGGAGGGAAGCTCACCTCCGATGATGTGTTTGGCAGTTCGCACCACCCTTTGCAGTGCTTTGCGGTTGTGGGCAGTGCTATTGCCGTACCAGGCGGAGATACAGCCAGTCAGGATGCTCTCCACAGTGCAGGTGTAGAACCGTGTGAGGATGTGGCGGTTCATTCCAAACTTCCTCAGCCGTCTCAGGAAGAAAAGGCGCTGATGAGCCTTCTTCACAACGACTTCAGTGTGGACGGACCATGTGAGTTCCTCAGTGATGTGGACACCCAGGAACTTGAAGCTGCTGACTCTCTCCACTGGTGCTCCATTGATGGTGATTGGACTGTGTTCTCTGTCTTTTCTCCTGAAGTCCACCACAAGCTCCTTTGTCTTACTGACGTTGAGGGAGAGGTTGTGCTCCTGACACCAGTGTGTCAGAGTGTGCACCTCCTCTCTGTAGGCTGTTTCATCATTGTCAGTGATCAGACCTACCACCGTCGTGTCATCAGCAAACTTAATGATGGCATTGGAGTTATGTGTTGCCACACAGTCATGTGTGTACAGGGAATACAGTAGTGGGCTGAGAACACAGCCCTGCGGGGCTCCAGTGTTGAGGGTCAGTGATGAGGAGATGTTGCTGCCTATTCTAACCACCTGGCGTCTGCTTGACAGGAAGTCCAGGATCCAGCTGCACAGCGAGCTGTTTAAGCCCAGAGCCCGGAGTTTCTCATCTAGCTTGGAGGGCACTATGGTGTTGAATGCTGAGCTGTAGTCTACAAACAGCATTCTCACATAAGTGTTCTTTTTTTCCAGGTGGGAGAGAGCAGTGTGTATTGTAGATGCAATGGCATCATCAGTGGAGCGGTTGTTGCGGTAAGCAAACTGCAGCGGGTCAAGATTGAGTGGTAATACAGAGCAGATGTAATCTCTGATTAGTCTCTCAAAACATTTGCTGATGATGGGGGTCAGAGCAACAGGACGCCAGTCATTTAAACAAGTTATGTTCGATTGTTTTGGAACAGGCACAATGGTGGATGTTTTAAAGCATGTGGGGACTACAGACAAAGAGAGGGAAAGGTTGAAAATGTCCGTAAAAACACCAGCCAGCTGGTTCGCGCACGCTCTGATGACGCGGCCCGGAATGCCGTCTGGACCCGCGGCTTTGCGGATATTCACCCGTCGGAAGGATCGGGTTACATCCGCTACAGAGACGGAGAGTGAACTAACCTCTGTAGCTTCGGCCGTGAGAGCTCTCTCCGCGAGGGCGGTGTTATTTCCCTCGAAACGAGCATAAAAAGTATTTAGCTCATCCGGTAGAGAGGCAGCGGTGTTCATGGCGGAGTTTTTATTCCCTTTAAAGTCCGTGATGATGTTAATTCCCTGCCACATGCTTCTAGAGTTGGTGGTGTTAAACTGTCCTTCAATCTTACTCCTGTACTGGCGTTTTGCTGTTTTGATAGTTTTTCGGAGGGCATAACTGGCTTGTTTATGCTCCTCCGTGTTCCCGGAATTAAAAGCGGAGGTCCGCACATTAAGTGCCGCGCGAACATCGCTGTTGATCCACGGCTTCTGATTCGGATAGATTCGCACAGTTCTGGTCGGAATCACTTCCTCTACACACGTTCTGATGAAACACATTACGCTATCAGCGTAAAGCTCGATGTCGTCATCAGAGGCGGACCGGAACATCTCCCAGTCCGTGTGATCAAAACAGTCTTGTAGCGTGGAGTCTGATTGGTCCGACCAGCACTGGATCGTTCTGAGGGTGGGTGCTTCCTGTTTCAGTTTCTGCCTGTAAGCGGGCAGAAGCAGAATGGAAGCGTGGTCCGATTTGCCAAATGGTGGGCGGGGGAGGGATTTGTAGCCATCCCGGAACGGAGAGTAGCAATGGTCCAAAACCCGGTCCCCTCGTGTGTTGAAACTAATGTGCTGGTGGTATTTTGGTGCGACTGATTTTAAACTGGCTTTATTAAAGTCCCCGGTCACAATGAACGCGGCCTCAGGGTGCGCGGTTTCCTGCTCACTTATACTCCCATACAGTTCCTTGAGTGCCCGGTCTGTGTCGGCTTGTGGGGGAATGTACACAGCAGTGATAATGACCGCTGTGAATTCCCTCGGTAGCCAGAATGGTCGACACAGAAGCATAAGAAATTCCAGATCAGGAGAACAGAAAGACTTGATGGAATGTACGTTCCTCTGATCACACCAGGATTTGTTGATCATAAAACATACACCACCTCCTCTAGTTTTACCTGAGAGGTCTTTCGCTCTGTCCGCTCGGAGCATGGAGAACCCCGCGGGTTCAATGGCTGAGTCTGGAATCTCCGCAGACATCCAAGTTTCCGTAAGGCAGATAACGCAGCAGTCCCTCGTCTCTCGTTGGAAAGAGATCCGCGCTTTCAGCTCGCAGAGCTTGTTATCCAGAGACTGAACATTTGCCAGTAGAATAGTGGGTAGCGGGGGTCGATTTGCGCGGCGTCTTACTCTGATGAGAACGCCGGCTCTGTTTCCCCTTTTCCTCCTACGTTTCCGCGGCCGTGCTGCCCAGACAAAGGGCTCCGCTTGCGTGTTTGTAAACAGCGGGTCGGCATTGAGGAATGTGAAGTCCGGTTTACGGTGTGAGATCGCTGAGCCAATGTCCAAAAGTGTTTGTCTGTCGTAGACAATAAGGCAGACAACATCCAAGACAAAAAACATAAGAATTGTAAACAAAACAAACAAACCATTGCTATGTTATGTCGGAGCTCGCAACGCAGCAGCCATACTCGGCGCCATCTTGAGTCCAAAAAACATTATGCCTCATTCATCAAAAAATCTCTGAGAACTCGTGGAGTTGGAAGGAAATATTAAAAGTGCAAAGGCAGAGCTGAAGTGCCGTATGTCATCTGATGGCCTCAGAGAATTGACCCGATTGAAATATAGATATAATACTATTTTGTCACAGAAAGTGGAGTTTTGGCTATTCAGGGCAAGACAGTCGTACTTTGAGTCAGGGGACAAAGCAGGGAAGCTTTTGGCTAGATATATGAAGCAGAGAGAGTCTCTTTCTATCATTCCCTCAGTGAAATCTGCTGGTGGTGAAATTTTTACCTCAGCCATTGATATTAATAATGCCTTTAAAGAGTTCTATCTTGATCTTTATAGTTCCACGTCTTCATCTACTGATGAAGATATTAGAAACTTTGTAGAACCATTAGATCTTCCTAAACTAAAGACTGAGCAAAAAAACTCTTGATTCTGAGATAACCTTGGAGGAGTTTGACGAGGTAATTAAGTCCCTACCTACTGGCAAGGTTCCGGGGCCAGATGGTTTTGCCGCAGAATTTTTTAGATCCTATGCTACAGAACTCGCTCCACTTTTGTTAGAAGTTTATACTGAATCATTAAAGAATGGAAAGCTTCCTCCACCCATGACACAAGCCCGGATCAGTCCGATTCTTAAAAAGGACAAAGATCCAAGCGAGTGTAAAAGTTACCATCCAATCTCCCTGATCCAACTAGATGTAAACATTTTGTCAAAAATTTTGGCTAACCGATTAAGTAAGGTTATGACATCTGTTATACAGTGCATCTGGAAAGTATTCACAGCGCTTCACTTTTTCCAAATTTTGTTATGTTACAACCTTATTCCAAAATGGATTAAATTCATTATTTTCCTCAAAATTCTACAAACAATACCCCATAATGACAACATGAAAGAAGTTTGTTTGAAATCTTTGCAAATTTATTAAAAATAAAAAATGAAAAAAAAATAATAAAATAAAAAAATCACATGTACATAAGTATTCACAGCCTTTGCCATGACACTCAAAATTGAGCTCAGGTGCATCCTGTTTCCACTGATCATCCTTGAGATGTTTCTACAACTTGATTGGAGTCCACCTGTGGTAAATTCAGTTGATTGGACATGATTTGGAAAGGCACACACCTGTCTATATAAGGTCCCACAGTTAACAATGCATGTCAGAGCACAAACCAAGCCATGAAGTCCAAGGAATTGTCTGTAGATCTCCGAGACAGGATTGTATCGAGGCACAGATCTGGGGAAGGGGACAGAAAAATGTCTGCAGCATTGAAGGTCCCAATGAGCACAGTGGCCTCCATCATCTGTAAATGGAAGAAGTTTGGAACCACCAGGACTCTTCCTAGAGCTGGCCACCTGGCCAAACTGAGCGATCGGGGGAGAAGGGTCTTAGTCAGGGAGGTGACCAAGAACCCGATGGTCACTCTGACAGAGCTCCAGCATTTCTCTGTGGAGAGAGGAGAACCTTCCAGAAGAACAACCATCTCTGCAGCACTCCACCAATCAGGCCTGTATGGTAGAGTGGACAGATGGAAGCCACTCCTCAGTAAAAGGCACATTACAGCCCGCTTGGAGTTTGCCAAAAGGCACCTGAAGGACTCTCAGACCATGAGAAACAAAGATTGAACTCTTTGGCCTGAATGGCAAGCGTCATATCTGGAGGAAACCAGGCACCGCTCATCACCTGGCCAATACCGTCCCTACAGTGAAGCATGGTGGTGGCAGCATCATGCTGTGGGGATGTTTTTCAGCGGCAGGAACAGGGAGACTAGTCAGGATCAAGGGAAAGATGAATGCAGCAATGTACAGAGACATCCTTGATGAAAACCTGCTCCAGAGCACTCTGGACCTCAGACTGGGGCGAAGGTTCATCTTCCAACAGGACAACCACCCTAAGCACACAGCCAAGATAACAAAGGAGTGGCTCCGGGACAACTCTGTGAATGTCCCTGAGTGGCCCAGCCAGAGCCCAGACTTGAATGTATGGGTTCGGGAGTATATTTATTGGTTAAGTTACTTTTTAGACACCCTGTAGCAGCGGTACAAACAAATGGATTAATTTCAGGTTATTTTACTCTGGATAGGGGCACTCGGCAGGGTTGCCCTCTTTCCCCATTATTGTTCTGTTTTGCCCTGGAACCATTTGCAGCTGCGATAAGAAAGGAGGATGATTTTCCAGGGGTGGTGGCAGGAGGTGTGGCGCATAAGCTTCTGCTTTACGCAGATTATATTTTATTATTTGTCTCTGAACCTACTAGATCTATGCCTTGCCTCCACAGAATTATTAATTCCTTTTCCAAGTTCTCAGGATACAAAGTCAATTGGTCTAAATCCAAAGCTTTGGCACTGACAGTGTACTGTCCAGTAAAGGCTTTCCAGCTGGGCGACTGCCAGTGGCCCAAACAGGGCATTAAGTATTTGGGGATTTTATTTCCAGCAAATTTGTCTGATTTAGTTAGTGTTCATTTTGATCCTTTAATAAAAAGGTTTGAGCGATGTGGGCAGGTGGGCTTCATTACATTTATCGATGATTGGGAAGGTTAATGTTATTAAAATGAATTGTATTCCAAAATTGAACTACCTGCTACAATCTCTCTCTGTAGATGTTCCCCTCTCTTATTTCAAGCAATTTGATAGCATAGCGAAGTCCTTCATTTGGAATGGTAAACGTCCCAGATTGCATTTTAATAAGTTACATAGGCCGATAGACAAAGGTGGGCTAGGCCTACCCAAGATTTTGTTTTATTACTATGCGTTCAGTCTAAGACATTTGGCTCATTGGTCACTTCCACCTGAGAGAGCCCCTCCCTGGTTTGTTATTGAACAGGCAGATCTTGCCCCTATTTCGCCATTACAAAGCATCTCTATTAAACTAATCGTAAAAGTTACAAGCCGTTATTTCGCATTTACACTCGGTATGGACTAAAGTGTCCAGATTGTTTAAATTGGACACTTATTTGAATGTTGCCTCGAGCATATGGCAGAACCCAAGATTGTGCATTGGCAAGTCCCCTTTCTGCTGGCCAGAGTGGATTGTGAGTGGGGTTGCTACACTCGGTGACCTATATGAAAGTGGAGTGTTGAGATCGTTTGAAAACTTGGTCCAACATTTTGGGATCCCCAGACCTCAGTTTTACAGGTATTTACAACTGCGCCACCTGCTTTGTACTATTTTTGGGAGTAGCAAACCCCCCCCCCCCTAAGATTCTTAAAAACGCATTCTTTTCCAGGGTCGTCCCAGCATTTTCCAGCAGGACAACTTCACACCACATACTGCCTGGATTACAAGTGCATGCCTGTGTAAGTACAGAGTAAGGGTGCTAGATTGGCCTTCCTGCAGTCCCGACCTGTCTCCAATTGAGAATGTGGGGCGCATTATGAAGCACACCATACGGCAATGAAGACCCCGTGCAATTGTGCAGCTGAATATCTACATAATGGATGAATGGGGGTAATTCCACTTTCTAAACTTAAACTTGTTTCTACAGTGCCCAAATGCTTAATAAGTGTTATTAGAAGAAATGGTGATGTTTCACAGTTGTAAACACTTGACTGTCCCAACTTTTTTAGAGCGTGTTGCAATCATCTGATTTGAAATGACTGTACATTTTCAAAAAAAACAAATGAAATTCACAAGGTAAAACATCATATAATGTGTATAATGCGATATGGATCATACAGTTTGGCGAAATAAATAAAGCGGCAAATAGACATGCACAGTTATAACCTCCTCTAATGCACCTGCACAGCTCTGTAGGAGGACACGTTCTGCCAGAGTTTCACATGCTTCAACATTCTACAGAGAATCAATTGATGGCATCACAGTTCCGCACATGTGTGTGAGTGTGCAGTTGAAAATGGCAAGCGGAGAAAACAAGCTGCAAGACAGAGAAGCCTCTCGTCATTCAAGTCTCCTGTCTGGGAACTTTTTTGCAGTTAATCATAACAGCGATGGTCAAAAAACATTGATAAAAACAGGCACCGTTTGCAGATATTTCTCGCAAATACATAAATATTTGATTAGCCGTTTTCACCGACATCACCCGGGGATAGATAGCGCGCGATGTGCACAGAATGTCACGTCCTGCCACTTTTATCTTTTCATGTTGTGGCGGGATCATGGCCATCTCCTCTCCCTGATTGTCCAGTGCTGTCTCTGTTTGTCTTGCCTTTATCTATGTTGTGTCAGGGTTTGGCCACTTCTGTTGGTAGTGTTTATTATCGGATGGTCGAGCTCTGACACGTTTTATGTCTTATTTGTGGCTGGGTGTGCACCGCATTGTTTGATTACTCTGCAGTTGCACTCAGGTTCTGTCTAGTCCGGTGTTTGTGTGAGAATGCATGGCATTGCTTTATTGGCATTGTTATGTATTCTCTTGTCCTTTCATTTTCTCTTGACATGAGTGCATGTTGCTTGTTTTTTCCCGGCGGCACGTGTCAGTTGTCTGTCTTTGTCATGTTCATGGCTTTGTTTGGTTCCTCATTGCCACGGGCTTTTCTGTCTTGAGTGATACCCCGCCCTGTCGTTTGCCTTGTTATCCGTTTCACCTGTTCTCCCTCGTTAGTCTGCTTATTTAAAATCCTTGTGTTCAGTCTGTTGTCTGATTATTTTGTATGAATTCCTGTCGGTCTGTTCCCTGTTTGCTCGGTTGGTTTTTAGTTTGTTTGTTTCTTTTTGTTTTCAGTTATCTGTTCTTAATTTATCTCCCTTGTGTGTTTGTTTGTTTTTTAATAAAACTTAGAGTAACTGTCTTTTGCAATGTCCTTCCTTACAAATTGTGACATAATAATCCGACCACTTTGGACCCAGCGGAGGCAACATGGGCTTGCCATTAAACCCAGCTCCAGCCCAGGAGTCGTCGGTCTCCCAAGACACCATCCAGGTTCTCAACATCCTGACCTGCAATCAGCACGGTCAGCCCATTGTCATTTTTGCTGAGGAGCTTGCCAATGCGGCCATCGGGTGGTGTATTGATGAGACCACCCTCAAACTCCTCTTTCCTTCAGGCCTGGACAAGTCCATCTGTCCTGAGGAGCCGGGGGAGATTTTTTTTTTTTTTGGCCCTTTTGGGATTTGGTGGACCACTTATGCTGCAGGCGTGGGGTCCCAAAACCCTCTCAGCCGATGCCCCTTCCGTCCTCTGGCTCTTCCCGGGCTGCGTGTCGGCATCGGAGAAGAGAGCAAAAGGGGCTCCATGCAGACCACCAGGAGGTGGCCACCATTCCCGCTGCCGACTGCCAGGAGGCAGTGGCCATTCCCACTGCTGATCGCCAGGAGGTGGCGGCCATTACCACTGCAGTGCTTCTTACCACCCGAAAGAGGAGGAGAAGGCCAAGGTGGCCGCTCCCCAGTCACTGCCAGTGCTCACGGCCATGGAGGCCATTCCCCAGTCTCTGCCAGCGCTCACGGCCACTGAGGCCATTCCCCAGTCTCTGCCAGCGCCCTCGGCCAAAGAGGCCATTCCCCTGCTGCTGCCAGTGCTCTCGGCCATGGAGGCCATTCCCCTGCCACTGCCTGTGCCCACGACCATGGAGTTAGTTCCCGTCACTGCCAGTGCTCACGGCCACGAAGCTATTTCCCGTCACTGTCAGTGCTGATGGCCACGGAGGCCGTTCCCGTTTTGAGCATGTTCAGCTCAAGATTGTTGTGACCGCACCAGACAGCCAGCTGATCAACCTTCTGTCTGTATGCAGACACGTCACCGTCGTGGATGAGTCCGATGACCGTGGTGTCATCTGTAAACTTCAGGAGCTTGACAGTGGGGTCTTTTGCAGTGCAGTCATTCATGTACAGGGAGAAGAGCAGTGAAGAGAGAATGCATCCCTGAGGAGCACCAGTGCTAATAGTGAGGGTGTCGGATGAGAGTTTCCCCAGTCTCACTAGCTGCTGCCTATCTGTCAGAAAGCTGGTGATCCATCGACAAATTGGGGTGGGCACGGAGAGCTGGGTCAGTTTGGTTGAGAAGATCAGGCAAGATGGTACTGAAGGCTGAACTGTAGTCCACAAATAGAATCCTTGCATAAGACTCAAGTCTGTCGAGGTGTTGCAGGATATAATGCAGTCCCATGTTGACAGCATCATCCACAGACCTGTTTGCTCGGTAAGCAAACTGAAGGTGGTCGAGCAGGGGTCCAGTGATGCCCTTCAGGTAGGCCAAAACCAGTCTCTCAAACAACTTCATGACCACAGACGTGAGAGCGACAGGTCTGTAGTCATTAGGTCCTGTGGTTTGGGGTTTTTTGGGGACCGGAATGATGGTGGAGCGTTTAAAGCAGCAGGGAACTTCACACTGCTCCAGTGATCTATTGAAGATCTGTGTGAAGATGGGGGCCAGTTGGTCAGTGCAGACTTTCAGACAGGTAGGTGAAACACCATCTGGTCCTAAAGCTTTCCTAGTCTTGTTTCCGAAAAACCCGGCAAACATCCTCCTCACAGATCATAAGTGCAGATTGAGTAGCAGGAGGGGGGTTCCAGGAGGTGTTAGTGTGTGTGTGAAGTGAAGATCAGGGCAGGGGAGGGGTGTGAGACTGGGCTTTTCAAACCTGCAGTAAAACACATTCAGTTCATCAGCCATTAGTTGACTCTCTATAGAGCATGGGGGAGGTGTCTTGTATTGGTGATACTTTTTAGGCTTTTCCACACAGATGCAGGATCGTCGGCTGAAAACAGTTTTTTCAGCTTTTCAGAGTAGCTTCTTTTAGCCACTCTGATTTTCTTAGTAAGTGTGTTCCTGGCCTGGTTGTACAATGTTTTATCCCCACTTCTGTATCTTCTTTGGCATGACAAAGCTGTCCGAGTTTTCCTGTAAACCATGGTTTATCGTATGTTAGGGATGTACATACACTGGCGGCCAAAGGTTTGGAATAATGTACAGATTTTGCTTTTATGGAAAGAAATTGGTACTTTTATTCACCAAAGTGGCATTCAACTGATCACAATGTATAGTCAGGACATTAATAACATGAAAAATTACTATTACAATTTGAAAAAAAAAATCAGAGCTTCTTAATCTACTTCAAAGAGTTCTCATCAAAAAATTCTCCACGTGCAGCAATGACAGCTTTGCAGATCCTTGGCATTCTAGCTGTCAGTTTGTCCAGATACTCAGGTGACATTTCATCCCACGCTTCCAGTAGCACTTGCCATAGATGTGGTTGTCTTGTCGGGCACTTCTCACGCACCTTACAGTCTAGCTGATCCCATAAAAGCTCAATGGGGTTAAGATCCATAACAGTCTTTTCCAATTATCTGTTGTCCAATGTCTGTGTTTCTTTGCCCACTCTAATCTTTTCTTTTTCTGTTTCAAAAGTGGCTTTTTCTTTGCAATTCTTCCCATAAGGCCTGCACCCCTGAGTCTTCTCTTTACTGTTGTACATGAAACGTGTTGAGCAGGTAGAATTCAATGAAGCTGTCAGCAGAAGACCTGTGAGGCATCTATTTCTCAAACTAGTGACTCTGATGTACTTATCCTCTTGTTTAGTTGTACATCTGGGCCTTCCACATCTCTTTCTATCCTTGTTAGAGCCAGTTGTCCTTTGTCTTTGAAGACTGTAGTGTACACCTTTGTATGAAACCTTCTGTTTTTTGGCAATTTCAAGCACTGTATAGCCTTCATCCCTCAAAACAATGATTGAATGATGAGTTTCTAGAGAAATCTGTTTCTTTTTTTGCCATTTTTGACCTAATATTGACCTTAAGACATGCCAGTCTATTGCATACTGTGGCAACTCAAAAACAAAAACAAAGACAATGTTAATCTTCATTTAACGAACCAAATAGCTTTAAATTGTGTTTGATATAATGCCAAGTGATTTTCTAGTACCAAATTAGCAATTTAGCATGATTATTCAAGGATAACGTATTAGAGTGATGGCTGTTGGAAATGGGGCCCGTCTAGATTTGATCAAAAATGACTTTTTTCAGATAGCGATGGTGCTGATTTTTACATCAGTAGTGTCTTGACTATACTTTGTAATCAGCTGAATGCCATTTTGGTGAATTAAAGTACCAATTTCCTTCCAAAACAGCAAAATCTGTACATTATTCCAAACTTTTGGCCGCCAATGTATCCTCACAGAAACTGATATATGATGTCACAGTATCTGTGAGTTCCTCCAGGTCTGTGGCTGCAGCCTCAAAAACACTCCAATCAGTGCAGTCAAAGCAGGCTTGTAGTTCCAGCTATGCTTCATTGGTCCATCTCTTTACAGTCCTTACTACAGGCTTAGCTTGTTTTAGTTTCTGCTTGTAGGTTGGGAGAAGATGAACCAGGCAGTGATCAGAGAATCCTAAAGCTGCACGTGGGACAGAGCAATATGCATCCTTTACAGTGGTGTAGCAGTGGTCCAATATATTTCTTTCTCTGATGGGGCATGTGATGCGTTGTTTGTATTTTGGCAGTTCATGGGTGAGGTTAGCTTTATTAAAATCTCCCAGAATAATGATAAGAGAGTCCAGGTGTTGTTGCTCCGTGTCTGTGATGTGATCAGCCAGCTGTTGCAACACTGTGCTCATGCATGCTTGTGGTGGGATATAAACACTCACCATAATAAATGAGGAAAACTCCTGCAGCGAGTAGAAAAGCTTACAGCTGATGAAGAGCACCTCTAAATTAGGACAGCACATCTTCAACGCTGTTACATCTATACACCAACTTTCGTTGATGTAAAAGCATGTTCCACCGCCTCTTGTTTTACCCGATAAATCCACGATGCGATCCGCTCTGAACAGCTGAAAGTCCGGCAGATGAAACGCATTGTCTGGGATGGTTTCACTCAGCCAGATTTCAGTGAAACACAGAGCAGCAGAGTTAGAAAAGTCCTTATTTGTTTGAGTGAGCAGAAGCAGTTTGTCTGTTTTGTTGGTGAGGGAGCAGACATTCGCCAGATGTTTCACAAGCATGCCGGCTCGCGTCTTCTGGATCGCTTGTAGAGCACCGTTGCACCTCCAAATAAGACGTCTAATAAAATGTCAGAATAATCAAACACCGGCAAAAAATTATCAGGTATACTCTGCCGAATATTCAGCAGTTCATCCCTGGTGAAATTGATTGGGAAAGAGTGACAGAAAACATAAACAAATAAAAGTAACAAAAACGCTAGAGAGCTCCACACCAAAGCAGCCATCTGCGGTGCCATCTTTTTAGCATATCATGGTTTTCATACAATTAACCATGGTTTTATGCAGTAATACTATAGTAGCCATATATTAACCATGGTTTTACTATAGTAATATTGTAGTACCCATGACTAAAATAACAATGACTGCTGTCACCATTGTTTCCTTGGCAGAAATTATTGTTTTTAGACAATTAACCACTGTTTTACAACAGTAATACTGTAGCTTCCATATAGTAAACATAATTTTACTATAGTATTGTAACCATGACAGTGACTATGTTACTTTTTGTGGTCACTATGATTTTCCTCCAAATACAATGGTTAAATTATGGTTTCTGTAGTAAAACCATGGTGATTTGTAGTGAGGGCAAATCTCTTGAAGTGTTTGGTACCAAATAGAATATTTGTACTTTGTATCTGGCAGTAATATTTTTGGTAACATTTTACAATAGGGTTCCATTTGTTAACATTAGTAAATGCATTAGGTAACATGAACAAACAATTAACAATATATTTGTTACATCGTTTATTAATCTTTGTTAATGTTAGTTAATAAAAATACAATTGTACATTGTTAGTTCATGTTAGTGCATATTTCATTAACTAGTGTTACCTAATACAATCTTTGATTTTAAATATGTATTAGAATATGTTGAAAGTAACATTAACTAAGATAAATAAATGCTTAAGTATTGTTCATTGTTAACAAAATGGAACCTTATTGTAAAGTGTTACTATATATAGATATATATATATATGTTTTTATTTATTTTATTTTTTTTAAAATACCGAACAATACCGAAACCGTGTTACAAACCGAACCGTGAGAAATTTGAACCGTTACACCCCTAGTTAGAACGTTCCTTGCATGACACCTCAACATGCAATCCAATTTTAAATGCATCTATGACGTCCCAAACGTGCCAAAATTCTGTCTAGGTTGGTAAGCATCTCGCTAGGTTTTAAAACACATCCACTGGATCAGCTCTCCAGCTGTGTTAGGGGCCCGTTTACACAGGGTGCATTGCTGCGTTCTGACGTCGCGTCTTGTTTATACAGCCTACAGCGTTTTAAACATAGCGTGTCAAATTAACACAAGTTACACTTTTAAAAAAAAACGCGTCAAGCTGTTTCTGAACGCAAGAACGCATCTTGTGTGAATAGTCCTTTACTTTGCGGCGTTTCGGATGTGATTTGATGATGCGGAAGTCATGTCCGCTCTACTGTTCACTGCCATTTTATCCGCCCACCTTTAATCGTACATAGCAGTTTATTTTACCCAATGTTATATTAGATCGTCTTCTATAACAACAATTATATAACTTACCACTTGATAGCGGCTCGTCGCCTGATCCATTTTCATGTACGGCCAGTCCAGCCAGCGGCTAATAAAATCTATAATCCTTGAGTAATTCAAATTAAAGGTAAATCTCGATTGTAGCTGAGATCATACGATGATTTTTTTCACAGCTGCTCAAAAGCCATGGTATAACGCGAACGTTCATACACAGACGCCGCCGCGTCAGACAACGAGAAACAAAGAGAGTGGGAGGAGACTCTCGTGACGCACCCATGACATCGAAACGGAACGTCAAACAGCCTAATTAATTTTTTATACATATAATTTCCGAAAAGACTGAAAACACACGCCTGTTATTGTTAATAACTGTTATTGTAAAATAGTTTTATAAGTTTTATTATTAAATACATTGTTAGAGTACTCTAACAATGTATTTAATAACAATGTATTTAATAATAAAACTTATAAAACTATTTTACAATAACAGTTTAATTATCTGTCCAGTAGATGGCTATGTGCAATGGTTATTTCAAAACTTCAGCAAACTGGTAATTGTTGACATTTGAAATTTAAATGCGAAAACAACAGTTTTGTAAACTATTGGCATTTTTATTATCCAAAAAATAAAAATAAACATATATATATATATATATATATATATATATATATATAAACACAGCAAAAAAAGAAACGTCCATTTTTCAAGACACTGTATTTTAAAGATAATTTTGTAAAAATCCAAATAACTTTACAGATCTTTATTGTAAAGGATTTAAACAATGTTTTCCATGCTTGTTCAATGAACCATAAACAATTAATGAACATGCACCTGTGGAACGGTCGTTAAGAACAGCTTACAGACAGTAGGCAATTAAGGTCACAGTTATAAAAACTTAGGACACTAAAGAGACCTTTCTAATGACTCTGAAAAACACCAAAAGAAAGATGCCTAGGGTCCTTGCTCATCTGCGTGAACGCGCCTTAAGCATGCTGCATGGAGGCATGTGGACTGCAGATGTGGCCAGGGCAATAAATTGCAGTGTCTGTACTGTGAGACTCCTAAGACAGCGCTACAGGGAGACAGGAAGGACAGCTGATCGTCCTCGCAGTGGCAGACCACGTGTAACAACACCTGCAAAGGATCGGTACAGGATTGCAACAACAACTGCCCAAGTTACACCAGGAACGCACAATCCCTCCATCAGTGATCAGACTGTCCCAATAGGCTGAGAGAGGCTGGACTGAGAGCTTGTAGGCCTGTTGTAAGGCAGGTCCTTACCAGACATCACCGGCAACAACGTCGCCTATGGGCACAAACCCACCTTCGCTGGACCAGACAGGACTGGCAAAAAGTGCTCTTCACTGACGAGTCACGGTTTTGTCTCACCAGGGTTGATGGTCGGACTCATGTTTATCGTAGAAAGAATGAGCATTACACTGAGGCCTGTAATCCCCCCCCCTCCATTTCTGTTAATCACATGTCTGTGAAACTTGTTCAGTTTATGTCTTAGTTGTTGAATCTTTGTTCATACAAATATTTACATGTTAAGTTTGCTAAAAATAAAAGCAGTTGAAAGTGAGAGGACGTTTCTTTTTTGCTGAGTTTATATATATTATGGCGAGTGAATTAAACGTGAAATGAGAAAATGTGATTGTGTTACATTAATTTGAGTTCATTTATATTTAAGATTGAAAGTTGATTAACTTTAAAAAGACAGCCACCCAAATTTATGACCCCTACATTTTCATATATCACCAGAAGAGGTCACCACAGTATCATCATCGTTAACGATGGTATTCCCATCATGGACATGTCGTATTCTCTGTACGTTGTTTTACTATGTAAATGCCATTAATGCATGAATATGCTAATCATTCAGTGCCATGGTATGAATCAAATTAGCCTACTATTGTGTAATCATCTGATGCCATTAATTTACAGTGGAACTGCCATCCATAATAACTTATCAATTAATTCTATTTTAGTTGGGAATTGCTACAGTTTCATGCAAAGCTACACTAGGTACAGGACACAATGCTTTTGGCATCATTAAATAATATTCTGCATATAAAGGCTACATTTAGCCTTTATAGTCTATTATAATGCACATTTATGCTTCCATTTTAAATAAGGTTGATATGTCAAAAAAACAGGCTCTTGCACCTTCTGTAAATTATTGGAAGTGATTGTAAGTTTGGAAGAGTACTTCTGGGATCGTGTGTCCATTAAAACCTCATAAATCCCAATCTTAATACCAGTGTTCTTTTATTTCCTTGATCAGTAGCATAACAGACAGTCCATTAAGTTATTGTAATTAAACATTCCATGGACAAGTTGGTAGACAAGTTGTTTGTTTAAAATCAGTCACGCAACAACTATGGAAGATCACCTCAGCAACGAAGGAGAATTGCCATCAGCCAACGCACACACGGCAACGACAGCATTATAAATGTGGAGGTTAATTACCATTCGGCTATAGGTGACAGAACAGGGGAGTGACGAAACTCATTACATAAGCTCTAGAGGTGGGAATTCGCATTACCTTCCTTTCACTTTTGTGTGTGTGTTCTGTTACAAAAGAAGAGAAACAAGAGTCATTTTTAAACTTGGGCCATAAACTTGACTGTTTGTTGTCATGTAATGATGTGTTGCCAGACCTAGCAGTCTAATAAAAGAACAATACCTCTTTTGATTAGGATTTATTTAATTTGTTTCTCCACTGGCTTGTCTTGAATTAAATGGAAATTCATTAGTTCAAATAATAATAATAATAATAATAATAATAATAAAGCACCATGGTTCTGCCATGTTTTTGTGTTTGGACATGCATGGCATTGTACTGTGATTTTTTATTTTATTTTATTTATTTTTTTTACATATACTGTCATGTGTATTTTGTTGGTTCATGTTTTTCATGTCTTTTATACCTGACCGACCTAAATTAACCCAGCAATCCAGCTTCTTCGACTTCACCAGGGGAGTCAATCCCTGGAAATTTATGTGGAGGACTTCTGCGCTCTGGCCTGCTGGGTAAACTTTAATGAGGTCCCACGTCATGGCCGCCGAGCCAGCGTCCCATGTCATGGCCACCGAACCAGCGTCCCACGTCATGGCCGCCGAGCCAGAGTCCCACGTCATGGCCGCCGAGCCAGAGTCCCTTGTCATTGCCGCCGAGCCAGAGTTCCATGTCATGGCCGCCGAGCCAGAGTTCCTCGTCATGGCCGCTGAGCTAGCGCCATATTTTGCCCCGGATCCTGAGTCTGCCCCATGCCACGTCACAGCAACATCTGAGCCTGCTCCATGCCACGTCACAGCCACGCCTGAGCCTGCTCCATGCCACGTCACAGCCACACCTGAGCCTGCTCCATGCCACGTCACAGCCACACCTGAGCCTGCTCCATGCCACGTCACAGCCACGCCTGAGCCTGCTCCATGCCACGTCACAGCCACGCCTGAGCCTGCTCCATGCCACGTCACAGCCAAACTTCAGTCTGCTCCATGCAAGGTCTCAGGCATCGGAATCGGAAGGCCTCATTCGTTCCAGAGCCATCTCTCACTGGGCTATTTGAGCTGGAATTGGTTCCCGCCCTTGTGCCCACCCTTAGTTCTCCTGATCAGGCAAAGGGGAACTTTTGACACTCCGACCCCGCCTACACCCTCCGAGCCCTGGACTCCACCTTGGCCTGTCGATCCCTCGACATCACCTTGGCTCTACATTCCCTCAGCTCCACTGCGGTCCTTCAGCCTGTCGGCTTTACCGGGGTCCCTCGTCCCTCCAGCTCCTCCTTGGTCTGTCGGTCACCTGGCTCCGCCTTGGCTCTCCAATCCTCTGGCTACGCCTCGTCTCTCCGATCCTTCAGCTCCACCGGGGACCTCCATGCCTACGGCTCCACCTTGGTCCTCAGCCCCACTGACTCCGCCTCAGTCTTCTGATCCCTCAGCTCTGCCTTGCTCCTCTGAGCCTCCGGCTCCATCCTGGCCTTTCAAGCCGTCGGCTACTCTCCGGGTACCAAGTTCCAAATATCATGGTACATGAATATGATAATTTATCATAGTAAAATAAATAAATATAAACAGCTTTATATAGGTTCATAGTGCTTAACAGACATACATTATCCATTTTTCATTATGTTAAGTGATTGTAAAGAGACAAGTTCATTACAGAAAGCCTTCCAAGATGGAATTGATTTGGACATTCTACTTTTTTGAATATAGAATTTACCAGACAAAATTAAATAAATTGTGCATACTTTTTTTATTAAACAAGAACAAACTGTACAAACATCTATAGGAAAAAGCAATGAGCACTTCTGCCAAACAACAAAAAGTGCACTACAGTTTGTATAAGGTTGTGATGACGTGCTTGCGCCTTGTTTAGCAGCATAAATCTATACAACTTTTTTATATTTTACATTTTTTAATTATTTAGTGTACATTTATAATATTCTGCTTTGTGTCATATTATACCGGATCAGAATGAGTCAAATCAAATCAAATCAAATCACTTTATTGTCACACAGCCATATACACAAGTGCAATGGTGTGTGAAATTCTTGGGTGCAGTTCCGATCAACATAGCAGTCGTGACAGTGATGAGACATATACCAATTTACAATAACATCAGATTAACACAACACAATTTAAACATCTGATATACACAATTACACTCAACAATATACAAATAATAACATACACTGTACAGTATACAATACGCACTATATAGATACACATTATTCAATAAAAATACAAAATAAAAATATATAAAAAAGTATATATAGTAGTAAATATAGAATGTACAGAATTGTACTGTATTGACATTCAGGCTGTCGGTTGATAGTCAGTTGTTAAGAGAGAATATAATATAATAATAATATAATTTATGACAGTCTGGCGTGAGATATAAGAGTAAGGATAATAAAGTAAGGGTAACAAAGTGCAGTGCTGATGTATTTTGATCGTGGGAGATCAAGAGTTCAGAAGTCTGATTGCTTGGGGGAAGAATCTGTCATGGAGTCGGCTGGTGCGGGTCCTGATGCTGCGATACCACCTGACTGATAGTAGCAGTGAGAACAGCCCATGGCTCGGGTGGCTGGAGTCTCTGATGATCCTCCGAGCTTTTTTCACACACCGCCTTGTATATATTTCCTGGAGGGAGGGAAGCTCACCTCCGATGATGTGTCTGGCAGTTCGCACCACCCTTTGCAGTGCTTTGCGGTTGTGGGCGGTGCTATTGCCATACCAGGTGGAGATGCAGCCAGTCAGGATGCTCTCTACAGTGCAGGTGTAGAACCATGTGAGGATGTGACGGTTCATTCCAAACTTCCTCAGCCGTCTCAGGAAGAAGAGGCGCTGATGAGCCTTCTTCACAACGACTTCAGTGTGGATGGACCATGTGAGTTCCTCAGTGATGTGGACACCCAGGAACTTGAAGCTGCTGACTCTCTCCACTGGTGCTCCATTGATGGTGATGGGACTGTGTTCTTTGTCTTTTCTTCTGAAGTCCACCACAAGCTCTTTGTCTTACTGACGTTGAGGGAGAGGTTGTGCTCCTGACACCAGTGTGTTAGAGTGTGCACCTCCTCTCTGTAGGCTGTTTCATCATTGTCAGTGATCAGACCTACCACCGTCGTGTCATCAGCAAACTTAATGATGGCATTGGAGCTATGTGTTGCCACACAGTCATGTGTGTACAAGGAATACAGTAGTGGGCTGAGAACACAGCCCTGTGGGGCTCCAGTGTTGAGGGTCAGTGATGAGGAGATGTTGCTCCCTATTCTAACCACCTGGCGTCTGCTTGACAGGAAGTCCAGGATCCAGCTGCACAGCGAGCTGTTTAAGCCCAGAGCCCGGAGTTTCTCATCTAGCTTGGAGGGCACTATGGTGTTGAATGCTGAGCTGTAGTCTACAAACAGCATTCTCACATAAGTGTTCTTTTTTTCCAGGTGGGAGAGAGCAGTGTGTATTGTAGATGCAATGGCATCATCAGTGGAGCGGTTGTTGCAGTAAGCAAACTGCAACGGGTCAAGAGAGAGAGGCAGCACAGAGCAGATGTAATCTCTGATTAGTCTCTCAAAGCATTTGCTGATGATGGGGGTCAGAGCAACAGGACACCAGTCATTTAAGCAAATTATTTTTGATTGCTTTGGAACAGGCACAATGGTGGATGTTTTAAAGCATGTGGGGACTACAGACAAAGAGAGGGAAAGGTTGAAAATGTCTGTAAAAACACCAGCCAGCTGGTTCGCGCACACTCTGATGACGTGGCCCGGAATGCCGTCTAGGCCCGCGGCTTTGCGGATATTCACCCGTCGGAAGGATCGGGTTACATCCGCTACAGAGACGGAGAATGAACTAACCTCTGTAGCTTTGGCCGCGAGAGCTCTCTCCGCGAGGACGGTGTTATTTTCCTCAAAATGAGCATAAAAAGTATTTAGCTCATCCAGGAGAGAGGCAGCGGTGTTCATGGTGGAGTTTTTATTCCCTTTAAAGTCAGTGATGATGTTAATTCCCTGCCACATGCTTCTAGAGTTGGTGGTGTTAAACTGTCCTTCAGTCTTGCTCCTGTACTGGCGTTTTGCGGTTCTGATAGTTTTTCGGAGGGCATAACTGGCTTGTTCATGCTCCTCCGCGTTCCCGGAATTAAAAGCGGAGGTCCGCACATTAAGTGCCGCGCGGACATCGTTATTTATCCATGGTGTCTGATTCGGATAGATCCGTATTGTTCTGGTCGGAACAACGTCCTCTACGCACTTTCTGATTAAACACATTACGCTATCAGCGTAAAGCTGGATGTCATCATCAGAGGCGGACCGGAACATCTCCCAGTCCGTGTGATCAAAACAGTCTTGTAGCGTAGAATCTGATTGGTCCGACCAGCACTGGATCGTTCTGAGTGTGGGTGCTTCCTGTTTCAGTTTCTGCCTGTAAGCGGGCAGAAGCAGAATGGAAGAGTGGTCCGATTTGCCAAATGGTGGGCGGGGAGAGATTTGTAGCCATCCCGGAACGGAGAGTAGCAATGGTCCAAAACCCGGTCCCCTCGTGTGTTGAAACTAATGTGCTTGTGGTATTTTGGTGCGACTGATTTTAAACTGGCTTTATTAAAGTCCCCGGTCACAATGAACACGGCCTCAGGGTGCGTGGTTTCCTGCTCACTTATTCTCCCATACAGTTCCTTGAGTGCCCGGTCTGTGTCGGCTTGTGGGGGGATGTACACAGCAGTGATAATGACCGCTGTGAATTCCCTCGGTAGCCAGAATGGTCGACACAGAAGCATGAGAAATTCCAGATCAGGAGAGCAGAAAGACTTGATAGAATGTACGTTCCTCTGATCACACCAGGATTTGTTGATCATAAAACATACACCACCTCCTCTACTTTTACCTGAGAGGTCTTTCGCTCTGTCCGCTCGGTGCACGGAGAACCCCGCGGGTTCAATGGCTGAGTCTGGAATCTCCGCAGACATCCAAGTTTCCATAAGGCAGATAATGCAGCAGTCCCTCGTCTCTCGTTGGAAAGAGATCCGCGCTTTGAGCTCGCAGAGCTTGTTATCCAGAGACTGAACATTTGCCAGTAGAATAGTGGGTAGCTGGGGTCGATTTGCGCGGCGTCTTACTCTGATGAGAACGCCGGCTGTTTCCCCTTTCCTTCCTGCGTTTCCGCAGCCGTGCTGCCCAGACAAAGGGCTCCGCTTGCGTGTTTGTGAACAGCGGGTCGGCAGGAATTTGAAGTCCGGTTTACGGTGTGAAATTGCTGAACCAATGTCCAAAAGTGTTTGTCTGTCGTAGACAATAAGGCAGACAACATCCAATACAAAAAACATAAGAATTGTGAACAAAACAAACAAAACATTACTAAAACAAACAAAACATTACTAAAACCTATTGAGTGCAATAGGTTTTCATTTTACCTTTTGTATTTTACTTGTTTACTTGTTTACTTATTTACTGCCTTTTTTCTCAACTGTCAGTACTTGAAGGTTACACTGCCACTTCTTTTACCTGTTGTATTTGCACTACAGTGTTACTGTGAACTGTACACATATTTACTTCAGCATATTATGTTACACAAATAAAGAGTTTCTGAACTGAAATACGTTCCCATCATTTATTATGGTAATGTGGTATGAATAACGCTGTTAATGCAGCATATGCAGTTCATATTCAGTTCTCATGGTTTACGGTTTCATAACAACAATGGGGCACATATTAGTCGAGGCACAGCACAAAGTCACAATCTTGTCAAGGAATATCATGTCCTGGCCTTCACAAGGGAGCACCATGCTTCAGATGGATGCTCATCCATCTTCTTTTAGGAGAGCTCTTCCTTCAGTATCCTGTTCTCCTCCAACAAGCGTTAATTTCAGCATGACTGTGGCTACAAAAAACTGCATTCCTGCTGTTCTCCAGTGTTGTCCTTTGGTGCAGTTTCATCTGGTGGTGCAGCTACATCCATCTCTGATCTCTGGCCGGCTAGATCCGGCAGTGTTGCAGGTGCAGTGTTGTTCCCTGTGAGAGCTTGCTGTCTCTTTGTCCTCCAGTTAAACCACCCAGAGTGCGTTGCTTTGACTTCTCTGTGCCCAAGGTGTGATGACGGGACCCAGTCAGGAAGACACTCTAGCATTTCATAGGCTGGTTTGCCTGAAAAAAATAAAAGAATAATAATTATTTGATTAGTTATGTAGCTATGCAGCCAGCTAGTTGTGCAAATGGGACAAAAGGGACAAAAAGATAATTCTGGTTGAATTACTATAAATTTAGATAAGAATAAATTGCTAGGGTAAAAATTATGATGGATTTTACTATGAATCTCTCTAACCTTGTTTGGTATTACAAAAAGGTTATGTACAGTCCAGACATTATGAAAAGATATTGAAGGATAACTTTGTTGCCATAAACCCACTGCTTTTGGAGCAACACTGGTCATAGAAAGTAATGTTTTTCTAATATGTATGTTGTTGCACTTACAATCTAAAAAACCTACTCCTATCATCAAGCGGGGTTCTTCCTTTAGCGGTGAGTATTGTAGCGAGGATTTAATAAAATGAAGAAGCTTAATTGTTATGCCATTAATCATCCTTGAAACCTCAATACGAGTGACATTAACATTGTTATCTTCGAAAACAAATTCGTAACTAATTGTATTCCCGCTATTCTCAATAAAGTTTGAGATAAAAATAATATTCTTCTCAGCACAACTTTTGTTAAATATGGTCCTATTTCTATGCACAACATACTGATTGTTCCATACAATACATCTATGAGGTGAAAAGTTATGCTTGAAAGCTAACTTCCATGAATCAAGTGCTTGCTTGTGGAAATTAGCAAGTTTGATGGGCAATTTGTTACAGTTAAAATTACAACCTAACAAAATTTTAAGCCACCAAAACTGTCAAATATTAAATTTGGAATAAAGAACCAGGGAGCATTACCACCTAACAGGCATTGTTAATCCCAGATGTCTTTAAACACCTGGTTAAGGGTTGTGAAATCTATAGTGTTAAAGCGTAGTTTCTAATCATTGTTTTCCTCTTAATGTATTGTCTTATTTTTCCAAATGAATTTGAATAAAAGAGAGTCAATTGAAGCAGCTGTTTTAGAGTCAACATTTAAAGATAAGGCAGGATAAATCATTCTTGAAACGCCTTCAGCCTATGAGAGCAGTATCCGTCCCTGTATGGTGAGGTCCCTTTGAAGCCATCCATTGAGAAGTCTTTGTTTTCTGCATCTTAGGAGAAAAGTTGTCATCCAGTCTTTCACGAGCCGATTTGTTGATTGTGATTCCAAGATATTTCACTGATTGTTTGACTTTCACTCCACAAATAGAAGCATTGTTAGATTCATGAACAGTTAGTATCTCACACTTGTCCCTATTAATTAGAAGGCCGGAAGCCTTTGAAAAGATTTCCAATCCATCCATAACACTCAGAACCTGGTTTTCATCTTTAAGAAAATTAAATGTGCCATCTGCCAGCTGACTGATCAAGACAATATTTTCACCAATTCTTATACCCTCAGCACTAATACAATTCACTGTATAAGGATTGAATAATTCTGCTGCAATCAAAAATAAGAAAGGGGAAATCAGCCAACCTTATCGTATACCCTTACTAAATACAAACCGTTTTGAAGTTCCTCCTGCAAGGGCAACACTGCTATTTATACCTTTGTATACAGTTCGAAACATGTTTTTAAATTTGAATCCAAATCCAAATGTATCTAAAACTCTATATTTAAATTCATGCTCAATAGAATCAAATGCTGTATAAAAGTCTAGAAACAAAATAATTGCACCGTCTTCAACAAGACCAGAGTAGTCTGACATATCTAATACAAGGCGAATATTATTTGAGATATGTCTACCCATCATAAAACCTGACTGTGTTATTGAAATAATTTTTTTCCAGACAAGGCTTCAATCTTTTAGCAAAGAGAGAAGTTAATAATTTATAATCAGAATTTAGTAGTGTGATGGGATGCCAATTTTCAATATAAAGGCTATCTTTATTTGGTTTGGCTCAGGGAGTAATACGTCCTTGTTTCATAGTTTCTAATAGTTCAACAGATCTTAAGCAATCTTCAAAAACAAAAACCAGCGTGGTCTGTTTGAGGAGCTGGTGAGATTTCACAAGAGTAGATGAAAGGAGTCAAAGAATTTGAAATCAACCATAGGTCTGTGATTTTTGTGACATATCACTCTTAAACCAAGTGAATGAGTCTGTCGAATAAGGGTGAAGAAACCTAAAGGAGTCTATTAGTGACAAATTATCACAAAAAGCAGTTATGACAGGATTAGTAACAAAACCAGTTGTCCTTGAAGGGAACCTATCGATGTTGACAATAGGAGCCTTATTGAAGTCTCCTCCAGTTATAAAAGAGGCGGAAGTTTCCTTTTAACTGAAGAGTCTTACATTAAAGCTCTTGAAGGAGGACAGTCATTGCAGCAGAATTATTGAAGCCATAAATATTTCCTATAATAATAATACAAAATAAAAAATCCTCAAGCTGTATCACAGTTACAATCCATCTGCCCTCTGACGAGAAATGAGATTCAAGTATATTTCCTTTAAAGTTTCTATTAAATATAATTGCCACGCCACAAGAGTGATTAGTACAATGACAGAATAGAGCTTTCCCTGCCAAAACTTATTGTCCCATTTACATCCTGAGGCCGCATTCATTGTGACCGGGGACTTTAACAAAGCCAACTTCAAGTCAATAGCACCGAAATACTACCAACACACCAGATGCAACACACGAGGGGACCAGGTTTTGGACCATTGCTACTCTCCCTTCCGGGATGGCTACAAATCCCTCCCCTGCCCACCATTTGGCAAATTGGACCACTCTTCCATACTGCTTCTGCCCACTTACAGGCAGAAACTGAAACAGGAAGCACCCACTCTCAGAACGATCCAGTGCTGGTCGGACCAGTCAGATTCTGCGCTACAGGACTGTTTTGATCATGTGGACTGGGAGATGTTCCGGTCCGCCTCTGATGATGACATCGAGGTCTACGCTGATACTGTAATGTGTTTCATCAGGAAGTGCATAGATTATGTAGTGCCGACCAAAAAAATACGACTCTACCCTAACCAGAAACCGTGGATTAATAGCGATGTTTGGGCGGCACTTAAGCGCGGATCTCCGCTTTTAAATCCGGGAATGCGGAGGAGCATAAACAAGCCAGTTATGCCCTCCACAAAATTATCAGAGCAGCCATTACAGTGACAAGATTGAAGGACAGTTCAACACCACCGACTCTAGAAGCATGTGGCAGGGAATTCATATCATCACAGACTTCAAAGGGAATAAAAACTCCGCCGTGAACACCGCTGCCTCTCTCCCGGATGAGCTTAATACTTTTTATGCTCGTTTCGAGGAGAGAGCTCCCGTGGCCGAAGCTACAGAGGTTAGTTCACTCTCCATCTCTATAGCGGACGTAACCCAATCCTTCCGACGGGTGAATAGCCATAAAGCCTCAGGTCCATGCAGTATTCCAGGCCGCGTCATTAGAGCGTGCGTGAACCAACTGGCTGGTGTTTTTACGGACATTTTCAGCCTTTCCCTCTCCTTGTCTGTGGTCCTCACATGCTTTAAAATGTCCACCATAGTGCCTGTACCAAAGCAATCCAAAATCACTTGCTTAAATGACTGGCATCCTGTTGCTCTGACCCCCATCATCAGCAAATGCTTTGAGAGACTAATCAGAGATTACATCTGCTCTGTGCTGCCAGCCTCACTGGACTCACTGCAGTTTGCATACCGCAACAACCGCTCCACTAATGATGCCATTGCACTTACACTTCACACTGCTCTCTCCCACCTGGAAAAAAGGAACACATATGTAAGAATGCTGTTTGTAGACTACAGGTCAGCATTCAACACCATAGTGCCCTCCAAGCTTGATGTGAAGCTCGCTGTGCAGCTGGATCCTGGACTTCCTGTCAAGCAGACGCCAGGTGGTTAGAATGGGCAGCAATATCTCCTCATCACTGACCCTTAACACTGGAGCCCGCAGGGCTGTGTTCTCAGCCCACCCCTGTATTGCCAGAACACACATGACTGTGTGGCAACACAGGGTACAGTGTATTTTTATTGTATACAGTCTTCTTATTTTGTATACTGTATATTGTATATTGTATATTACTTTTTATTTTTTTTGTATACAGTCTTCTTATTTTGTGTATACTGTATATTGTATATTATTAGGTGTATATCGTATATTGTGTTGTGTAACAAAATGTGTAAATTGTGTTATGTGAAAATCAGATGTTTATTGTCATTGTCACACTGCTATGTTGCTTGGAACCGCACCCAAGACTTTCACCCACTGTTGCACTTGTGTATATGGCTGAGTGACAATAAAGGGATTTGATTTGATTTTGACATGAGTGCGTTTCTTGAAGAAAGTAAATATTCCCTTTTTTGAGAATGACGAAAAAAAAAATAAGGTTTTTCTCTTAGTAATGTCACGAATCCCCCGTACATTCGTTGTAAAACAAGAAAGTGAGAACATTAACATATTTAACTTTTAAATGACAAAGAGATCTGTTAAACAAAGTGCAAAATCTCAACATTAAACGGTACCCTTTTACAATTAGAGCTATGGTGAATAAGTGTACCATTATTAGGTTTTCACCTTATTCAGTGTCATCAGCTGTAAATGTTTTGCCATCGATAATGGCAAAGGGGCCATTGCATCCAGCAATCTTCATCTGCCGTCTGGTCTTTTCCACCAGAGGCCACAGCTTGCCTCTTGCATCTTTCACGTCAAATCCATTCAGCGAAACCTTGAAGTGTGAAAGAGAGTTTTTAAAGGGGAGTGTCAAGTTGCGTTGCCCCGCCTCTGTGTTAGCGTAGGTATAAATTCAAACTGTTGCCAGCCGCACGAAAGACTGTCTCACTCATACCCCATAGCAGGTTCATGGTGAGAGAGAAAGCAAGTGTTTGTCAAAGTATCTTCCCGGAAAAAAAACGAAATACTAAAGCAAAATGGTGAGTACATTAATATTTTGAATATATACTCTAGTTAAACCTACTATGACCATAACTTTGCTTGTAAGTAAATATGTTGAGTAATCATGCCTACATATTGGGTAAGCTAGTACAGAGGGCACGCACTTCTTTTGCCGGCTAATAATGGCGGTAAAATAACGACTGTGCAGCACTGTACTTTTGAAATTACTGTGGTAAGAGGTTTATAATTACAATAATACGCATATTAAGTTGTGCATTTAGGCAACGCTTTGACGCGACGCGTTTGTGATTGCTGCGGTCACCCATAAGAGAATGTAGCTGTCACGCGGTGATGCAGCGGTTTTATTTCACATTAAACTCTTCTGGCTCAATTTAGCTGTCAACGGTGGTGCTGTTCCTTTTTTTTTTTTTAAATAAAGTCAAATTCAGTTACATATGAATCTTTCTTTATCTAAAAGTACCTTCTGAATTGATACTTGTAATTATTTGTCTACTTTGTGTCATATAATATTTAAAGTTTGTTTTGACCATACTTCAACACTACTTAATAATTACTGAGTAACCTACAGTAGTATGGAAACTACTGAGGACTTTTTGCTTTAAGTGATTATGGGTGTTTATCAGGGTTGTGCAAAATTCAGAATTTCAAAAATAGCCCCCTTTCAGCTCATGAGTTGGAATTTGAATTGAACTGGTCACCCCCACACAGGAAATTTGAATCCAAATGATAGGAAGTGGCATTTACTGAATTAATTTCAAAGAAATTAAAAAAGGTCACAGCACAATCTCATAAGTCAAGCAGTGGACATGTTATGTCATGATTTTTCACCAGTTATGCCTATTTATTTCCTGATGGATATCATTTTTTTAACAATATTTGCTTTTTTTCTTATATATATATATATATATATATATATATATATATATATATATTGTACTATTTTTTTTCAAACTAACTAAAAGGAACACTGTCTTTTAAAACATTTTAAATTTGCCATATAGCACCAGAATTTGTTCACCACTTTGTTTTCAAATAATCTGAAAATAAATGGATTTGAATCTATTGATCGTAAAATATACAGTATATAGAACAATTGTATTATTGTAGCAAACTAAATTGTTCTCCCGCCAAGGCCCATAAAATGAAAATCTCTCAATATAGGGAAATAAAAGTAATACAAATTTCTATAGGTGGCATTTCAAACAATATTATATTTAATTTATTTTATTATTGATTATTAATACTGTAAAAGATTTGTGTCCTCCACTACAATGCAAGGAAATCACTCACATGTGCGACAAACTTTTGCGCTGTGTGGCTAAAATGTATATATTTGGCAACTGGCTAGTAAATGTTCTGATTTCATTCGCCAGTGATTGTGTAGTACAGTGGTGGAGTATTCAGCAGCGAGATCCTTTCACTGCGTGTTGAGGGTAAAAGTTGTTCCATGTAATGAGTGTCCAAAGACGAGATCCACACAATCAATTTGTCATCGAATAATGTCTCTTTTAATATACTTTTTGTTCTTTACTGTCAATTGTTGATCAAAACCTTTTAAAAAAAAAAAAAAAGAAACCTTTAATTCCAATCATGCATAGCACAGATGATATAAAGCCATTTGAGTCTCTCGTTAATATCCGCTCAGTTACAGGTGCTTCTTTCAGAATTACCAGTTTTCTTAAAAAGACCGTACCTGTTTTTAGCGCGTTCAACAAATCAATGTAAATACCTGTAAATAGTATAAATTATGCAATTAAACAAATGTTATAATATATATATGTACATATATATATATATGCTACATCTTTTTTTGAATGAATACATTTATTTTTTAAAGCCAAAATAATTAAAAAATAATATAATTAGTAAAATTTATATTTTCGTAATGTACCTAGTAAGAAGGTCCCCTATATAATTAACAGCATTAGCCGGAAAATAATTTCTTTCATATGGAAGCAAAAGGGAAATTATAAATGAAATATACCCAAATGAATCGAATCTGGAAATCTGTATCAACACCCAGCCCTGCTAAATAAGTAGGTCTCCAAGCTTGTTTTTGCATGGAGAAGATACTAGAACCACTTGTGTTGAAGTATGTTTATAATGAATTCCAAAGGGACAAATTCTAAAGGTCCCAATTCACACTCTAAAGGCCTTGTTGTTCGGATTTTAGGTGTTTTGGATATCACAAAACCTTTAGAAACATTTAAGAGCTAGTAAACCCCAATACTAATTATTATTGTCATTCATAGCCAACATTTCTGGCAAGCTCTCTAAAACATGAGGTGTAAATTGCAAGTTTATTTCTAACATCTGCAGTATTAGATAAAAGAATGTCTCGTCTACCTTCTTTACAGATCGTGTTATGTAATTTGTTCAAGGGTAAAGTCTGTAAACACCCAGTAAAGTTAACCATTAACAAACTTTTGTCTCTGTCATGTCAGGGAAGTCACCTAATTTGTAACATTAAGTCACTTGTTTGTTTTTTTGCAATCATTACACAGAATGAAGTTGAAGTTTCAGGAAAACTTGAAATACTTTTAAATACCATTGAAACTGCTGAATTCAAACATTTAGGACTTATCTTTTTTTTTTTTTTTTTTACACGCTAGCACAATTTTAGACTTTTAGGGGGAAAAAATCTGACATTTATATCTCACAATTGCGGCTTTCTCATAATTGGGAGTTTGTCTCGCAATTTCAAGATAGTGATTTTATATATATATATATTAGAGCCTGACTGATATGGGATTTTTGAGACAGATACCGATTTTAGAGAGGGAAAAACATCGATTACCGATATGGTGGCCGATTATATTTCATTTTTGAACTGGAATGAAAACGGTCCTTTTCTATGTGGATTTTTCACCGATTTTGCACAGATATGACTATGCAAATGTACTCAGAAGGCTGCTTTCTTAAATATTTTTATCAAAGAATATTTGACATTTATTATACATTGTCAACAAATTCTAGAAATGAACACTGAGAAAATAAAGAAATAAAAATACAATAAATGGCTTAATAAACATCAGTACTGTATGTTTAGTATCAGTCAAATGTTGACCATTAAAATAAAGAATAAATAAAAATAAAATAAATAGCTAAATAAACATCAGTACTGTTTAGTATGTCAAATGCTGACTATATTAATACTGTCGAGATAAACAGATAATGCGGTGTTACACCGTATTCTGCTATACAAGTTCAGGGGAAACTTTCAACGGTGGAAAACCATACTTCTAAATATTAAATTTTATAAATGCAATGACTGGAATTGTTCGGTTGAAGGGGGCACCAAACTGAATCCTGAACAAAACAGTTTGGTGAATACATGTTTACTCATTAGCTTCCACTCAGCTGACAACAATGAAAGTTGGTACGTGATTAGCTAGTTAGCTATAAGCTCGTTGTCACTGAGTAAAAGACGGACGTTGTTTATTTTACTTTCCAGCACTGTGTCTCACCAACTAGGTAACGACATAGGATGAAATCAACACTCAGACACAATCCACCACCGCACCGTTGTCTGCTGAGCTGCAAAAATATGCTCTGATGTTTACCTTTCAATCTGTTACTTTACTGACTGCACTGACAAACTATAGTTGGCTAACATAACAAACAGACATGAGTGTAACGCTCATTCCTTCGTCAATAAACACGAGTCCGACCATCACCCCTGGTGAGACAAAACCGTGACTCATCAGTGAAGAGCACTTTTTGCCAGAGCTGTCTGGTCCAGCGAAGGTGGGTTTGCTAGGCGACGTAGTTGCCGGTGATGTCTGGTAAGGACCTGCCTTACACAAGCCTACAGGCTCTCAGTCCAGCCTCTCTCAGCCTATTGCAGACAGTCTGAGCACTGATGGACAGATTGTGCATTCCTGGTGTAACTCGGGCATTTGTTGTTGCCATCCTGTACCTGTCCTGCAGGTGTGATATTCGATGTAAAGATCCTGTGCAGGTGTGGTTACACATGGTCTGCCACTGCGAGGACGATCAGCTGTCCTTCCTGTCTCCCTGTAGCGCTGTCTTAGGCGTCTCGCAGTACGGACATTGCAATTTATTGCCCTGGCCACATCTGCAGTCCTCATGCCTCCATGCAGCATGCCTAAGGCACGTTCAATCAGATGAGTAGGGGCCCTGGGAATCTTTCTTTTGGTGTTTTTCAGAGTCAGTAGAAAGGTCTCTTTAGTGTCCTAAGTTTTTATAACTGTGACCTTAATTGCCTGCCGTCTGTAAGCTGTTAGTCTTAACGACCGTTCCACAGGTGCATGTTCATTAATTGTTTATGGTTCATTGAACAAGCATGGAAAACATTGTTTAAACCCTTTACAATAAAGATCTGTGAAGTTATTTGGATTTTTACAAAACAATTTAAAATACAGTGTCCTGAAAAAGGGACGTTTCTTTTTTTACTGAGTTTATATTAAGCAGAGGTGAATCAGGCTTCCATACTTATAAAATCTAATGAATTGCATTTTTTTTTCATCAAGTGAAAATAATTTGTACACCCTTTATCTTTATATTTAAATGTATAGCATATGTCTGTTGTAACCATTTTGAAATAGATTAATAGGGTAATAACTCAAAAGTTGGGTTGTAGAGACAGCTAGTCAATGCAATTAGGTATACTTTGGGAGAACAAGACATTTTTAAGACTGCTGAATGTGCACCAATTAAAAAACATAGGAAGACATTTCGGAAGACAAGTAAAAAAGGGTTTGGTGATGGAGGGGTTGTAAGGGGAAGAACTTTCCCTTAGTGGGGGGAAGATGACTTGTAACAACCCATAAATAACTTGTAACCTGGCTGCCATGCCCAAACTAGGTAGTCCCATGTGCCCGTTTAATCTACCATCCCCCTCACCACTGACTCACCAATAGACAGAAAGGGAGCGAGTGGTAAAAATAGAGCCATCCCCAGAATAGAATTCAGAGGAGAACCATGCCCACAGAGGAGCACCAGAGTGTGGATATTTCTTAGTGAAAGTGTGCTAATGTTAAAGTAGGCCATCTCTCTGGAGCGCAAGCACAGATTCAAAATCTGAGCCCAAATCATTACTGCAAACTTTTGCTACACCCACTGAAAGCATGTGATTCTTGCATCTGTGTCATAGGTGAACTATACTGGGGTGAATCATGAAACCTGACAAGAACATGTCTGGGTCATATTTTGCACCAAAATCAAAAGAAAAAAATATATAATTTTGCTTAAAAGCAGATTTAAGGACCGTTATTTTCTTTATTTTTATTTTTAAGTGGTCAATTAAGCAATGGACAGTTCCCCAAAATTCTCATTACTGTTATGATTTAAATGATAATATATAATAAATCATATATGTTTTCTGAATTATATTAAAATTATTATATTATCACCATTGAGAATAATGGGATTTACAAAACAAAAACAAGTGTCAAAGAGCATGTGCTTAAAGGAAAGTTCCAGGTTCAATCCAAGTTAAGCTCAATCAGCATTTGTAACATAATGTTCATTCACCACAAAAAAATTATTTGGACTAGTCCCTCTTTTTTTTTTTTTTTTTTTTTTTTTTATATAAACAAAACAAATATGGGTTCCAGTGAGGCACTTACGATGGAAGTGAATGCGACCAATCTGTAACTGTTAAAATACTCACTGTTTCGAAAGTATAGCCACAAGACATGAACACAATACATCTTAACATGATTTTAGTGTGATAAACGCTAACCAAATCTCTGTTTGAAGTTACATCCAATATTTCAACTTTGTTGTCATGATGATGCAATGCTGGTAAACTCTGTAATATGGTGAACACCATTACACTGGTAAATCCCTGATTTTCTTTCTTTTTCACACTAAAATCAAGTTAACATGTATAATGTTTACTTCATATGGCTATACTTTTTGAACAGTGTGTATTTGAACATTTATTGACTGGCCCCATTTGCTTTCATTGCAAGTGCCTCAATGTAAACCTGACTTTTGCTTGTTTAATAATCGAGGGACTAGTCATAACTAGTTTTTGTGGTAATCATCATTATGCCACAAATGCTGTCGAATTGTTATGAACGTAATGTCACAATGGGGGAAAAAAAAAGTAATGGCTATAAGGGTTAGTAGGTAGATCCTGTCTGCCATATGTGGTAAGTGTCACATTGTAAACGGTTTCCAGGTCGAGTCTTTCAGGAAACTCCCTTTCCAAACAAAGAGGTGTTTAAAATGCCATTTCAAGGCTGCATGCCACATGTAGGGACTTTGTTATTTCAGGGTTATGTAGATGAGTACAAACCCATGACTGAAGACAAATGGGTTAAGAAGCTTTGCGTCCTCCAGACAGCACCCTTTTACTATCCTAACCTGTCAGCTGCAGATGTTGGTCATTTGTGATTGACATCCTGTAACCATGGCCCTTTATATAGATCCAGTTTTGTTTGCATCTGCCCCCTGGTGGCTGAAACGAGTTTTAAAATTGCATTTTGAATTTTGAATTTATGTATTTATACTGTAATGCATCCAGACATTTAACTGTTAGTATTCCCATTGTTTTCCAAAAATTATTCTCATTATTGCAATAGTCATTTTTACTGTATTAGAGTAAAAGATTCTGTTGTACAATTATTATTCTTTTTTATTACATTGGCAAAATGAAAAGCTTTAGGGTTAGAGAGTACTGCAATGATATATAACAAAATCCCTTTCAAGGCGAGTCAGTCCACTTGGTGGCCATAATTGGAATGCTCCCTGGCAGCTTCTTTCTATGTAAACAAGTGGCATAAAAGTACAGCTCCTATCAACTTGAATGGGGGAAAGACTGAAATCACCAAAACAGTTAGTCAAGATTACAATCAAAGAACATATTTTAAGTCAGCAGGAAAATCAAACAACAATGGGATCATAAGTTGTGATTCTTTCGCTCCGATCACACTAATCAGGCTGGTTCAGCTAATGCCCATGCATGTCAAGACTTAAGTCAAAATTGGATTAAAAAAAAAGCTATATACTGTATATATAAAAAAAAAATATATTAAAAAAAATTCTCCCCAATTTTGGCATGCCCAATTCCCAATGCTCTTTAATTCCCCATGGTGGTGTAGTTACTCTCCTCAATCCGGGTGGTGGAATTTTTTTAATGAATTTAATTGTTTTTTATGCCAAGATACTACTTGACGTCACAGTTAGGCATGTTATTAGGTCATGAGGCAACAGCATAGCATACTACTGTGTCATTGCATTTAACGGTTTAATTTCGTAGAATAATTAAGCAGTATTTAGTGTACACTGCGCAAGTATACTGTAGTCTATTCAGAACATGGCTAATGTGATATTTCTTTGTTTACAGTATGACACAAGTAAAAACAATACACAAACTGCTACGATCACAATCAAAACTTCAATGCTTAAATAGACCTTTAATGGAGGGAAATAACAGATGACTTTTTTTTTTTTAAAAGTGTAACGTGTTTTACGCGTATGATTTCCAAAGGTTTAAAATGTTGCTTTTTTTGTGTGCAAATTTAGATGGATCAAAGAAAAGTAGAAGTTACTGTGCCCCATTACTAGATTACTAATAATCAGTTTCCTTGCACTGTCTCCACAGCGTGAGTGTATCTCTGTCCACGTTGGCCAAGCTGGCGTCCAGATGGGTAACACGTGTTGGGAGCTGTACTGTCTGGAGCACGGTATTCAGCCTGATGGACAGATGCCCTGCCATAAACCCGTGGGTGGCCATGATGACTCATTCACCACTTTCTTCAGTGATACCGGAGCTGGCAAATATGTGCCACGTGCCATCTTTGTAGACCTTGAGCCTACAGTCATTGGTAACTATCACCATGGTTTTTACTGTATATTTTGCCACATGTAAGGGGTGTTTTTTTTGTTACAATGTGAAATGGACTGTAATGCGAATGTTTCATTCAAGTGGCATGTTGTTTTTATAAAAGACCAATGTCCAATAATATTTAATAACAATAATAATCACAAAAAATTCTTCTAACATTTAATATAGTTTAGTAACGTATCTGTAGGTGACATTGTAGATATAAATAGATACGGAATTCAATTGTTGTGTGGTCCCAGCTAATTTATTCTCACAGATAATAATCCCAAAGTAATTGACTAAAAATTATGAATTACTTATCTAAAATTGAAGTCCGATTACTAAAGACTTCTAAGTTACTTTCTAAAACACCTTTCACAGGAAAAATTGGTTTTCTGCCCAACAAATTATAAATCATTTTTATAATTTTTCGTTCACTGACTTGTTTGCAGCCGCACGAACTTTAGCTGTCACAGATCTTAAATAGATGTAGATATTAACACAATTTATTTTAAATCTGTTCTACATGTATAATATTTATATAATATAAGTGTGTAACTCAAGTAAATTAATGAAAAGAAATTAACTTTTTATTTGCAAGTCAGTAGCCGTAATCTGATTACAAGGATTTTAAATGTAATGTGTTAACACTATTATTTTGTATTAAAAATGTATTAATTACACCTAGTTCTGTTCAGAGTCAGAACTATTATAATTTATATAATTTAGTTTAAATTGTAGTCATAACCATAACTAAATCAGATATGTCCAAATGAGAATTTAATATTACTAAGAATGAAATAAATGCCTTGCATTATGTTATTTTCAGAGAGCCATAAAGGGCTAAAAGTTTGGTAATTTTGCACAAGATGCCTGTGATTATGTAAAATAACGTGTGGTGTTGCGTTATGCTTTCAGATGAAGTACGCACGGGTACCTATCGCCAACTGTTCCATCCTGAGCAGCTCATTTCAGGCAAAGAGGATGCTGCAAATAACTATGCCCGTGGGCACTACACTATTGGCAAGGAGATCATTGACTCCGTCCTGGACCGCATACGCAAATTGGTAATGGGAAAAAAATATATACTTATTGACTTTACAACATATTATCAGGCATAGACGGAATTTGCAGGCTATTTTTACATTTTCTACACTGATTTTTGGGTAAAAATCTGCAGAATGGATTTAAATATGGTCAAATATACTAAATGGAGTCAAACGTTAAATTCTTATTCAGCCTGATCTCATGAAAATCACGTGACTGTGGTGACATTTTTGCTAATGATTGATATTACATAGTTCATTACACATGTATTTCAGTCAACAAAACCTGCCTCCCTACCTTAAACCTCACCGATAGTAGGGCTGTCAATTGGGCTAAGAAACTAAATTCGAATTAAAGTCCACAGATTTTTAAATTGACATTTCCTTAGTACACAAGAGGGTGCAATGGATGCGTATAAACCATACAGCACAGTATTGAATTATTGAGAAAGAAAAATATTTTCCTGGCTGTTAAAAAGAATATTCCATTTTAAACGAACGTGCATAGAATAAAAAATTTTACATTTAGTTGATTCAGAAATCGCTATAACAGAATGACAGGATCTCAAGAAACAAGTTTTTTTTATTTTTATTTTTATTTTTTATTTTTTTTAATTGAACTACTTTCCTGACAAAGCATTTTAAAACCCATTTCTTAATCCGAGAAACGCTGATAAAAGAGCAAGATATCACTGCCAAAGACCTTCACCTTAGGGGCTGTTTGAATCTTTGATTCACAACATTTTGTTGATTTATTCTGTGTGCTGTTTAGGAGCGCTGTATTTTTAGATGCCGTGTCAAGTTAAAAAGAACTTCAACCTTTTAAAACGCATCTTGAGACATCTGCATTCTGTTAAACTGAATTTTTTTTGTGCTGCGTCTAGCCTTTTTTTAGCGCAAGAATGCAATCGGTCTGGCCTGGCACGCATCCAAAATTAGAATTCACAGGTGTGTGTGTGTGTGTGTGTGTGTGTGTGTGTGTGTGTGTGTGTGTCACGAGGACTTACAAACTGGTAATTACAAGGGTATTATGCTATAAATGTGGTTTATGAGGACATTTCTAGTGTCCTCATAATTTAAATTGCTTAAACATACTAAATTATGTTTTTTGAAAATGTAAAAATGCAGAAAGTGTTTTTTGTGAGGGTTAGGTTTAGGGGTAGGGGATAAAATCTATAGTTTGTACCGTATAAAAATCATTGTCTATGGAGAGTCCTCCATAATGATAGCTGCACCAACGTGTGTGTGATTGTCATTCCTATTCTGTGAAAATCTTTGGAGAACGCAGATTCCAAATGGGCCTGCTTATTAATAACACAAAGGTACCGAAAAGCAAAATATACAAGTTTAAAGATAAAAACAAGTTATCATAAAAATAATAAGTTAGGCATTGACAACCGTTTTGTCCCTTTTTCCATATAGGCTGACCAATGCACAGGGCTGCAGGGTTTTTTGGTCTTCCACAGTTTTGGTGGAGGCACGGGCTCTGGTTTCACCTCCCTTCTGATGGAGCGTCTCTCTGTTGACTTTGGAAAGAAGTCCAAGCTGGAGTTCGCCATTTACCCAGCTCCACAGGTGTCTACCGCCGTGGTGGAGCCGTACAACTCCATCCTGACCACCCATACTACTCTGGAGCATTCCGACTGTGCCTTCATGGTGGACAACGAAGCCATCTATGATATCTGCAGGAGGAACCTGGATATCGAACGCCCATCTTACACCAATCTCAACCGGCTCATCAGCCAGATTGTTTCCTCGATCACGGCCTCTCTGAGGTTCGACGGCGCCTTGAACGTCGACCTGACTGAGTTCCAGACCAACCTGGTACCTTATCCTCGTATCCACTTTCCCCTGGCCACATACGCCCCAGTCATCTCTGCTGAGAAGGCCTACCATGAGCAACTCTCAGTGGCTGAGATCACCAACTCATGCTTTGAGCCCAGCAACCAGATGGTAAAATGCGACCCTCGTCATGGAAAATACATGGCCTGCTGTTTACTCTACAGAGGAGATGTGGTTCCAAAAGACGTCAATGTGGCCATCGCTGCCATCAAGACCAAAAGAAGCATCCAGTTTGTGGACTGGTGTCCTACTGGCTTCAAGGTGGGCATCAACTACCAGCCCCCTACAGTGGTTCCTGGAGGAGATCTGGCCAAAGTGCAGAGAGCAGTGTGTATGCTGAGCAACACCACGGCCATTGCTGAGGCCTGGGCTCGCCTGGACCACAAATTTGACCTGATGTATGCCAAGAGAGCCTTTGTGCACTGGTATGTTGGTGAGGGCATGGAAGAGGGTGAGTTCTCCGAGGCCAGAGAAGACATGGCAGCTTTGGAGAAGGACTATGAAGAAGTGGGAATTGATTCATTCGAGGAAGAGGAGGAGGGTGAGGAGTACTAAAAGTGCTGCTTTTCTACCAGATGTGAACAAAATCCAAATAAAATAACAAAAAATTTTCATTGTGATTCTTTTAATAAATTTGGTGAAACTGTCAAGTATAAGCAATGAAATGTTTTTTATTCCTTATTAATTGCATGGCGTATGAATGATATGCTGCTGTTATAAGGCAGGTGTTTTCAACCTTTTAAAAAGACTTTCTCAGTAACAATTCAAGGAATGCATGGGAAAGGAGGAAGCTGGGACTGGCTTGACAAACAAGTAGACATTTATTTCTTATAACATAGAACAACTTCACATGCTGCTTCCCTGCAGACATGCTGAACACACCGCTCCGTGTGTCTCTGTTTCTCTCTCTCTCCCCCGCTGTCTCCTCTCCCTAAATACTCCCGCCGCCCCCCCACTGGAACGCAAAGGCTGGGGTGGCACACAGGTGGAACTCATTCACCAGTTATCTTCCTCGCCTCACTCTTCCCAGACGCCGTTCGGTCCCACCCTGCTCACTACAACTTCATATTAACTTTTCATTAATAACAGTTACAACATTAACAAGCATTGTTACCCCGTGTCTGCGGGGAAGCAGCACGTACATTTGTTCTAAGAAATAAATGTCTGCTTGTTTGTCAAGCCAGTCCCAGCTTCCTCCTTTCCCATGCATTCCTTGAATCGTTACAAGTGTTACTGAAAAAGTCGTGTTTTTAAAAGGTTGAAAACACCCCCTTTAATGATTAACAGGCTTTTTATATATATAAGGACTTTTTTATATATTCAAGAAAATCCTAGAAGTTGGTTCTAACTGTCTATGGAACCCCTGCAAACCCTGGTTATAAAGGATGGAGAAAGTAATTATTAACAAGAGAAATACACAATATTTAAAAATTATATTCTTTAGGGGTGGGGGCCTGGGTAGCTCAGTGGTAAAAGACGCTGGCTACCACCCCTGGAGCTCGCTAGCTCGCTAGGGCGTGCTGTGTGACTCCAGCCAGGTTTCCTAAGCAACCAAATTGGCCCAGTTGCTAGGGAGGGTAGAGTCAAATGGGGTAATCTCCTCGTGGTTGCTATAATGTGGTTCGCTCTCGGTGGGGCGCGTGGTGAGTTGAGCGCAGATGCCGTGGTGGATGGCGTGAAGCCTCCACACGCGTTATGTCTCCATGGTGGCACGCTCAACAAGCCATGTGATAAGATGCGCGGGTTGATGGTCTCAGATGCAGAGGCAACTGGGATTCATCATACCGCCACCCGGATTGAGGCGAAGACTTAAAAAAACTGGGAATCGGGCATTCAAATTGGGTGAAAAAAAAAAAAAAAAAAAAAAAACTAACTTTAAAATAACATTAATGCAACATCCTCAACTTCAGTATTAGTATAAAGTCAAATGAAGTTAATAGGAAGTTCTCATAATTTAGGAATTTTAAGCTAAAACGGTTTTGGGCATTTTGATGTTCCAACCACCAAAATGTAACGTTTGGAAAAGTTTTAAGAACATACATTTGTTAGTGTTTTTGCACTACACCGACAATGGATGGGTTAAATCAAGGCATTCATGTACACGTCACCGTTACGTTGGTTTTGTACCCGGAAGAATCTTACCGGAGAAAGCAGCGATGGACAGTGAGAGCTTCAGTTAAAGGTAAACCTGGTTTCATGTCAAGAAGAACATTTATAAGAATACCTCGTATACAGGACTGTTTCATTTTAAAGTAACTGTTTGATTCACTAGAGTAAGTTTGAATTCTATGGCTCTCAAACCAAATTAAATCTAGTTCAATCGGTAGAGACTCCGAAACACCACAAACAAACTGTTCTTGAAGGTGATTCGTTTACTGTGGAAACTAATAGAACGATTTGTTGAGCTGATTTATTGGGACAAGTTCCCACTAAAATCATGCGTCTTGTAGCAGCGTGATGAATGCAATGTTGCATGTCCTAGCAACTCTTCAAGGAAAATTTAAAGGAGCCAATCATTTTAGCTCTGTGATAATGGCACAAAGCAGGTCTACATTACGCTTTAAATAATTAATTTTAGTGGAAAATTCGTGTCACTTTACAGAGCTTTGTGATGACGTTTGACTAGATAAGGATTCAGATTTTTCAATATGAAGTCACATTTATTTTTTCTGAGTTCATATCCAGGCAGAAATCTTAGACAAGTAGGCTAAGCAGTTTCGCAGGCTACTCAAAAAATTCAGCTAGCTAAGCTACCAACTACTCAACAAAAACATTAGTTAAGCTAAGCTAAATGCTACACTTAAGAAAAAGTAGCAAGTTATACTACAAGCTACACACCTTAAAAGTAGCTTGCTACATTTAAGCTACAACCACAGATGCACAGAGCATACTGTCATAGACAGCACCTAAAAGACCTATTCACATGACGTTTATTAATATATATATATATATATACATATATATATACACACACACATGCATACATACATATATACGTATGTATATGTAAAAATAAATAAATGTAAATTCATATTTAGACATGCTACCTATACAAACCCATGTGTTCAACATGTAAAATCACTATTATAAATTTTTTCATATTTATAATACTACCTCAACAAACACGTGTTCAATATGAAAAATCACTACCTCTACAAACCCATACCCATTTAAACATAATTTCCTTTGCACATTCCTGTATAAAAACTCTGTACATTCAGTATACTATTCACCTTATCCTGTAATTCTGTGTTTAGCTGTTGTAGTTCTGTATGTACTGGAATCTGTGTGTGTGTGTGTGTGTGTGTGTGTGTGTGTGTGTATATATGTGAGAGAGAGAGAGCGCGAAAGCGAGCGCGCGCGAGCTCATCTGGGCAATAACAATGTGATTTCTGGTATCAGATGTTAATAAAATGGTACTTTCATCTACAACTATTTATGCGCCATTCTGTAGTTGCATGGTGCTTCAAAGTACTTCAAAGAATACCATGTTACTACCACGGTAATTTGATATGATTACCATATTCATATACTATTGTATTTACATGGTGTTTCAAGGTAATTAAAAAAATACCATGGTACTTTGCTATATTATTACCATTATATTAACATGGTGCTCTCAGGTAATGATACATGTCCAAAAAACATTTAAGTGTTTTCGTGGAGGCTAATAAGTGTTTTGATACTCTTTTGGTTGGAAAATGTATTTACCTGCATAAGTCGTTCACAAGCTGCACACGTATTGAACTTAATAAGCTTAATGAGCTTGTTGATAAGTGAGAGCGCGCGGCAATTGATTCAGCAGCGCGCGCAAGCTTTCTGAGTCATTCAGATTGAATCGCGAACCGATTCAGACCGCTTTCCTATCACGTGTGACTAATTCATTGTAAAGAACCGACTAAAATGAGCAATTCCTTTGTGATCGGACATCTTTAGTTCTGATTCAAAACTGGCATTAGTAAACACCATGTACAAGGCATGATGTAGTAGTGTAGCTTTAGTCAACGCTACGCCGCTACCTTATCAAAAATATAGCTTCGTTACTGAAAAGCTACTTGATCTAAAAACTAGTGAAGCTACTGTCTCGCTACTCACTTGAGTCACCTCCTACTGTCGCATGCGCAAATAACACCTGTCTCACATCAACACTCTGCTCTAGAGGCAAACTATGGCGTGCGATACGGTTCAAAAATAAGACTAATGACTTGCCGAGGGAAGCCACTCATTTATTGAGAGCAGCCATTGAGTCACTCACTGATAGAACGGCGCTGACTACTGAGAAGCCGTCGGTGCATCTGGATAGGCTACTCACTCTCCTCACTCAGCCGGCGACTCACTCGCCTCAAGCAGCCGGCGACACACGCACCTAACTCAGCCGGCGACTCACTCTCCTCACGCAGCCGGCGACCCACTCTCCTCACATAGAGGATGAAATGAATGGAATTAAATGAAATGAACATTTAAAATGACCCAAATACCAGTTATTTGTAAAAAGAAAAGTTGAAGAATATTTTCAATAAATCTCAATCCCCCTCACTCCGTATGTTAAGCAACTACATTAAAGTTGGTATTCAAGTTTATATTACATATATGACAATTAGGGATGTGCGAGACTAGTCGACTAAACAGTTAGGATGCTGCTAGTCGACACTGGAGTTACTAGTCGGTTAATATTTACCCCCATTAAACTGATAATAATTTTTACACATTTACGTTTGGCTTTATATTTTTACAGAGGCTGCGCTTAAATTACTGTCATATTAATGTTACATATTTTAAATAGAATTAATAATACAAATATTATATATATATATATATATATATATATATATATATATATATATATATATATATATATAAAGAGAGTTTAATTTAACCTCAGGCTGCGCGTGCGTATTCCCTCTCTCTCTCGCGGCGCACGCAGGAAAATGTCCTCTTGTTAGACAAGCAAACTCAGCAAAGTAGTTATGAAATCACTTCGGTGGTGCGGGAATCGGCTTTCCAAATGTTTGAAAGTCCCTAAGGATGTTTTCACATTTGAGTCTTCTTTACATCTGTGCATTTTCCGCTGAGAAGGCTTTTTCAAGCACAGGACAGCCACCTTAGGTGAATTAAGTCCCGTCTTTCACCGGACCATGTCGACGTGTTAATTTTACTCATCAAAAAATTATGCTTTTGAGTTAGTAGCGTAGAAAATAACTGTTTTAGACTAGGTATGGTATTTTTTTAATCTGCTGATTAAGAAGGCTATTTTCAACGAGGTGCCGACTGCTTAACGTGTTAAACTATATTTTATTCTGTGTACAAGTCATGTGAGGAATACATTAGGTTTATAGTAGGCTACATCACAGGCCTATTTTTTCTATCCTATAGTTACTTTTTTATTTTTTTTTATTTTTTTATTTTTGTTTTTTTTTACATCGTTACTGTTTTTGTTTGACGTTCTTTACCGAACAGCTGTCATATTAGATCAGTGATTAATACACGACTGCACATCGTGAAATACGCGCAATTTTCAGCGCATTTTTTTTATCTGTCTCATAAATTTGGCTTAGTCTACCTGTTAATTATTTTCAACAATGTCCTGACTGTTTTAATATGTTAAGTAAACTTTACTTGGTGATTTCCGTTTAGAACAGGCTTTTAATGGTTGTTCCATTGATCCTGCACTATTCATTCAATTGTTTTCAATAAATATGTCTATTAAATATTCACTAACGTTGATTCAGTGAATGCGTGTCATGTTCTATATTTAATGTACAATGATCATAATTCAAGGCGAGCACGTCGCAGATAAATACCCCTTTTCAGTGGAATTTAGCATCGGATTTGGAATAGATTATGTATTTTAAATGGGTCGCATAAAAACATTATAATTATTTTATATATATATATATATATATATATATATATATATATATATATATATATATATATATTTACTGTTTTCTGAAGGTTGGTTTCTCTTTAGACTAGTCGGTTACAAAACTTCCGTATAAAGGACAGTCAAATTAGTCGTAGCGCACATCCCTAATGACAATATGAGTAGAGTAACATACCTGTGCCAATGTACTTATACAATTAAGAAGCTAAGGCTTCTTTTTGCACCATGTAATATAATGACAGCCATAAATGCACACTTGAAAAAATAATGAGGGAAAACAAACAGAGTTTAACTTAATATGATTCATGGCATTTCGTTTTCATGCAAACAAAAAAGCTTTCTGGCCCATTTTCTAGTTTCCAATCAACTATATAGTTTTTAAAGGGATAGTTCACCCAAAAATGAACATTCTGTCATCATTCACTCACCCTAATGTCATTTCAAACCTGTATGACTTTCTTTCTTCTGTGGATATCTTGAAGAATGTCTGTTTTTTGTCCATTCAATTAAAGTCAGCGAGGTCCAACACATTGATCCACTGGGGTCCAAAACATTGTTCTTCAAAATATATTTTGTGTTCTGCAGAAGACAAGTCATACAGGTTTGGATCTTTTTGGTGAATTATTCCTTTAAAATGTTAGCAAGCAAATGTTTTGTAAGCATCAAATTAGTACATCAGAGGTTGCATTCATGTTTACATTTTTTATCAGTTAACAACAGATGCAAACACATCATAATAGCCAATTTATAATATAAAATTATAAATGGTGCACCAGTAGCTACACTGCTAATAAGTGACTTTCACTGATTCTTAGTACCTCCAAGTAGACATCCATGCCAAAACATTGACTTGACGTTAGCAGATTTATGTGTTGAGTGATTTCTTGCAACACAGCCTCCTGAAGGGAGGCAGAAGCCTCAGGAACTTCAACTACGTCAGTATCCATGGCAGGAACAGGACCATCCCAGTCCACTCCAAAGTCAGTGAAATCTGTCTGTCAAAACAAAATAGTATATGGCAAAAAAAAAAAAAAAAAAAAATGGAAATAAAGTGCAGTTTTGAATATCCATTGTTAATACTTGGTAAAAAATACATTTAAAGACAGGGATTCAAGTGAAAGTTTAATTTTATATGTTAGCAGTGCCAAATTAAATTTACTTATGAAAAATACCAGTAAATAGCACAAACTGTATGAAGTTATTTTTAATTGATAAAAATGAAGGCTGTTTTGCTTCGTTTAAACAGTGTAACGTTTCTGTTATTAAATTAGTGGATATGTATATGTAACAGAGCTTAGATCTTGAAATAGTCCTCACAGAAAACATGACATGTTAACTAGCTGGAACAGTTTCTATTTCAGGTCATATCTACATGCGGTGATCTTTTCGATGGAAAAGCGAGGCCACTGTAGTTCTAAATGCTGTTGTCTCAGCCATAAACACCTACACTCTTAAAAATAAAGGTTCCAATTAGAACCAATAAGGGTTCTTCAGAGTGATGCTGTAGGGATTTACTGGTTGTTTAGATCAGTGTTACTATCAGAAATAATTGTGCCAGAATGTTTGTGAGGGGTCGCGTGCGTGTGTGTTTAGTACGAGAGAGAGAGAGAAGTGACAGCCCTAAAGCCGATTTCGAGATCTTGGGAGAGAAAGCAGCTGTTAGTTCATCGCTCAGAGACGCGGTGGACAGCTCGTAAACAGTCCCGCATTCTTTGACTCTTTAATGGATGAACTCAGTTTACCTGTCTCACCCGCGATGGCGAAATTGCACAACAGTCCAATTTGGTTGGACCACAATACCGCAAAATAAATTCATGATAATTAATACCCTGAGTATTAATAATGAGCGGACATGGCGGTCCGTAAACTGTACAAGCAAAAACCTTGAAACACAAGAATAACACACTATAATATTCTATCTCTGCCCAGACGTAAACCTCTTACTTGAATCGCATAAGGACACAGGTAGAATGTGTTTTCCTCCGTCCTTTAACTCTGACCCGGTTCCTTGAGGCTCGGGTGATGACGGGAGGCCGTTTCCTCGCTCTGTCGGTGGGCGGTACGGCTGTTGATTCTCGGCGGGCTGGCGGAGAACTCAGAAATGTCGACTTGATTGAAGATGGAAGAGAAAACTTTAATCTCTTCACTTCTGCAGGCAAACGGATGAAGATGCGAATTGCTCGGCGGTCTCCTTCGGATCCATTAGAGTGTTCGGTTGAACACAGAGTAATCTCAACTCGTCCAGCGAGATGGAGATTGTATGGCCACAGTTTCAAGTCGGACGTTACTTCCTTGTGCCACGAGGTTGCACCTGAGAGCAGCAATGAAACTGCATCTATACAGGATGAACAAAGTTGCTGGAAGCAAATCCCGGAAGCATTTCAGAGGTATTTCAACTCCTGATGTCATGTTTGAGGGACGTTCTGTTGTGTGCCTCATCCAACAGGAGTTGAGAGTTTGATCCTTTTGTGAGCAAGGCTTCATGGGATTTGTAGTCTGTTTTGGACTCCCTTTGTTTGATTTTGGCACGATTTTTATCAGTATAATTTACGACTTGAGTTAGGTTTTTATGACTGTGTTAGGCCTGCTTTTGTCTTCTATCTGAATACATGAGGCCCAACAGATGCCATAGGAGAACCCTTTTAAGATCTACAAAGAACCCTTTATTGTCAAGTTCTTTAGAGAACCATCTATATACTGGTGCTTTAAAGAACCCAGAAATGGTTTTTCACAGCGGTGCCACAAGGAACCATGATATTGCAAGTTCTCTAAAGAACCCTTAGTACTATGGTGCTTTAAGGAATCAAAGTAAGGTTCTTAAGAGTGATGCCATAGGAGAACTTTTCCAGTTCCACAAAGAACCTTATATACATTAGATCTCTGAATAACCAAGGGCTTTATACAGCACTGTTAAGATACTTAGAAAAGGATGTGGTCCGTTACAATAAATAAAAAATCCAAAGCCTTTGAAAATAACAAATGTTTTATTAAAATTAACCATCCATAGCTTTTATAGATTTAATTGGGCTTTTTTTTTTTTTTTTTTTGCAAGTAAGTGGTCTGCACTTACATAGCACCTTTTTTAACCTTAGCGGTTCCAAAGCGCTTTACACTGTGACTCATTCACCCACACGCTTTCACACCAATGACGGCAGTTATAAGTATTTACTTACAATTTAACATTAAGTTTATACAAATGACTTTGGCTTTATAGTCCCTAGGTAACATACGTTACCTAGACTAAATTCCATGTCTTTTTAAAATTCAAAGACAAGTTTTCCTTAAACATTAAGCTTACAGAAGAACTGCAAACTCTCTGGACAGCAATTAAAAAACTGAATTTTCATTTTGAAGACAATTACCTCAAACCCAAAAAAACAAAACAAACAAACAAACAAAAAAAACCTCATGCATTCAGCTTACAAAATTGTAAACTCTCTGGACAGCAATTGGTACTTTCATTTTCATTTTGAAGACAAATGCCTCAAGGAACATCATTTTCCATAAATTTTTGGGATACTCAATTTGGAACACATGAAACAATAAAAATGCCAGATCAAGTGAAATGTCAACTCCATCGTCATGGACCATGACATTTCAATCCATTTTGATTGTCACATTTATGCTATCAAGCGGACTCCCATCACAGCTGCCTAACACCAGCATGGGTGTTGGAGTCACCGGATCCTGACAATGAAAAAAAAGACCTGTCAGACCTAGCATCATAAACAACATCTCAAATCAAAGTAGGGTTTGGTGATGGACTAGTAGATGATGATGATTTAGGATTATTTTGGAGATAAGGATAAGTTAATAAACTTACCTTATCAATAGTGAAAAGTTCATCTTGGTTCTCTTTAAAAAAAACTGGGCAGGAGCAGGACAGCTGCATTGACCATTTGGCCTGTACACAATGAATAAAAACTCTAGTGAAAAGGATATTCATTTCAAGAACTATCCTTAGTTTATAAACTCTTTCAAATGCAACAATTAACACATCAAGTTTAAAATATTTACAAATATTTTCTACAGAATTTGGACTAAAAGTGGTATTGAGCAGGTTTCTTATGTGCAAGTGAAGCAGTGTATTTTTATGTCACAGAGAACAAAAGAGAACCATAAAGCATGCATCTGTTTAGACTGCTTACATCTCACCCATTTGGATTAGTTTGTTGTTACTGATTGTGCATTGCATTCATGTGCTTAGCAGACATATCTATGATTGATTACAATGCTCAACCCTTCAATAACAGAAAACTAAGCATACTTTAATGCACTTACATATCCAGTTCCATACTTTTCATGCAGGAATGGGTACTGGATGAGGAGCATCTTCAGAAGGTCCAGATACTGTCTGTGACTTGGATACCTGTCATGGATATTAGTGGAATAATTTTAACGACGCTTCATTTATAAGCAACATCAGATCCTCAAATATTTTAACCTATTCCATTCTATATTCATATTAGCACACAATCCATCACATCTGAAATTGAGGATGTGAAGCGTTAATTTGGTTAAGTCTTAGGGAAGATTTGAGAAACAGACAAATCTGATTTATCTCTACAAAAGAAAACTTACATAGTTTGCAGACTAAGACAGTCATAGAGAGCCTGCACCAATGAATTTCTCATCTTATTCCTTTGAGACTTCAGCTGAGGGTCTTGATTCTTCGGTGCAGTCATGAGGAATGGTGGAAAGTGAAGTTGGACACTGGCTGGACCACTACCCACACTCGCTTGTAAAGCATAATTTGATCCCTCATCAGTGAAGCTCTCACTTCTATTTAAAAAAAAAAAAAAAAAAAAAAAAACTAACATCATCGACTTTACAAGCCCAGAATTTCTTTCTAGACATGACCAACATCATATGCATTGCAAATTTGTACTCTCTAAAATCTCACTAAATCAGCTGATATAAGTTGCAACTTACTCTTTTAGTGCATTTAGTGCAGTCATGAACTGCACCTGGTCCTTAATTTTAGGGAAGATCCGCTCACCCATTCGTTCTGTGAATTTCATAAGCGTTGGGCCATCAACTTCATTTTCTAGAAATGAAGGGGGAAAAAAAAAACACCCGGCATGAGGTAAAAGTACATCTTATACAACAACAAAAAAGAGAGTAACTGAGAGCTGCTGTTGTTACACAAATATATTCATAAAAACAAATATAGAAAAAGGTGGCAGAGACCAAAGTGCAAAGTTTGGTAGTTTACATGAACACTTTAATCCAGGGGTCACCTGTCCTGCTTCTGGAGGACCACAGTCCTGCAGAGTTTAGCTTCAATCTAGTCCAAGTGTGCGCCTCAATCAGTATATCATGTACATGAATTCGGGCACTGGCAAGGGTGTTGGTCCATTGAAAATTGGGACACTTATGACTGAATCGCCTTTGACACAGTTAGGTCACATGATTAAACACAGCCGGTATTAATCAACAACATCGCTGTATAAATGAAACTTTTGTGCTTTTTTTATAGTAGATTTTAGAATCAACAATGATTTTATGAAACATAAATTACATAAAGTAGTGGATTTTTTAATCTTCTTCTAAAAAATAATATTTAAAGGATTGAATTTGCTTACACATGAAGAATGAAAGATATTATAAACAAAATCTCTTTTAAAGAGAAAATAAAGCTTGTGCTCCTCTTGTGCTTTTAACAATGTGAGAGACTTCAGAAGACATAACGTCATTTCCGGTAAGGAAACAATTTGGTGAGCAACGATGCTCCCTGGAGCATTGTGGGATTTTCTGAAACGATTTTGACATTGGGACACCCCTTAAAATGGCCAACTCCCTGATCAGAGCCCTGACTACTGAACTAGGGAGCTGACTGAGGCGCACCCTAACTTACATCTCTGAATGTTTCTGGTAATCCTGAAGACATTGATTAGCTGGATCAGGTGTGTTTAATTAGGGTTGGAACTAAACTCCACTGGACTGTGGCCCTCCAGGGCCAGAATTGGTGACCCTTGCCTCATACAATAAAAGACCCTTTTGCATGGGCTTTTAATAATGCAAATGCCAAAGATGTTTAATTACCTTTAAACATATACATATTTGAATGGTTGATGTAGGAATGTGATGAAATCTTTTCCAGATTAATGGTAAGAGTCAATGGACACAGCATGAAAATCAATTTCATCTTCAGGGTTCAGAAGGATGTGATTTATGAAGGGATTTTACTTTGGAATACTGACGAGGACAGCAGTCAATTCCACTTGTAACCAAAAAATTACTCTCACTTTCGTAGTACAGCTGCAGATTTTTAGGTATTTGGAGTAATTAGTGCTCTTAATTGGACATCTTTGGCACTGCATTTGGTCCAATTAGCTCACCAATGAAAACTGATGCAAAAGCACTGTCCATTCTTCTGCAGCCAGTTGCATACATCATTCACTGTCCACTGGTGTGTCATATCTAAGATGGAAAAGGACAACAATCATTATATCGTTGATTGTAAACAATCAAAAGCAACAAAAGTCTACAATTGGAACCATTACATCAGAAAAATTTAGCATTTTTTTTTTACAAATTTTATTTTTGTAAGGCTGTCAAATTTAAAATGTTAAATAACAATATTAAATCAAATATCCAAATACAAATAGAATTTGATAAGTTTCATTACTGCTTTTAAAAATCAATCATTATTTAAGATTTCATCAAAATCTGAAAATGTTGTTACATTTTCACCCTCGTGTCATTCCAAACTTTATAAACCTGTATTACAAGATAAATAGTCACTACTGACTTTCATTATATAGACATTAACATATTCAAACAAATATTTTCTTTTGTGTTCTGCAGAATACAGTACAGGTTTGAAACGACATGAATCGGTATTATTTTATTCTATTGACAGCTATAGATTTGAACAATTACAGGCAAATCGACACATTTTTGTGGAAAACATATCTTAAGATTTTAGGAAAGGGTCCTTTGCAAGAGCATCATTATATTTGGTAGGTCTTCGGCATCAAAATATTTGAAAACCATTGGTTCAGACTACGCCAAAAAAACAACGCCATTTTAATTTATACTATACACAGTTCTACTAACATTACAAAAAGCAAATAGGAAGATAACCCACGTCATAAAATTAACTCGCCATACTGACCTTTCTCTAAAAATAGCAAGTTACAAGAATTAAACATTCGTTCTTTCATGTCCATCAATTTTGTTGAACTAAGTACAACTAACGGCGCACAATAATTGTTTCAACATTTTAATAACACCTCAACAATAAGTGTAATTTTAACTTAAAAATACTATAAATAATAATTTTACAAATAATAACTTACCACCGTCAAATGAAGCTGAGTGAAAAACCGTTGGAGTTGAAGTTCCCGCTGGAGCAGTCCGTGGGTGGCAGAGAGGATAAGCGAGAGCGTGATTGCTTGTTTTGAATGAAGCGCGAAAAAGACTGTTCAGTCAGGGCTCGTTCTTGCGTCTGTCTCTGCAGTTTTATTTCTTTATCTCTCATATTTATGCGTGCGTGTGTGGGTGTGCGCGTGTGTGAGTTAGAGAGGGAGTGTTTATTCACACAGATACACAGGTGTATGTATATGAGAGTCTTATTTATTTACACGTGTGTGTTTGAGTGAGTGAGTGTGTGGGTATATACACACGTGTGTAAATAAATAAAACTCACACACGTGAGTGAATATATAAATCTCTCTCTCTCTCTACACACACACACACACGCAGCTGGGCTTCACTTGAAACCTTAGATTATCCTTAGAGAACCATACATTGAACTGAAGAACCTATACTGAAACATAAAGAACGTTTTTAATCTCAAAAGAACCATGTAACTCAAATCAAGAACCCTACCTCATAAAAAATGGTTCTTGACAAGAAGGTTCTTTGTGGAACCTAAGGTACTGCAAAGAACCATTCAAGAACCTTTTTTTTTTTTAAGAGTGTACAGTCTATTCAAAGTGTGTTTGATCCATATTGCAAACAAAACTGGAAAAGCTCTTATCTGATTGTCTGGATTTACTCAACTTCTGTTAAAGCACAAGCTTGTATTTATTTATTTATTTTTTAAGTTCACTTGGAAACAAAGTTGTGTGGATTGATATAATAATTGCTTTTAAGGAACAATTGATTTGACAAAGGTTGCCAGTTTAGTGTCATTACATTTTTGAAAGCTATTTTTTGTTTTGTTTTAAGCACTTCAGTTAACTATATATCTACAAGAAGAACTGTATATTGTACTTTGTTTCTAAGTTACATCTGAATCAAATCTTTTCACTTTTGGATGGATAAAGCCTGATCTTTAGGTATGCAAACTCATGAGGGGTTAAAAAAAAAAAAAAGGTGACAATTACAGATCTGGGGGAATGCCTCGGTCACAATTTCTTATTTAATAAGTATTAACAACGTGAAATCCAAAATTAAACAAACATAAGCAACTTGACAACGTTAAACCAAAACAATACTCGACAAAAGACAATAACAAATATGAGGGCTTAAATACTTGAACATGGGTGACCACATGACAGAGACAGCCAATTACGAGACTAAACTAATGAACATGATAACAAGGCAATGAAACAAGAACAATGATAAAACAGAACCGATAACAAGACTCATAAACATAGACCAATGAAGAGATAGGACTAATAAACTTGGTGGAACAAGAGGGTCACATGACAGTCACATTACAAGGAACCAATAAGAACAAAACACATGAAACATGGTGGGAACAGGAAATCACATGACAAGAAAGAGGAAACAGGAACAAGGAACAAAATTTTCAAAATAAAAGACATGAACACAAATCATGAACAAAAACACATTAAAACATGACAAATCCCCCCCACAAGGGGCGGCTCCCGATGCCCAAACATAAACTAACAAGAGTTCAGTAGGGAGCTGGGGGGTGGGGGGTCCTTGAGGCATGGCCTGGCGAGACAGAGCGTGGAGCAGGAGACCAGGGCAGAGCCGGTGGTTGGTTTGGTGGCGGCTCCGGCGGTTTGGGGGGTGACCACAGGGCAGGGACAGGAGGCCTGGGAGGCAGCCACAGGACAGGGTCAGGGTCAGGAGGCCTGGGAGGTGGCCACAGGGCAGAGGAGACAGAATTCTGGGCTGCGGCCGCTGGACAGGGTTCCGGAGGGAGCGGCTCAAAAGGCAGAGCCGTGGAAGGCTCGGGCACTGGCCATGACAGTGACGAGGGAACGACCTCCGTGGTCATGGGCACTGGCATTGATGGGGGAACAGCCTTTGTGGCTGAGAGTACAGGAAGGGACAGGGGAACGATCTCTGTGGTCGTGCAAACTGGCAGTGACAGGGGAACGACCTCCGTGGTCATGAACACAGGCAGTGCCTGGGGAGTAGGAGTCCTCCTTCTCCTCTACCGCTTCCGGGCGGCCATGAGCACAGCTGTGGGAGAATCGGAAAGTGGAGCCATGGGAGGCTCGATGAAGGAAGGCGGAGCCGTGGGAGACTCAGGGGACAGAGCCGTTTTGGGCTCAGGGGACGGAGATGTGGCAATATGGCAAGGCAGGGCTTCTTGACTAGGCATAGCAGGCGTGGTAACATGGCATGATGTGGCAGATGTGGCAACATGGCATGATGAGGCAGACGTGGTGGCTGAGGCTTGCAACCCTGGCTCCGGGACGGACGAGGCTTGCAACGCTGGCTCTTGGAACGTGGCGGCCATGACAGGGGACTCTGGCTTGGCGGCAACTGTAGGAGCGCATAGTTCTCTTTCATCATCTCGTGTTCGAGATCCACCTATGGGAAGGGCATCCGTACCTGACCTCTGCAGAAGCATCCAATTGCACCAAGTCTGGCTAGACAGACAGAAGCGCGTGACCTATGCCCGGTAAGGACCTGCACGCGCTGTTGTTCCTCAGTTGACATTCGCTTCTCGCGACCTCTGTTTCTCTCAGCTCAGTTGGACTTGGACTTTAACAATTTTGTCTACAGGAAGACATATCATTCAGATCAGCCTCCGCCAGACGTGACTGTCTTGCTTCAGTCAGGTTAGCTGTTTCTGTTTGTTGCAAGCTGCCCACGCTTGCTCAAACTACCAGTCAGGCTGCCCACCCTCATCGCCGCCAGAGACCCTCATCCTTTCTGTGTCATTTGTATGGGTCTCAAACACACAGAGGAGGCTCTAGAATTCCCGGAAAAGCTTGGAGGCTCAAGGTTGCCGCTACCCAGTGCGCCGACCCCGAACTTACCGACTCTGACGGTGGAAACGGTGAAGACGACGCACTCCTGGGTGCCTCTCTGGGCACGGTCTCTCTCAGCTGGGCCGATCAAAGAAACCCGGCATTCCCCGAGGACATTTTCTCAGGGAATCTCTCATTCGCCAATGAGCCGGCTGGTTCTGGTGATGAGGACGACGCGGGCCTTCTCGAGGGTTCGGGGGATGAGGAGGTCATCCCATCTTCCAATGCCCCCGCGGCCTTACCCCAGTCCATCCACATCGAGGTTTGTGAGCGAGCGGCCGCTCGCCTCAATATCAAATGGCCAGACCTACAAAGTTCCACTAACCAAGAGAGGGACGTGTACAATGGTAAACTCCTGGGACCCCCTCCCGGCCCGAGAAAACAACTTCTCCCTGTCCTCCCTGCATGTGCTAAGCATATGAGGCATTGTTAGGAAGACCCGCTCGACCTCAAATACGGTCTCGTGGGCCTCGAAGTGAAGGATATGACGGCCCTTGGCATAGGTGACCCCACTGCCATCGAGCCTTCTATCGCCAGACACCTTAATCCCTCTCAAGGTGGCCTACTTGCCCCCCCAAGCCCGTTCTGCCTCCAACCACCAGGCCTCTTACAAAGCCCCAGCCTTGGCTGTCAGGGCCCTCAACATCTCCTCCCTCCTCTCTGCATACCAGGCTGAACTCCTGGTCGACATGGGGCAGCAACTAGAGTAAGGGACCCCCACGCGCTCTCTGTGGAAGGAGATTGTCACAGTTAATGACCTTGTCCTCCGTAACGCCCGTCAGGCCGTCCAAGCCTACAGGCATTCCATGGCTCTCAGTGGCCGGAGAACGTGTGCTCAGGCTTAATCTGTCGGGCCTCCCTGACCGTGAGAAGCAGCGCATCGCGGGTGCCCCAGTAGAGCCTGGCTAGGCTCTCTTTGGCCCTGCCGTCGCCTTGATGCAACAACGTTGCGATGACAAGAAAAAGGAGGACGAAGAGCTTTAATTATGCCTTCCTAGGAAACCGGCACCATGCCAGGCGCCCCCCATGTGGCCACCCAACCCTCCTGCCACGGGGTGTCCTTTCCAGCACCCTGGTAAGGCAAAGCCACGCAACAAACCACCTCCTCAGCAGAGTAACCCACCCTCCGCTAAGCCCTGGGGAAGAATGTCTTTCACCGCGGCTGTGGCCAAGAAACCCCCCCAACTCTACCCCCTCTGACTCTAAATGTAAATGGCCGGCCTGATGCACGGCCTCAGGGGGCTTTGAGTCCACGTCAGCTATGAGTCCACGGCAGCCCCCCGGACTCCTATCCTGCCCTCCTAGTTCACCCCTTCAAAAAAAGGTTCTCTCTCGGTGGGGTCAGCCCCCCCCCATCCCAATCCCATTTCTAAGCAATGCCTCTTGCATTGGCTTGTGGAAGCTATAATTTTTGCATTTGAATCTAGGGGAGTGCAGCCTCCAGACGGCCTCAGAGCCCACTCCACGAGGGGCATGGTTTAGGGGAGTTTCATTGCAGGACATCTGTTCTGCTGCCAGCTGGGCTTCTCCCCATACTTTTGTACATTACTACCGGCTGGATGTTACCAGGACCCTGGTAGCTCATTCTGTCTTGGGGGTGAGTTCTTCATAGCCCTTCCCCTGTTAGCTCCTTTTCTTTATATATATATATATATATATATATATATATAAGAAAGAGTAAGAAAAAGGGGTTATGGGCCGGTTAGCCGTGCACATTCATGTCACCAAGCATGCATTTACGTTCCTGCCTGGGTGCTATTTTCATTGTATATATATGCTGCTGGGCTGATTTTTATGTTTGTGCCACTAACATGTTATTTATGCTCTGCCTGTGCACAGTTCTCACTTGTGTGCTTCAGGGTTGCCAGGTGTGTGATTATGGGACGTGTCAAGCACCGCCTCTGAGGTGACCGTTCCCTTAACTGGCTTACAGGGCCTCACTGTGAGTGTATTGGGCAATCGGGGAGCTGTCAATGTCTCCCATAGGTGGATCTTGAACACGAGATGATGAAAGAGAACAATAGGTTACTAGCGTAACCCCGGTTCTCTGAAACATCGAGTGGAGAGACCCCGCTTGCTGCATGAGAAGCGAATATACTTATTGAGGAACAGCAGTGGTGCAGGTCCTTATATGGTCTTAGGTAAGGGGGCGGGTCCTTACCGGGCATAGGTCACACGCTTCTGTCTGTCTAGCTAGACTTGGTGCAATTGGATGCTTCTGCAGAGGTCAGGTATGGATGCCCTTCCCATAGGTGGATCTCTCCACATGATGTTTCAGAGAACCGGGGTTACGCTAGTAACCTATTGTTCCTCATCAGCCACTCCTACAGTGAAAGATGAACCGCTCAGTTGCAGGGCAAAATCGATGTATTGAGCCAGATTGAAAGTTATCCGACTGCCGGGCATCATGGAGTAGACAGGCTCATTCAAGCCTGCACGAAAAAGTCCTTGAGGGTGATCTCATTAAAATCAAACTTGCTGGCCAGAGCACAGAAATCTTCCACACATTCCTCTATGGAACGGTTTCTCTAGCGTAAATGCAGTAGCTGAACTGCTGGGTTCATTTTGTGGTTGAGTATTCTGTAACGTTGAGACAGGCTGAAGACAGGAACAGACGATGATGATGAAGAGTGAACCCAAGTGCAATATTTATTAACAATGTGAAATCCAAAACTAAACAAACATTGTTGTTAACATTGACTTGACTTGACATGAACATTACAACAAAACAATACCTGAAAAAAGACAATGGCAAACATGAGAGCTTAAATACATGAACATGGGTAACCACATGACAGAGACAACCAATGATGAGACTAAACTAATGAACATGATAACAAGGCAATGAAACAAGAACAATGATAAAACAGGACTGATAACAAGACTCATAAACATAGACCAATGAAGAGACAGGACTAATAAACATGGTGGAAAATGTTTAAAACACATTAAAACATGACAATAATATTACTGTGATAATTCCCAGTAACAAATAAGTAGGACATCTACGGTATTTATTTATTTTATAATGATCCCCAAGTTTTTATGTTAATGCTGTCATAAATTGTTTTCTAAACTTAGGTATATTCACTACATTTCCATTAACAAAATTTATAACAAATTCATAAAAAATTTTCCACCAAAAAAGTTTATTGCTATTATTCTATATTTTTATTCCTTCTGTAAGACTATTTTAAATTAATTTGGGATCTTCTTTAAAGAATGTGACAGGCAAGTCAATTTGTAGTGTTTTTCATTTTATTTCAGTAAATAACTGAATAAGTTGTTGCTAATTAATTGGCTTTGAGTGACATTGGAGATTTGAAGGGATACAATGGTTTTAATCGATGGTGGTTTCAGACAGGACTATTTGTATCAAGTGTATCAATTTTACTTTCATTTGAAGTAATAATTTCATTGTATGCTTCTTTCTAGGCTCTCACTGCGCAGCCATTCATGGGTAGAGCAGGGAGAACAGAACTGAATTTATAGTGAAAGTCCAATCAGAGGGCAAATTCATTAAATCAGGGCAAGAAAAACGTAAAGTAGCATTGGTCGCAACAGGCAGGGAGGGAGAAAACCAGATGAAAAAAGCCTTAATTTAGAGACACACAAGGAACATACAAAACTCCCTGAACAAGTAGCAGGAACAGACAAAAAGCAGATGATCTAACACATGATGAGCTAAATAACAGGCAGAGTATAAATTCATAGGGGAAAAGAAGACACTAGCACAATAATTATGTGGGTATTTTTTTCTAAAATAATTCATTATTGTACTCATATTGTTATAAATACTGTAATAATCACACCTGTATGAAGTCTGTCTATCATCTGAGAAGTTACTAAAACCATTAGAATGAGAAAATATTTTGGTGAATTTTAGTGAATATTTTTCTAAAATAATTGATTACTGTACTTATAAAATTGATCATACTGTAATAATCTCACCTGTAGTAAGTCCATCTATCCTCTGGGAAGTTACTACACCCTTTAGAATGATAAAATGTAATTTTGGTAAATTTTAGTGATTTTTTTTTTTCTAAAATAATTGAATATTGTAATTATATAATTGATCATACTGTAACAATCTCACCTGTAGTAAGTCCATCTATACTCTGGGAAGTTACTACAGCCTTTAGAATGAGAAAATATCATTTTGGTGAATTTGAATGAATATTTTTCTAAAATAATTGATTACTGTACTTACATAATTGATCATACTATAATAATCTCACCTGTAGTAAGTCAGTCTATCCTCTGGGAAGTTACTACAACATTCTAAATGTGAAAATATAATTTTGGTGAATTTTAGTGATTTTTTTTTTCTAAAATAATTGTTTACTGTACTTATATAATTGATGATACTGTAATAATCTCACCTGTAGTAAGTCAGTCTATCCTTTGGGAAGTTACTACAACATTCTAAATGTGAAAATATCATTTTGGTGAATTTTAGTGAATATTTTTCTAAAATAATTGATTACTGTACTTATATAATTGATCATACTGTAATAATCGCACATGTAGTAAATCCATATATCCTCTGGGAAGTTATTAGAACATTCTGAATGTGAAAATGTATTTTACCTTTTTTTGTTTTGTTTTTCTTCATGTATAACTTGCAGTCAATTGAATGAATGAGTGGACATCTCCTATGTTTTAGCGTAGTGGGTGGAGTTTTCAGACGGTCCCTTACTAGTCAAAGCGCATCGGAGCATTTCAGGCATAATTTTGCAGCCACACCAAGCGTTGACTGTTCTGAATCCAATTTTTATGCCCATATAGTATAGTTGTACTCCCTTTAAACCAAGTATGCTAATTACATCTTTGTAAGATTGTCAACTAAAGAGAGCGCGGGTAAGAGAAACCGAATATTTAACGAATGTCGAATGTCAAACTAACTTTATTTGTCTATATAAAGGTCTAGGGTTTATGCGTTTGCCTAGACTACACTACTGAATTAATCCCATCATCTGAATCAGAACATGAACTCTCAATGGTCTTTCCTCTACCCACTGTAACGCCACTAAGACTGCTAACATTTCACCTGTATACACTGAAATATTTTCTGCGATTCTTTTATTGATTTCAATATGGAAATCTGGACCCGTGAATGCCACACCTACTTTGTTCTCCTTGCTTTTCTGCTAATCTCCGCTAACCCACTTCTAAATGACAGCAATAATTGAATGCAGGAAATGTACCTATATTGACACACTTCCTTCCATTATTACGCTAAATAAACTAAGTAAAATTATTATACTGAATTTACTTAATCCATTTAGTTATCTGCCACAGAGTGAATCTATTTTTTTTTTATTATTATTATTTTTTTTTTGTAATAACATTTTCACGGAGTTTACTTGCGATTACACCGGTCTGTTCCTCTTCATCCCAATTGACAGGAAACGTTGCCTCTTGTACTGGTCCGTCATTCCAGAGAGTGTATTGTGGTTTTATGTAATGTTGTGAAGACCGCATATGATTACATAGTACAAGTAAACATTTGTTTACTCTAACACGGTTTTGCTTTCAGTCATTGGTTTTTACAAAAAGCCGTTTCTAATTTTTTTGTGCTACTAATAGTTGCCTATGCGAGTATTAAAGCTATTTGCAAAAAAACTTAAATGAATAGTTCAGCAAAAAATGAAAATTCTGTCATTATTTACTAACCCTCATGTTGTTCCTAACCTGTATCCATTTATGTTTTCTTTGGAACAGAAAACACATTTTGAAAAAATGTCTTTATTTTTATTTAATTCTTTTTACATTTTTTGTACAAAAAATTAAAATCAATGGGCTCCTATGTTATTTTGGACTTTTCATGTTCTTCAAAATATCTTCTTCTGTGTTTCACATAAGAGATCGAGATTTTTAATGATGCAAGAGTGAGTAAATGATGACAGAATATTTGATTTTAGGTGAACTATTACTTTAAATACATGTTCAACAGAGATAGTCCATGTCAAAATGTTACAAAAGTGTGAACAATATACCAAAGAGCCTATAAAGAAATTCTGAATATTAATGAGAATTTATTGAGTTTATTAACTTTATTTATTAACTTTCTGAGAATGGACAGAGGAATGTAAGAATGCAAAAGAAATTTGATTTTATACTAATCTGCCATAATGGTTAAATGTTAAATGAATCACATTGTCAAACGTTTACTTTCTGAGAATGAACAGAGGAATTTAGGATTGCATTACAAACTGAACTATACACTAATTTTCCAATAAAGAATCTTTGTGTTATACTTTCCCAAAACCAGCCGATCCATGAACAGCCTCTATTAGGATCTCAAGAAGATCATCCTCAGAAATAATACCTCTTGGTAGGTACAGCACTGTTGAACAGGTAGAGGCATGGGGAAAACTCTTACATCCCATCTCTTGGTCGTAGAACTGAATTTCAGCCTGCTGTGAGAATCCAAGGGGTGGCACTGCATCTGCTCCAGTCACAAATATGAGCAGGTCTTCAAAGGACAGCTGCACTTCTTTTTCTGTACAATATAAGTTACATCACAAAAATTCAGTTTACTTGCTTAATTGTTCCTTTCGTGTATCAATCCATTTATTTACATAAGTGTAAATTATGCCTAAACACTGTTTACACACACACAAAAGCCAAACTTTTTGCTTATTTGTAATGATACTGTCAATACAGTAGAACCTCACTATTTGACAAACACTGAGAATGCGTGTTATGAATTTTACATAAATCTTATTTTCAGGAACAGCATCTGTGAAATACTGTTTACAAGATATGGGCATCCCTGTTGTACATGAAGAAGCAAAAAAAAAATAAATAAATAAATAAATAAAAAATGAATTATAATATAATAATGAACAAAATAATAATAATTGAAGGCTCATTTGACTGTTCATCAGCAATCATGAATTTCATGGTTTAAGATACTTAATTTTATGGATCAAGTAAAATATAGCTCATATCTTCAATTGAACTGAGGAGACATTCCCAGGAGAACGTTGTGTCCTCCTCAGTCTCCCGCCTGTTGGACCCGACCTCACTCCAGACAACTTTAAATAGTGATCAGAATGATATTCTATTCAGCTTTCCCTCTTTGCGGGTAAAGACTTTCTTGAAGGCCTCCCAGTGCTTTTCCACTGTGTCCCACAGTCTACCACACGAGTTAACCTCGTGTTTGAATTGGTTTATCATGTTAGCCGATCTGAAAGTGAATAACATATATAAAGACCAAATTTTATGTAGACAATTAAATCGAAATGTTCAACATTAGTACATTAACACTGATGTTTAAAATTACAGGTGTCACCAATCAGATTCTATTCTTTCATATGCAATTTTATGTAACTGAATGTTTCTAAATGTTGCAAAATGTTTCTGTCTACTCGCTGCATCAGTATGCATCAATACCACCTGATGAAATGCATTATTGAAATTATCTCTTTAAACTTGACATTTAATTACATTTCATCACTAATAATACCTGTGGAAAATGACATAAATTTGGGGAATGCATTCAAGTTTAGCATCATATATCTGTGGCACTCCACAATCAGCGATCCATTCCCCAAGATCTTGTTGAAGCTTAACACAATTATCTTCTGTGTTGCACTGCTTAATCTTCAGCAACAAATTAAAAACAAACAAACAAACAAAGAAAAACAAATGAAAAATTCACTGCAAGTTTCAAACACAGAGAAAACAATATAATCACTAATCTGCTTGTCAACTTTTAACTACTTGTCCTCAACTACTTGGAATATGTTTGTGAGTGAGTAAATACCAGTGAGTGAAAACCTTTAGGACATTTTCCTGCACATCCCTGTCTGGTAACACCTCACTTTTGAAGTTGTCTACATCTGTAGCCTGGCCACACATTAGCGCATACAACAATGGGTCTAATGCTCTAAGGCTGGGTCCTCCGTGTATTAGAGACAATGCAGTCAGTTTCCCTGTCATGTAATACTTGCCCTGCTCTAAGGCTGACTGATCATATGTAAAAAAGAGGTTTCCTTCCTGTCCCTCAAAAACTCCCAAGGATGACTGGACCTCCTTCATCAATAGCCTATAATAAATTAAAGAAATGGTTTTGGTTGTAATAATCACATCTATGGCTGCAAAAACTTAATTGGTAGAATCGATAAAGAAAATAACCAACAACAATTTTATTTACGATTATCGGGTCTGTGCGCCGTGAACAGAGAAACTCATGACCTCCCTTTACACTACAGTAACCACAGAGCAGGCAATAGTTACTAACCCAATTTGTCAAATCCAGGAGAGAACTTTGTTAAATGCTTTTGAGCAGTTTCATGTCAGTTGCTCTGTCAGGCGCATGTGCTGTTTAATGTGCTTCAGAGTTTTTTGTCCCCAGCAAATAACTTAAAATTGATGGTTATATGAGGGTCACGTGACGCCATGCAGGGAGCAGACGTGTGAGCAACGAGCTCTGCGCAGTTTGCAAAGTTTTTTATTATTTTTATGTGATAACCTGGTGAAATTAGATACAGTCAGTTACACATTTGCTCTTTGAGGTAAAATATGGCAAAGAAGTCAAAATCCTCGGGCTCTGGAGACATTAAAAGACACTTACGTGCTCAGGATGAAAGCCGCGTTAGGCCTACAGACCGGGGACTCGATTTGGTTGGTGCGACTTGAGGAGATCCAGCGTCAACTGTCCAACATGTCAGTGATGCTGATGAGGATTCTTGCTGACTTGGAGGATCTCGCTGTTATACATCGATCGATTACGGCGATGGAATCAAAATTCTCTGAGTTTGTCACAAGAGTGACGGATGTTGAGAGACAAATCGATTGTCTTGAGTCACCGGAGCGGGAATTACCCGCTAATCCACCCGTGACCAATGTTGATTTGGAATGTGTTCTTGGAAAAATTGAAGATCTTGAGAATAGAAATTGCAGGAATAATGTCCGAATTGTTGGAATTCCTGAGCATGAGGAGGGCAGAGATATGGTGAAATTCTTGGATGAACTCTTCCCGAGTCTGCTCGACATAACGGGCTGCGGGCTGGAAATCGAGCAAGCTCACAGAGTTCCGGTGGGTAGATCAACTGAGGGAAACGGGCCCCGATCGATTTTGGTTGAATTTCTGAGATCATCCGATAAAGATCTTGTGTTGCGTTAGGCGAGGAACAAGGGAAGGCATTCTTTGAAGAATTACAGTATTTTCTTGTTCTCTGACTTTGCGAATTTGACAAGAGAAACGCGAGCGATTCAAGGAGTGTAAGAAACTCTTGCATCAAAGAAATATCGTTTTTGCACTGATGTATCTAGCCAGACTGAGAATAGAGACGAAGGACGGTCGCAAAGTCTTCACATGTCCGAAACAAGCACTGTCTTTTATACAATCTATGAGTGAGTAAATCATTGGGGTTTTTCTCATGTAAGTGGATCGACTCGCTGTTCATTGACTCTACTGTTGGAGGAAGTTGGGCATCATTTTTGTTTCTTTTTGCGTTGACTGTTTGTTTGCTGGAATAACACTTTTCCTTAAAGAATCTTTTGCATTGACGAAAGATCGCTTCTGCACTGAAGTTCCCAGCCAGATTGAGATTAGACACTATGGATGACTGCAAAATGTTTACATGCCCACACAAAGGATGTCTTTTTTACTGTTGGCGGTCTGAGTAAATCATGGTGTACTCTTTTCATGTGCCCTCTGAGTGAACTTGACTCTTGATCACCCGAGGAACCGGGATTCCTGTTTTGCTGCTGTTTATGATGGTTCCGCCTAGCGGCTGGAGTTTGCTTTGTGGAGTAACACTGCTTTGGGACAGTTTTGTGGATGAACCTGCATGTTCTTTGTTCTTATGCCTCCTGTTGGCTGGTATTTGATTTGCGGAGTTTTTCTGCCGGACATTGGAATGATTACATCATCTGCTGCATTCATAAGCAACCAGTTCACCGTTCATCTTGACTGTTCAAGGACACTGAACAGTTTATAGCGGCTGGAATTTTGTTCTGTGGAAGAACACATCTTTGAGTCAGTTCTGTGAATGAATCTATACGTTACATGTGTTTATGATTACAAATTTGTGAGGTTAAATTGAGCAATCCGATGGCAAAGTTGTCGCGGGGGCTCTTGCAGGCGTGCATAGACCTTTTGAGTTTGGAGGGATTGACGGCGGTTGGCACTCTCGTGCGTGGGGTTAATGTGCATGTTTTTTTTGTTTTTTTGGTGGGGGGGGGGGGGGGGGTGGTTCGGGGTTTGAATGTTGCACTAATGGGGATTTCTATTTTTTTTCTATTATATCAAGATGTCAATCATTAATATGAATGGATTATCCCTCTCCACATGGAATGTGAATGGGTTGGGGCACCCCATAAAAAGAAGAAAGGTTGTTACTTTTCTTAAGCGTAAGAAATATGATATAGTGTTCCTTCAAGAAACACATCTTTCCCCACAGGAAGCTGAAAAATTTGGAAGATATGGGGTGGACATGTTTTTTAGTGCTGGCTCAAGTAAGAGCAGGGGAGTTATTATATTGATAAATAAACATCTACAATTCAAATATCTCAGACAGATTAAGGTTAAATAGTCATTATTGTTTTAGTTGAAATTCAGGGACAAAGGCTGATTTTGGCTAATTTTTATGCAGCTAATGCTGATGACAAGGGCTTTTTTATAGACCTTGACGGGATGTTGCAAACCGCTGGCACCCCTTATGACATAATATTGGGAGGAGACTTTAATCTTTTGATGGACTCAGTTCTTTATCATAGTGAAGCAAAAGTGTGTAAGCCCCCTAGAGCAACATTGATGCTTGACAGGATGTGTAAAAATCTTGGTCTTGCAGATATCTGGCGACTTTTGAACCCATCTGGTAGGGACTATACATTTTTTTCATCAGTTCATACAATCTATTCTAGAATAGATTTTTTTTTTTATATCTAAATCCCTCATTTCATCTGTTGTCGATTGCTCAATTGGAAACATCTTAGTCTCAGATCACGCCCTGGTGAGTTTAGAGATGTTGCCACATACGGAGAAAAAGAAATCATATAGGCGCTTTAATGCATCCCTTTTGCAAAATCCTGATTTCCAACAAATGTTAAAGGCTGAAATCAGTGTTTATATGGAGACCAACTGGTCCTCAGTATCCTCTGTGGGCGTGGCTTGGGAGGCACTTAAGGCGGTTCTTAGGGGTTGGATCATACATTATGCCTCATTCCTCAAAAAAATCCAAAGCATAAGAACTTGTGGAATTGGAAGGGAATATTAAAAGGGCAGAGGCAGAGCTGAAATGTTGTATGTCGTCACAGAGAATTGACCCGATTGAAATATAGATATAATGCTATTTTGTCGCGGAAAGTGGAGTTTTGGTTATTCATGGCAAGACAGTCATACTTTGAGTCAGGGGACAAAGCAGGGAAGCTTTTAGCTAGATATATAAAACAGAGAGAGTCTTCTACCATTCCCTCAATAAAATCTTCTGCCGGTGAAATTTTTACCTCGACCAGTGATATTAATAATGCTTTTAGGGAGTTCTATTTTGATCTCTATAGTTCCACGTCTTCATCTACTGATGAAGTTATTGGAAAATTTGTGGATCCATTAGAACTCCCTAATCTGACGACCAAGCAAAAAAACTCTTGATTCTGAGATAACCTTGGAGGAGCTTGACGAGCTCTGGGGCCAGATGGATTTGCTGCTGAATTTTTTAGATCTTGTGCAACAGAACTGGCTCCACTTTTGACAGAAGTTTATACAGAAGCATTAAAGATTGGAAAGCTTCCCCCAACCATGACACAAGCCCGGATCAGTCTGATTCTTAAAAAGGACAAAGATCCAAGCGAGTGTAAAAGTTACCACCCAATTTCCCTGATCCAGTTAGATGTAAAAATGTTGTAAAAAATTCTGGCTAACCGATTAAGTAAAGTTATGACATCTCTTATACATATAGATCAGGTGGGGTTTATTCGGGGCTGTAGCTCTTCTGATAATATTAGGCGTTTCATCAATATCTTGTGGTCAGTGGTGAATGATCAGACTCCGGTCGCTGCCATCTCACTCAACGCTGAAAAGGCATTTGATATGGTTGAATGGGATTATCTTTTTAAGATTTTGGAAATGTATTGGTTCGGGAGTACATTTATTGGTTGGATTAAGTTACTTTATAGACACCCTGTAGCAGCAGTACAAACAAACGGATTAATTTCAGATTATTTTACTCTATAGGGGCACCTGGCAGGGTTGCCCACTTTCCCCATTATTGTTCTGTCTTGCCCTGGAACCATTAGCAGTCGCGATAAGAAAAGAGAATGATTTTCCAGGTGTGATTGCGGGAGGTGTGGCGCATAAGCTTTTGCTTTATGCAGATGATATTTTATTATTTGTCTCTCACCCTTCATTTGGAATGATAAGCGTCCCACATTGCACTTCAAAAAATTACATAGGCCGATTGACAAAGGTGGACTAGGCCTAGCCAAGATTTTGTTTTATTATTATGCTTTCGGTCTCAGACATTTGGCTCATTGGTCGCTTCCACCTGAAAGGGCCCCTCCTTGGTTTTGTATTGAACAAGAAGTTCTTGCACCTATTTCGCCATTGCAGGGCCTGTCCATCAAATTAACCGGTGAAATTAAGTTACACACAGTCATCTCGCATTTGAACTCGGTATGGACGAAAGTGTCCAGAGTGTTTAATTCGGACATTTATTTGAATGCTGCTTCGAGCATATGGTTGAACCCAAAATTATGTACTGATAAGTCCCTCTTCTGTTGGTCAGAGTGGATTGTCAGGGGGGTTACTGCACTCGGTGATCTATATGAGAATGGAGTGTTGAGATAAAATGTCAATTTATGTGTCTGCTTTCTTACGAAGGCAAGCCGCGACCGCATCGTTGCCATGGACATGTCCTCGCAATGAGTACATGACCATCCACGAACGCTGTCTCCACGTGAGCAGTGCCCAGACACGAAAGACAGTGATCGTGACCATCAGAAGGTGAGAGATAACGAGCGCAACCAGGAATAACACACAATCAGAAAGGTATCTTTAAAAAGACGTTCCGTGTGTGTCGCTCTTTTAGAGAAAAATACTCTTATTTCTGCCGAAGTGCCCAGGGGCATTCTCTGCAGTGCACCAGTGCAGAGGAGGAAGAAGCCGCTGAAATACACTGTCAGATCCAGCAGAGGTGAATGAACAGTCGTGGGAATTCAGCTCAGTGAGCATGACTGTTCGGCTCCGAAGAGAAAATCTGAATGAGTGGTTGCATACCAGCTCCTTTTATACCTGTATGTCCGGGGGAGTGGCATGCAAATTCCACTCGCCAATTCTTTTTTTTCAAAAAAGCAGAGGTGTTTGGGGCTCCCAAGAGTGACCCCTAGTGTCACTACATCGACACAACATCGAGTGAGTGACAGATAGGGAAGGCTTTTAGTCTGTGTATGACTGTCGAAGACAAAGTTTGATGCTTTGGCTTCTTTTGGAACCATTTTCATTGGTGGAGAAAAAATTATAATATTTTTCTTATTAAAATATAAGTTACTAAATGTTATTTGGTTGCTTGTTGAACTGTTGTATTAAAGCGGCTGAATAAATCTACATTATAGACATATTATGGGCAGAGTGATACAAACAGCAAATATACTTACTGGCTGAAGATCAATGAAGGCCTTTCTAGCCTCATCAGTGGATGGACAGAAGCCCTTTCGACCAATTATGTAGACTGTCGGTGGAAGGAGAAGAGGAAGATGAGCTACATCACCTCTACTCTCTGCAGAAAAGAGGCATAAAAAGTCAAGAACAGGACCAGCCACTACACACATACACTGACATTATTGTGATGACCTCAGCCACAACAAAAATAACAGTGCAACTATGATGCTAAATACTATTTTTAAGTTGCCTTTTATTTAACATCTAAAACCACCTCACCTTGTGGAATGTCCTCCAGAGGCTGATTCAACTTTTCTTCCCTTATCGCAATGCTTAACATTTTGACAGCAAAGAAAGTGACCCATGACTCAAACAGCTTCAGCCCAGTTTCTCCATGAACCTGATCAAAGTCTTGTGAAATCTAATAATGGGAATGAGATGTTATTAAAGTACATTTTAAACATGAAATGGACACTTTTAAATATTTCATTAAACCCATACCATGCCAGCTGTGTTCAAGAGATGAGGGAACTCGTGGAAAACCTCTGCAATGCTCTTTGTCCCATTCTGTCGAATCCACTTAGCTCTGTATAATGCTGTTTCCTTCATATTCTCTACCACTTGGTTAAAGGGTGCATGATTATTTTTTAGCCAGTTCACAAGACTTTGGGCTCTCTCTGTTGGTATAATTGGATCTGTTTTTGGAGAGATGTAGTTTGACATTTAAGCAATATCACACAACCATTAGTGCTGTTCTGAATATCAGCAGAACTGTGTTTCGACAATAGGCACAAGGCTGCAGTTAGTTTAGCTAGTTATTTTAGCAAACAGTTTCAAAAGCAAAAAACAACAACAAAAAAAAACAACATCAAACAACTCTGTCTGCAGTGCTCTCTGCACTGCTTACTCAGATTCATTCATAAATGATACACAGCTAATTTGAAATGATTATCATAAATTGTGATTTTTTATCTCCGATCATGCTAAAAAAAAAAATATATATATATATTTTTAAGACCGGTCCAGCTAATGTGCATGTACATTCTCAAGTTAACTGACAAGTGACAAATATTGTCTGTATCTGTAAGGCAGGACTTCCTTTTCTACACCCGCCATATTGGATGTTCAAATTCTCACACTCATTTTGAATAATGTATCAAAATCCCCCTCACTATTTGCAAAGCAGCAATGACAAGTGGAATGATACAAATGAAGCTTTTAAATGCTATTTTACTAAATAACAGTACTCTTGGAAAACAGCTTAGCCAATTAGATTCAAGGACCTAAACTAACTGTTATATAATCATAGATAGCAATTGTTCTGAAAAGGCTTACATTTTTCCAAGCCTTACCTGGAATTATTATTGCAGGCCGATCTTCTTCTTGACTTTGGGGTCTTCTAAGATTCCTCATTCTTTTTCGGATGTTCCTTAGACGTTCCTCAATGAAGCCTGTGGCTGGTCGGTGGTTTCGACCTGGTGTGTAAAATGCCTCCTTAAAAATTATAACAAAAATATTCTGACAAATACAAATATTGATCCAAATTAAAAATATGTAAATGGACAAAGAGACAAATATTATTAAGTTCTTACATAGCCATTGCCTTTGGTGTCCTTGAGGCATGGAAATTCCTCAGTTAAAGCCAATGCCATTGCTTTCTTTGTGTCAGAAGTTGTCCTACACAATAAATAAAAAGTCTTCAATAAATCCAAGTTTTATTCTGGGTGTAGTTAAAGTAAAATTGTCACTCACGTTTCATCAAACTTTTCAATTAGAAAGGACACCAGGATTTGCACCATTGCGCATCTTTATTTAATCGTAAAGTATTTGTCCTTCTCTAAACTCTCTACAATCCCTTTTCCCTCAATGGAGGACATGAAAATACTTTTAATATTCTGAAAACATGAAACAGTGAAGCATAGAAAAAATAGGTTTGCTATGATATACTGATAGTAACATATATTTTCAAAAGCCATATTTAAAAGCAGAATTATTTGCATGAACAAAAAGAAATGGCAAAATTACAAATGTGGGTATTATTTGAATGAATTGCAGTGGCATAGTTGCCGACTGTTGTACGTCTCCTGCTGGCATATTGATTTCTGCAGTTTCAGTTACATTAACGGCCTGGGGAGTAGCATTTCCAACCTATTGACAAAAGGAAAGTCAGCTTTAATACATTTTTTTATGGACCTTAGTCAGGGTAGATGCCATATTTAATTTTATTGCAATAGAAAACAGACTTTTCACTGGGTTGTACTTTTAAATATTGTGTCAATCCTTCAGCTTACGAAACATTAAAAATACATCATGCCAAAAGAAATCCCAAAAATCCAGAACACACAGGTGATAATTAGACATGAAAAATTAAATATGTATGCTGACTAAGGTCTATAGAGGTAGTAAGAAAAGGTTTTTAAAAAAGTGCATTAGGGTATGCAGAATGGCCAGTGCTATGAAAAATTATTTGCCCCCTTTACATGTTTGAATGGCTGAAATAAATAAATGAACACTAGACGTGGCATTGACAAAGTACTGACTTGAATTCTAAGAAAGCAGTTCATGCTTGAAGATCTGGTCAGTCAGATTTCTGCAAAGAGTAGGCTAAGATTCCATCACAGAGATGAACAAGGCTCATATCTAATAACAAGTGGTTTAGTTGCAGTATTATTGTGTATAAGTGTTGTCCAACCATTTTCACATGGGTTATTTGAGTTTATATTAACTATTCTCAATGAAAGAATGAGTTAAAAAAATAATAATAATAAAATAAATACTGCATACTGTGCATCCGGAAAGTATTCACAGCGCTTCACTTTTTCCACATTTTGTTATGTTACAGCCTTATTCCAAAATGGATTAAATTCATTATTTTCCTCAAAATTCTACAAACAATACCCCATAATGACAATGTGAAAGAAGTTCATTTGAAATCTTTGCAAATTTATTAAAAATAAAAAACGGGAAAAAATAAAAATAAAAAAATCACGTACATAAGTATTCACAGCCTTTGCCTTGACACTCAAGCTCAGGTGCATCCTGTTTCCACTGATCATCCTTGAGATGTTTCTACAACTTGATTGGAGTCCACCTGTGGTAAATTCAGTTGATTGGACATGATTTGGAAAGGCACACACCTGTCTATATAAGGTCCCACAGTTAACAGTGCATGTCAGAGCACAAACCAAGCCATAAAGTCCAAGGAATTTTCTGTAGACCTCCGAGACAGGATTGTATAGAGGCACAGATCTGAGGAAGGGTACAGAAAAATTTCTGCAGCATTGCAGGTCCCAATGAGCACAGTGGCCTCCATCATCCGTAAATGGAAGACGTTTGGAACCACCAGAACTCTTCCAAGAGCTGGCCGCCCGGCCAAACTGAGCGATCGGGGGAGAAGGGCCTTAGTCAAGGAGGTGACCAAGAACCCGATGGTCACTCTGACAGAGCTCCAGCTTTCTCTGTGGAGAGAGGAGAACCTTCCAGAAGAACAACCATCTCTGCAGCACTCCACCGATCAGGCCTGTGTGGTAGAGTGGTCAGACGAAGCCACACCTCAGTAAAAGGCACATAACAGCCTGCCAGGAGTTTGCCAAAAGGCACCTGAAGGACTCTCAAGACCATGAGAAACAAAGATTGAACTCTTTGGCCTGAATGGCAAGCGTCATGTCTGGAGGAAACCAGGCACCGCTCATCACCTGGCCAATACCATCCCTATAGTGAAGCATGGAGGTGGCAGCATCATGCTGTGGGGATGTTTTTCAGTGGCAGGAACTGGGAGACTAGTCAGGATCGAGGGAAAGATGAATGCAGCAATGTACAGAGACATCCTTTTGAAAACCTGCTCCAGAGCACTCTGGACCTCAGACTGGTGCGAAGGTTCATCTTCCAACAGGACAATGACCCTAAGCACACAGCCAAGATAACAAAGGAGTGGCTACGGGACAACTCTGTGAATGTCCTTGAGTGGCCCAGCCAGAGCCCAGACTTGAACCCGATTGAACATCTCTGGAGAGATCTGAAAATGGCTGTGCACCGACGCTCCCCATCCAACCTGATGGAGCTTGAGGGGTCCTGCAAAGAAGAATGGGAGAAACTGCCCAAAAATAGGTGTGCCAAGCTTGTAGCATCATACTCAAAAAGACTTGAGGCTGTAATTGGTGCCAAAGGTGCTTCAACCAAGTATTGAGCAAAGGCTGTGAATACTTATGTACTTGTGATTTTTTTTTCCTTTTTTTTTTCTGTTTTTTATTTTTAATACATTTGCAAAGATTTCAAACAAACTTCTTTCACATTGTCATTATGGGGTATTGTTTGTAGAATTTTGAGGAAAATAATGAATTTAATCCATTTTGGAATAAGGCTGTAACATAACAAAATGTGGAAAAAGTGAAGCGCTGTGAATACTTTCCGCATGCACTGTAGTCTTTTCTCAGGTTCTTTTTCTGCAATACTAAATTTTGCAAACATTTAGTTTTGTTAATAGGCATTAAAAGAGAATATTGTGAATGGGGCAAATAATTTTTTTTAGGCATACAAAATTTTACTAAAGAGTTTACTCACGTGACTCTAGTCCTCAAAAACTACAAAATGTTCTTCTGCTGCGTGTTGGACAAAGGGGCATGACTGTGTATATAAACCTTTAAAAAATGATTTAAATTGCTCTGAATGCATTTTGAGGCAAAATAAAAAGTAATATATTTACAACATAAACAATATCTCAGAGTGTTTAAAACACTCTGTATTGCAAGGAAACATACAAGATGTCATCATTCTCTTTAAATGAATGTACCGCATGGAGGGGATGGTAATCTAAAAGATTATCGACATCCACAGCTTCAACACAGTGTGTAGGCTGAACTCCACATGCAAAGAAGTGCCGATCGAACCAAACTGTGTCCCACTTCTGAATAATAAGCTTGACTACAGTATTAATAGCCATGATGCTTCACACATGTCCAAACGCAGGCTCACCATCTTGGTTACAGGCCAAATATACTGTCATTCCAGGTCTATATTCAGTGCCTCTGACCTTGACCCAGGCAGGTAAATACACTTCTGTACAAGCTGGAACAGCCTCATGACCACTTTGAATGTCTCAAGAATGGTACCAAGAAAAGTACAATGACCGGGTTCCACTTCAATGTTTTGTGCAAACACAGAACCTGACAGAAATGTGTAGCACTGCATCATTTGGTGGCGAAATGCCATTGTCTTGCATATGTTCTTGAAGTTGCAAGTAACATGGCTAACACGTTTTAAAAACAAACGCTTTGATTCAAAACGCACTGCCCAGAAGTGAACCAGTGGTCCCAACTTCATGATTGATCTGAGATTGTGCAGCATGAAGCGATGCTTGGGGCGTAGGTGGAGATGTGGGTAGAGCTCCAAAATCAAACTATGATGCTCTTGGATTATGTGGGTTAGAAAAATTGTGGCTCCTGGTGTAATAGATGGAAAAAAGATGAACTCCATACAAAGTAAAAGCAGGAGCAGTAGATCCCAGTTCCTGTTGCCAAGTGGAATAAGATCGCCAATCATTACAGGCAGCAATTTTAACAAGCACCACATTTGAGAAGCAGACTGGTGCATACCCCCATCAGGGTTATGGAGCTCACTTTTTCTGATGGGGGTAGGTTGATTGCGCTTATCGCAAAAGCCGTAATCAAAGCTGGTGATCCTGTAGTTCAAGGTATCAAGGGAGAGATGTTTTTCCTCAGTTAGAGAATTTAGAACTAGCTTAACCACAAGTGGCCCTACTCCTTCCAGGATGTCATGCATGATGCCAGGTGTAAAATTATCAATGACATGAAAGAAGTGCAAGGAATTTAGTGCACTTTCCTCTCTCACACCTGTACCTGAAGGATCACATTCACTGAGATCAGCTTTGTAATTTTCTTCATTACAAAGAAGTGACTGGTCCTCACTTGTCTGTACCTGTAACACATCTCTGTGCACCCTGCACCACCGGCACACATAGTTGCCCGAAAAACTCTGTGTGTAGCCAAGAATGCCATTCAAGCCCAAGTTATCTCCACACTCCTGAGCAACTCCAAACTTTACTGTGCCTTGGAAATGAGTTAAGCCTATATATATGCCTTCTGCCTCAAGGGACTTTAACTCATCAATGATGGGCTTCAGCACTGCACCAAGACCATAAGTCTTGGCATCATCAACCTTATAAACTGCCTACAGAAAATGAGAATTTAAACTCAACAACAACTCTGGAGGCAAGCTCTTTATTGTGAAGTAAAGGAATCCAAGTTTGTGGACTACAGTTTTGGATCCTAATGGATTGACTGTCTCAATCATCATTGTACAATACCAAGGGAATGGTAAACTCTTTGGAGAATAGTGCATGTACACGGCAAAACTCCCCATCATAAAAATCCTGTAGGACATCAACGTTGTCCCTTTGCTGCCACTGGAGCGCTGCTTGTAGTACACCTAGATATTCAATGATTTTTGTCAAAAGGGGCCTGAGGGGCACCCTTTGAAAAGTACCCTGCACTGCAACCTGTCGTACTGTGCCTGTGTTTGAAGCCCTTTGCTGTATATACGACACACCAGGAAACGCTTCTTCAATTGGCTCTATGAAATTGCCTGACTGAGTAAAGTATGCCATCTGTTTTGTATGAGACTCAAGACCTTTAAATGGTTCAGATGCAGTATTAAATTCCTCTCTGAGAATTTTTACCTCAGGTATTTCCTCCTGCCCTAATCTCTGAAAAACAGACATTGTTTTGTTTTGTAAATCAGTGACAATGTCATGAATCAAAGATGATGTTTCCTGAATCACATAATTGACAGCACTAAAGGTCTGAGATGACCTGGCCCTCAAACAGGCCAAGAATAGGGCAACCCTGTTGGTGACCCCCTCAGGCCCAAGGTCATCCCAATCATCATCTGAACCCTCCTCATCTGGTTCCAGAACAGCAGCAACAGCTGTAGTTCTAGGTGGTTCCATTTCAGGAGCACTAGGCCCATCTCTCGCATTACACTGCTCATGCTGCAGAATGTGCCGTTTATAGGACCTCATGTAATAAAATGTCCTCCTTCAGCCATGTTCACAACACTTAAAATGTGTACTCGCTGATGTTATGTTATGCACTGCCCTTAGATGTGTGAAAATACTTTTTAAATCATCCGGTATGAACAAATCGCATTTAAAACATGCGTACCCCATATTTGTTCATAAGATCTTGGTGGTACTTCATAAACTTCAGGCGAACACCAATTTTTGGTATGAGGTTTGCAACTGCAGTCTCATCAAGAAGTATGAAACTTTCCTCATCTATTTCCTCATCTGCAAATCAAAATAGAAAAAAAACACATTAAAAGGGATGGTTTACATAAAAATGCTTATTCATCTACTCTAATCATCTGCACACTATGTAGCATTTCACATTTATCCTCTATATTGTGTGACCCCCACTACTCACCCTCATGTGGAACATAAAAAGTTTTTAGCAGAACATTTTAGCAGAAAGTAATGTTATAACAAATGAAGCTTTCATTTAATTTCCAAAATGTTCTGGAGTCATCTTTAAGCTTTTCAAAAGAGTATCGTGTTTTTACATTATTTTTCTCTTTAAAAAAAAAAAAAAAAAAATCTTTAAGCCCCTAGTGAGCAAGCCAAAGGCGACTGTGGTAAGGAACACAAAACTCCATAAGATGATTATAGTTTACGGTTTCTGATTCGTGGTTTATGGAGAAAAAAACCATGGGAGAACACAGGCTCACCAGGGGAGCCAGTTCCCCTCTGACGAACAGCATGAATATAATGCTGATGTTAGTTTTCTGTCACTGAAAGTCATGGATTATATGAGTAAATTCGGTTTAAATTTTAGTTTAAATTATTTAAGTATGAACTGTAAGATTGATGATTAAGTGTTTTAGAAGTCAATTTTGAATTAATCACAGCAGTGCAGAAAGATGAATTATCCTTTGATGTTTGGATGGTGAAGGCTTTAGTTGACAGCAATTTATAGTGCAGGTACTCCATTTTAACAGAGAGTAGTAAGACATTGCAGGCAGAGGTCAGCGGCGAAAAGTAAAGCGAGCAGAGTCGAGTCGAACCGTAACGTGCAGTGGAAAAGTGGGTGCTCTCTTCCATACAAGTTGTTTCTGGAGCTTGACAGTCTCTGGTTACTGTTTGTTTTATACAGTGACCAGAGACTGTCAAGCACCAAAAACAATAAGAAAAGCACCGTAAAGTGGTTCACTTGACTGTAGTCTTCTCAAACCTAAAAATAGCTTTGTATGAAAAACAGATCCAAATTTAAAATGAAAGAACAACGTGGTAATCTACATTATGCCACAAATGCTGTCGATTGACCTTAACTTGTATTGAACCTGCAATATCCCTTTAAGAACTTAAATTTTACTCTGCTCCACACAAAGCTATCTTATGGTTTTACAAGACTTAAATAGATCATTGTAATGCTTTTACAGTCAGAAGGTAGTGTAACTATTATGCAGAAGCTCTTGTGTGCTCCACAGAAGACAGTCAAACGTGTTACATGAGGGTGAGTAGATGAATATAATCAATAACTTATATCTATAAAAGGTTTAGATTATAATAGTGTATAATAAACCTGAACTTACCATTAAACTTGTCCACAAGACTGGGTAACTGCCACTCTATAATTTTCCCCTCACAAACTCACCCATGAGATGTTCTGAATTGAAAAGACATTTTGAATTACATTTCTTACCTAAAACCTTCATTAATTTATGTAAAGAAACCACTCTTGGTTACAAGTGAAGCATGCTTCACATCAGCTCACCACACACAAGCAGCAGCGCATGTTTCTGGGAATCCTGTTTCTTTAAACTGAAGTCCGATATCGTGACGTTTTATATACTTTAAATGCGTTTATAATGTCAAATTTAGGTGGGTTTTTTTTTTTTTTTTTACATTCGAGGTTCAATAATAATATAATTACTCATATACTTTGACGGACCAAAAGACTCTGGAAATGTTCCGTTAATAACACTTCAAGAAGATATTACATCAGAGTTCTCACACACTTTTTTTTTACTTTGCGAGTAAATTTCTAACAGTCAATTTGAGGTGACAGTCGCAACCCGGCAGTTTTTAAACACTGTTTTGATGTTAGTCTAAATAAAAAGTTAGTGAACTGTTGTGATGCAACATGCTATTATATAAAAAATATAATAAAATATGCTACAAACTTACCTTTAAACACTTGCGTCCAGTGTCTTTGCCCCTTTGTCCATTAGAAATGACAGTTGGATTTAAATTTCTCGGTGCGCGAGCGATCCTCTCTGTAACAACCCAGCAATTGGTTAAAACAACCCAATGAAGTGACCCAGCAGATTTAACATAACACCTGGAAAAATTATTCTACCCAAACAGTGTTTAACATGTGCTAAAATAACCCAACAAAATGACCCAGCATTCAACCCATCATTCTTGGTTAAAAAATAACCCAGCAAAATTTAGAGTCTGTGCTCTTCCAGTTGTGTGCAACATGATTGACAAGATGAAGTCTACCCATCATATTCTTCACCTACAGTCCGAAGAGGGAACACCTACTCGTGGAGGATGCACACTCTACCGGACCGAGGAAACCCCTGATTGACATATGTCGCACAAGATGGGCAGAAAGACATGACACCTACAGCCACTTTTATAGTGCCTTCGTCTTTATTGTTAAAGCTCTAGAAGTCATCGCACTTGGTCTCCATACAGAAGATTACAGCCAAGATGTCACCACTGGATGGCAGGGCAAGTACAAAGCAGGGCTCCAAAATTTCAGTTTCATCCTGACCTTCCTCACCGTCTATCAAGTTTTGTCCCACCTTACAGACATCACAATGAAGCTGCAAAGAACCTCAGTTGACATCGTCTAGGCATTTAGCATGGTAGATGAGGTCAAGAATATCTACAAGGAGCTACGTGAGACAATTGAGAATGACTTCAACCAGATCTACGAGCAAGCAATCAGGATGGCTGCTCAGGTCAATGTGCAGCCTACCAGTCAACCACGGGCTGCTTAAAGTAAGACACACAGAGAAAATGTACCTGCTGAAACTGTGAAGGACTACTATCGTCGTAACATGGCTATATCTTGGAGTTTGAATCCAGATTTAGTCCACTATCTGTAACCGCATCAAGAATCCTGTGTCTAATTCAGTCTATACAGTGCAACTCAGATGTGACAGTGGACATCTCTGAAGCAGTCCAATTTTACCAAGATGACTTACCTTCACCAGAGCTGATTGACCAGGAACTGAAATGCTGGAAACTGAAGTGGCTAAACAAGTCATCAGAACAAATCCAACTTCATGTGCTGAGGCAATCAAAGAATGTGATGTGTTGATCTACCCATACATCTTCAAGCTTCTCAAAAAAGCTTGTACTCTGCCAGTCACCTCATGTGAATCTGAACGGGTCAGCCAGCACTCTCCAGAGACTGAACACATTCAAGCGTAGTAGCACGGGAGAGGACCCATGTGTGTGTTTGGACTGAAAAAGGTGGTACATGATCTTGGTAAGCAATTTGACAACACTGTAGTAAATATTTTCGGTGCATCAAAAAGCGTGCTCGTTAAGATACCAGCAGACAAGCTAATCCAGCACAAATTAGTGCATAAAAAGTCACCAAAATGAAGTATTTGAACCTCATAATTAAATACAAAATGAGGTCCACTTTAAAAAAAAAAAAAAAAAAGGCTTCCACTAGGCTGGCTACGGGCCTGCAAACGTGTTACTGTCTTCACACGTAGATAACACGTTGGAAAGACGATCGGTTACTCGCATTTTCGATCAGACGCCACAGGTAAATGTTAGCAACGGGTAAGCACATATAGGAACGTGTTGCATATAATTTTATAACAAAATCTCTCTAATTTCGTTTTGGCTCCTTGTTTGTACGTCGCCGACATGAAAATTAAAATAATTTAGGATTTAAGATAATTAATATTAAGGATATTTTATTCTACAATTTACTTTTAGAGTTTTTAAAGCATGTGAAATTTTAAATAGGGTTACCATACGTCCTCTTTTTCGGACCTTAAAAAAGCGTCCGGCCGGGATTCGGCTTTAGTTGCATTATGATGTGCATCTAATCTAATACTTCATTGCGTGTGCGCGCATATTTACATTGCTTTAACCCCTCTTTGTAAGTCCCGCCTTCTCGCACACCAATTGGTCGATAATAAGAGGCTTGCAGCAACTATTGGCCAAATTCCTGCCTGTCAATCTCTCCGCGAACGCGCGAAGCGCTGTTGTGTTCGGCATCAAACAGTTGCTTGACAGTAGCAGCAAATGACAGCTGAGTGGAAACGATGCCCAAACGAAAGTGCAAATTTACAGAAGATTTGCACAAAAAATTCCCATGCTTTCGTCCAGGTCGAGATCCGTGGGAAGCAGAATATATGACATGTAAAGCTGGCACTTATGTGTCAGTTGCTAATAAAGTTGCAAGTGATTTAGAAGCACACATTAGCTCTGCGAAGCATAAAGGGCCAGCAAAAGGTGAAAGTTCATCAGGTAAATTAACGGACTACTTTTTGCGACCAGGTAAATTGTTATCACATTGCTTCATTTTCCATGGCCATTCAAAATAATAGTAATAGTAAATGAAGGTACACTCATAGCATCAAATATTTTATTTTAGTACATGGACATTCAAAAGAATGTTGGACATTTATATTTATTTATATATATTTATGTTAGGCTAATAGAGTGTCTTTTTCACTGTATTAAAGTTTGCATTCATAGTAACACTGTTTTGAACCCTATTATTCCACCCCACCCCAAATTCAGCTAATTGTAGGCCTAAATGTAAAATTACAACGCTTAGAGTTATTTTTAATAAACCTTATCTCTTTGGCATTCATGAGGTTCATTTGTGAAAGATTATGTAATTTAGTAATTGTATTAAGATTCATTTGGTGTCGATATTTCTCTTTAGTTCTTGAAATAAAAGATCATGCTTAGATTTATTCACTTTTTATTAGTTTGTAGTTATGTATTTGATTTTATGTATTTATATGTTGTTATGTACTTTTAATATATATAAAATATATAAATATATACTTATAAATTATATATATATATATATATATATATATATATATATATATATATATATATATATATATATATATATATATATATATATATATGCAAGGTTTTTTTAATTTTGTTTAATTGTTGTTGTTTTTTACATTGTAAGTTAAAGCAACTTACAACTGTGGAACATTGCAAAACCAATTTATCCAAAGAAGGCAATAATATAATATTTGGTTTACTTCAAATATTTTCCTTATATTTAAGCTGACAAGTTTATAATATTTAATTTTATGATATTATACCATTTATGACTTACAAGTTTGATGTAGTTTACATTAATTGAGATACTTATAATGTAGTACCTTTGAGTGTCCAGAAGATGGCCTCAATTTGTTAATTTGTTGAATAATACTGAAACAGAGACCTAACCTTGAAAAGTGAGCCTTTGTTGGTGAAACAATATACTTACATATACAGGTCTTTTTTTTTTTTTTTTTTTTTTTTTTTTTGAGTAATCCCAATAGATAAAAGACTTAACAGAGTTTGGAATGCTTTAAACTGTTTATTATGCACCTATTTTATAATATAAAAATATATACTTACAATAGAAAAGTTTAACATAAATGTAACCAATGATGGAAACATATAGTAAATATAAATACACAACAGACAATGGGGGAATATATGAATATGTTTTACAGACAAAACTTCGGAGGCTCAGAAGAAAGAGATCCAGGAGAAGAAAAGGCCGTCTGGCCAAGAATCAATATATCGTGATACTTTTTCTCATGCTATTGTATCGATCCCAGTATCAATATTTGTATACATTTTTTGTTGTACGTATTTATATCATGTCCAACATTTAAATAAAGATGAAGCAGATTGTCTAAATAAGAGTGGCGTTCCTCATTTCTTTCATATATGAGCAAATGTGGACATTATAACTGAAATATACCCAAATTAATTGGAATTTAATCAATAGCTTGTGATGATACGTATCGTATCGTGAGGTGCCTGGCGATACCCAGCCCTAATAAAGAGACTGAATATATAAATATGATGGATTTCTAGGCATCAATTTGAGATGTATAATTATCAACATGAATACTGGTGTCTGTGCAAATAACAATAATCAACAATTTATTATACTGAAGTGTTTGAAGGTTTGTAAGGAATGTTAACATTGTACAGTAGGCGGAACCTGCAGACTTAAAATCTTGAAATTAATGTAGAGACTCAGATGGGAAAAAAATATTTGTATTTATTTACTTAATTTTAATTTATGTACCCTTACCCTGCAATTCGTTCACCCACCGCCTATGCATATAACCTATAGACAGAGATGTGATGCCATGTACAGTATTCAATGATATGCTTAGAATATGAAAACATGAGGCAGTGAAAATGCATGTTAGATCCAGTGAACACAAGACCTCTCTTTCCATCAGAAGATATCCATATATCAGAGTTCTGTCTGATATCCAAAACCAGTCAACATCAACAACTTGTTATGTTAACTCACTCTCCTACCAGCCCAAGAGTCAGCAGGGGGAATACAGCAGAAGGCAGGAGACGAAGTGATGGTAAAAAGTTTATTGAATAATCTTAATTGCGTCTTTCTCAGTGCTCAGTCTGACTTTGTTTGACCAGCACAAATTCAACAAGTGTTCCTATATCATGCAAAGACAATGGACAATTACTTCTTCACAACATTGTCCCATGACATTGAAGACCTTGAAATTGAAACTCTTTATCTCTAACTTGTGAGACAATATAGAACACAACATAAAATTAAGCAATTTGACAAATAACAATATGAAAAATTATTATGTAAAAATGATATATGTGTGAATATTCAAATAATATGAAAAATAGAAAGACATGAATTAAAGCTGAAAAATAAGAGTATGTAATTTCTAAGACACTAGCGCCACCGAACGGAATTGCAAAAATATATATTTTTTAAAACAAGCTTTCTGAATACGCCCCTTACCTAGTCCCGCCCCCAACTCACGCCATTGAGTACACGGACAGAGTGCTCGGAGGTAGGCTGGTACGTAGTTAGACAGGCGAGTAGGCCATCCAATCACTGCATTCGGTCCGAATGAAATGATTGGACGGGCCTTTTACAGGCCTGTGACTGCCACAGATGTATCAGAGCACTTTATTTATTGATTGCTGTCAGGATGCAAAGAGTCTTTCAACCAGTATAACAAAAAATGCTTCTGGTATAAATTGCATACTCTAGTTTTAAAACTTTGTTTGTATGCATGTATGTACAGTATGTTTGCTCTCTTTAAGTAACACACACACACACACACACACACACACACACACACACACACACACACACACACACACACACACACACACACACACACACGTTGCCTTTGAAAATGAAAATAGAACTTTAGATCCCTCTGTCATGGAATGTGGTATGTAAATTTATTTCAAATTTATCAGAGAAAGTCAAGACAGACAGGTGGTAGCTTTATTATAGATTCATATATTAGTTCATCACTCAGAATGACTTGGAACAGCCGACAACACCTTTCTCTAAATGCTTATTGAGGGAAGTACAGCAGGATGCAGGAAAAATGGTTGAGTATTGTTTTAGATGTAAAATATCTACATTTAGTGCCTCTATTGTCCATTTATAGTCTTTAAACCAGTGGCGGCCCGTGCATTTTAAGTCTAGGCCTTCAGTGCAATTCATGCCATTAAGAAAACACAGTTTCACAATGAATAAGACACTGTATATCATACATTACGTGGCAGTCAACTAATAATACCAACTGACATTTTAAAAACACGTCCACACACGAAAGCCATTACCAAGGAGGTCTAATACCAAGAAAAAGCTCTCTAATAATATTTGCGATATAAATTTTGCTTGCAATAAATTTTGTTTCGTCAGGGTACATGGTTACTTTTCAAAACTTGATCCGACACTGAATGCTCAAGCAGCCTAATTTACACTTAGAAAACTCCTGATGTTGCTATAACAATCCAAAAAGCTCTTATCAGTTTGCTTGAAGTGAAAATCAGCCCTCATTTCCTGTTTAATTAATCAATCGCAGGATGATGCAGAACATCTCATGTTTTTAAATCCATAAGGATCTCTTTCTCAACGGCAATAACAGCAGTGATGACAGCCGACTCATCAGCAAGATCTAGTGCTCTTCGCTTTCAAATGACATATATCACTTAAAGCATGATTGCGTCACTCAAAGCCAGCCAGAAGGCCTGGACTGGGACATATCCTAAAGACCACACCCACCAAGAACAAATATATCAATCTGATTGGCTGATGAATCTGACAATCTGACTTTAAAGCCCTATGCAGTGTTGAGGGATTCTGTGGAGCTCAGACTCACGTGCTGCTTTGGCTAAGAAGCATGGCTTCGGGAATACGATTTGTGAAACATTTGTCACACTTTGCTTGTAAGCATAGAGGAATACATTCTGATTGGATACAATTTTTGTTTTTTGCTATTCATTTGTAGATGAATTAGGAGTGGAAAGTGATTGAAAATACATAGGTAAAAAGGCCAATGAGAATGAAAGGATGAAAAATATTTATTTATTAGACATGTTACGCCAGCAGAGAAGGCTGTGCTGTCCCTGGCCACAAGTCACGGGTCTAATGTTCTAGTTCTAATCTGATGGTGATAATACACTAATTCGTGTTTTAGAGATAATTTTCTTAGACAATGTCAAGTGAATTTTCTAAAAAGCTACTTCAAAAGCCTCCAGACAACCACATTCATTCAATTCCTTTACAATATACACACATTCACTCTTTTTCTTAAGCCGGATATGCTGAAAACGACTTGGTTAATGTTTTCACATTCACAATTATGAATGACAAACGAATATTTTCAATTTTAAATGGCGAATTTCGGCAAATGGAGAATAGTTTGCACCCTTGGAAATTACTTTTGGTTGGTACAACATTTCAATCATAAAACAGTGCATGTTTAGTTAGATACTTACATCTTACATGACACTAACACTTTTAACCTGAACTGCTTGATGATGTGTGGCGCTGGAATAATCTGAGGTTCCTGCTCAGCTTCTTAAACTTGAGTCCTGCCTTCATCGATTTGATTGGCTATCTCAAATGACATTGACAAGCGGTGGTAGACTACTGAGCACGCTAAAAACTTTTTAAAAACCATTATGTTATTCCTGCAACAACTAAATTACAATTAGACAGTGGTTAATAATGGATTGTAGCAGAACAGCAATAAGGATATAAAAAATCGTTCCCCTCAATGTATATTGAGGTTACGGCCCTGGTAAAAGTCATGCTCAGCAGTTTAAATGCTGTAGGAAAATGATACCGTACACCTGCTTTGTTCTTATAATGCTTACACATTCTAATGAAGTCAGTAGATTTGTCATGCAAATTTTAATAAAGGAGAAGGTAAAGATGTAATTGAAACTGATTAATATTATTAGACTATTATTGATGTCTTTTTGGATGAAAAGTCATGCTCGGCAGTTCACAAACTGAAGGAAAACTATAAATCTGCTTTGTTCTTTTATGCTTAAATATTATAAAGTCTCTTGGCAGATTTCGGTCGTGCACATCTCAACATGATTCAATGACTCACTCATAGCACATAAGATGCTCATTTGTCACCACCTAGTGGCATCTCCAGGAGTAGTCACTAAACTAGTCAATTAATTAAATGTGCAGTATGTAACAATTTTCATATAATATTCGCCTTTTTTTGCCAATGTGTGAACGGTTTGTAACACAACTTAAAAAATGAGCCCTTCCTGTACTTCTTAGGTTGCCTATTAAAGCCTGTAGACTGATTTTCATGCGAAGGGAGTGGGTCAGTTTTGCCAGGAAAATCCAAAGGATGTGACGTTTATGCGCGCTCCCGAGAGCCTTGTCAAAGTGCTTCTCTTCCGCTATTCAACAGTGACAACAAACAGTCTGCAACACTAGGTAACGTTATCTTGGAGATGGAATGCAGCAAATGGCCGGCTCCCAGCACAACACCGAATCCTACACAAACTCAGAATAAGCCAAAAAAAAACAAAAAACATTTATCTACTGAATCCTGTCTGGCTAAGCGGGAACGTGATTGTGATCGAGCGAAAACTAGAGTGAACATCAGCAGGGCATTTGATTCATGGAGGGACCTTCGTTCGGTTTCGGGGATCAAAACCGACCCTGAATTGGCATTCTTCTTATTGGACAGGTAAGCTTACATAACTGTAAAGCATGTGAAATATAGTGCCATAAGGATTGATCTGTGTAATTTTAGCTAAACTACAACAACACATGAAATGAATGCTAGACAATGTTCAAGATAATGCAAAAAGACCCATTCATTAGCGTAATATAACTTGGTTATACAGAAAATATATACATTCTGTTATTATAAAACAATAGCGCATCGATATATCAAAATGACAGTTGTGATGGAATCAATACTGAATTGTGTCAACATATTTAGAATGTACAGTCTATTTTTTAAACAGCTACTGACATCATCCACCAAATTTAGCTAACAGCTATTGCTAAAGCTGGCTAGCTAGCTAACGCCGACATAGGCTATCGTATAAATGCAGTCAATGTATCATGCAAAGAAAAGTGATTACTTCAAACTACAGTCTCGCATAGCCAGACCTATATCCACACTTTGTTTTAGCCCTGTTCCAGCACTGGAGAGTCAAATATAATATGCAGTCTCAAAGTTTGTAGTAAAACAATCATAACTGTGTATGTTACCTCATTTGTCAGCATGATGCCGGTGAATCACGTTCAGCATCTGAAATCTAATTTATCACAACATATGATATAAAAAAGTAGTCCTATATACAAATATATTATGTAAAAAAGTTACATACCTGCTCAAAAATGCAACAGCATATTAACAAAGTAACAAAATACTAAAAATGGTTGTTGTCCTATATGTAACACATTTTCCTGAAATCATAGTTTGTTATCCAATAATTTGAATAGGCTATGTACATATATGCCCAAACTATAAATGTTAATTGCCATATATCAGATTTCTGTCTGGGAAGGCATATGAAATACCTTTTAACTTACACAGTAAAAAAGCATGAAATACTTCTTTTTTTAAGTTAATATTAAAACTGTTTATTAAATAAAGTCAAATCAAAGACTAATTACGTGTATACATTGTAATATAATTATTATTTTAACATTGCTTCAAAAACAATACTAACAAGTATACAGCAACAAGCCTAGTTCATGTATATTTCCTGTTTTCATGTATGTATCCCTGTTCGCCTATTATTTTTTGTCATCTTATTTTTGGATAATTTGTCATCTACTCCTTGGTAAACACTGCAGGTTTCATGAAGTCATGAGCTGCCACATTTAAGAGCAAGTGCTCAAGGGGCTCACTAGCACACCATTTCATGTTTTAAGTCATTTCAAGTTCATTTTGATTTGGACGTGACCAAAAGTGCTATTGTCCGTGTCGGTTAGTTGTTTACGGTGCAAATAGTTTCTCAACTTCCATCAGTTCATCCCATTCATAGCGATCTGTGGAGGAACAAGACCATGAGAGGCGGGGATTATAGCATTGATTGACTGACAGCTTATTGAATGAATCAGCGTTAATCCTGATTCATGCGGTTAACCCACCACAATCACGCCACATTTTAGGAGCTCAATGATATTGCAATGAGCTGAATGGAGGCTTGAGAGATGCTGCCTCCCACTGAAACTTTATCCGTTGGGTATCGCTGTGACAGGGTGACTGCAGAAATATGATTGCTATACGTATTGATTGTGCTCATATTTTGTAATATTTTATTTGTTTTATTTATGTATAGTTATTTTTCTCACCAGTATTTTTGAGGAGGCTTTGATTACTTTGAGAAATAGCTCCTGCAGTAGGAGTATATAACTTTAAAGTGAATGTGGACAGATTAGCTCAGATAATTTTGTAATTGGAAAAATCTGATAAGAAATGTTTCAGTGCATGTTGAAATCTCTGACATTTGAAGTTTTTTTTGTTCCCTTGCAATAGTTTGCTTTCCCTCATAATACGTTTTGCATTCCCTTACGATAGCTTGCATTCCATCACAATAAGTTTTGCGTTCCCTTGCAAAAGCTTGCATTCCGTCGAAATAAGTTTTGCGTTCCCTTGCAATAGCTTGCTTTCCCTCACAATAAGTTTTGCATTCCCTTGCAATAGCTTGCTTTTCCTTGCAATAAGTTTTTCATTCCCTTGCAATAGTTTTGCATACCTTCGCAATAGTTTACAAAATAGTTTACATAAGTTTTGCGTTCCCTTGTAATAGTTTGCTTTCCCTTGCAATAAGTTTTGCATTCCCTTGCAATAGATTCACGTTCCCTCGCAATAAGTTTTGTGTTCCCTTTTGTGTTCCCTCACAATAGCTTTTGCTTTCACTTGCAATAGTTTGTGTTCCCTCGCAATAAAATTTGCACAATTGTTATACTACAGTAACCAGATTTTAAACATTACATTTGTAGTAAAGCCTTAGGAAATTAAAAATTATTGTAATAAAATTCATAATCATTATGCCAAAAAAAAAAAAAAAAATGTTCTTTAGTAACATGGTGGTTAATTTGTGGTGCATATGTTTTTTAAAACCAGGTTTCCAATGGAAAAACAAGGTTATTGCAGTCATGGATACTGCAGTTTTACCATAGTTAAACCACACCAAAGGGCATATTATTATTATTAATTTGTTTTAAAACATGGTACTTGCCCAACAAATTAGCCATGGTGTTACTATAGTAAAATTGTTTAAAGGTTTGAAACCATATATTGTTTTAATTAAATTAAAGTTAATTGCACTAAAACCATGGTAAAATTTGTGGTTCCTGTAGTTTAACTACAAGTACTGTAGTAAAAGCATGGTTGTTTTGTGGTTAGTGTGGTTTTACTACAAAAACCATAGTTGAACTCTGGTTACTGTAGTAAAACCATGTTTAGTTCTATAATATCTCATTGGTGATATATTTTGATTTCTCAAGGGTAATTTTTCTACATAATCTTTTCTGATTTGTCTTTGTGCTGTTCTCTCACATTCCCCATTTTTCCTACCTCCTACATAACCCTGTTATTTTATTTCATATTCCCTGCTGAAAGTAATTTCTCTGAGAGTTCCAAACACGATTTGATGTTGGGATTTATTTTAGTTTTTTTTACCAAATCTGGTAATGCTTTAGAATACTGTTTCATACTTAATAGGTAACTATGCAGGAATTAATGCAGGACAAATAAGTAGTACTACATTAACAATTCAGTCTATACTATTAACTAACATAGAAACACAACTAACTAATCAGTAAGTAATAACAATCTGATGACTGTGGTATAGTTTACGGTTAGCTAATCATTATTTACAGATTTATTTATTTATTTATTTGCCTTGCTGAGAATTACTAACTATGAGTAAATAATAATAACTACTAATTAATTACTAATCACAAAATTAACTGTTCAAAATGCAGTGTCTAAAATGTGAACAATTATACTTTTATTGTCAGCATGTAATTGCATCATCAGAGATGCATATGCATCATAACTGAAAATCAGTTATGAACGTAACACCACTCACCAGTGCCTGGTAGAGGATCATGACTTGTCAGCTTACATTAAATAAGGGGATGTTGTACCAGGGCCAGTCAACCCATTAGGCGACATAGGCGAGCGCCTAGGGTGGCATCGCTTCAGGGGCGCCGATCTAGAAAGCCCATTTTAGAATGTGTCCAATCTGTGTTGAACAAAATGCGCCCTGTGCGTTCTGAGAACACCTTGCCTAGGGTGCCAAATATGGTAGGACCGGCACTGTGTTGTACTGTATGTGTCCAAACTCTGTATTATTCGGGGTATCTTTTGTAATCATTAATGAATAACTTGTGCATGTTAAATAGTACATGATGAATTCTTCTCAATAATTACTTATATTAGAAAAGTGAAAATCTTGGTTAACCCTTAGTAATGAGTCAAATGTTACCACATTCATATGAAGGAATTACTAATGATCTGGAACAGTATTATAATGTGAAAATCATGGTTACTCTATTAGTTAATGAGATCTTATTGTGTCCTTCCTTATGAGTTAAAGGTGCTATATGTAATATTTTTACTGTACTAAATCATAAAATGACCATAATATGTCATTAGAGAATTAGGAAGTTGAAATACTTCTCCGATAACAATGTTACAGCCAGTATATTCTACTTTGAAGTTTCCATTCTGGGTGGAATTCAGTTTCTGTTTCAGATTTGAACAAGTTTGCAGGCAAACAACACTGCGTGCTGCAACCATGTAAGCCAGCAAAGGAACTGGATCAGAGATAACAGTTCCCTATCTGTCACTCACTCGACTGAACTGGGCTTTGCACAGACTCCCGTTCAAGATGCTGACACAAAAGCTCATTCTAGCAAGCGTCCGGCATCAAGATTGGTTCGCGGCAGTAGAACTGAAGGACGCGTACTTCCACGTCTCAGTCTTACCTTGACACAGACCCTTCCTGCGGTTTGCTTTCGAAGGCCAGGCATACCAGTACAAGGTCCTCCCCTTCGGCCTGTCCCTGTCCCCTTGTGTCTCCATGAAGGTCGCAGAGGCAGGCCTTTCCCTGTTAAGGGAAGTGGGCATCCGCATCCTCAACTATCTGGATGACTGGCTGATCCTAGCTCACTCTCGAGAGTTACTGTGCGCACACAGGGACTGCGTGCTTCGGCACCTCAGCCGACTGGGGCTTCGGGTCAACTGGGAAAAGAGCAAGCTCTCCCCGGTTCAGTTTGGAGTTGGACTCAGTCTCGATGACAGCACGCCTCACGAACAAGCGTGCACAGTCGGTGCTGAACTGTCTCAGACGGAGAACAGTGGTTCCACTGAAACACTTTCAGAGGCTCCTGGGGCATATGGCATCCTCAGCGGTGGCCACACCTCTAGGGTTGATGCATATGAGACCGCTTCAGCACTGGCTTCGGACTCGAGTTCTGAGATGGGCATGGCGCCGCGGGACACATCGCGTGACCATCAGCCCTTGGACCGACCTGGCATTTCTACAGGCAGGGGTTCCCCTAGAGCAGGTCTCCAGGTGTGTCGTGGTTACAACAGATGCCTCCAAGACGGGCTGGGGCACCGTATGCAACAGGCACTGGCCCACGGCTGCGTTGGCACATCAACTGCCTAGAGTTGTTGGCAGTACTGCTCACCCTGCGGAGGTTTTGGCCGTTGATCCAGGGCAAGCACGTGTTGGTCCGGATGGACAACACAGCGATGGTAGCATACATTGCATGTCACAACTTGCCCGCCGTCTCCTCCTTTGGAGTCAGCAGCGCCTCAAGTCGCTATGAGCCGCTCACATCCTGGGTGACCTCAACACCACAGCGGACACGCTGTCACGTCAGGTTACCCTCAGGGGAGAGTGGAGACTCCACCCTCAGGTGGTCCAGCTGATTTGGAGTCGATTCGGTTGAGCACAGGTAGACCTGTTTGCTTCCCAGGAATCCTCCCACTGCCCGCTTTGGTATGCCCTGACCGAGGCACCTCTCGGTATAGACGCGTTGGCACAAAGCTGGCCCCCTGGACTACGCAAGTATGCATTTCCCCCAGTGAGCCTACTTGCACAGAACCTGTGCTAGTTCAAGGAGGACGGGGAGCAAGTCATCCTAGTAGCACCCTACTGGCCCACCCAGACATGGTTCTCGGATTTCACGCAGCATCTAGCACCCGCGACCAGACCTCTGGAATCTCCACGTCTGGCCCTTGGATGGGACGCGGAGGACTTAAGTGGCCTACCGCCCGTGGTGGTAGACACGATCACTCAGGCTAGGGCTCCCTCTACGAGGTGTCTGTATGCCTTGAAGTGGTGTCTGTTCACTAAGTGGTGTTCTTCCTGATGCGAAGACCCCCAGAGATGCACAGTCGGATCGGTGCTTTCCTTCCTGCAGGACAGGTTGGAGGGGCGGCTGTCCCCCTCCACCTTGAAGGTGTATGTAGCCGCTATTTCAGCTCATCACGATGCGGTAGATGGTAAGTACTTGGGGAAGCACGACTTGATCATCAGGTTCCTGAGAGGTGCTAGGAGGTTCAACCCCTCTAGACCGCACCTCGTCCCCCTGTGGGACCTCCCTGTAGTCCTTCAGGGTCTACAGGGAGCTCCCTTTGAGCCCTTGCAGTCAGATGAGCTTAAGGCACTCTCTTTGAGGACTGCCCTTCTGACTGCGCTCACTTCCATCAAGAGGGTAGGGGACCTACAGGCGTTCTCTGTCAGCGAATCGTGCCTGGAGTTCGGTCCGGGTTACTCTCACGTGATCCTGAGACCCCGACCGGGCTATGTGCCCAAGGTTCCCAGCACCCCTTTTAGGGACCAGGTGGTGAACCTGCAAGTGCTGCCCCAGGAGGAGGCAGACCCAGCCCTGTCCTTGCTGTGCACCGGTGCGTGCTTTATGCATCTATTTGGATCACACGCAGAGCTTTAGGATCTCTGAGCAGCTCTTTGTCTGCTTTGGTGCACAGTGGAAAGGAAGCGCTGTCTCCAAGCAGAGGATCGCCCACTGGCTCATTGACACCATAACTATGGCATATCATGCCCAGGACATGCCACCCCGGTAGGGCTACGAGCCCATTCTACCAGGGGTGTAGCGACCTCCTGGGCCCTGGCCAGGGGTGCCTCTCTAACAGACATTTGCAGAGCAGCAGGCTGGGCAACACCCAACACCTTTGCAAGGTTCTACAACCTCCGGGTGGAACCGGTTTCATCCTAGGTAGTGGCACACAATACAAGCGGACAAGCCAGGGATAGCCAGCCGGGTGTATCACTTGCACATAGCACCTTCCACCTCCTTTTGAGCTGAAAACATGCGCCATTCCCAGTAGTGTTCACAAACTTTGTTCCCTGGTTGACTTCCTCTGAGCCCTGTGGCAGTCGAGTTTTCGGAGAGACTCGCTGCCAGCCCAGTACACGTGCTAACTAAGAGTCCTGTTCTGGGGTAGGTGCTCCGCATGTGGCGGTTCCCTGTAAGGCTAACCCCATGCAATATATATATCTTCTGCTAATTTGTTTCTCTGTTGGCAAACTGTGTCTTCCTTGGGCAGAGCCCATCTGCCCCCGTCTCCATGTTTGTAGTAACTCCTCCCCCGTTGGGTAGGATCTACCTTGAAGACACTCCACATGGTTGGAAAGACCATGTGACGTATTCTTCCACTTAAATACCCCCCCCCTCTCTTTGGGCGAGGTGAGGTCTCCGCGGTGTCTTTCCCTTGGGAGGGACACCCCCCGACTAGACCTGGCAGCCCAGTTAAATAATCCCCCTTCTTTTTAGGGAGTGGAAAAGAAAAGGGAAAAAGAGGCCACAACTGGGTTAAGCCTGTCTCTATCTCTTGGGTAGTCAACTTGTCCCCAAAGGGCCGTTTGACACTCATAACTATTTTGGGAGGGTTACGTGTCGACCAGGTGTGCTGGCTATGAGGCACACAGTAGTCTGCCCACCACACACCGCCAGTTCACGTAACACAGTTCAGTCAATTGTGGTGTTTCGTATAGGGACCCCTAGTGTCACTACATTGACACAACGTCGAGTGAGTGACAGATAGGGAATGTCATGGTTACTTGTGTAACCTCCATTCCCTGATGGAGGGAACGAGACGTTGTGTCCCTCCTGGCACAACGCTGAACTACCCGCTGAAATGGCCGGACCTTATATCGGCTCCACAGCATAAAACCTGAATGAGTGGATGCATACCAGCTCCTTTTATGCTCATATGTGCGGGGGAGTGGCATGCAAATACCACTCGCCAATTTTCATTGGCCTTTTATCAAAGACCAGAGGTGTCTCGTGCTCCCAAGAGTGACCCCTAGTGTCACTACATCGACACAACGTCTCGTTCCCTCCATCAGGGAATGGAGGTTACACAAGTAACCATGACGTTTTCACTTTATAATACTGTTCAAGATAACCATTAAAGGTGCTATATGTAAGATTTACAACGAGTTTGAAATGGGTACTGCGGTCCAAATTCAAAATATTGGAGAGTTGTCTGCCCCACCCCAGACTCCAAGCTCATGCGGGTTGCCAGAATGATGACATGCAAATTAGCCAACTCAGCATCCATTTTAAAGGATTTCTGGGCTTTAAGCTATCTCCATCTTCCAAAGGCATAACCAATATTTATCCATGTTTTACTACGCCTCTGGTCATGGTGGTTTTTAGGCGGATGGTGTGGCTTTTTAGGTTGGGTGGAATCGTCATGGTTACTTTTGTAACCTCCGTTCCCTGATGGAGGGAACGAGACGTTGTGTCGATGTAGTGACACTAGGGGTCACTCTTGGGAGCCCCAAACACCTCTGATCTTTTTTTAAAAGGCCAGTGAGAATTGGCGAGTGGAATTTGCATGCCACTCCCCCAGACATACGGGTATAAAAGGAGCTGGTACGCAACCACTCATTCAGGTTTTGTGCTGAGGAGCCGAGATAAGGTCCCGGCCATTTCAGCAGGTAGTTCAGCGTTGTGGCAAGAGGAACACAATGTCTCGTTCCCTCCAGGTTACAAAAGTAACCATGACGTTCCCTATCTGTCACTCACTCGATGTTGTGTCAATGTAGTGACACTAGGGGTCCCTATACAAAACGCCACAACTAACTGAACTGTGTTACGTGAAGTGGAGGAGTGTGACGGGCAGACTGCTGTGTGCCTCATAGCCAGTGCACCAGGCCATCACGTAACCTCCCCCAACATTCTTTATGAGTGTCGAACAGTCCTTCAGGAACAAGTCGACTGCCCAATGAATAGGTGGACAGACTAGCCCAGCCGAGGCTTCTTTTCCTTCTCTTTTCTCCCCAAAAAGAGTGGAATTTGTTAACTGACTGGGAGCCCTAAGTGTCTACATCGGGGGGTGTCAATCCCAAGGGGAAGACACTGCGGAGACCACACCCTGCCCCAAAAAAAGGGGGGGGGGGGGGTATTTTGAGTGGAAATATGTCACATGGTCTTTACTGTTCCTTATCGGAAGTATGTCATGTGGAGAGGTCCCATGGTAGGTCCTACCCAAAGGGGAAGGAGTTTCTACAAAGCATGGCAACCAGGGGCAGAGGGGCCCCTGCCCAAGGAAGATGCAGTTTACCGACAGGGAAATGATTTTGCAGAAAATATCACATGGTGTTGCCTTCGGGGGAACCAGCACATGTGGAGCACCTATCTCAGTACAGGGCCTCATTAGCACACTTACTGAGCACTTGCAGGTTCACCACCTGGTCCCTAAAAGGGGTGGTGGGAACCTTGGGCACATAGCCCGGTCGGGGTCTCAGGATCACGTGAGAGTAACCCGGACCGAACTCCAGGCACGATTCGCTGACAGAGAACGCCTGTAAGTCCCCTGTTGTCTGTCCGAACTAACACGTGCTTGCCCTGGATCAATGGCTGAAACCTCCACAGGGCGAGCAGAATTGCCAACAACTCGAGGCAGTTGATGTGCCAATGCAGTCGCGGGCCCGTTCACAGGCCGGCGGCTGCGTGCCTGTTGAAAACAGCACCCCAGCCTGTTTTGGAGGCATCTGTCCTGACCACGACGCACCTGGAGACCAGTTCTACAGGAACACCTGCCCGTAGAAACTAGAGGTTGGTCCAAGGGCTGAAAAGATGGTGACAGACTGGCGTGATGGCCACGCGATGTGTCCTGTGGTGCCATGCCCATCTCGGGACTCGAGTCTGAAGCCAGTGTTGAAGCAGTCTCATATGCATAAACCCGAGCAGGGTGGCTACCGCCAAGGATGCCATATGCCCCAGGAGCCTCTGAAAAAGTTTCAGTGGAACCGCTGTTTTCTGTTTGAACGCCTTCAAACAGGCCGGCACCGACTGGGCACGCTCGTTTGTAAGGCGCACCATCAAAGAGACTGAGTCCAGCTCCAAACCGAGAAAAGAGATGCTCTGAACCGGGAGGAGCTTGCTCTTTTCCCAGTTGACCCGAAGCCCTGTGCACAACTTGTCACGAGAGTGAGCTAGAATTAGCCAGTCGTCGAGATAGTTGGGAATGTGAATGCCCACCTCCCTTAACGGGGCAAGGACAGCCTCTGCAAACCTTCGTGAAGACGCGAGGAGACAGGGACAGGCCGAAAGGGAGGACTTTGTACTGATATGCCTGCCCCTCAAATGCAAACTGCAGGAAGGGTCTGTGTCGAGGAAGATCGAGACGTGGAAGTACACGTCCTTCAGGTCTACCGCTGCAAACCAATCTTGATGCCGGACACTCACCAGAATGCGTTTTTGCATCAGCATTTTGAACGGGAGTCTGTGTAAGGCCCGGTTAAGTACTCGCAGGTCCAAGATTGGCCGCAACCCACCGCCTTTTTTCGGTACGATGAAGTAGGGGCTGTAAAACCCCTTCTTCATCTCGGCTGGAGGGACAGGTTCTATCGCGCCTTTCTGAAGGAGGGTAGCGATCTCCGCACACAAAGTAGCAGCGGTTTCGTTCCTGACCAAGGTGAAGTGAATACCACTGAACCTGGGCGGGCGCCTGGCAAACTGAATTGCGTAGCCGAGTCGGACGGTCCGGATCAGCCATCGCGATGGATTGGAAAGCACAAGCCACGCATCCAAGTTCCGCGCAAGGGGGACCAAGGTGACAACGTCGGACGTACCGGCAGGTGGGGCCTCACGGCGGGGCGGAGCTCGAGGTGCCACACCACGTCGTGGCTGTGCTGAGTCTAGGGACATCGAAGCACTTACATGGCTCCTTGTGACCACCCCAGGAACAGCCTGGGAAGGGGGAGGAAGAGGCCTGTCCTTGTAACCCATGGAGACTGCCACATCGGGGGCGGCTGTGTGCCACAGCTGGGCGCTCAGGTGCGGAAAGACCACCGCTGGAATGCCAATCCTGCAAGGAAAACCCGTGGACGGTAGTCGTGATGACGACCGTGCACACTGGGTATGTGACCCAGGGAGGAAGGAAACCGCTCTTTTGCTAAACTGTTGGGTACCGCAGCCACTTGGGCATGTGGTGAAATCAAACAAAAAGGTAATAAAAATGTTCCACCCGGCCCTCCACCGGGGGATGGAGTGGTCTTCTTACCAGCTCCAGGTGAGTGGGTTCCTTCATCCTCAGGTCGCCCGTCTCAACCTCTGTGGGTTCTTAGGCGCCGACTGTGAGACGGGTGGCGTCTGTTTCCTGCGGTGGGCTCCACGCCGGGGCCGGGCCGAAGGGGCAGGCACCGCAGGGGGACACCCTTGGCGACGAGCAGACGAAGTGCGGGATCTTGAGCTGTGCCGGGACAGGATGTGCCGGATAGCCTCCGTCTGCTGCTTCACCGCCGAGAACTACTGGGCAAAGTCCTCGACGGTGTCGCCGAATAGGCCAGCCTGGGAAATGGGGGCAGCAAGAAACCGTGTCTTGTCGGCCTCACCCATCTCAACCAGGTTGAGCCAAAGGTGGCGCTCCTGGACCACTAATGTGGCCATCGTCTGCCCGAGAGACCGCGCCGTGACCTTCGTCACTCGGAGAGTGAGGTCGGTCACCGAGCGCAGTTCCTGAATAAAATCTGGGGCGGAACTACCCTCGTGAAGTTCTTTCAATGCCTTGGCTTGGTGGACCTGCAGGAGAGCCATGGCATGCAGGGCAGAGGCAGCTTGTCCAGCAGTGCTGTAGGCTTTAGCCACCAGGGACGACGTGAGCCTACAGGGCTTGGACGGGAGCTTAGGGCATCCGCACCAGGTGGCGGCGCTCTACGGGCATAGGTGCACCGCGAGCGCCTTATCCACCGGGGGAATCGGCGTATAGCCCCTGGCCGCCCCGCCATCGAGGGTAGTGAGAGCGGGGGAACTGCGGAATCGGGGCCGGGCGGTAAAAGGTGCCTCCCACGATTTTCGGGGCGTGGCTGCTTTGTGCAGCACCGCGAGCCCAGGAACCAATCATCAAGCCGCAAGGGTTCAGTGGGGAGCGGAGGGTTCCACTCTAACCCGACGCTCGCGGCTGCCCGGGAAAGCATGTCCGTCATTTCAGCATCAGCCTGTGACTGGGCAATCGTCCCCGAAGGGGGGAGCCCAGCTGAGGCTTCTGCGTCCAACTGGACAAGCGCGCTCTCTGATGCTGCGCTCGAGAGCTCATCATCTTCGCGGGCTCTGAACAAGAAGCCAGACTCGTCATGAGACGAGCCGGCGAACTCATCCATGCTGGGGAATGGGAGGTCCGCGGGGGGATACCCGGCGGAGGCGATCCCATTGGGGTCCCAAAATTACCCCCAGTGCTAGCCGCGCTGGCCTCATACCTGCAATGTTGCCATGGTCATGTTCTCGCAATGAGAACATGAACCATCCACAAATGCTGCCTCCAAGTGGGTCGCGCCTAGACACGAAAGACAGCGATCATGACCATCCGAAGTTGAGAGATAACGACCCCAACCAGGAATAACACACAATCGGAAAGGCATCTTTAAAAAGACGCGACTTTAAAAAGACGTTCCGTGTGTGCCGCTCTTTTAGAGAAATATACTCTTTTAGAGGAAAAAGCTCTTTCAGAAAATATACTCTCTTTGTTTTCTGCCGAAGCGCCCAGGGGCGTTCTCTGCAGTGCACCAGTGCAGAGGAGGGAGAAGCCGCTGAAATACGCCGTCAGATCCAGCAGAGGTGAATGAACAGTAGAATGACCGTTCGGCTCTGAAGAGAAAATCTGTATGAGTGGTTGCATACCAGCTCCTTTTATACCCGTATGTCCGGGGGAGGGGCATGCAAATACCACTCGCCAATTTTCATTGGCCTTTTATCAAAGACCAGAGGTGTCTCGGGCTCCCAAGAGTGACCCCTAGTGTCACTACATCGACACAACGTCGAGTGAGTGACAGATAGGGAATCATGGTAACTCACTATTAGTTAATGAGATCTTAAGGGGTTAGGGGTTGGTGTAGGGAGTTTGTGAGACTCTAAATAAACACAATAAACATGCTGCAGTGGTGCCCCTCTATTGTATGGTAGTATTTAATTAGGGTGCAAATAGCATCTAACACTATTTGCCCTTAGTGCAAAAAGGATGCTTTTTGTTGCTATTTACACTAAGCATCAAAAGTCTCTAACTTCTATATTTATTTTATACTTATAATTTGCACATTCACATAGTGTAATTAGTCATTAATTACTGTGTAATTTCTGATCCCTAATATAAAGTGTTATCATAATTTCCACAATCGACATTAAAAGCGTAACATTACAACATAAAATAAAACAACCAATTAAGACAAATATAAAGTGTCGGAAAACAAGTGTGCTGATCTTTAAAAGACTTAACCAGAAAACTGTACTGCTCCAAGGCCGATTCTACCTGTCTGTGTACTTTCGCCCTGAACAGTTAGTCCACTCAATAGTGTTTTAGAAATACTATCGAGTACTCTTAAAATGATGTATTACAGTAAATGCTTACATGTGTTTATTTGCTCATCGAAACGCTCAGACGGAGTGGAGTGAGCAGAACCGCACTCTTCATTTTCATCAGGTTTTAACCCCGCCCACCTCCTCAGCTCCAGCATTGAATATCACGAAGCCTGATTCGATTAGGGGCTTGATGGACCTGTAGTTTTACAGTTTAGATTATTCTGTTTGATTACATTAAGTTATTGAAATACAGAAAAATGCAATTCATATGAAAATGACTTAAATGCAACTCTCAAGTGATAAACATATTTATGTTTCAAAAATTATATTATATAATTAATTTAAAAAAATTATATTATATCAACAAATTATATAATTTTTGAAACATAAATATGTTTATCACATGAGAGCCGTATTTAAGTCATTTATATAAGGCCACCGGCACTCGTTCACAACTGCAACTGTGAGCACAAGCCTTTAAAATCATTACATGCTGCTCTGGGTTTGATAAAAGATATTGTACACCAGTAAAGTGTTTATTATGCAGTATTAGGTCAATGAATTTAATGTCACAAGAATATGTTTTGAATCTGTGTGAATGTTTATGTAACTGATGTGCATGTTTGTATCTGAATACATAAATAAAATGTAGAACCAAATACTTGAGCATTCACTATTAACTGACAAGTAACACCTCAGTTACTATTAATGGTTTATAATGTGTTTTCACTTTATAATACTGTTCAAGATAACCATTAACTCATAAGGAAGTACACAATAAGATCTCATTAATTAATAGTGAGTTACCATGATTTTCACCTTATAATACTGTTCCAGATCATTAGTAATTCCTTCATATGGATGTGGTAACAACTCATTAAGGTTTAACCAAGATTTTCACTTTTCTATTCTAAGTAATTATTGACAAGAACTCATTATGTACTATGTAACATGCACAAGTTATTCATTAATGATTACAAAAGATACCCCAAATAATACAGTTTGGACACAAGCTACTCTTTTGAAAAATAAGTTAGCTACACTACAAGTTACTATGAAAAAAAGTGGCTAGCTACACTGAAACTACTTTATGAGGCAATCTTTTTTTTTTAATTTTTTTTTTTTTACAATGTTACTATCAAACCAATAATATAAATAAAAAAATGTACACTAATAACATTTATTAATAAATACATTTATTAATTAAATACATTTAAACTCTCCTTGGGCTGATGTTTTGTGCTTGTCACATAATATTGAGTATGGATAATATTTTAATAGAGACTCAGGGCTTGTTTCTCCCCTCACTTATGTTCATGTTCATAATATTTTCTGACACTTTTGCCATTGACACGCACATTTCAACTTTACGAGTCACATACAGAGGTTGTTTTACAAAAATCTCCAGGACATTTAGAGACAATTTTTAAATCCCGGACGGACGATTTGTTCAGATCCAAAAAAGAGGACATATCCAGGAAAAAGAGGATGTTTGGTCACCCTATAACAGATTTTCACATAATAATACATGCCGTAATAAAGGATTTCTTTTACCAATCATTTTATTTATTTTAAATGAAAATTATATTTAATTAAATGCTAAGAAATTGAGAAATCAAATAGTTATGCATGATAATAATTATTTATCTCGCTGCTCCCATAATAAGCTGCCAGTAGATGGCAGTAATGCATTATTTTAGTTAATGTTGTGATGAGTAATTAATTAGTAATTATTATTATTTACTCATAGTTAATTAGTATTTCTTAGTGAGGCAAATACAATTCAGTAAACATTGATTACCTAACCGTAAACTACCACAATCATCAGATCGTCATTACTTACTGATTAGTTAATTGTGTTTCTATATTAGTTAACAGTAGTGACTGAAGTGTTAATGTGGTACTACTCATGTGTCCTGCATTCATTCCTGCATAGTTACCTGTTATGTATAAAACAGTATTCTAAAGCGTTACGTTACCTTTACGACATGTACAGTAAATGTGACATATCACACAGCATATGATCCCTATTATTAGGAGTGGTGATGGCGTAGTGGACTAAAGCACTGAACTGGTAAGCAAAAGGTTGTTGGTTCAATTCCCACAGCCAGCACCACCATTGTGTCCTTGAGCAAGGCACTTAACTCCAGGTTGCTCCAGGGGGATTGTCCCTGTAATAAGGGCACTGTAAGTCACTTTGGATAAAAGTGTCTGCCAAATGCATAAATGTAAATGTATAAATGTATCGGCACCTTCCCATGTGCCACACACTTATCCCACTCCACTAATGGAACTGTGACAGCTCTGCCGCCCACCTCTGTTGCCATGACAACTGCCACCAAGACTACTTTAATCAGATCTAAGGTGCGTTTCTGACACACTGAAACATTCTGCTTTCTGTCATGTTCTCCAGAAGATACTTTTGGCTTGTCGGATGATGATCAATGCTCTATGATCAAATGCCAGCATATTCAGTTTGATTCCACAAAATTCTTGTTAGGTTCGCAAAACTTATATCTGTATGGCAGACAGTAGTCATATTTGATTTAAAAATTACAAATGAGATCTCTTTAACATCTTTAAAATATCTCAAATGTTGGTCCTAGAAAGCAATGAAATGAAATTGAGCAAATGGAGACTTTTTCTTTAAGTCAACATTAAATCAAATTCGAACCCATTTACTTTATTAATACATTTAGTTATTTTAATGTGAAGGATTCATTGATGCTTATTACTCCAAAGAAAAATATAGCCCCAAGCGACAATTATGGAGGACCAAGCAGTTTGGAAAAGTTTAGAAACTGATCAAAATTGCCACATGTGAAAGAACAGACCTGTCAGGGGCAAAGTCATTTTATTACTAAGTACTCTAGTTACTTTTTGGGTATGGTGTTTGCTGACTTAAAAGGATTAGCAAATCAAAACAAATATCTTCGATTTTACTTCCATTCACTATTTTGAGTAAAATAATAATAATTTAAAAAAAACCCTCCTTTTTTAAACTCCTCTCAGACTGTTGGTCCAATTTGCACAAACATTTGTATATATCATCTAAAGACCCTCATGACAAAATCTTATCAGAATAAATTTGTTTTGTCAAATTGTTTAGGAGATTTAAGCCAATAATTGTTTTGGCCATTTCCCAAATTCACTTATCAACCAATATTTTCTGAATGATTTGAAAAATCAAAATTCTTTTGAAAATTTTGTGTCATGAGGTTCACCAGATAATAGATGCAAAATTTTGTGCAAATTGGACCAAGAGGAGTTTATTGTAGTAGATGTCCATTGTGCATATTCCTGGCTCATACAGGGTGTGAGGTGAGTGAAAAAGAATTTCATATGTGTAGCTTGTGAAAGATAATGTCAAGACGGCACCAGGCTTCTCCCTCACTGTCAGTCACTCGCTCTCTCACACCTGCGTTATAATCACTCACACCTGCAGCTCATCTTCACCTCGTTTGGACACGCACTTAAGCCACACTCTCATCCTCAGTCAGCGTCTAGCCTTATTGTAGGCATCATTGACTCTCCCTCAGCTCTGACGTGGGGAGAAATGTGATCTCAGTGATTTGGACTGTGGCATAATTGTTGGTGCCAGATGGGCTGGTTTGAGTATTTCTGTAACTGCTGATCTCCTGGGATTTTCACACACAACAGTCTCTAGAATTTACTCTAAATGGTGCCAAAAAAAAAAAAAATAAAAATAAAAAACATCCAGTGAGCGGCAGTTCTCTGGATGGAAATTCCATGTTGATGAGAGACGTCAACAGAGAATGGCCAGACTGGTTCGAACTGACAAAGTCTACGTTAACTCCGATAACCACTCTGTACAATTGTGGTGAGAATAGTATCTCAGAATGTTATTCTGAGATGCGGGTTGGCGCTGTTTTGGCGGCACGAGGAGGACCTACACAATATTAGGCAGGTGGTTTTAATGTTGTGGCTGATCGTTGTACCATGTTGTATACATTGCTCTTCAAGATACAGGTACTTCTAAGAACACCATGGTACTACAATGTCCAGTTTTGATACCTTTTTATAAGTGGTTTTGGACATGTACCATGGAAAACCATGGTATATTTGCTATTGTTAAGGTATACTTTAAGTGCATTCTGTACCATGATACAGTATTTATAGTGCCGTGGTATCACCATCACTGTACCATGGTACTGCCACAGTACTTATCTTTTTGTATTAAAATGTGGTCTGTTAATGTTGATGAAATGAAAACAAAACTACAAAATTGCAAAGTGTTTCATAAAGACTGTCTTTCCACTTGCACAGTGCCTCTGGCAATGAGTTTTATTATGGCTGGATCATCTACCACCACCATGGCTTTAAATGAAACAGATAAAGTAATGTGCAATTTTTTTTTAGTAAAAGTTCACAAAGACTAAGCATTCTGTGAATTCCAATATCTGTAGGCTATGTGTTTGAATCTGGTTTGAGTTTAACCCTGCTGACTGTAAGTAAAGCAACAGATTGCAACATTTGTGAAAGAGTGAAAATGTAGAGTTTATGCGTGTAATGCATGTGTTAAAGCTCTGAATTATGTGTCGATTGTCTCAAGTCAGACCCAGTATTGAAACAAGTTTACAAAACAAGTTTTATAGGTACCAACCGAGGCAGTCTTGTAAGTGACCTTGCTGTGAAATGGCACCTGCTAAAAACATAAATGTAAGTAAATAACCTTCAACATGAAAATCCCTCCATCTACAGAGATGTTCGAACACACCAAACACTTTACGCTGGAACTGACATTAGACTCAATAACCAACCGGCAGTGCAGGAGTACAGTTTCGTGCCTCCTAGATCTGTCATTTGTCAGTTTCTTCCCTCTGGAGATGAATTAGCTTTGTTGCTCTATGTATTTCTCAGGGAGCCCCCAAATGTGTCCCCTTCAAATGCTGATCACCTATAAGCTTCAAGTGGGCACGGCTGAGCTTTGAGAGGAAAGTCTGGCCTACTGAGAAAGAGAATGCTCTCTGATCTTTGCCAGGGAGGCCCCAGAGGAGAATTAGATTTCAATATGACAGGGAGGGAAAACAACATTTATGAAACAAAAGTTAGAAAAATTTGGGTGGAAATGCTGAGCCCCGGGGCCGGGATCCTACAAATAATTTCCTGGTTCTGCATGGCCCAGTCCAGCTTGCCGATCAAAGCCACATATCCAGATGCTTTTTGTGTTGAGTTTACAGACAGAACTTGAATCATGAATCAACCGATGAAAAGTTTTGAATTGTTTGGAAATTACTCCCGTTCTAGTCAAGAAAATCATTGATTTGTTTCTTTAAAATCTGTGCTTACTGAAATTTGAATCATTGCTCCCAGTGGCCGAAGTTGGAATTGTTGTAGAATGTATGGGCACACGTAGAGTCGCAAAAACCATCTATGCATTGCATACCTTGCATATGGGCGCCATGTAAAGGGGGGGCACCAGCGGCTCACTAAAGGTGGTGCAATCGGCCTCCTCGACCCCTCCAACATCACAGGACACATGATGCAAATTTAGTCTTAAAAAAAAAATGCTTACGGTTGAGCCATTTGCTGTCAAGAAGAAGCACTAGAAGATGTAATCGCTGCTAAACAATAGAAGATGAAGGTGGAAACTACAACTGTAGATGTGCGCATCAAGAGCTTGTGTGTGAGGAGGACTGCGTGTGTGTGATACCTGCATTTGTATAACTCAAGCCTGAAGGAATAAAAGGCATCTTTATAGGTCTAAACTCCTGATAAAAAATAGTCTGGTGTCCCATAGCAGTCATAGCGTGCATGCGCCAGCTGTGCACAATCAAATGGAGTATACTTTTGAAAGGTGAGCATTCGACCATACGCAGTTGCTAAGTGCTTGCATCAAATCTGAAGTATACTTTGGGCTCAACCCAAGCCCCAAAGCTAATCGGCAGTGGAGTAAAAATTTCATTTTAGAGCGAAAATGCAAACTCTGAATTGTGCTCCCCACTGTTTATGTGAATGCAATTACTTCCTATTTCTATAGGGCTAGAACCTGTTTCTCAGAGGTTGCTGGCACAAATCACAATCAGTAGCGTCACAAGAAAAAAAGTTACCACAGCTGAAATGATGCAAAAATATCAGATGAAGAATGCTGCTTGTCAGTAATTTGGCAGTATGGGGTTGATGTCAGGTTACACAACTTGTTGATTACTAGTATGATCATGTTCTGCATGGCTGCATCCACTGACTGTATTAGATGTTGGTATAAATGTCATTACTCAATGGAACAGTAACGGTGGTAAAAGCCTACAATTATCATTGTGCAGAGCAGAGAGGAAGCTCAAGTAAAGAAATAGATAAATGGATGGTGACTGGGTGGTTGGGTGAGGTGGAGGGATGGAGACTTTAAAGGGTGGAACAGTAAGGCACTTCAAATCTTTTATGTTGTGAGCCTCTAAATGAAGGCGACTGAAGGTCTGTGCTAATGGGAGCCCATGGGGAGATGAGAGAAACTGTAGCAGACATAGCTGGAGTGTGAGAGAGTTTGTGTGTTTTAGGACTGAATGTGCTGATACACTATATTGCCAAAAGTATTCGCTCACCCATCCAAATAATTGAATTCAGGTGTTCCAATCACTTCCATGGCCACAGGTGTATAAAATGAAGCACCTAGGCATGCAGACTGCTTCTACAAACATTTGTGAAAGAATGGGCCGCTCTCAGGAGCTCAGTGAATTCCAGCGTGGTATTGTGATAGGATGCCACCTGTGCAACAAGTCCAGTCGTGAAAGTTCCTCGCTACTAAATATTTCACAGTCAACTGTCAGTGGTATTATAACAAAGTGGAAGTGATTGGGAATGACAGCAATGACAGGCCACGTAAAATGACAGAGCGGGGTCAGCGGATGCTGAGGCGCATAGTGCACAGAGGTCGCCAACTTTCTGCAGAGTCAATTGCTACAGACCTCCAATGTTCATGTGGCCTTCAGATTAGCTCAAGGACAGTGCGTAGAGAGCTTCATGGAATGGGTTTCCATGGCCGAGCAGCTGCATCTAAGCCATACATCACCAAGTGCAATGCAAAGCGTCGGATGCAGTGATGTAAAGCACGCCACCACTGGACTCTAGAGCAGTGGAGACGCGTTCTCTGGAGTGATGAATCACGCTTCTGCATCTGGCAATCTGATGGACGAGTCTGGGTTTGGCGGTTGCCAGGAGAACGGTACTTGTCTGACTGCATTGTGCCAACTGTGAAGTTTGGTGGAGGGGGGATTATGGTGTGGGGTTGTTTTTCAGGAGCTGGGCTTGGCCCCTTAGTTCCAGTGAAAGGAACTCTGAATGCTTCAGCATACCAAGAGATTTTGGACAATTCCATGCTCCCAACTTTGTGGGAACAGTTTGGGGATGGCCCCTTCCTGTTCCAACATGACTGTGCACCAGTGCACAAAGCAAGGTCCATAAAGACATGGATGAGCGAGTTTGGTGTGGAAGAACTTGACTGGCCTGCACAGAGTCCTGACCTCAACCCGACAGAGCACCTTTGGGATGAATTAGAGCGAAGACTGTGAGCCAGGCCTTCTCGTCCAACATCAGTGTCTGACCTCACAAATGCACTTCTGGAAGAATGGTCAAAAATTCCCATAAACACACTCCTAAACCTTGTGGAAAGCCTTCCCAGAAGAGTTGAAGCTGTTATAGCTGCAAAGGGTGGGCCGACGTCATATTAAACCCTATGGATTAAGAATGGGATGTCACTTAAGTTCATATGCGTCTAAAGGCAGATGAGCGAATACTTTTGGCAATATAGTGTATTTGATAGAGAGAAGGTATGATATGTACTACAGCGTTCCCACCTGTTTTGACCATTGCACTTCTCTTTTCCAGTCGTTTTAGCTTACTGGATGTGGAATTTTAAAAATAATTTTGATTCAGACCTATTTGCTAATGAACCATTTAAACCGATTTGTGAACTTTTGACCAATTCATTGAAAAGAACCGACTCAAAAGAACAATTTGCTCACAAATCGGACTACACAATGGGTTAAGAGAAAGTTTTACTTTGCATATGCTCCACACGAGCAGTCATGGTGATGAAATACTTTAGGGCAGAGAAAAACTACAACAATACATATGTACCACAGAACTTTCAAAGCCTTTTCCATAACTTGAAACAAGATTTTATTCAATTTCATGATATATATAATTTTATTCCATGATATTTCAAGGTTTTCCTGGTAATGGGAAAACAATCTGGTATAAAACTGATAAATGTGTTATAGGGATGGGTCATGATGGTCTACTAGTTGTTTAATGACCAACTAGTCAATAAGTGAGGTTGACTAGTTTGTCTAGATTTTTGTCTGATATTTTTGCAGCAGTCAAGGCCGGATTTAAGGGGGGGACAAGGGGGGCATTGCCTGCCCCATCAAAACATTGCATCTTAGTAGCAGCTGTGCTTAAATAGACATGCTGATTAACATGTTGTACTTTGCTTTTATACAGTTTGCATGACAAAACCCTCTTGTTGTTAGGGCTGTTGTGTTGCATCTCGCTGTTTTTTTTTTCCCCACCTTGAACATTGAGTTTTCAAGAAGCATCTTAAGACTACTTGCATTCTGCTCAATTCCATTGCACAAGAACATGTAAACGGCCCTAATAAATGAGTTTGATTGGGGCCAGGTGTACCCGAAGTCAGACGAATTGTACAGGGCTTCCTTTTATTTATTTTTTTCTCCCCAATTTGGAATGCCCAATGTTGCTCTAGGTCCTTGTGGTGGTGTAGTGACTCACCTCAATCGGGTGGTGGAGGAGGAAGCTCAGTTGCTTCCGCATCTGAGACCGTCAATCTGCACATCTTATCACATGGCTTGTTGAGCGCGTTATGGTGGAGACATGGTGCATGTGGAGGCTTCACACTATTCTCCGTGGCATCCATGCACAACCCACCATGCACCCCACCGAGAGCGAGAACCACATTATAGCGACCACAAAGAGGTTACCCCACATGACTCTTACCCTCCCTAGCAACTGGGCCAATTTGGTTGCTTAGGAGCCCAGGCTGGAGTCACTCAGCACGCCCTGGATTCGAACTCGTGACTCCAGGGGTGGTAGTCAGCATCTTTACTTGCTGAGCTACCCAGGCCCCTTTGTACAGGGCTTCCTTAAGACTGATTAGTCAATTCAGGCAACCCATTAACTAATGAATTTTAAAAATAGTTTTGCACATCCCTAGTATGCGAGTGTGTTGAGCAATATCAAAGTACACTGAACAATACAGAAACATTGCCCTTGTAACCCTGAAACCCACGACCCACTGTAAAACATAACTCAATCGTCTTGGAATATTCCACACCACACCACATCGACCCAAAACCCAATATGTTAACAATCCTTTAAATAATCATAATAACAATCATCATCATCATCATCATCATAATAAAAAGCACATTTTCTGTACAAAGAGTGACTGGAATTCTACCCAGTGCTGTGGTTCAAGTATTTTTGAGTGGTTAAGACAGATAAAAGCTCCAAAGCAGTCTCTTTCAGGTCCAGAGCAGAGGCTGGAACAGAGTATAGCTCCAAGGCACTTGCAAAAGTCCAGAGGTCCAGTAGCAAGAGACTTCAAGAAAATAATAAGTTCCGGTGTGGATCAAGAAGGTTCCAACAGCAGTAGAAACATCACACTAGGGTTTCCTGTCAGTGCCATTCTATCTAACGATCCCAAATGTGTAATATTCTGCAGAAAATGTGCGTGCTTTTGGATGCATTTGCTTGCATGTAAACTCTAACAATATATGTTTTTGAGCATGAATGAGGGTGAGGGATCCCGTTTGAGCAAGTATGTAAAGATTTACGACATCTGCCTTGCTCTTTTTTTTTTTTTTTTTTTTTTTTTCAAGGGAGCCAATGTAAAACCCAACCCTGATTTACTACCAAACCTATCTCCTGTTAACCTAAAGCCTCACCATGGAAACTTAAAACTGGGTAAAAGAGACAAGAAATTAACTGAGAATTAACCCAAGGACAGAAATGCTGGACGGCGTACATTTGGCCCTTATTCACTGCAAGGCCATGTATTAGGTCCTATCAAGTTTGGATGTAAGCTCAAAGAATAGTTGTTACTGTTTTTAAACTTGAATACATCTTTTTACACCTCTGATAGTTTTTGTAACACTGACTTTCTGACAATATTGAAAATAATAAAAATTTCAAACTAATCCCAATCTAAATGTAGACCTATTTTACGTCTTACAGACTCCTGAAACAGTCATTTTGATGTGTAAAAATGTAGTTGGACCCATGAGCCAAGACATGCATTACTGTTATTGGCACAGCAATCTGGTGTAGCTAGTGAGTAGATTTTGTCTATTCTGCAACTTTAAACATTGCTTTTACAAAGTACAAGCAATGGACCTAAACCTTTCAAAGCCAAATAACTGAGGTTTATTAACTGTTCTTTAAAGTCCAGAGTAAAAATAAAGGTAATTTCTTTTTAAATCCATTTCTTCAATTTTTGTCAGTCTCTCAACCCTTGTTTCACATTATTTAATGCCTGCTCAAAGCTCTCACACTTTACAGCCATTTAGCCTGGCAGTCTTTGTCTCCCAGTTACAACAATCCATAGGTTGCACTGTCATTTCAAACAAGTGTGGTGCCTATTTTCTGAACACAGTCCAACAAACACACTTTGCCTAAAACTAAATCAAGAAACCCAAAGGTTCCCCTTAATCTTCTTAGTCTTGAATTGTTAAACTCAAGGCTGACTAGAGAAACACTAAATGGTTGGACAAAAGCAATGATAAATGCCCTGGGCTACCGAACTCCTCTGTGAGGGGAAAAATGAAAAAGTAATATTAAACCAACCCATCAAATCCTTCAAAGATGATGCGTGGTCACCCATTTTACATTGGGAAAGATGGTGGACCAAAGTTCTTGGCTTGAAAGTCCAGCTTGGCTTCCACCACAGTCGATTCTACTCATTTTTAAAAACTAGATCTCTTATAAATCCGAGCTGACATACTTTCATTTTTTTGGAATAGCAGAACATTGATACTGTATGTATTGACATTTATTTTGAGGCTGAGCCCTGGAAGGTCTTGTTTGATGCAATCCAGCGAAAGACGAGGAAGTTCTTGGCAGCAGCATTAGAGCTGAATAAGCACGACTGGTTGGAAAATAAGTTCCAGAAGAAGCTCAGTCTTAGAGCTCTCCAGCAGAGCTGGACATGCAGTCCAAGAATAGTAAGAGATGAGGCTGGTTTCTCTTCAAAAGTCAAGTTGGTTTACTTTGAGGTCACTATAGGATCCTTAAGATCTGCCAATATTCTACTCCAGCTTCGGAGCAGCAACGCTGTTGGTTGAGTTTGACTTTGTGCTTGATGCCATCATAGAGCTTGAAGTTGAAGTTCTCCAGGGTGGTGGATGAACGTGATGTCAAGCCACCATATGAACAGGTGCAGTAGAGAAGACCAGCGCAAACAGCACCCAGAAGAACACCCAGAGAGCTCATGACGATGATGGTCAGAAGAATGGGGTCCAGGGAGTAGAGCCATTTGTTGTCCTTGTCAACCACACGTGTCACGGGGGGGTCCTTTGGTGTTTCAGAGGAAGAGGAAGGAAGGGTAAATGAAGAGGAAGTGCACAGCATTTTCAACTACTAACTAGCTAACACTGGAATAAGGGCTTAGCAAAAGTTTTGGTACTTCTAATAGTATACTTATGGTATTTATTCCAAAATCATGGTAGTCTTGGACTAAGAAACTTGGAAAGCCATTTGCACACCTTGATGTATGAATATAGTAATACTACAATACCATGGTATCATATCAAAGTATCATGGAATTACCAATGTTTTGACACGGTGTTACAGGAATACAATGTTTTTTAGACACCACAAAGATGGTAATAACACAGTATTCTTTTGAAGTATCTTGTGAATACATTGGTACAGTATATGACTCTGGTAATGAATGGTATAACATCTAATGCTCTTACAAAAAAAGTACTATGGTGGTACTATAGTACAGTGATGGTATCAGATGGTTATACCATCGTACTTTGATAATTATGAAAAAGTACCCTCACAGTACCAAAATTCCATGGCACTACGATGGTACACCATGGTATCTTTGTACTGTGAGGTACTTTTTTTGTAAGGAATTACTGAGTTGACCCTTACAAAAGGTACCCTCACATTACAAAAATATTATGGTTGTATCATGTTCTTTTATTTATATATATCTAATATATTTATGTGCATGGTAGTTTTGGTAGTGTGAGGGTACTTTTTTGTATCATGGTATTACCCTCTGATACCATCAGTGCACTATAGTATCACCACAGTACTCTTTTGTAAGAGCATTAGATGTAAAACCAGTGATTACCATGGTACTATGAGGGTCCTTTTTTTGGGGGGGTTCTCCCCTATTCTCCCCAATTTCGCATGCCCAATTCTCAATGCGCACTAAGTCCTAATGGTGGCATAGTGACTCACCTCAATCCGGGTGGCAGAGGACAAATCTCAGTTGCCTCCGCATCTGAGAGATTCAATCCATGCATCTTTATCACGTGGCTTGTTGAGTGCATTACCACGGAGACGTAGTATGTGTGGAGGCTCACGCTATTCTCCGCGGCATCCATGCACAACTCACCATGCACCCCACCAAGAGCAAGAACCACATTTTAGCAACCACGTGGAGGTTAACCCAATGTGACTACCCACTCTAACAACTGGGCCAATTGGTTGCTTAGGAAGCCTGACTGGAGTCACTCAGCATGCCCTGGATTTGAACTTGCAACTCCAGGTGTGGTAGTGAGCGTCTTTACTTGCTGAGCTACCCAGGCCCCATGAGGACACTTTTTGTAAGCAATGGTAGTACCATGGTACCATGTCCAAAAAAACAAAACATGGTAATACCATGGTACTTTTTTGTAATTGTTAGTTTCACTGAACCATGGTACCTCTAATGTATTTTTGGTAAGGGTATGTTGTTCCATATTGCAGCTTTTGGAGGCTAACTAGAAGTTTGTGTCTTTGTGTTTGTTTTCCTTTGTCTGAAGACACATAACCAACTAATGGCCTGTTCTGACAGCTGCTTTCTCTCCCAGCATCGTGAAATCGGCTTTAGGGCCGTCATCTCTCTCTCTCTCGTACTAACCACACACACACACACACACACACACACGCAGGCACGCGACCCCTCACAAACATGCTGGCACACATTTTGGCTCGTAGATACACTATATTGCCAAAAGTATTCGCTCATCTGCCTTTAGACGCATATGAAATTAAGTGACATCCCATTCTTAATACATAGGGTTTAATATGACGTCGGCCCACCCTTTGCAGCTATAACAGTTTCAACTCTTCTGGGAAGGCTTTCCACAAGGTTTAGGAGTGTGTTTATGGGAATTTTGACCATTCTTCCAGAAGCGCATTTGTGAGGTCAGACACTGATGTTGGATGAGAAGGCCTGGCTCGCAGTCTTCGCTCTAATTCATCCCAAAGGTGCTCTATCGGGTTGAGGTCAGGACTCTGTGCAGGCCAGTCAAGTTCTTCCACACCAAACTTGCTCATCCATGTCTTTATGGACCTTGCTTTGTGCATTGGTGCACAGTCATGTTGGAACAGGAAGGGGCCATCCCTAAACTGTTCCCACAAAGTTGGGAGCATGGAATTGTCCAAAATCTCTTGGTATGCTGAAGCATTCAGAGTTCCTTTCACTGGAACTAAGGGGCCAAGCCCAGCTCCTGAAAAACAACCCCACACCATAATCCCCCCTCCACCAAACTTCACAGTTTGCACAATGCAGTCAGACAAGTACCGTTCTCCTGGCAATCGCCAAACCCAGACTCGTCCATCAGATTGCCAGATGGAGAAGCGTGATTCGTCACTCCGGAGAACGCGTCTCCACTGCTCTAGAGTCCAGTGGTGGCATGCTTTACACCACTGCATCCGACGCTTTGCATTGCACTTGGTGATGTATGGCTTGGATGCAGCTGCTCGGCCATGGAAACCCATTCCATGAAGCTCTCTACGCACTGTTCTTGAGCTAATCTGAAGGCCACATGAACTTTGGAGGTCTGTAGTGATTGACTCTGCAGAAAGTTGGTGACCTCTGCGCACTATGCGCCTCAGCATCCGCTGACCCCGCTCTGTCATTTTACGTGGCCTACCACTTCGTGGCTGAGTTGCTGTCATTCCCAATCGCTTCCACTTTGTTATAATACCACTGACAGTTGACTGTGGAATATTTAGAAGCGAGGAAATTTCACGACTGGACTTGTTGCACAGGTGGCATCCTATCACAATACCACGCTGAAATTCACTGAGCTCCTGAGAGCGGCCCATTCTTTCACAAATGTTTGTAGAAGCAGTCTGCATGCCTAGGTGCTTCATTTTATACACCTGTGGCCATGGAAGTGATTGGAACACCTGAATTCAATTATTTGGATGGGTGAGCGAATACTTTTGGCAATATAGTGTAGCTTAAATGCTAAAGCCCAGCTTTGTCCCTAAGCTATCGTACAAGCGGATACACGCGGTAACTGGTAGACGCCAGTCGCCATTGACTGGTTTCTCTCCACCCCATTCATGGTCATATTCCCTGGCCGGAAGTCTCGCGTGACATAATCTCCACGAGAGTCACGTCCGCCATTTTGTGCGCCTCTCTCCTTACACACACACACACTGTCACACACACACCTTATGTGTTATAGGATTATTTTTATTTCCATATCTAATCATGTCACTGTTTAGTTTGTAGTTGTAAGTCGGAAGTTTATTGACTGCATTGTATTAATTATTAATTGATATTACTGCATAAATAAACTTTGTTTATATTACAAAGAGAAGTGTTTTGGTTTGTTTTGCATACGCCTGTGTCATGCTGACGGGATGTCAGTGCTCGGATTCAAACCTTCATTCATTGTTTTTTTTTCCCAAAAATCGATATTCTTCGGATGTCGATTTTCCTAAGAGAACAATCTAATATTGAGACTGTTTTACTATTTGGTTATTAGTCCCTGATTCCAGGGTGGTGCCCCGTCAATGTTAATCCTTATTAATATTCTATTGATTTTTGATAATTGATAATTACCTTTGATGGTTGTTGAATTTGAATGATCAATAAGCTAGTCTTAATTTTAATTAATGTTTCATCGAGGTTAACAATTAACGATTATCTTTGATAATTGTTGATTTAAAGGATTAAAAAAAGCTAACATTGATTCTCATCAATGTTCTATTGATTTTAATAATTAATAATTATCTTTGATAATTATTAATTATTGCTAATAACCAAACTTGCTCCTAAACGTAGCACACTACATTTACTGGAGCCCCATATGAGGTTTTAATGAGTTAGATTCAATTAATTAATTTAAATATTAATTAATAACTAAAGAAATAATTATTAATTATTTCTGATAGTAACACTGATCTAAACAACCAGTAAAGCCCTACATCATTATGTTCTATTAGTGTAAGAGAAAAAATTTGAGAAAGATGGAAGACATTGATAAAGGAAGCCGGAGGAAGACAGAAAAACAGATCGGGGATTTACTGTCTACAAGGATGAACAGATTTCAGTGTGGTAATTAACTTGTCCTTGTCTTTTTTTATTTATTTAGCAGCCAAAACAAAGACTTCTTTATGAGTAAGATGGATTCCAACTGTGTGATAGCTGGAAGGAGGGAGGCGGGGTGATAACAGGAGACATTTCTTTGTTTTTGTGCAGAATGCGGGGTAAGGGCTTTGCGAATGCGAACAAAGGGGTGGGATATATTAGGCAGCAAGTGAACAGTCAGTTCTTGAATTTCATGTGTTGGAAGCAGGAAAAATGGGCAAGCATAAGGATCTGAGCAACTTTGACAAGGGCCCAATTGTGATGGCTAGACGACTGGGTCAGAGCATCTCCAAAACAACAGGTCTTGTGGGGTGTTCCCGATATGCAGTGGTTAGTACCTACCAAAAGTGGTCCATGGAAGGACAACCAGTGAACCTTCAGGAGCGTTAGAACTGGACCATGGAGCAATGGAAGAAGTTGGCCTGGTCTGATGAATCACGTTTTCTTTTAGATCATGTGGACGGCCGGGTGCGTCAGGCCGGCAGAGGCAGTGTGATGCTCTGGGCAATGTTCTGCTGGTAAACCTTGGGTCCTGGCGTTCATGTGGATGTTTCTTTGACATGTACCACCTACCTAAAGATTGTTGCAGACCACGTACACTCCTCTATGGCAACGGTATTCCCTGATGACAGTGGCCTCTTTCAGAAGGATAATGCGCCCTGCCACACTGCAAAAATTGTTCAGGAATGGTTTGAGGAACATGACAAAGAGTTCAAGGTGTTGACTTGGCCTCCAAATTCCCCAGATCTCAATCCGATTGAGCATCTATGGGATGCGCTGGACCAACAAGTCCGATCCATGGAGGCCCCACCTCACAACTTACAGGACTTAAAAGATCTGCTGCTAATGTCTTGGTGCCAGATACCACAGGACACCTCCAGAGGTCTTGTGGAGTCCATGCCTCAACAGGTCAGAGCTGTTTTGGTGGCATGAGTGGGACCTACACAATATTAGTCAGGTGATTTTAATGTTGTGGCTGATCGGTGTATACTGCTGACATGTCAGCTTTACCTAACCCTAAACATATGCATGCTGTGTAGTTCTACAATGTTTGGCAAAAATGATACAATGGGAACTAATGTCATTTTTATGATGCCTTAAATTTGTTCAAGCCCACAGCCTCTATTTTCTCTTTGTTTCATAACCTCAAAACACAGTGTATGAAACTGTACAGAGACCCCCAAAAGTATTTGGACACTTAAGTCTCACTTCAGCCACAAATATATCTATTTTATTTCATTAGAAAACAAAAACTCAAACCAAAAGCCAAATCATGCTTTTATCAGAACTAACTTCACTTTTCTGAGCCATTTTTCAATTACTTTTAACCTACTAGAAGGTGCCCAAATAATCTTTTGTATCATTTTGAGACATTATTTCTATTATTTCTATTAAAATTTAAACCTGTGGATTTGTGAAATAGTTTAAAATAGTTTGAAAAGTGTGCCTATTTGAAATAAATACACTTGGTTTGATATTTCTATATAATGCAATGACATTCAGATATTTTGAAGTGTCGATTAATCCCAAAATTGATCAAACTAAGCAATCCATTCATTCTCATGTATTCTGATGATGCCATGTGCTCCAGAAACATACAGATGTAGAAAAACTCACCTGCATTTATGTAGTCCCTGCTGTTGAAAAGACGCCCATTTTTGAACTCTGTTTTTTTAACTGTGAATAAAGATGTAGAAACTAAATTGAAACAGAGAATGCAATAGGATCTAATGTGGTTTATGCTCAAATTAAACAGAAATGTAATAACTGCTAGAAACATACTATATGCAAGTAAACAAATGCAGATATGAGTGAGTGGCCAATTGTTTTTACTAGGGCTGTTGATTTAACATGTCCAAAACCGTCTGTCTGATGCATGTGTACATTGACGCGTCCTTAGAAAAGCCCTTATAATAAATCTCGGACATATTGACCAATTCCATTGCAAAATGGATTGCTGTGGACTGTAGGCCAATGATACAGGCTTATGTTCAGTAATATGGAAATAAATAATATACTGATTTCTAAAGCCAATTTTTTATTGTCTTATTAATGCATTACTCATCTGCCAAAATAATGGCATGCATTTTAATTATTTGAATAATAATATTTATAATATATACAGTATTATCTTTATTTAAATATAACCATTTATAATTATTTACTCATTATATATTGAATACATTTTATATGAAGGCCTTTCACAGCAAATATCTGTTAATCCTATTAATTAATCGGCATTTCATGTAATTCATTATTTTTTTTATTTTTTTAATTAATCGATTGACAGCCCTAATTTTTTACTAACATTATAAAGGTATCTAGCTATAAACATGTTGACAGTTTAACTAACTTTTTACCCTAACAGTTGCTTCGTCGCAACAATGACTGACCGGAAAGAGAACACTAACCGTCAGATGGTTTACGTTGCTGCAAAACTGAGAATACAATACAGACTTGCACTGTTACGTTATAAATTACATTGTCGTGTGAAATCGAGCTTGTGCTGCTAGAAGAGTTTGCGTTGATGTACTTACATAGAGAATGTTTCAGGCCTTAGGCCACATACACACATCAGTTTCATTATGTTTACACCCCACATCCACAGTAGAATGGCATTTTCCACCACCAAAAATTATTAAGAAAATGCTCTCCATTACTGCATACTTTGGGAAATTGAAAATGGATTAGTGTGGAAGTGGCTTTAGACAGATAAACATAGAAATAAATGTAATTTGAAACTCAAGGCTCAACAAGAAATTAAGGAATTGTAAAAAATAAAAAAAAATAAAAAAATAAACAATTACAGAGTACAAATAAAATAATGATTATGTGGCCTACATAATTACTAAACAACATACACCAGCAATTACACATAAGAACATGTCCAAATTTAGCAGTGAAAATAGGGCAATGTCTATTGTTACTGCATCAATGATAAATTGGGATAAAAAAAAAAGTGCTGATTAGAAAAATACGATTTTACTGTCACGTTTTAAAAGCAGAATTTCAAGACAAATTCATCAAGCAAAAATATTCTGTTCACATTCGCATTTTAAACAATTTACTCATTTAAAAGTTGAGGTATAGGCTGACCACAGTTAGAAGGTACTTTCACATAGCAAAGTGCATCATCATTCTCGTCATCATCATTTTAAACTGTATCATAACATCTCCACCATTCAAGTAAGGTTTGCTGTACAATAAAAGGCCAATAACTTTCAAATGGCTTTGTGGAACAGTGTTGCTTTGCTCCAAAATTGTCTGAATTAGAGCCCGCTGCATCTGAAAGCAGAGAAATCATTGTGAGTGATTTATTCTATTGTCTGTTGTTTTAGCGCCCTGTTTACAGAATCAATTATGCAAATAAGGTACTAACGCCCCCCCCCCAAAAAAAAATCAGTGATGAAGGCAGTTTGCATGCCACAATTCCCTAGTGTGCAAAATGGTACTGAGTGCTAGATTATGGAGAATGAAGACTCCCTGAAAAGCAGAAAAATATATTGTGAATATACCGCACATCTAGAAAGATAACTGGTTATTGATGAATTACTGCTCCCATGATCGCAAAAAATGTGAAAAAAATAAAATAAAAAAATCACTAAAAACTTTTCCGTTTGCAACCACATTTTCTCAAAACAGTGAAACATTAATTTCGCCAAGCACTGAGTTTTGTGAATAAAGCGCAATCTATAATGAGCCTAATTTACATTGAATGGAAGCGTGTTGGTGCCAAAAAAGAATGTCAATGGTGCAATTTAAATACTTATGGCACAGCGCTATTTTAGCTTTGCTAGTTAAACAATTTTTTGAGATTGCGGGTAGTTAGTAAATAAGGTGCAGGCTACAAAAGTAGCACCACTGTGAAATGAATTTGCCCCAGACTGTTTTGCATTATTAGATATTGATCAGAATGACATATGTGATACATTTAAAAGGAAAGAAGAATAGCTGTTTGGCATTAAGCCTCGCTGGGTGACGTTTTGGATCTAGAGAGAGTGTTTCACTCATCAATGTGGTTTCCAAAGTCGGCAAGACAAGAGGCGGGGACTGGAACGCTGATAGCAGCTTTAAGAAATGGTATCTGGTCCATTAACTAATTAAGAAATATTAAGAGTGAAGAGAGAACGTGTGGTGAAATGAGGGGGGTTCACAGTTTACGGAAGAAAAGAGTGAGAAAGTGTATGCTTTAAAAGCACATTGCATGACAGTGCCAAAACATCTCTTATGACCTTATGGCAGGAAATAGCACTAAAAAGTCCCCAAGGAGCCAAGAGCCTTTATCTTCTTCTCTTTTTCAACCACATTTTTTTTTTCTCTCACTATAAACAGCTCTATATGTTGTATAGCAATGTGAAGACCTCTCTATACCACAAACCCTTAACTGCTGATTCTAGATCTGCTGTGTTTCCCTTGAACCTTCTTAAAAAGAGAGTTCACCAAAACATTTATACATTTTCAAACAAATCAAACAGCACCATGGCATATTTCAAAGTACTACGGTACTACCAACTTATACAACCACAGTACTTTTTGCAAGTGTAGCAATGCCTTTCCTAATACAGAACTGATAATTTATGACCTATTAAACTGAATAACAACTCAATTTAATCATTGAATCAACGTATCAAGCTATTAAACAGCATATGGTAGTTTTGGACACCATTCATTGCTAATAATTTTTTAAGTTTTATGATGCTTTAGTGAACCAAAATTGCTTACATGTATTGATATCTGCATAAAGTTCTCACCCAGCCCAGTTCTCAAATCGCTTCCTCATTGCTAAGAAACGGAGAAGGGAAACAGCTGTTTTTGTTTATGGGACTTGTTTTTGGAGCCCTAACACCAACAAGCATTCGCTCAGAATAACACACGCCTACGCAATTTTCGGAGTTCTTTGACAAAAATGTGAGAAAGGTGACATACAATGGAAGAATCTAGATGCTCCCACAGAGAAGACAGAAATAAACAAAAAAGATAAAGACTTTCATATCCAATCTTCACTCCCCCCCCCCATACCCAAAAGTCTTTATTATCTCAATGTATCTCACTTCGTTTGAGAGTAGCACTTAATTGAAATGCAACCTAACACACTGTTTAAAGTCAAAATGAAACATTCGAAACCCATTTTACCTCCATAATGTGATGTATTTCCAAATTAAACTAAATATTCAATAAGGATAAAAAGAACGTAGGTTGGGTCTTGATTATATCCATTGAGAATTTATTGTATTATGATAGGATTTGTATTTTTACGACTTCTCAACCAGATTTGATTAGGGAAGTGTATTTAAAAAATAAGTAGGGCCAATTCTGATGTCATGTTGACTTTAAAAGCAATGTTTACCATAAAAGCATGACAAGGACATTGTGGCATTGCTATGTTTATAATATCTCAGGTGAACTCTCCTTTTATCAGACTCAAGTTGTTTACATGCACAAATCAGTTTTCCCTTTTAAGAGTATTTGCAAAACCTTCCCTTATTACTAATGATATCATGCTTTTGTGTTATTCAAAAAAGTGCTAAGACATCCTTAAAGCACATTCTCATTATTGGAGTTCCCTCGAAATGCTGTAAATTTTCTGAAAGCTTCGTGATGTCTCAAGAATCAACTCTTTCATCAAGGTCTGTTCTCATGTTCTACTATAATAAGGTAAAGAGGTATTCGTAATCAATGTAGGGGACTAGTAAAAGTGCAAACATTTTGTCAAACAGACAGCTCTTAACTCTACTGTTCCCTTAAGTCCTGACCCTTTGAAATCACATTGATTTAACGTAAGAACAGAACATAGGCTCAAATTCTGTCCTGGATCTGGGATTTGGTAATTGGTAGCATCCTCTTGACTTGGCGTACATCATCAGTCTGGATTCAGAACTGTTCTTAGAGAAGGTCCCTCCAGACAGCCAATAAGTATGAGAGCTGGCTAGATGTTTTTTGTAGTAAACGTGTTGAGCACATCAGTAAGACAAGGGTTTACTGACCCCAAAAGTCAGTATCCAGGAAAAACAAACAAACAAGAAAACAAGGAACTGAAATGTTTGTATCGCTTGGATACATCCAAATACAGCATCCAATGCTACGGGAAGATCCCACAATCATCTTTGAGTGATTTTTGAAGTTCTCCTCCAAGAAAACCAACTCTTTAGTCTGAATTTTGTCTGTTGGGCTTCTTTCATGAAGCATTGTAGGCAAACATCTAACAAGTCCAGACCTCTCACCAGCAGGAGTTTCCATCGCATTTCTCAACCCATACAATTAACCTGGGCGTCCCCCCAGCCCTACGCATGCCACCGTTTTGGTAATGTGCATTGTGGGGACTGTAGTAGGCCATTGTGGGTTGGTTCCTCCTGGCCGTAAGACGGCGACAGCAAACGGCCATGAGAATGACAATGACCAGGAACAAGATGGCACCTCCACCGGCCATTATGTAATACCAGTTGGACAACATGTGTGGTACTGACAGTATTTACCGTTGGCTCACTCTTGCCAGGTAGGGCTCCCCCTGGTGGAGAGATATATACAAGCTGTGATAATATGCCACACTACCCCTGAGGTCAAATGCAAGCATAGTAATGCCATGAAAGCTGCATTGACTGTTTTGACATACAAAATGTGGAAGCTCCATGCTTTAAACTGGAAACAAGCTATAAATGTTTCACTGTTGGGAATCACCATCAAAATAATTGCTTGCCAGTGGAGGTTGTTATTGAGGTAAATAAGTTTACATAGATGCATTTTGGCAGACACTTTTATTCAAAAGCAACTTACAAGGTCTATAATTTGTTTTTAATCAGTCTGTGTTCCCTGGGCTTCGAACCCTTGACCTACGGATTGTTAGAACAACTGTTAATCTTGTCAAAATTACTGACGAAAATGTTTACTGATGAAGGTGATGAGGAAAGCTGTAGCTTGAATCTTTCCATCACATACAGACCAATGTGCAAAGGTTTTTTGATTTCCTCAACGATAATGAAGACTAGATTAAAAAAGGTGCATACATATATATATAATATATATTAGACAAATTTAATATTTTTAAAAAGCATTTGAAGACATGTTTTTAAGCTTGCCTTTGATTTACATACTTTGTCTTTTAGTCATTATATTACATTTTGTACCTTTAATTTATATTTCCCTAATTTTCTTTTAAAATTTTTGTTCTGTTTGATTTAATTTACCTTGTTTGAATTTTTATCTTCTCCTTCTAATGTTTTTATACAGTATATTCACCCATGAAGCATTTTGAGCTGCATTTTGTGTATGAAATATGCTATACAAATAAAATGTATTATTATTATTATTATTATTATCATTATTATTAATTACATTACAATAATTAATTAATCAAATTAATTGCAATTAATCACATATCAATATTTGCTGAGAAATTTACACTGAATTCTTAAGTATAAATAATACATAATTCAAATATTTATAAATATAATATATATGCAGGTTTGGGAGGGTTACTTTTGTATTGTATTCCACTACAGATTACAGAATACATGCTGTAAAATGTAATTTGTAACATATTCCGTTAGATTACTCAAATTCAGTAACGTATTCTAAATACTTTGGATTACTTCTTCAGCACTGGTAGATTTTTTTTCACTTGTTTTGACTATAAAAACTCTGCGAGTACAGTAAGACAAAATACACATGTTAAAAATACATTCTCTGAAAAACCTGAATATCTTATGAAGTGTTATTTCTAAAACAAGATAAACTGATCCTGTTTTAAGAATTGTTAGATATTTTTTACAGGAAAACAATACAATTATTATCAAGAATATTATTTTTGCCCTAATATCAAAGGTCTTACTTGGAAAAAAAAAAATAATTATGATCCAACGTGAATTTTCTTGATAAAAAAATATGATCGTGCCTGGTAACATGTGCATGTAAAATGGCTAGAAATAGTATTTTACCTTTGCGTAAAGCTGACAATTTACACAAGATTTATTTCTATTTCTTGTGCTCCAAACTTACTTCAAACTTCCTTCTCTGTCTGCTCGTATGAATGTAACACATCATAAGAAAGTGTTTCACCGCTGTTCAAATGCAATCTGGATCGCATCATTTATATGAATAAATGTTTTTTCCATCTGAAAGGACTAAATATTAAATGAAACATATGACAATAAAATGCAAAGTAATCTCTTCAGTAATCAAAATACTTTTTGAATGTAACTGTATTCTAATTACCAATGATTTAAATTGAAATCGTAGTGGAATACAGTTACTTATATTTTGTATTTTAAATACATATTCCCATTACATGTATTCCGTTACTCCCCAACCCTGTATATATTATATATTCAGATCATAAAATATTTTGCATTGTTGTGGCGGACGAGAAAATCATTCATTAGACAATCCAAAAAGTGGTTTTAGAAGTCAATATATTGTTGGTATTATTCCCATACCATAGAACAAGCCTACAGTCGACAATCAATTTTTGCATCTGTCCTCTTCTTACAGGACGTGTTCTTATGTTCCATCTGTGTTATTTCTAATTGTCGATTTATGTAAATATGTGACAGACGAATGCTTTTGAAGTGCCTCACTAGTTTTCATAAACGCTATGTTTTAGAATGTTGTGTCAGGTTAAAAGATGTCCAAACTTGAAAATCGTGAGATGCCAGCATTTTTTTTGTGCTCTGTCCAGCTGTTAAGTACGCGTCTTGTGTGAACAGCTCTCATTCTGTGGCTGCACTGCATGTGAGGTTTGTTGGGGCGCACTGACTGCCCACTACTGACATGTCTCATAAAACCTGTACTTCAAGCTTGAATTGCTCCGATGGTAGGAAAATATGTACTTTTATTACAGAATTTACTGATGGGTCAGGTAATTTTATCAAATTAATCACACTAAATTAATGTGTTAAATGGTCAGCCCTAATAAAATTACAACTGCACACACAAAGCAGCGAATACAAGGTGAACTTGAATAAATTATACTCTAGTTAGAATGCATAACTTGCATTGAATATGTTGTTTCCGTACCAAACGCACTACACGTAATGCAATATTCTAAACTAGTCTCTAAAACATGGAAAATAAATCTCTATTAGTTTTTATCTCATCAATGAAATTTGTCACAAACAAACATTTTATTGACAATGGGTTTTTTGATTTTGTCAATGATAATGAAGACAAAATTCATTTCTATTAATTTTTTATCCCAATTACTAAGTTAATCTCTACTGGCATTTATCTCTCAATTTTGAGGAATTCACAACACCGTAACCTGATACTTTACTAATACTTTAGTAAACTCAAAATACGCTATTATATAAGGTTTTTACAACATGGAATGTTTTCACATGTTGTATATGATGTTAATAAATGTTTTTATATGCTTGATACATGTTTAAATTTATAACTTTTTATACACGTTTGAATATTTGGATAAAGTTTGGTCATTTTGGAAATTCGTTAACTAATGTGCTATTTTCATTGACTAAAATGTTTTTATTCTTTTTTTATTAGAGTAAGATGGAATTTGAAGAAATAAGATGGCAAAATATTTTATTTGATCTGTTTTACATTAATATATTGGTAATACTTAACAATAAGGTACCATTTGTTAAAATTATTTAACAATATTAGTTAACATGAACTAACAATGAACAATAATTTTATAGCATTTTTTAATTTTAGTTAATGTTAATTTCAGCATATACTAATACACTTAAAAAATAAAGTTACAATTGTTAAATTAATGCATTATGAACTAACATGTACTAACAATTAACAAAAGTATTTTTATTAACTAACATTAACAAAGATTATTAAATGCTGTAAAAATATATTGTTAATTGTTTGTTCATGATACCTAATGCATTAGTCAAAAGATAAAAAATTATGACTAAAAAATATGCTCGGCTGCACAGCGTTGTGTACAGTGAAACAATGTGTATGAATGCAGCGTAGTTATGTAACGTGCTTTCAAATAGACACCTGAGTCAGAGTCCAAGCATGTTGCAAATAAAGACTGCCCTGCTCTAGTCCTGGGGAGTGAGAATGCCATCAGACGCATCATAGTGTACAGCGGTCTACTCCAGTGATTGGCTGTATGCTGAATTTTGGGACGAATGGCTCTCCAGGACTACTCAAAGGGCAGTCGGCTACATGGCACATGCTGGTAGTTCTCGAAAATTTTATTTTTATTTAGGGGTACATTGGGGCTGCATTCAAAATAAGAGGCTGTATTGCCAAGCAGAGGCACATGCATTCTGCTCTCCCTTGATATTGGTCTTTCAGATCTCGTAGAAAGTATACAAATAATTGATTATTGCAGGAGACCTTACTAGGGCTGGGTATTGCCAACGAACTAATTGTGATGCATCACAATATCATAATTGGACCGCAATTGAAAGAACGCAAAATGTGCAAGAGAGATTCAAATGAGCAAGAGTGAATCAGTTTCAATAACTATTGCATTGTTTGATCCATTTCTGCTGAGTACCTTTATATGGCATATTTAGTTGACCTGGGGCTGGATTGCTTAAAATCTTCTTGAGAAAAAAATTAAAAAAGTTCGTAAGAATGTTCCTAAGTACAATTCATGAAGAAAATTCTTAAGAAGTATTTTCGGGTAATATAAAAATTTAGTCCTGAACTTCAATTGTGAATTAACTGGATTGTAAAAACTGGGCATTACATACAAGAATCGAGCAAAGTGATTGGAAAAAGAGGGATTTGTGTTGTCAGACGAAAAATAATGTAATTTCAGAAGTGCGCATGTTTTTACATTTTGATAAAATTGATTACAAATGCAACATTTTATTTTATTTATTTATTTTTAAATAATGTGAACCAGTGAATCTTGTACAAATCAAGCAAATGGGATCAAATTTGAAATGCTTTCACCAATTCCTGACACATTAAATACAAACACAACCCTACATACATTTTATGCAACCAACCAAAATAGTAACAAATGTTACAATCACACAAGTGGAAGCAGAACTTCTCGTCAGCTCTCAAGGATTAGTAAGCACTGTGTGAGAAGATAACATTCGAGAAATGACTGACAGCAAAAAACGGTTCTCCTGGGATTGCAACGAGACACATCACCACATAGCAGCTGAGCAGAACCTGGCACAGGCTCTTGTTATGCTATATTCAGCCGTGGAGCATGACAGAGCTACTCATTAGGGAGAGTGACAATGTTCTGCCTGTTTCTTTGTGCGCTCTCATTTCACAGAGAAAAGTGAATTGTGTTAGTTTGTGAAAAATAAATAAATAAATAAAACATTAAAAAATTTAGGTCTTTGAGTCAAAATATGAAACCCAATACTATGTCACCGTGTCTAACATTGGACTACAGACCTAAACAAATACTCCAGGGTTGCCACACCTGAATTTCAGTGACTTTTTCAGTCATTTGTGATTAATAGATAAGGATTTTTAAATAATTTAAAAAAACAATTTCAATGAGTTGCACTAGGTTTGATGTCAGTGAGCCTGTTTACATGCACACCATTATGCTCCCAAAAATCTGCTTATTTAAAAAATTTTACAAGGCAAGAAAACATAATTTAAATGAGATTTTAATTAATTGCATTATTCTCTGCTTTTGCCATCAAAATGTGAAGATGCATGAGCACAACACTTGTGCACACTGGAAAAGCCATTTACATGCAACATGAAATCATTGTCAGTGCTGGGGCTTGAACCCCTGACCTTCTGAGCAGTAACCTAGAGCCTAGATATATATAGAGCTCAGTGGTTAAGGCTCTGGATTACTGATCAGAAGGTTGGGGGTTCAAGCCCCAGCACTGCCAAGATGCCACTGTTGGGCCCTTGAGCAAGGCCCTTGACCCTGTCTGCTCCAGGGGCACTGTATCATGGCTGACCCTGCACTCTGACCCCAGCCTACCTGGGATATGTGAAAAAGAAGAATTTCACTGTATATATGTATAATGTGTGATGAATAAAGAAAATTATTAATATATATATATATATATATACACATACATATATGCAGGTTTGGAAGAGTTACTTTCAAAATTTATTCCACTACAGAATACATGCTGTAAAATGTAATTTGTAATGTATTCTGTTAGATTACTCAAGGTCAGTAACATATTCTAAATTTTTTGGATTACTATTTCAGCACTGGTAGATTTTTTTCACTTGTTTTGACTATAAAAACTCTGCCAGTACAGTAGGACAAAATACACGTTAAAAATACATTCTCTGAAAAACCTAAATATCTTATGCAGTAGGGCTGGGACGATTCATTGATGTAATCGATTACAGAAATACGTCGATTTGCATAACATGCATCGGCGCATCGCAATGGAGTAAGTAAAATGGCAGTGCCCGTTTTAAGTATGGATTCCCCCGAAGAACAAGCTGCAGCTTAAAAAAAACTCACCCACGGTTATCTGAAGCGTGGGAGTATTTTAGCCAGAGACCCAACAATGTGGTGCTGTGTAAGCTATGCAAATTGGAAATGGCTTATCACAGCAGTACAACCGCCATGAATGAACACTTTAAGCAAAAGCATCCCAGAGCACTTTGTCAAGACAGCAGCAAGGCAGCACCGTAAGTCCTGTTTACTTTTTGTCCCCACCCAACCATGACATATTACAACACGTGTTTCTGTTAGTAGTAGTCACTTTAAATTGATTTTCTAAATGTTTCCTCATCGCCCCCATGTTAAAAGTAATTTCTGCACCACTGCTAACATAGGGTGACCATACGTCTTTTTCCCGGACATGTCCTCTTTTTCTGACCTTAAAAATGCGTCCGGCAGGGATAAATTTGCGAAAATGTCCGGGATTCGGCTTTAGTTGCATTGTGATGTGCATCTGGTCTAATACTTCATTGTGTGTGCACGCATATTTGCATTGCTTTAACCCCTCTTTGTAAGTCCTGCCTTCTCGCACACCAATTGGTCAATTATAAGAGGCTTGCAGCAACTATTGGCCAAATTCCTGCCTGGCAATCTCTCCGTAAATGCGCGAAGCGCTGTTGTGTTTGGCATCAAACAGTTGCTTGACAGCAGCAGCAAATGACAGCTGAGTGGAAACAATGCCCTAAAGAAAGTGCAAATTTACAGAAGATTTGCACAAAATTCCCATGCTTTCGTCCAGGTCGAGATCCGTGGGCAGCAGAATGTATTACATGTAAAGCTGGCACTTATGTGTCAGTTGCTTATTATTACAAATTTAATTATATTTATTTATCACACATTATACATTTTTGCACATATACAGTGAAATTCTTTTTTTCACATAGCCCAGCTAAGCTGGGGTCAGATTGCAGGGTCAGCCATGATACGGTGCCCCTGGAGCAGGTAGGGTCATTAATGAATTTATGAAACATTAATTAAAATTAACACTAGCTTACTGATCATTCAAATTCAACAATCATCAAAGATAATTATCAATTATCAAAAATCAATAGAATATTAATAAGGATTAACATTGACGGGGCACTACCCTGGAATCAGGGACTAATAACCAAATAGTAAAACAGTCTCAATATTAGATTGTTTTCTTAGGAAAATCGACATCCGAAGAATATCGATTTTCGGGAAAAAAAACAATGAATGAAGGTTTGAATCCGAGCACTGACATCCCGTCAGCATGACACAGGCGTATGCAAAACAAAACAAAACACTTCTCTTTGTAATATAAACAAAGTTTATTTATGCAGTAATATCAATTAATAATTAATACAATGCAGTCAATAAACTTCCGACTTACAACTACAAACTAAACAGTGATATGATTAGATATGGAAATAAAAATAATCCTATAACACATAAGGTGTGTGTGTGTGTGTGTGTTGTGTGTGTGTGTGTGTGTGTGTGTGTGTGTGTGGTTAGTACGAGAGAGAGAGAGAGAGAGAGAATTAAGTGACGGCCCTAAAGCCGATTTCGCGATCGTGGGAGAGAAAGCAGCTGTTAGTTTATCACTCAGAGACGCGGTGGATGGCTTGTAAAAGTCCCGCGTTCTTCGACTCTTTAATGGTGTCACCCGCGATGGCGAAAATGCACAACAGTCCAATTTGGTTGGACCACAATACAGCAAAACAAATTCATGATAATTAATACCCTGAGTATTAATAATCAGCGGACATGGCGGTCCGTAAACTGTACAAGCAAAACCCTTGAAACACAAGAATAACACACTATAATATTCTATCTCTGCCCAGACGTAAACCTCTTACTTGAATCGCATGAGGACAGAATGTGTGTTCATCCGTCCTTTAATTCCAACCCGGTTCCTTGAGGCTCGGGTGATGACGGGAGGCCGTTTCCTCGCCCTGTGGGCGGGCACGGCTGTTGATTCTCGGCGGGCTGGCGGAGAACTCAGAAATGTCGACTTGATTGAAGATGGAAGAGAAATCTTTAATCTCTTCACTTCTGCAGGCAAACGGATGAAGTTGCGGATTGCTCGGAGGTCTCCTTCGGATCCGTTAGAGTGTTCGGTTGAACAGAGTAATCTCAACTCGTCCAGCGAAATGGAGATTGTATGGCCACAGTTTCAAGTCGGACATTACTTCCTTGTGCCACGAGGTTGCACCTGAGAGCAGCGATGAGCTGCGTCTACACACTGCAAACAAAGTTGCTGGAAGCAAATCCCGGAAGCATTTCAGAGGTATTTCTACTCCTGATGATGTCATGGTTTGAGGGACGTTCTGTTGTGTGCCTCATCCAATAGGAGTTGAGAGTTCAATCCTTTAGTGAGCAAGGCTTCATGGGATTTGTAGTCTGTTTTGGACTCCCTTTGTTTGATTTTGGCGCGATTTTTATCAGTATAATTTACGACTTGGAATGTGGGGGCTTGAGTTAGGTTTTTCGACTGTGTTAGGCCTGCCTTTGTCTTATATCTGAATACATGAGGCCCAACATTACACTCATGGCATCAAATATTTTATTTTAGTACATGGACATTCAAAAGAATGTTATAAATAATTTCCATATATTTCTGTTATGCTAATAGAGTGTCTTTCACTGTATTAAAGTTTGCATTCATAGTTGCTGTTTTGAACCCTATTATTCCCCCACCCCCCGGCAAAAAAAAAAAAAAGAAAGAAAAGTGTCCTCTTTTTGGAAAACCAAAATCCTCTTTCTTCCTGAAAGTGACTTGAATTTTACATTTGTTTCATTTATTTTGTTGTTGGATTGCTAAATGTAGATTGTACTTTCTTTTTACTTGAATTGAACAAGTTCTTTTATTTTGGAGAGATTTTATGTTGGACTGTAAAATGGAGATTACCAGTTAAGACAGGGCTATTTTTGTTGCAGAATAATGCCCTGCAGTGCACAGTTTGTTTCTTGTACATTCGTTTGTGTTTAAGAGAAGATGATTTCATAAAATATTTAAATATTAATGAGACACGTTTTTTATATTTATTTTGGGTTAATTAATTGTTATATTAATCAAGTAATAATTATAAAAAATCTTTAGAATAATCTGCAAATTAGTCGTTAGATTAATCGACTAATCGGAAAAAGAATTGTTAGATTAATCGATAAAAAAATAATCGTTAGGTGCAGCCCTATTATGCAGTGTTGTTTTTAAAACAAGATAAATCTTGTTTTAAGTAATTTTAGTTATTTTTACAGGAAAACATTACAAAAATTATCGTCAAGAATACGATTTTTGCCCTAATTTATTTTTCTAGTAAGACTTTGATATTATTAAGAAAAAAATATGATCGTGCCTGGTAACGTGCATGTAAAATGTAATACTATCGATAAAAATTAATATTCATTTAATACTGTGTATGTATGTATGTGTGTGTGTGTGTGTATATATATATATATATATATATATATATATATATATATATATATATATATATATATATATATATATATATATATATATATATATATATATATATATATATATATGTATATATTAGAGCCCGACTGATATGGGATTTTTGAGACCAATACCGATTTTAGAGAGGGAAAATTCACAGATTACCGATATGGTGGCCGATATAGCAAATGTTTGAGCTGGAATGAAAACAGACCTTTTCTATGTGGATTGTGCAACAATTTTGCACTGATATGACTATGCAAAGGTACTCAGAAGGCTGCTTTCTTAAATATATTTATCAAAGAACATTTGACATTATTATTATTATTGAACATTTGTAGTTCATATATATTGTCAACAAATTCTAGAAATGAACACTGAGAAAATAAAGAATAAATAAAAATACAATAAATAGCTTAATAAACATCAGTACTGTTAGTATCAGTCAATTGCTGACCACTTAAAATAAAGAATAAACAAAAATACAATAAATAGCTAAATAAAAATCAGTACTGTATGTTTAGTATAAGTCAATGGCTGACCATTTAAATAAAGAATAAATAAAAATAAAATAAATAGCTAAATAAACATCAGGGGCTGGTTGCACCAGCTATACGTATGGTACAATTTAGCCTAGTTGTGGCATATATGGGCACTAAGTCACAATTTGTGTTCTACTAAATAGTTGAGCGTTGCACCATTACATTTATGTAGGATGTAACCCTATGTATAAACTAAATATTTACAGAAGCCTCTGACCAGGAGTAACTGATGGAATAAAAAAGCAGACTCATTTAATGACATCAATGAGCTCATGTTTTGGTTGACAGGCATCAGTCCTTTCGACATATATGATGATGTTGGCATTTACACTCCTTTTAAATATACTTTTAAGCGGCTCTTCAGCATGAAACCGATCTAACGGTGCCGTTTTTAGGGTGCGTCGCCCGGTGTCAAGTTTCAACACATTCAAAGTATACATATATATATATATATATATATATATATATATAGGATATTAAAATGAATAAATGTCTATTTTTCCAGCCTGTTGTATTAGTATTTATCACCCCTCATTTATTTTAGATACAGTTCCTATATATTATTATTTACACAGGGCAAATATACTATTTATTAAATCTACTTTTATTATGTATCCTATTTTAATGTCTAGAAAACCAGACATTTAAATATTACATTTTATAAATGCAGCGACTGGAATTGTTCAGTTGAAGGGGGTACCAAACTCTCAATCTTGAACAGAACAGTTTGTTGAATACATATTTACACGCTGACAAGGTATGAAAGTAGCTACTTGATTAGTTAGTAAGCTGTAAGCTCGTTGCCACGGAGAGTAAAAGATGGACTTTATTTACTTTCCAGCATTGCGTCTCACCAACTAGGTAACAGTAAAGCGTGAAATCAACACTCACCACACACAATCCACCACCGCACCGTTGTCTGTTGAGCTGCAAAAAGATGCTCTGATGTTTACCTTTCAATCTGCTACATTACTGACTGCACTGACAAAATATAGCTGGCTAACAGCAAACAGGTGTGATAAACATGAGTGACATGGTTGTCAGGGACAGGGTTAACGTTTTATTAGTTATACAAAATAATGAGGTCATTTTTTTTATTAACTTTCCAGTATGTATTTCACAAACTAGTTAGCAATTTAACGAGAAGAGACCGCTCAAATCTGCACCGATTAAAACCGCCCTGTCTGCAGAGCCACTGTCAGCTCAGAGTCGGAGCACACTCTGCTGGACAAACTACGCTATGACACCAATTCTAAAGCATTGTTTTCTGCATTGTGTTCTGAAAAAAGTTTTCATATTAAAATATTGCCTTAGTCTTTCTTTACTGCTACTGGATGGACCAGACACAGAGACCACAAGAGTGCAAACTGAATGAAATCCCAGATGCAGTTTATTGTGCTACTTCAATCAAAATCAATAATTACCAGAAGGAAAAAAAAAGTGGTATCAATACGAGACTTTTAATTATCAAGAAGCCCCCAAATACACATGGGACTCTTATTTTGAAATGTCTGCACTCCCAATTGTGAGCTCACAGCTGATTCACGGAGAAAGTGAATCTGATTCAAACTGCTAACCTGAGCTCCTGAGTTCAAACCCTCAGTTCTTTTCGGGTGATTCATGAAAAAGATCCGATTTTAAAGAGTAATTTGGTCATTTGGACTCTCTTGCGCTGGGTTTGTTGTTGCATGCAGTGCAGCGAGCTTGCACAACAGAACGGGTGAAAAGCAGTGCGAGACACACTGGTGCTCTATAGATGTATTCAATAACTCACAAGATGATACCTGACGAAACCGCATATCAGCGCACACAACCCGACTGTCGCCAAAGGTGACTAGGGTTTAAAAGATTGTCACAATCAATTATTTTTGGTCGCATTTGCGACCATTTTAGTCGCAGTCTTGAGCCCTGACATGACAACTTTAATGGGAACTGCTAACACAACCCACCCTTGCTGTTAACTTGCTCTTCCTCTAAAGTAATTGGAGTGGAATTCATGATGTTTCTAGGTGGTGTACCCTTTCAAGTGGTATTCCCAACTTTATCATCACCAAACTGAACAAATACTACATTCACAATTGTGTTGTTTGTATTAAGGGCCATGTCTGTTACAGTACCACAGACACCATTTACAAGCCCATCAGCGATGTCAATATTCTTAATTAACATGACTCGCGCACCTTTACGTAATTGAAATGTTTCCGGTAAACAGGAATTAAATACTTTGGAAAAGTGTCCCTTTTTAAAGTTGCATTTGTTCAGTTGATTTTTCTCAAAATCCTGAGCCTCTACACAAATGTGGTCTGAGCAATATGCAATTATCTGTTTGATGTTATGCTCTTCCACTTGCGTATTTGTTGGGAAAATGTGTAAAGCGGAAGAGGTTTGCCCAGTTTCCCTATTTTGAGCATATTTAAGTCATTAAGTGATGGGGGGTGGCTCTGTGGCATCATCTAGAACATGGGCATGTTCGGGGGGGCTCTGTAGCACATGCTTTTTGAGCTACATTCACCAAACTTTGTACACATATATCTCATCAAGCCGGACAACTTTCGTGCTGACAATCATAAGCTCTGCTCAAAAGGAAGTTGGCCATTTTGGATTGTTTGAAAAATGCATGCTCTGGAATTTGATATATTCCTCAGAGGGATAAAATAATGTCAAAAAATAGGAATAAGGAAATGTCTCATATTTTCTGCATGCATGGTGAGATTTACAAGAAAATCGAGCCAAATGTTTGTCCTTGCAGGCTGATCACATTCATGTGGCTATTGTGGGTCACGGTCGTAGTGCCACCAACTGTTGGAAGGAAGTGTGTCACTTTTAACAGACTTTGAAATATCCCTATTATTTTAACCTGAATTGCTTCAAACATTTTTAGAATAATGTCAAGACAGTGCAGATTAAAATTCTGAAGGGATTCTTGATATCTTAAATACTGTTGCCATGGCAATGCATTAAATGTCATCATTCCTTTTTGTGCATATTCACATGTTTTGAGGTATTTGGCATGCTTGGATTTGAAAGTTTATTGTTAATAAACATATTTCTTAATTTGTATATAAATAAAATATAATAAAAATAGAGTGCAGCCAAGCTCCATGAATGATTCCCAAAATAACACTGAGAAGATTTTTCATGTCTGTCTAGAAGAGATCCCTCTTTCGTACGTTATGTATATGAAATATGTGTAACTACATTCTTCAGTTAACTATATTTCTCATTTCATGTGTTAAACATCTCCAGTTCTTGAGTTGGAATTTCTGTTTCATCTGATCTGTGTATGTTTTGATTGCCGATCCAGCGCTGGAATGTGTTATTTTGAATTTATGATAAATGTTTGTTCTGGCTGTTATCAATGTCGCTTAGTGTCAGCAGTTTTTTCCACAGCTCGCGCTCTTTTCCAGGAAATAGAAAAGTGAAATATGTCCCCCATTGTGAATGTCTTCTCGGCCGTATTGTTTGTGTGTATGTAGAGTGTGTGTTTTCTCTCTCTCTCTCTCTCTCTCTCTCTCTCAGGTGTGGGGTAACCAGGTGATCTGATTGTTAATGTGCAGCGCCAGCACGTAGTGATTTCTCTTCCTATATAAACCGAGTGTTTCATAGCTGGGTTGTGCAATGGGTGTTCGTGAGCTGTGCCATCTTGGTCACCGGTGCTCTTGCGCAAATTCCCGCTGCTGGAGCAGATTTTTTATTTTTTTTATCTACACAGTGTTGATATGGCAACAAGTAAAAAAAATGAATTTTCGTCTTACCAGCGTGTGTGGAAACGTTTAAACCACATGTGTGACAACTAACCCCGCGTTAGTTTGTGCCCCACGCTCCTCTAGGCTACGAATCTGAAAATGGCAATAAATGCTGAACACTATGCTGAAAGTGTTCATAAATGTTTTTACTGATATAAAAATTAGTGCCCGACCGATATATCGGTCAGCCAATATTATCGGCCGGTATTAGCCTTTCACCAATATATCGGTATCGGCGTATATTTTACCGAAATGCACTGATATGAAGCAGAAAACAATGCTTTAGAATTGGTGTCATAGTGTAGTTTGTCCAGCAGAGCGTGCTCCGACTTCATTGTTTACAGAGATGACAGTGGTTCTGCAGAGAGGGCGGAGTTAAACGGTGTGGATTTGAGCGGTCTCTTCTCTTTGATGAAGAAATGAGTATATAAATCTGAGTGGTGGTGGCGTAGTGGACTAAAGCACTAAACTGGTAAACAAAAGGTTGTTGGTTCAATCCCCACAACCACCACCATTGTGTCCTTGAGCAAGGCACTTAACTCCAGGTTGCTCCAGGGGGATTGTCCCTGTAATAAGGGCACTGTAAGTTGCTTTGGATAAAAGCATCTGCCAAATGCATAAATGTAAATTTAACATCAACCCTGTCCCTGACAACCATGTCACTCATGTTTATCACATCTGTTTACTGTTAGCCAGCTATACTTTGTCAGTGCGGTAAGTAATGTAGCAGATTGAAAGGTAAACATCAGAGCATCTTTTTGCAGCTCAGTAGACAACGGTATGGTGGTGGATTGTGTGTGGTGAGTGTTGATTTTACGCTTCGCTGTTACCTAGTTGGTGAGACACAATGCTGGAAAGTAAATAAAGTCCATCTTTTACTCTCCGTAGCAACGAGCTAACTAGCTAACCACGTAGCTACTTTCATACATTGTCAGCGTGTAATCATGTATTCACCCAACTGTTTTATTCAGGATTCACAGTTTGGTACCCCCTTCAACCGAACAATTCCAGTCGTTGCATTTATAAAATGTAATATTTTAAAGTCTGGTTTTCCATAAATTAAAATACGATACGTAATAAAAGTAGATTTAATAAATAGTATATTTGCCCTGTGTAAATAATAAAATATAGGAACTGTATCTAAATGAGGGGTGATAAATTCTAATACAACAGGCTGGAAAAATAGACATTTATTCATTTTAATATCCTATATATATATTTTGAATGTGTTGAAACTTGACACCGGGCGATGCACCCTAAATTGTGACTTAGTGCCCATTTAAGCCACAACTAGGCTAATTTGTAACATACGTATAGCTGGTGCAACCGGCCCCTGATGTTTATTTAGCTATTTATTTTATTTGAATGTATTCTTTATTTAAATGGTCAGCCATTGACTGATACTAAACAGTACTGATGTTTATTTAGCTATTTATTTTTATTTATTCTTTATTTTAATGGTCAGCATTTGACTGATACTAAACATACCGTACTGATGTTTGTTTGGCTATTTATTGTATTTTTATTTGTTCTTTATTTAAATGGTCAGCAGTTTACTGATACTAAACATACAGTACTGATGTTAATTAAGCTATTTATTTGTATTTATTATTTTAATGGTGGGCAATTGACTTATACTAAACATATAGTACTGATGTTTATTTAGCTATTTATCGTATTTTTATTTATTCTTTATTTAAATGGTCAGCAATTGACTTATACTAACAGTACTGATCTTTATTAAGCTGTTTATTGTATTTTTATTTATTCTTTATTTTCTCAGTGTTCATTTCTAGAATTTGTTGACAATATATAATAATAATGTCAAATGTTCTTTGATAAAAATATTTAAGAAAGCAGCCTTCTGAGTACCTTTGCATAGTCATATCGGTGCAAAATCTGTGCACAATCCACATAGAAAAGGTCTGGTTTTATTCCAGCTCAAAAATTAACTATATCGGCCACCATATCGGTAATCGGTGAATTTCCCCCCCTCTAAAATCGGTGTCTGTCTCAAAAATCCCATATCGGTCGGGCTCTAACAAAAATGTCAATTATATACAGTAAATATATGCAATATACAGAATATGACAATGACAAAAATGACAATTTTCATATATGTATCTTGTTTTTAAACACTTGTGTTATTTAAATGTGTACATAAATGCTCAAATATATGAACTCTGATTGTATTTGTTCGTATATGGCCAGTGGCGATTTCTCAGGGCCAGCAAAGCCTTCTCTGCTAGCATAACATGCCTAATAAAAAAATATTTTTTTCATTCTTTCATTCTGATTTACCTTTTTGCCTATGTATTTTCAATCGCTTTCCACTCATAATTCATCTACAAATGAATAGCAAAAAATAAAAATAAATGTGTCCAACTCAGTCGGACACTTTTTATCAGCGCTGATTTATGTACTTCTCTGACGTACAATATCTCATGACCGACAATAGCACACATAGAGATGAAGTTATCAAATGTATTATGTTATTATGGGAATCCCATCCCTTTACTTTATGTTTGACTGCAGCAAAATAAATGCTTAAAGTCTGAAGCAGTCGCAACATTTACAAATATTCAGCAGCTGTTTGTATAATCTAAATATTAAAGGTGTTTCCTTCTAAACTTTCGCGGCACTGCAGACAGCACACATACATCACAGCTTGCATTTAATCTTCACCCTGCGTACTGCGAATGAGACACAAAAACCCGCATTTATACAAAGAATCCCTAACATTCACTTAAAATCCCCATTTGTTGTGTAATAAAATGTGATTAGAATTTGAAATGTTATTATTACAGTAGGAGAGAGCGGGGCACAAACTAATACTTTTTGGTTTTCTTACGTTTGTGTAAATGTGCTTGGGGTTCGATGAATTTTTCTTTGTTCACATTCATTTCACACGTGTCTATTACACATATGTGGTCTTGTTTCATGAATACAGCGTGTACTTTTTTCGCAATCTACCTCGGAAAAAAAAAGTGAAATGGCGGGGCACGTTGTAACAGGAGAGGGGCATATTGTAACAAGACCACATAACAGCTTAAAACCCCCCTCTAACAACTGTTTCTGATCTAATTATAAAGCCTAGAAGATAAACTACATTTTCATGTCAATAAAAGCCATTTATTAACTTTGTCATATATAATATAGCAATAATTTTGACACTTGACAATAAATACACAACAAAGCCACAGCATTGACCGAAATAATGGAATTGGGGCACATTGAACGCAGTGTTACAACGTGCCCCGTCGGCGCAACTGGGATTTAAACCTGGCTGGTCACTTCTGCTGGCTATCTGAGAATTAAAAGACTATGTAAGATGCTAGCTAAAAGATTGGAGATTAAAACGATACCAAGTTTGCCTCATTTTAAATAAAAAGTAAAAACAGAGATGAAAATTGACTCATCTGAATTTGTACTTTTGCCACCTTAAAATGAACTTGTGGCGATATCTTCCAGTGTTTTTTTAATTTTTCCGCAATTTTTTTTATCTACACAGTGTTGATATGGCAACAAGTATACAAATGAAGTTTCGTCTCACCAGCATGTGTGGAAACGTTTAAACCACTTGTGTGACAACTATCCCCGCGTTAGTTTGTGCCCTACGCTCCCATAGGCTACGAATCTAAACATTATTGTCACTTATATACAGTACATATATGCAATATACAGAATGACAGTATGACAAAAATGACAATTTTCATATACGTATCTTGTTTTTTTTAAACACTTGTGGAATTTAAATGTGTACATAAATGCTCATATATGAACTGTAATTGTATTTGTTTGTATATGGCCAGTGGCACTTTCTCAGGGCCAGCAAAGTCTTCTCTGCTGCCATAACATGCCTAATAAATAAATGTTTTTTCATCCTTTCATTCTCATTGACCTTTTTGCCTGTGTATTTTCAATCGCTTTCCACTTATAATTCATCTACAAACGAATAGCGAAAAATAAAAAAAATTTATCCAATCAGAATTTGTTCCTTGATGCTTACAAGCAAAGTGTGACAACTGTTTCACAAATCGCATGCCTGAAGCCATGCTGGTTAGCCGAAGCAGCGCGTGAGTTTGAGCTCCACCCTGTCATGCCTTCAGAATCCCTCAACAGTGCACGTGTATAGGCATCTAAAGTCGGACTGTCAGATTCATCAGCCAATCAGATTGATTTATTTGTTCTTGTGGGTGTGGTCAGTATGAACATGCAGTATTCTAAACTAATTTATGTCCTCATTTGCCCTACATTAATTTAGAGGCTGTTTAAACAGTTGTGCATATGAATAACGAATGCAGACTCAAATTTATGTACTTCATTTATTTTGACAGTGCACAGAGAAAAAAATGCAACAACAGACTTGCAACGAAATTACAAGCCTAAATGACTTCTGTGCTTATATTAAAAGACTATCTTAACACCTAATGCCATGATTTACATTTGTTAATTTAAAGCCAGTTTATGGATAAATAAAAATGGTAAATAATTTCATTGCAATATAATCTTTAGATCTACATATGTTTTCAGTAAATTATATTAAATTATAGCAAAAATGTCAAATTAATCAGTTAGCAAATTTTTTTTAATTACAATTAAAAATTGATATAGATAGATAAATAGATAGATTGATTCTCTCAATGGTGATTCATGAGACTGTCACCACATTTAGACAACATTATGCCAAGACATTGAAGATGCTAAATTGCGAACAGTTTTTTAAATATTGAACAGTGTTGCCATGGCGATTCACTAAATTAATGGCAAAAATAGGCAAACAGGAAGTTTCTCATATTTTCTGCGTGCATTGTGTGATTTAGATTTAAAATTGAGTTATGTTTATCTTGGGGGCTAATCACATGGACCTGGCTATTGTGGGTCACAGTCATAGTGCCACCAACTGGCAGCAGGAAGTGAGGCACTTACAACAGACTTTGAAAAAGTTCTCTTACATTTACCCAAATTGCTTAAATTGCTTTAGACACTGCTGATGGAAAATGTTGAAGGGATGCTTGATAGCTTTAATAGTGTTGTCATGGCAATGGATTAAATTACATGAAGTTGTAGTCAAACTGGAATGGTGGCATATATCTATTACACATTGTATGTTTAGGGTCCAAGTTTACATTAAAGTTGAGTTGTTGCTGTGTCCATCATGCTTTATTTTCCAAACGCCACCGAGTGGAAATGGACCCATGGTGCTTGGGCCCGTCATCGCTGCTTGCAGCTATATTTATTATTATTGCTATTAGACTAGCTACATTAACTTAACCATTGTAATGAGGAGCCTTTCCTCCTGTGTAATGTGTATGTTCTGTTTGAATGATGTTTGAAATTAGGAAACAAACAGCTTAATAATCGGCACATATAAATAAATATGCTCTTACATTTTTAAACGGGGGAGAGAGAACTTTCTGTAGCTTGTCAACAACAAAAATAATGTCACTTGATGCATGCCCTTATACTTGAAAACCATGGACAAACTATGCAAGATTCGTCTGAAAATGATGATATGATTTAAAAATGGCCCATGCTTAAAAATATGAATCAAATCCATTAAAAAATAAAATTTGTCAGGTAATCAGCTGTGACAGGCAAATGCAATAGGCTACCGGGGGTCTGTTTATCGTGATTTACCTCAGCGTGCCGTGAAACATGTCGCAGATTTGGAAATATTTTACACTTGAAACAGCCGCAAGTACCACAGCAACTTGCAATATTTGCAAAGTCAAAGTTTCGAGAGGTGTAAGTAGTGTTTCCAATTTCAATACGACCAATTTAATCAACCATATTCAGAAGCATCACGCTAAAGAGTATGAGGAGTTTGCGCAGACTAAACAGAGCAAGGATGCATCTCAAAGGCAAGAAAAACTTCCTAAACAGGGTGTGAAGTCTGTAAAAATAACAGAGAAAGTAATGGATTTCATTGTTCTGGATGATCAGCCCCTGTCTGTTGTAGAAAACACGGGCTTTCGTCGTCTGATGGAACATTTGGAGCCACGGTACAGTTTGCCGTCTCAAATACATTTCTGAGACCGCTTTGCCTGAAATGTATTCCAACGTGTCTTCACACATTGCAGAAATATTAAAATACGTGCACTTCAGCTTCACTACGGATATCTGGAGCTCTTACGTGTGTCCCATGTCTCTTTTAAATTTAACGGCACATTGGTTAAACACAAGTTACATTTTGGAGAATGCCGTGCTACATGTTAAAGAATTGCGAGGATCACATTCCATGACTTTGATTGCAGCTTGCATCAATGAAATGTTGGATGGGTGGAAAATCCCACTATCAAAGGTGCATGTCATTGTGAGGGACAATGCCAGTAATATGAAGAAAGCGATGGATGACTTGGGTGTCCAAAGTTTGGGCTGTGTCGCACACTCACTGCAGCTTGTTGTTCAGGAAGGGCTCCTGGCCCAACGGAGCGTGAACGATGCTAGTGCAAGTGCAAGAACGATTGTGGGACACTTTAAACACTCTCCACTGGCATACTCGCGTTTAGAGGATATCTAAACAGAATTCCAAATGCCACTGAAACGTCTACAGCAAGATGTCAAAACCAGGTGGAACAGTACCTATTATATGCTTCAGAGTATCCTCGAACAGAAGCGACCTTTATGCGCCTTTGCTGCCGACCACGATCTGCCTTCAGTGCTGACAGCCAACCAGTGGGCCTTACTGGAGAAAACAATGATTGTGCTGGTACCCTTTGAAGAGCTCATGAGGACCATAAGCTCGTCCAATTCAACCACAGCTGATGTTCTTCCTGCAATTTGTGTTCTGAAACATCTCCTAGCTCAGGAGAGAGACACTGACGCAGGTATCAAAACAATGAAAAGTACGCTACTGGAAGCTGTCAACACGATTTGGTAATGTCGAAGATGAACCACTTTACTCTGTTGCCACTTTACTCGACCCATGGTACAAAGACAGGTAATACACAACTATATTACACATGTAATAAATAATATGTTGTTAAATATATGTACACATTCAAAGAATGTGTAAAATAATTCATTTTTTGTACCATTTAAAAATTCGTTTTGTTTCTTTTTAAAAATGTAGAAAATAAATGTAAATTATAAACAAACAAATAAATAAATATACAGCAAACTGAATCAGTCCAAAACAAATAGGCCTGCAATGGACAAGTAGGCTCAACATCGGATGAAAACTTAGTTTTTCCGAGGTCAGAACGCAAACAAAATAAATATAACCTATAAATAATTATATAAAACTGAGTTTTCATTCGATGTTGAGCCTATTTGTCCGTATAGGTTTTTGTTGTTTCATTTTGCTGCTGTATATTTTATTTATTCATTTTTATATAATTATTTATAGGCTATATATTTATTTTGTTTGAGTTCTTACCTCATAACTAATGTTTTCTTAGTCAGTGTTGGCTGCAAAGATGATTTAAGCCCTAGATTAAACCCGTTTATTTAAACTGCTTAATTTAACATGAATGTATTCTAATGTTTTGAACTATTGTCATCTTTCATTTATAATAGGCTAGATAATCCCTCTTAAATCATTGCATCACTTAACTTGTGTGTTAACGTGTAACGGCCAAAAATGTTTTCAGTGGTGGTTCTGGCTGACTTGGTGCTATAGGCGAGATCAGATACAGCGCTCCCCACCCTCGGGAAAAAAAAAAAAAAAAGAATTAAATTCATTTTTTATTATTATTACAGCGCAATAAACTGATTTTGAAAACATTTATTTAACATTTTCTTTTCTATTTTATTAGTCCAAAATAAAAGACATGGCATGATGAATAAATGAAACTGACACATAATATATTTCTGGAGCGGGACCGGTTTATTTTGCGATTAAACTGACGTGGTAAACTTAACTGAACTGATGCAGCCATAAATGTTGAAACTGTTCACAGTGCATATTAGAAAACTGATAAGTACAGAATAAAATAATTAATAAAGACATACATAAAATGTTGCGGCGTCTTGCATTTTTTCAGATGGCAGTATTCACTTGGATTATGTTTAATATTTGTATTCAATAAGCTAAATTGTAAGTCTGTTTTAAAGGCGGTTTATTTTTTTCTCAGATACTTTACAAGTGCAGACACTGCCAGGCATGCAAAAAGCATTCTCATTCAAGAGGTTGAGAAGATGGAGGACATACTGAAGGGGACAGCAACTACAGCTTTGACAGAAACCGAAAAGCCAGCAGAGAAAGTTTCCTGTGTTTAGGCAGGAGAGTCAAGTGGACACACAAGCAAGAGCAGATTCATGAGTCTGTTTGATGAAATTCCCAAGGAGCATGAAGAATCTGGAGTGGGAACCACCAGCACAAGTGCCCTTGTTCAAATACAAACATATTTTGCAGAGCAAACTATTCCCCGCTCTGACAACCCATACCAGTACTGGGGAGTGAAAAATCCACGTTTTCCTGCCATTGCTGCTACTGCATCAAAATTCCTGTGTGCCTCCTGTAACAGTGTTTAAAGTGAAAGACTGTTTAGCACTGCCTCCAACATTGTAGATGAAAGGAGGAGCTGACTAACAGCAGAGAGAGCAGAAATACTTATATTCCTCAAATAACCTCCCCTTGCTGCTTAAATGAAGTCACTTAAGTCACTGGTGATTTATCAAATTCTAATATACATTTTATATACTGCTATTACATTGGTTTATATTGTGTTTATTTTATGTTGCACTATTTCATGTGTAAGGCTTTTTTATGTTGATTTGAAGATTTGATATTTGCCAGATTTTGCACCTTGTTCTTCAGAATTGTTTATTTATTTTGTGACAAATAGTAAAAATTTAAAAAGAAAAAAAGATTGTATAATTACTATAACAATTGCTGTTAATTTTGCTACTGTGTTGTACTGTTTTTGATACTGTTAAGTTTTGAACCATTTAATAAAGTTGTTGTTCTTATAATTAATCTTCTCTTATTATCTTTTGTAATAATGAAGTGATGTGTAGTCAGAGACTCAGGGGTTTGTGTTTTTATCCATAAAATATGTATCTTAAATCCAGACACAGAGGTGTGGATATTATAAAGATTAAAAAAGTACACTAGGATCGATATTGGTATCGGCCGATATTCTATTTTCAAGTATCGGAATCGGATCGGAAGAGAAAAAGTGATATCGGTGCATCCCTACATTAAATACAGGTAACGTTTTTACTATGATGGGTTGTTACTTGATTTCCATTGGTTTGAAGCAAAACCAGTTGAGAACCACTGTCTTGGAGAACACGGATGGAATTCATTTTGTGAAATAGTTTTGTATTCCCTCACTTGTGTTCATTCGCAATACCTTTATCCATCCCTTACAAAAATTAACCATGATTTTACTAAAGTAACCATATTTGAATCATGATATTTGTTGGCAAACCATAGTAATAAAATAGAAAAACCAAAACTATGGTAATAAAAATCAATATGCTATTTTCATGGTTACTACAGTTTTACTATAGTAAGACCATGGTTAATTTGTGGTACTAGTATGGTTTTTAAAATTAAGCATGGTATTTAACAAGGGATAGTTTGTAGTGTAAAATGTCTTTATATGACAGGACTTCATGATGATGGTAGCTGTGTAAATGCAGTTTCCGTCTTTACGCATTTGTTTTGATATGTAACTGTTGACTTAACTTGTTGACCTCTGACCTTTATTTTCAGGTGAACTGCAGTCACATACCAAAGACTTTTTCCTGAAGATTCGCTTGGGTCACCTGGGCAGATATCATGGCTAAAGATGTGAGAAGCACACACTTGGGGCTACCTTAAATGCCCCCTATTATTTATTTAATGTAGCCCATGCTTCCTTGTTTAGATGGTTTTATTTTGCATGCCTAATTTGCATTTGGTGATTTTTCGCCTTTGTGTGGTTTGAATCTTACTATTTAAAACATAAATGTGAAACTCAGACATATCTAACACACATTGACTTTATATGTGCACTCAGAGAACACTGGTGTTGAATAGGGCTGCAAGGATCACCATGACAACCGTGCCACTTCACCACCACGGTGATAAATGTATCAACTTATAAGACCTTGCGAAAACCTGAAATAAATTAATGAAATAAAAGCATATAATGAGTATAGTGAAGTATTGGATCCTTTGTTACTGTGTTGTCGATTATTCATGCTGAAGATATGTTTATTTTCCACTTTTTAGAGACTTAAGCAACACAGAGCTTTGTTACAGCACCAGCCTTTTCACAACGCAAGTTATATATAACGCGCAACATGTTCAAGCTCAATTGTGCATTTGCTTCATTTACTGCAATAATATAAGTGGTAATATTATATTTAAGTTGTTGACATAGCCGATTAATATCATATATAAGATGCATTTGAAAACAGACATGGTAATCCTCAAAATGCTACAAGTCAAATCAGCTTCAGTGTTTGTTTTTATTTTTATTTTTTGTTCCTTGCCAAATTTGCCTTTGCCTGGCTCACTGGGGGTCTAAATACAAATATTATTTAATTAAGGCACAATCAACAATCATATTTGATCAAATAGCACAATTATGACTATTAAATTTTTGGCTTTATTGTCTGGTATAGCATTTTCTGTACAGCTTCTTTGAAATGACATCTGTTGTGAAAAGTGCTATACAAATAAAAATATTTGACTTGAAAATACTACGACTGGATCATTTGTTTTATTCAAAAAAGATTTTTCTTCTAAAAGATTGTTAGTGCATTGGTAATATCTTGCAATGTTATTTACTATTCATCATATTTTCCTAAACAATACAGTTTAAATAGAATTGTTTAATTATCCTCATGATGCATATTTTTCCATCTTTGTTAACAGAATAAAAAAAAAAAAACACCTCATACAGATTTGTCAGGAGTTTAGTTTACGAGATTAATAGTACTACTTAATGTGTATTCAGTGTGGCCAGAAACATAATAACAATTTTTGTTAAAATACTTTCTCTTATCCCAGCTTAAAGGGACAGTTGACCCAAAAATGAAAATTCTCTCATCATTTACTCACCCTCATGCTATTCCAGATGTGTATGACTTTCTTCTGCAAAACAGAAATGAATATTTTTTTGAAGAATATTTCAGCTCTGTAGGTCCATACAATGTGTTTGAATGGGTGCCAGAACCTTGAAGCTCCAGGAAGAAAATAACTCGCAGACGCACTACAAACTTTCCAAACAGCTTCAGGTGAAGATGTAGATCGCAAAGTATGAGGGAATTATAATGCAAAAATACCAAATGAGTAAACACAGAAGCACTCTCGTTGTGAGCCGGAGCTCATTAAAGGAAACACCCCGGCGTTACATCTTAAATGCAGTTATATTTAATGCGTTATAGATTTATTAAAGTTAAAATAATACAGAAGCAGATCATGTAAATAACTACAAACTCCGAAACTGGCATTTCTCAGTCAGTGCCTCTTCATTGAGTTGTGCGATTGTCCTGATCTAAGGGGGACGAGATTGAAATTGCACCCGTCTGATGCACACTTTGTCACGGGGACACTCGTCCACCTCACGCGTGCTTGCTGCAGCTAGATTATAACATGATGGCTCGTGACTGATTGAATCATAATATATGTGTCACTGTGCATTTCTTATCGTGAAGAAAATTTGGCAATATGCAGCTTTATTATTATGTATTATTATACATTTTCTTTAGCAGCTATACTGCAGATACTGTTATCTGAGAATGTTGAATATAATATAAAAAAATACAAATATTTTAAAATATCTAAAAATACTTAAAACATGATACATTTAATTGAGATGCAGCATATAAGATATTTAGACTTGCTTTTAGAGAATAGATCTTGAATATAAGTATATTCTGTCTTTACTGCACTTGCAGAAGTATAACCAAGTGAAAAAAATGCACTTGTATACAAAATACATTTATATTTAAGATACATTCTCTTAAAGCAAGTCTAAATATCTTGTATGTTGTTTCTCAGGTAAATGTATCTTGTTGGAAAAAGAAAAAACACTTGATAACAATAGGATTTTTTGCAGTGAATTTCTTTACTGAATTAAACTTAATAAAAAGTTTTTTTTTTTTTTCTTTAATTCAGGGAATGTCATTTAGAGGTATTTTTAAAAGATGATTTTGTCCTCTTTATTGTTAGTAAGCACGTTAATACAACCTTTTAAGTCAGGGCACAAGCTGAATAATCGGTTAAGAGCAAATGATTAATCAGTGCAATAATCGCAGAATATCTGTTTAATCGTTCTAATAATGGTTAGATTAATCGATTATCACAATAATCTTTAGTTGCAGCCTTACTGCGCACACTCAAAATTTTGAGTGACTCAATGGGTGTATAGAGTCAGGGAGCAGCCATAGCTTCTGTCGCTCAGGATCATTGATAGGGAATCTGTGAAAAGTTAGTCTTTCCTCTAGGGCTGCCCCCGACCAAAAATTTTCCTAGTCAACTAGTAGTCATTAATTTAAGCCATTAGTCGACTAGTTGTCGCACGTTTATGATATTAATTTAATTACTTATATAAATATTTTTTGAGGGGCATCAGAAAATGGTTTGAGTTCCAGGGCTGAGAAAGAATGTTATAAGTAACACTGTTCTACATTACAGAGAAATACTAAACCATAATAATGAGCCTTTAAAATATAAAATTTACAAGCGCACGCAAGGAGTGAGCTGCAGCAACACCGGCAAAAGCGGAAATGATTCTGAATGTGTCAGAAAAACTAGCAAGGAGACTGTCTGAACATTTTGTTAATTTATAGAGAGAAATGCACATCAAGTTAAACATGCAGTAAGCGAGGTATTGATTTAGCTTACCCTCTCCCCACAAACACTTGGATAAGCCTAATAGCGCATATTTATCTAGGTTATCTAATGTTAGAGCGAGCGGCCATGCTAAGTGGTTAACGTTAGGCTACAAATGTTTTCAAATGATAAGCCATGTTTGAGGTCGATGAATGATTTGCCTGCAAAGTTTGCATGTCACCTTCTTGGGGTCATCCTTTACCCTCTAGAAATGATCCCACACTTTGGATTTCATGCCCGACATAATTACCACATGGACCAGCCATATAAATGATCATATCTGTCCGTCACTGACTGCGTGACTTCACCACTTCCTGTGGAGTTTTTTTTTTTTCTGCGACCAACCGACCAATCAAAACTTGGTCGACCAAGACTCTTCTCATCGACTAACATTTGGTCGAGTATTGGGGGCAGCCCTACTTTCCTCATGCGATGATACCTGTAGATGTAATCTAGCATTTTTCAGTAAGTTGAGGCATCCAGGATAAGCACATGCAAGCACCATCTTGAAAAAGAAACGGATACAAATACAAATCTATAGCAGAACCAATTCAGCTTCTGCATAACATTCCTCTGTTGTAAACAACACTGCACTTCTGTATTTTATGTATTCCTTCAGTTCTTGTGTGAATTTTCCAACGCACTTGCCTCTAGCGAAAGGCAGCACGTATTCAACCCTTGTGACCGTGCATATCATAGCTGGTCGTAACCGAACATTTTATAGTTAAAAAGATTTAAGTATTGATCTGTTTCTCACCCACCCCTATCGTATCACTTCAGAAGACATGGATTAAACCAGTGTAGTCGTATGGATTACTTTTATGCTGCATTATGTGCTTTTTGGAGCTTCAAAGTTCTGGTCACCATTCACTTGCATTGTATGGACCTACAAAGCTGAAATACAGTATTCTTATAAAAATCTTTATTTGTGTTCAGCAGAAGAAATTCATACACATTTGGGATGGCATGAGGGTGAGTAAATGATTAAAAGGTACATTTTCTTGAAAACTGTAAACACTGTGACTCTGTGGCACTTTAAAAATGTATCTGTTTGTTTTGAGCAACCTGCTTATACTCGCCCCAACAGCATTACTCAACCAATGGCACGAGTTGGGTGCGGGAATTACATACTTAAGCTTTAAAGTTTGATTCACATTAAACACACACATAAGCACAGAACTTTGGTAATTTACGCTATACAAGTGTAACATTCAACATCCATTCACATAATTTGTAGGAGTGTAAATCAGACGTTTCATCACGATACGATCTTATGTCGATTTTCTTGGCCTGTGATCCGATATTTATCGATACTCCAAAGTCTGCCACGATACGATTTTGATTTGATTTAGTTCAGGGCCCTGCGATAGATATTCCAATATTATGTGCCTATTTTACACAATCAATTACTTTTTTTTTTTTTTGCCCTCAAATGCAACCAAAATATAAACTGAATATTTTATTTAGCTCTCTGAAAAGTGCAAATTTAGTATCCACATTGGGACAGCCACAACAAAATAAGGTACTTCAGATGTTAAAACAAATTATACAGTTAATAATATAAAAAATAACGTGTAATGCTCCTCAGTGGAAGGAGGAGGCGAGAAGCAGATTTCCTGGTTCAGGTAAATGTTTTTATTTTTCTTTTTGTGGCAGATACACACTCGCAGGGCTTTTCCGTTGTTCAATGAGTCAGTCTAAAAATACACAAACTACTTCACAAAACAAAACTCTCAACTTTGCAATAAACTCTTCGCTCCACAATCGGGTCTCTGATCGGGTCTCTCGTCTACCTGCGGTGTGGCTCTATTTATGCCGCTATCCCCGTGCTCACTGAAATTAGAGACAGGTGTTAGACATAATTTAACTCAGGTGTCTCTCTCTCCGGAGAGATGCTTGACCACGCCCCCGCTGCCACATAATGTCACCTCAAGTGATCATCAATCGTTTGATTACAGCTTATTTTTCAGTTTAATCCAAAGTACTCACATACCCATGACTTGTTTCCAACTATCCGTGCTATTTACATTTACATTTATTCATTTGTAAGATGCTTTTATCCAAAGCGACTTATAAAAGAGGAAAACAAAAGTGAATCATCTTAAGGAGACAGTGGTATGAAAAGTGCCATACTACAAAGTTTCACTAGCATCAGAATAGTATTCAAAACAGATTAAATGTGCAACAAGAATTGTATTTTTCTTTTTATTTATTTTTTATTCATGTTAAGTGCTCATGGAAAAGATGTGTTTTTAGCTGTTTATTGAAGACAGAAAGTGAGTCAGCTTCACGGATGGAGTTGGGAAGGTCATTCCACCACCGTGGTATGATGAAGCCAAAAGTCCGGGAAAGTGTTTTGGTGCCTCTTTGTGTTGGTACAACAAGGCAACATTCCTTAGCCGACCGCAGGCTTCTAGTGGGCGCGTAGCTCTGCATAAATGATTTTAGGCATGCTGGAGCAGACCCAGTGACTGTTTTGTATGCCAGCATCAGAGCCTTGAACTTGATAAGTGCATCAAACGGCAGCCAGTGAAGAGAGACCAGGAGTGGTGTAACATGCGCTCTCTTTGGTTGATTAAAGGCCAGACGTGCTTCTGCATTCTGGATCATTTGCAGGGGTCTAATTGCACATGCAGGGAGGCCTGCAATGAGAGCATTACAGTAGTCCAGTCTAGTTATGACAAGTGACTGAACAAGAAGTCTTGTGGCATGTTCAGAGAGGAAGGGTCTTATCTTCCTAATATTGTAGAGTAGAGTGTAAATCTACATGATCTTGCGGTCTTTGAGATGTGGTCTGTGAAATTTAGTTTGTTATCGATGGTTACCCCTAGATTTCTGACCGTTTTGGAAGGCGTTACTGTAGTTGCACCCAGCTACACAGTGATGTTGTGTTCAACAGTAGGGTTGGCTGGGATGACAAGAAGTTCTGACTTGGCTGGGTTAAGTTGCAGGTGGTGTTCCTTCATCCAGGCCGAGATGTCTGCCAGGCAGGCAGAGATTCGAGCAGTCACTGTGGTGTCGTTGGTCTTGAAAGACCAGTAGAGTTGCGTGTCATCAGCGTAGCAATGGTAAGAGAAACCATGTGCCTGAATGATGGGTTCCAGTGATGTTGTGTATATAGAGAAGAGAAGTAGCCCAAGCACTGAATCCTGAGGTACCCCAGTAAATAGCTGATGTGGCTTGGACACCTCACCTCTCCAGGTTACCTTTAAGGACCTACCTGAGAGATAAGAATTAAATCAGTCAAGCACAGTTCCAGTGATGCCCAGCGAACAGAGGGTTGAGAGTAAGATCTGATGGTTGACTGTGTCGATGGCTGCAGAAAGGTCCAGTAGAATCAGGACGGATGATCTGGATTCAGCTTTCGCCTGTCTTAGCGACTCGGTGAGAGACAGCAGGGCAGTCTCGGTGGAGTGTCCACTTTTGAAGCCTGACTGATTGTCATCCAGCAGCTTGTTCTGTGAGAGATAGGCAGAGATTTGATTTGAAAACTGCCCTTTCAAGTGTTTTTGCCATTAATTGTTTTGAGAGAGACTGGTCTGTAGTGTTCCATTTGTGTGGGGTTAAGTGCGGGTTTCTTCAGCAGCGGGGTTACTTGAGCCTGCTTAAATGTAATGGGAAAAGTGCCTGTAAGTAGAGATGTGTTAATTATGTTTGTGAGTGCAGGTAGGACGGACGGAGAGATGGCCTGGATAAGGTGGGAAGGAATGGGGTCAAGGGAACAGGTGGTGGGCTGGTTGGAGAGGAGGAGTTTAGAGACCTCAGTATCAGTCAGAGGAGAGAACATAGAGACAGAGGAGTTGCATACAGGAGACAGGTGTTTGACAGGGTGAGGTGCCGAGAATGTATTGCTGATGGTCGTAACCTTATTAGTAAAAAATGTGGCGAAGACATCTGCTGTCAGTGATGTGTCAGGCGGTGGTGGAGGAGGGCAGAGAAGTGTGTTGAATGTTCTAAACAAGCTGCGAGTGTCTGTGGTGCTGTTGATCTTGTTCTGGTAGTAGGAAGTTTTTGCAGATTTAATGTTATCTGAAAAAGTTGCAAGCAGAGACTGATACTTACCTAGATCTGCTGGATCTTTAGATTTCCGCCATCTCCTCTCAACTGCCCTGAGGTCAGTCCATTGTTCATGAAGGACGTCAGAGAGCCAGGGGCTGGGTGGTATAGTACGTGCTGGCCTTGAGGAGAGAGGACAGATGTTGTCTAGACAGGTTGTTAAAGTAGAGCTTAGTGTGTCTGTGGCAGTGTTTACATCAAGGGTGGAAAATACATTTTGTGTGGGAAGAGAGGTAGAGACAGCAGTGGAAAGGCGAGAGGGTGAAAGAGAACGGAGGTTACGGCAAAAGGAAACCAAAGGTGGAGTCTGTTTTAACCCTCTGGGATCTGAGGGTGTTTTGGGCCCTGGAGAAGTTTTGACATGCCTTGACATTTGTGCATTTTTCAGTTGCTTAAAAACATATTAATGGCTAAAGTCTGATAACACTGTATTCAGCACAAACTGGGCTACAATAATATGTGAACAACATGTATGTACATGTTTGTATTTTTGAGAAAATAACGTTTATGCAAGTCACTGAAATAAGGCCATATATCACATACTAAACATTTGTTCACAAGACCTTTGAGAACTGGATCTTGTAGCCTAGAGTTTTTGCTACAAAAATGATGTGAAACCATCCTGATCACTCATTCATACAAAACAATATAGTCATTTAACTTTTGTAAGACACTTTTAGTGTTAGAAAGGCCATATGCGAGGAGGTGTGGATGATCATGAATATTGATGTGATTCACACCTGAGGAGACAAAGACCCCTCCCCTGAGAGAAAATGAATGTGAGGAGACTTAATGATATAATGTATTATCTGACTATACATTTTCTTTACATAAAGACTTAAAAACTTTAGACCTACACTAGCTTTTAAAAGTTTATAGATCTGTAAGATTTTTTTAATGTTTTTAAAAGAAGTCTCTTCTGTTCACCAAGGCTGCATTTATTTAATCCAAAATACAGCAAAAACAGTGATATTGTGAAATATTTTTACAATTTAAAATAACTGTTTTCTATTTGAATATATTGTCAAATGCAATTTATTCCTGTGATCAAAGCTGAATTTTCAGCATCATTACTGCAGTCTTCAGTGTCACATGATCCTTCAGAAATCATTCTAATATGCTGATTTTCTAATATGGGCATATTTACAGCACATTTTACACATTTACACCTGAACAGATATTTGCAAGCACAAGCTTCGTTGATGATAATGAGGCAGCATAAACATTAGTTAAAATATAATCTAAACATTCATATTATTTTTATATCATATAACATATCATATTTATATCATACAGCATACAATTTAAATACCCACTTTAGCCGAAACAACATTTAAATGTATAGCGTGCCATCTTCCAAACGTGCAGGAAAGTGAATGAATCTGATGATGAAACTTGATGTTTTTTAAGGCATGATTGTGGGGGCGTTTACCATTTGCATATTTGCATAGACCGCCTCAGCACATTACCGTATGAATAGCGTGCTCTGTTGGTGGGTGGGATCACATTAGCGATAATGAGCTGAGCCAGGAGAAACTGTACATTACATTGCAGGAGAATATTTGTTTTAAATTTGAATTGTTTTATTTAAAATGAGACATTTTAAGCTTTCTTTAGACATATGTTTCATGTTTGTGTGATAAATATTCACAGAGTTTCACTTCATTTTTGTGACATGTTTCAGAAAGATGCTCGCGGAGACAGAGACGGCTGAAAGCACACCCTGTTTATTTTCTTTATTTTACAAAAGCACAAGGTTTTTTTGTTATTGTGAGTGTACACAAATAAAAGTAGACCCTTTATAGTTTCTAATGATGTCTTACACTTATCTGTATGCCCAAAAATGACGGAGAATTTTAAGTTGTTTCCGCTGTTATGCGGAAAAAATCCAGCAGGACGCGCCGGCAACTCAGTGGCCTGGGGCTTGTCTTGGTGTATGTTGAAATCACCATGAACCAAAAGTGGCTTACCATCCTCCGGGAAGGAGGACAGCAGGACATCCAACTCTTTGTGAAAGTCTGCCAGCTGACCTGGAGGGCGATAAATGACAACAACATGTATTTTTGTGGGTTGCATTGTAGTAATAGCATGGAATTCAAAAGTAGTATTGTTACATAGAGAAGAGTGTGGTGAAAAAGTCCAGTTGTTATGAATGAGCAAACCTGTTCCCGCACCCCTACCGGTGTGTTGAGGGGTGTGAGAGTTGTTGTTGTTGGAGAGAGCAGCAGGTGTTGCTGTATCCTCTGGACGTATCCATGTTTCTGTCAATGCTAGGATGCTGAGGGTGGACTGTGTGGCAAAGGCTGGAATGAAGTCAGCTTTGTTCACAGCTGACTGGCAGTTCCAGAGTCCCACTGAGAAAGAGAGCGGAGCAGGTGCTGAAGTGCAAAGTGGCCGTAGGTTGTGTGGGTTGCGTTTTGTCTTGCATCTATATATCGTGTAAATGGTCTGTAACAGATAACAGGGATGTGCTTGAAGGCATATGTTATTCGTGAATTAGACATGTTAGTATGTACATGGAAAATAAGAAAAGAGATCAAATTAAAAGATACTTAAGTGCTATGGTGAGTGGCGCCTTGTCCTTGCTTGATGACTCGCACAGGTAGACTCACTGGTCTTTACATAAGTAGGTCTTCACACGAGGGCTACCACTTCCGCTGCCACTTCAGTGTCAGCATTCACGTCAAATATATACACGATGCTAACGAGCCGTACAGTGAAAAAAGCAGGACATGCCTTAATGCTACTTAGCACAAAGCTAGTCATGTGGGCAACCGAAACTACGGGTCGCACGAGGTGAACAGCGCAGGAACAAACGCGACTTCAGTACACCGCAAATAAATTATGCTACACTTTAGCAATAAATAATACTCTAAAACAAGTGAAGCACTGTTTATAGACACCATGATGGTTTTACACACACTGGACAAACAACTCTAAATCTAGCAGTGAATACCCTGGGACAAGTCAAAACAATATAGCACACACACCAAAACACGTTTAAGCGATGCGAGTTCAAGCCAGTAAACAAACAGCACAAGTTTAGCAATGAATACCACTCTACAACAAAGTAAAACAATGAAATAAACACACTTACATGCAACTGCAGACTCCTTTAAATAAATCGCTTCTGTTTCATGTTTTCATGTTCCACTGTATTAGTGAGGACATTTAAAAATTGGTATATCAACACCTATACACATTTAAACACAGATATGAGAAGTTCTGGGTCTTATACTACCCCGCTGTGCTTAATATATAGATTTGGTGTATTATTGTCTTATTTCTTTAAATAATCCAGTCTAGGGTTGGAATTGAGAACTGGTTCAGAAAAAAAGGCTGTAAACAATTTATTTTCTTGATGTTCTATAAATGGTTCTTGAGTGTATTGCATTGTTGCATTAATACGGATAGAACTTTATAATAAAATGATAAAAGCTACCACACCTGGAGTCGCAAGTTCAAATCCAGGGCATGCTGAGTGAATCCAGTCAGGCTTCCTAAGCAACCAGTTGGCCCGGTTGCTAGGGTGGGTAGAGTCACATTGGGTTAACCTCCTCGTAGTCGCTATAATGTGGTTCTCACTCTCGGTGGGGCGCGTGATGAGTTGTGCGTGGATGCTGCGGTGAATAGTGTATGCTAGGTCTCCGTGGTAACGTGAGCCACGTGATAAGATGCGTGGATTGACGGTATCAGACGTGGAGGCAAATGAGATTCGTCCTCTGCCACCCGGACTGAGGCTAGTCACTACGCCACCACAAGGACCTAGAACGCATTGGGAATTGGGCATTCCAAATTGGGGAGAAAAGGGGAGGAAAAAAAATAAATAAAATGATAAAAGAATTGTCATTACGATCAGCACGTATCTTATTTCCTGTCGACTGTGCACATGAGTCAACATCTTGAGTTTAAGGAATCAGAATCATTATGTGGACTGTAATTGAAAACAGAATTGCGAAACCAGTATGATTCCAATACCTGTTCTGATCTCTTACCTCATGTATGTTTTTGACACACACTCAATGAAGCATGAGAACAGATGCCCCAATCTCACACAGACCCCATCACTGCTCCCCTGCGCTCTCATTGGCTCGGTCCATCTGGGGTGTGGAGGTCTCCATGTAGATAACCCCCCCCCCCCCCATTTAACATTGTATGAGGTGACCTGAGAGAGTTGGTGTAATCAGCTCAGAGAAGTGTAGACTCAGCAGGATTACATCCCTCATCTTTATCATCTTATTATTAACACCAGTCTGAAAGAGAGATACTCACAGGTAGACCAGTGCTCAGGACTGGAGACATTTTTCCAAGTATACAGATAGCATGCTGTAAACACTCTCTCTGTCTGTCTGTAGGTGATTGGCACTCCTCAGAGGTCCAGCACTCCTGCCAGTGTCCTGTTAACCAGCCCACGCACACCAACCGCTCAGTTCCACACACCACAGACACAAGAGACTTCACCCTGGTCAACTGGGTTAGTTAGTTAACCTGTCATTCTATCAGCTTCAGCCCTTCATGCACCTGTGCTCTGATGCAACAACTCACCGCACCCAACTGCAGCTAAAAACCTCTTAGATCAGCAGAAATAACCCAAGAGCTTCTGTAGAAAAGAGCATCAATTCATAGGAAGTTAAACAAAATTACTAGAGATGTGATATAGTCTTACATTGAATGTGCTTTTAAAGTCATTGAGACTGCAGTGTTTGGCATATAGCTAAAGCAGCTCTAAATGAAGCTGACAATTGGTCATTCAGCACAGTATGACACACACCGTCCTGTATTGGTCACTAAATAGCTGCTACTCTCCATGAATAAAGCGCAAATAATTTTTTTTAGAGAGAGAGCTGTCCCATAACATATTGATATAGAGGTGGGTTTTTTTGACTCGGGTAGCAAGCAGCATTTGTAGTATCACCATTTGTGGTATCACCACTGCCTAGCCATGCCCTATAAACCAAACGGAGCACCCTTTAACAACACTCATATCTCTGCACCAGAACATCGTAGAGACATGGGGTTGTGCTCTTGACTCGGGCTAGCAAGCTTGTCTAGCAATATGCTAGAAACCCCTAGCAAAATGCTTTTAACACCTAGCAACAGGCTAAAACATGCTAGAAACACGCTAGCATTACCTAGCTACATGATAAAAATGCTAGCAATGCCTGCAACATGCTAAAACATGCTAGCAACACATAGCAAACTCCTAGCAATGCCTATCTCTATGTAGAGGTCTGCATTCCCGCAGAAGTCCCTGATCAGTGACCTGATTAGATCTCTTGCGGCGTGGGATTTCATTTCGGCGTTGAAGGCGGGAGTAGATGGTACGTCTAAGTTGTAGCCGGTCAGAGAATAGCCTGAAAAATCCAATGTGGATATCTTTTTTTTGTTTTTTTTTTATAAATTGATGAATGCAAAAAAAAAAAAAAAAACAATAGTTATTATTTTATTTTACAAGTAATTTATTTTTGATAACAATAATCATAAAATGCAATGTAAAAATTTGCACATAGCACTTGCATCAGAGCAGGCTTTGCAGGTAGTCAACGGCGCTTTAAAAGAATGGCAGAGCAAAACATGGACACACAATGTCATCAAAGGATGTAAAACTCGTACTAGAACATTGTCAGTTGTGTTTAAAAATTAGATGGGCATCATGTCACGCTTCATCTTATAATAGCAATAAGAGAATAATAAAGCTTTCTTTGTGTACACTAGTCTATTTGTATGGCTTTTGCCCTATGTGGAAAACAATTGCGGTATTACGGGAATTAGAGCGGTCGGGAAGAAAATCATTGTATGGAGTATGCAGACCTCTAGCTACATGCTAAAACATGTTAGCAACACCTAGCAACATGGTAGCAACCCCTAGCAACATGCTACAAATGCAAGCAACACCTAGCTAAATGCTACATGTATTTGATCAGTTATTATCTAACATAAAGTAACTTATTTCAATGATTAAAACTGACATTTAGCATCGGGGGAAGACAAGAATTTATGCAAATTCAACCATTCTCTGCATTATTTGCAGTTGTTACATTTTTTTTTCATTGTTTTTCCACATAAACTGTGAATCTAAGGTAATCTGCTTGCTTTTGTCCATGTTTGACTGCTGCAAAACAAATGCTCAAAGGTGAACGCAGTTGAGACCTACTCAACTGCACAGCCGCCATTCTGTCATCTCCACACAGGGTTGCCAACTGTCCCTTATTAGCCGGGTTGTCACCTACTTTGGCCAAAATGATGCCTATTATCCCATGTTGTAGAGCCGAGAAGCTGGAGGTGGGATCCTAATGCGTGCAGTGTCAAAATCATTGTCTAAACTTTTGTGGAGCGCTGAAGGCACGCATACATCACTGCTAGCATCTTCACACGCACTTCAGGAGCTGCGCAGAGTGAGGTGCTGCTCGGTGACAGTCTGAGTGCTTGGTTGCACTTGAAAAAGACACACAACAATGCGCCGTCCATGGCATTCACTTAAAATTCCCTTATTTTAAATGTTTTAATTTAAAGTGCTCTACAGTCGTAGTTATCTCAAATATTCTCTGTTAGATCATATGATCGCAATCAGACGATGTAGTAATCGTCATTTATTTTTATTTTACAGTTTTATTGTAGTTCTACTACTGTAGTGTAACCATACCAAAGTTTACTTGCTTTGTCTAAGGCTGAAGTTTTTTTAATCTAAAATAATTAACGGTCTTCCATTGAACTCATATTAGCCGTATCACAGCATATTAAATGTGTGTATTTATTTTTTGCTTGCTAACTTCATATTCAGTTATTCTGCACTAAAAGATTAACAGGTAATTGCACATATACTGTCAATGACACAAAATATTACAAAAGTATACTATGATTATATTTGAGTTTTCATTGCAAAAACAATGCCACAAATGGCATCACAGTTTTTGAGGAATGCTTTTGCAAATTCAGTAATTTTGGGCCGCAAAAAGTGCCTGGTGGGACTGCAAGTTGTTCAATATATTCATCAAACTCAACCATTCAACCCTGTTAGCAAAGTAATTGAAAGAAAAAAATGACCCGACAAATATGTTTCTTTAATTAATGTTGTTTCAGGTGCAGCAGCAGGAAGGGTGATAAGAATGGGAAGGGTTTGAGGCATTTCTCCATGAAGGTGTGTGAGAAGGTGCAGAAGAAATTGGTGACGTCTTATAATGAAGTGGCTGATGAGCTGGTGGTTGAATTCAGCTCTGGAGACAACAATATCTCGCCAATGATGCGGTCAGTTCCTGCTCAGTGTCGCCTCCTGTCCAACACAACAGACAGTGAACTCACTCGCCATCTTATTTCTCCTCTGCAGCACGTGTACGATCAGAAGAACATCAGGCGGCGAGTCTATGATGCTCTCAATGTCCTCATGGCCATGAACATCATCTCCAAAGACAAGAAGGAGATCAAATGGATCGGATTCTCCACCAACTCCGCTCAGGAGTGCCATGAATTGGAGGTTGGTCAACTTAAAATATACTGTCATTACTTACAATTTGAAGTCACAATCAGTAGTTCGGCTGTTTTCGAAACAGAGGAGCTTTTCCAATAACAAGCTACTTTTCCCAACCAGGGAATAATGTGAGGCAATAATCAAATTCATTTTTCTACAATATCCTCCCTGTCATATGAAGCATTGAAAATTCTGCCTTATTTTAATTCATCTGTTTGTTCAGACCAGGGGTGTAACATTATGACATTTTCACGGTATGATAACCATCACAAAAATGACCACAGTATTACGGTATCACGGTATTGAGGTGCATTGATAATATTATTAGCAGTTTAATATTTGGTTATGAAATATGTCTGATAAACGCACAGAGAAATATTTCAGTTATAACCAATTCTTGAACTTTAAATTGGATTTCTTTAAAGTTAATACTTTAACTTTTTATCTTGAACATCAGGACACTGTCTTAGGAAAAAGGGGGAAAAAAAATCACAAACCGGTAAAACAATAATAAAATAAAAAAATAAAAAAAACTGCAACGTAGTCAGATTATTATAAAAAAAAAAAAAAATGTTTCTCTGTCAATTTCCTGCACACCAAAAGCCATGCACTTTGTAAACCCTATTTAGTACTATGTTTTACAAATAAAACATATTATCAGTAGTATCAAACACATTGTTAGCCTACTGTTGCGCTGCACTGAGGCAAGTGAACAAACAGTTGGCATATCGTAATGTTGAACGAGTGCTTAAATCAGTTTGCTGCATTTGTGAATGTGACCGAAAGCATAAACATACCTTTAGCCTACCTAGTCATTACAAATCATGTAAAACTACATTGAATATGGTATTTTTATGAAACGGGCTATAATTTATTATCCTGTATACTGTATTTCCACTTACATTCATCTCCTCAAATTCCGTGGGATGGTGCTCACGGAGTAGGTGCTTAAGGTTTTAAGTGTTTCCCGCCTGAACCAATAATTTTTTGAGACAAACTTATATACAGAGTGGGTAGCCATCAACATTGATGGTGCACTGTGGGTTTTTTACATACCCAAAGTAATCCCATACAGAGGACTTAAAGCACTTTGGCAGCAGAAATAAAGGTTCAGGCTTGGACATGTCTGTATTATGCGCTCGTGCTGCACTGCGCTCGCGACACCTGCATTGAGTGACAGTTGAATGTAACAGAAGGAAGGCGCAATTTAAAGATTTATTTTATCTCGCCAAGTTTTTTTAATGCATTGTAAATGTTGCCAATTCTGTCTTAATTAAACTGATTTGGATTTTATAAAAGTTCTGATAAAATATGTCTTTTTATTCATGCAATAACGTAAATGAGAAGATTTCAACAGTATGACAACCATCCATTTTAAAACCAAGGTATATTGTGAAACCTTGAAACCGATACATCCCTAGTTCAGACAGTTCATTTCAATTGCATTTGTTAGATGTTATGTCTTAATTCGTAGTAATTAAATAGTCAAATACTGCTGTTATCACTGTTTTCAACTCATAAATTGTTTATTTAAAGGTTTATCTGTTGAAGTTTATTGCTTCTTCCTTAATTTGTGTCTGATTACGAAAATTAGTAACTAAGTAAATAAATAAAATCATCTGATACTTAATATACATACAAATATGGAATGGGTTATTGACAAATATTGTTTGATGTGATAAAAGTGAAAAATCTTAAACACTCTAAAAACACGTCAAGACTGCTAACTTTGATAAAAAGGAAAAACTTAATCTAAACTAAAATGCTCCAAAAAATGAAACCTTTACAATCCACCTTCAAAAGGCATGAAAGTCTTACCAGATAGAGTTAACACAAGACTGGCCTGAGAAATTAAATGCATAAAAAACATATTTAAATTATATCAGTAAATGTTTTAGCTTCAGCAGACATAAAATACTAAAACTAAATTGAAAAACAAACTAAATGAAACTAATGAAAACTAAACTAAATTTGAATGACCTACTGAAAGTAAAATATGAATAAAAACAAAACAAAAACATTAAAGCTATTATAACTCTGTCATGTTTGTAGAAATGTAATCTCTTTGTCCATTTTGGTTTCACATTTTTTTGAAAAATGTTTTTAGCCATTTCTTAAAAATAAATTTAAAAAAAGACTTTAATGACATTGAAAATATAATGTGGTGTAACCATCAAGTAAAAAGTGTTAAAATACTGTCCTTAAACCTAGAAAACATAATAATGGATGCAACTTATTCATTAATTCCGAAAAAAAAAATTCAAGGTAAACACATATTTTTGCAAATATCATTAATTGTTGAGTCAAAAATATCAAGAAGTTTTTACAAGGTTACTCGTTATGACCAAAACATTTTTAAAATATGAAACAAATTTTAAAACAAAGTGTTTCTTTTTTTTCTTTCTTTATGAAATATTAACACAAGATTATTCTGCACTACTAATGCCAACATTTCTTTTTTCAAGAATTGCAGCATTACACCACATTACATTTTTTTTCTTTTAAGCTTCAAAAAAATATCAAAATGTCTTTGAATTTAGAAATTTGTTCATCAGTGAATAGCAGGGTTCCCACACATCTTGGAAAACCTGGAATTTGCAGTGCAGTTTTCCAGTCATGGAAAATGAGAAAAATACCTTAATGTCCTGGAAAATAATTATTTGTCCTGGAAAATATTGAAGTATAATAAAACTGTGTAATTGTGTCGCTGACAAGGTTTTTGTTACATGTACAAGTTTTGATATAGTGCAAATAAACTCAACAAAAAAAGAAATGTCCCTTTTTTCAGGACACTGTATTTTAAAGATAATTTTGTAAAAATCCAAATAACTTTACAGAACTTTATTGTAAAGGGTTTAAACATGTTTTCCATGAACCATAAACAATTAATGAACATACATCTGTGGAACGGCTTACAGATGGTAGGCAATTAAGGTCACAGTTATAAAAACTTAGGATACTAAAGAGACCTCATCTGCGGGAACGTGCCTTAGGCTTGCTGCATGGAGGCACGAGGACTGCAGATGTGGCCAGGGCAATAAATTGCAATGTCCGTGCTGTGAGATGCCTAAGACAGCGCTACAGGGAGACAGGAAGGACAGCTGATCATCCTCGCAGTGGCAGACCACATGTAACAACACCTGCACAGGATCGGTACATCCGAATATCACACCTGCGGGACAGGTACAGGATGGCAACAACAACTGCCCAAGTTACACCAGGAATGCACAATCCCTCCATCAATGCTCAGACTGTCCGCAATAGGCTGAGAGAGGCTGGACTGAGGGCTTGTAGGCCTGTTGTAAGGCAGGTTCTTACCAGACATCACCGGCAACAACGTCGCCTATGGGCACAAACCCACCTTTGATGGACCACACAGGACTGGCAAAAAGTGCTCTTCACTTACGAGTGTCGGTTTTGTCTCACCAGGGGTGATGGTCGGACTTGCGTTTATTTTTGAAGGAATGAGCGTTACACCGAGGCCTGTACTCTGGAGCGAGATCGATTTGGAGGTGGAAGGTTCCGTCATGGTCTGGGGCAGTATGTTACAGCATCATCGGACTGAGCTTGTTGACATTGCAGGCAATCTCAATGCTGTGTGTTACAGGGAAGATATCCTCCTCCCTCATGAGGTACCCTTCTTGCAGTCTCAAGACAGGAATGTCAGTGTTCTGCCATGGCCAGCGAAGAGCCTGGATCTCAATCCCATTGAGCACGTCTAGGACCTGTTGGATCGGAGGGTGAGGGCTAGGGCCATTCTCCCCAGAATTGTCCGGGAACTTGCAAGTGCCTTGGTGAAATAGTAGGGGTAACATCTCACAGCAAGAACTGGCAAATCTGGTGCAGTCCATGAGGAGGAGATGCACTGAAGTACTTAATGCAGCTGGTGGCCACACCAGATATTGACTGTTCCTTTTGATTTTGACCCCCCCTTTGTTCAGGGACACATTATTCCATTTCTGTTAGTCACATGTCTGAGAAACTTGTTCAGTTTATGTCTTAGTTGTTGAATCTTTTTATGTTCATACAAATATTTACACATGAAGTTTGCTGAAAATAAAAGCAGTTGAAAGTGAGAGGATGTTTCTTTTTTTTTGTTGAGTTTAGTTTTATTTCCAACACTGCAGTAGTGTATAGAAAAGCATTTGAGTTGTAAACTTTAGACAATGATGACGGTCGGACTGCAGATAAAAAAAAATAAAAACAAAAAATTTAAACCCCGAGGTTTTAGCGTGGTGATGATGCTTCCTTTACATCTCGGTATGTAAATTCATTTTCGAAAATTCAATGATCGGAGTCTGCTTACACCGCTGTTACCTCATGTAGGGCCCTATGATTTCCACGATGTGGAAAATACGGATGGAATCACTGAATCCAGTCATAAAAATTGCATTAGCTATAAGATGCGGAATGTCACAGAATTTGATATATTTAAGATAAAAATTTATGTTTTAATGTTCAATTAATCTAATTAAAATCTTGATATATCCAAGTGTGATTATTAAATCTGGATGTGCTGCATGCTTCAAAATGAATGTGTGAAGCCGGCCGCTCGTACGCTGAAAACACCTTATCATGAGCATCATGCGTGCGCTGGGTGTGTGTATGTGTGTGGTAGATGACAGTGAGCAGAGCGCTCTGAATTGTGCAGCACATACAGTCTATATATATTTATTTTAATGAAATCATAGCTTTTTGGGGTTTAATAATCACACTGGGACATGTAGCAGCAAACTGGTTATCCAGAGATGCGAAACTACCATCAAAAACTCACAGAAATGCCAAAATAAAAGCTCTCGTGTGTTTTTGCTTAACTATTACAACTGTGTGCCACATAAAAAGTCCTGGAAACTTGTGCCTTGAAAAGAGTGGGAACCCTGAAGAGGTGTATTGAAGTCACTGATTGGTGTGAAGAGCATTTTTAATGTATTTTTGATCTGGAAAAAAAACATGAGCGTAGCGTCATTGACCCAAATGTAGTCAGGTACTTTTTCTCAGTATCTTGTAGTATAGTGGACTACCTTTTCAAAGAAGTAGCTTGAACATATGAGAACTTCTTTACATTTTTATTAGCTTGACAAAGTACACTTTCAAAGTAGCTTCAACACTAATGTCATAAATGCAAACTGATCCTCTCACCGGACAGGCCGAGCAACAGGGAAGACTTGAGAGAATTAAACAGAAACAATCCCAGCTGCAGGAGCTCATACTGCAGGTACAACATCATGTCACATCCTGTTTGATTGTGTGTCTATGACAGTTCAGTTTAATTATGTTCATGATTCTGTTGATTTTTAGCAAATAGCCTTTAAGAATCTGGTGCAGCGGAATCAACAGACGAAGCAGCAGAATAACAGACCTCCACCTGCAAACACAGTCATCCACCTGCCCTTCATCATCATCAACAGCAGCAAGAGAACCGTCATCGACTACAGCATCTCCAATGACAAGTAAGAGCACATTCCTTAAGACCTTTATCAAAGTTTTTGATCTCGTTTTCCAGGGTGGCACATCCTCACGATTCACCAAACAATGACCGACGGTATGCAAATTGAAATGCATTTTACTTTAAGACACAAAGAGGTGATATTTGAGGTTTTGTTTGCAAATTTTAACTGCTATTATCCTAAATTTTGCTTCTGTGTGATCAAAGTAACTTTCCGATTCAAAGTGGCATTGATGTATTTTCAAGTGCTCTACATTATGTGCCGATATAATCATACAGTATATTGATTAAGGCTGTCGATTGTGTTAATTTGGTGTTATATAAAAAAATTTACGCAATTAATCATGGATCACTGTCGATAGGCTTACAGTGCATTCAGAAAGTATTCAGACCCCTTCATTTTTTTCACATTTTGTTATGTTGCAGCCTAATGCTAAAATGCTTTAAATTATTTAATTTTTTCACATCAATCTACACTCCATATGCCATAATGACAAAGCAAAAAACAGATTTTTAATAACTTTATAAATGTAATAATACATTTATTAAAAAGAGAAAACTGAAATATCACATTGACATAAGTATTCAGACCTTTAACTCAGTACTTGGTTGAAGCACCTTTGGCAGTGATTACAGCCTCAAGTCTTTTTGGGTATGATGCGACAAGCTTTGCACACATGGATTTGGAGATTTTCTGCCATTCTTCTCTGCAGATCCTCTCAAGCTCTGTCAGGTTGTATGGGGACTGTCAGTGGACCGCCATTTTCAGTGGACCACGGAACTTTCGCTCTCCAGAGGTGTTCGATTGGGATCAAGTCCTGTCTCTGGCTGGGCCACTCAAGGACATTCACAGAGTTGTCCCTAAGCCACTCTTGTGTTTTCTTGGCTGTGTGTTAAGGGTCATTGTCCTGTTGGAAGGTGAACCTTCGGCCCAGTCTGAGGTCCTGAGCACTCTGGACCAGGTTTTCATTAAGGATATCTCTGTATTTTGCTGCATTCAGCTTTCCTTCAACCCTGACCAATCCCTGCTGCTGAAAAACACCCCCACAGCCTGATACTACCAACACCGTGCTTCACCTTTGGCATGGTATTGTGCAGGTGATGAGCGGTGCCTGGTTTCCTCCAGACATGACGCTTGGAATTGAGGCCAGAAAGTTCAATCTTTGTTTCGTCAGACCAGAGAATCTTATTTCTCACAGCCGGAGAGTCTTTTATGTGCTTTTTTGCAAATTCCGAGCGGGCTTTAATGTGTCTACACTGAGGAGAGGCTTCTGTCTGACCACTCTGCTATCAAGCCCAGATCGGTGGAGTGTTGCAGTGATGGTTGTCCTTCTGCAAGTTTCTCCCATCTTCACACATGATCTCTAGAGCTCAACCAGAGTGACTTTCGGGTTCTTGGTCACCTCTCTTACCAAGGCCCTTCTACCCCGATTGCTCAGTTTGGCCGGGTGGCCAGCTCTAGGAAGAGTCCTGGTTGTTTCAAACTTCCATTTAAGAATTATGGAGCACACTGTGCTCAGGGAACCTTCAAAGCAGCCAAAATTTTTTGTAGCCTTCCCCAGATCAGTGCCACAACACAATCCTGTCTCTTCAGGCAATTCCTTTGACCTCATGGCCTGGTACTTGTTCTGATATGCATTTTTAGCTGTGAGAACTTATATATCACTCCAAAGTGTAGAAACATCTCAAAGATGCACCTGAGCAAAATATTACTTATGTGATATTTCAGTTTTTTTTTATTATTTTTTTTTATCCCCTTTTCTCCCAATTACTAATGCCTACTACTTAGTAGGTCCTCGTGGTTACTCACCTCAATCCGGGTGGCGGAGGACCAGTCTCAGTTGCCTCCGTTTCTGAGACCGCCAATCTGTGCATCTTATCACGTGGCTCGTTGTGCATGACACCGCGGAGACTCTGCATGTGGAGGCTCACACTACTCTCCGTGATCCACGCACAACTTGCCACGCGCCCCATTTAGAGCGAGAACCACTAATCGTGACCATGAGGAGGTTACCCCATGTGACTTTACCCTCCCTAGCAATCGGGCCAATTTGGTTGCTTAGGAGACCTGGCTGGAGTCACTCAGCACACCCTGGATTCGAATTCACGTCTCCAGGGGTGGTAGAGTTTTTTTTATTTTTATACATTTGCAAAGTTATCAAAAATCTGTTTTTGCGGTATGGAGTGTAAAGCATTTTAGCATATGGCTGCAACATAACAAAATGTGAAAAAAATGAAGGGGTCTGAATACTTTCTGAATGCAATGTATATTCAATAAAGAAAAAGACACTTTTTGTGTTGTCTCATCCAGTGTTATAATCGTTAATGAAAACTAAATGAAAACTTCTTTGTTAACTGAAATAAAAATAAATCTAACATGACTCCAAAACTAACTAAAATAAAATACAAATGACCTCAGATTAATTTAAGTTTTAGTTTTTGATGCACAGTATACTTACAAATTTAAAACCTTTATACTATGCCTTCATTAAACATGAAAATGACACTAGCGGTAACACTAGACTGCCCTGAGAAATTTAACAACACAAAACATGAATGAATGTTGAATGAATGAATGAAATGTTGCATTTATATAGCGCTTTTTCAGACACTACACTCAAAGCACTTTACACAGTGAACAGGGGACTCTGCTCAAACTCCACCAGTGTGCAGCATCCACCTAGATGATGCAGCAGCAGCCATAGTGCGCCAGTTTGCTCACCACACTAGCTATTGGTGGTGAGGAGAAAGTAGAGTTATAGAGCCAATTTATGGATGGGGATTATTAGGAGGCCATGATTGAGAAGGGCCAATGGGGAGAATTTGGCCAGGACACCAGGGTTACACCCCTACTCTTTTACGAGAAGTGCCCTGGGATTTTTAATGACCACAGAGAGTCAGGACCTTGGTTTAACATCTCATCCGAAGGGCGGTGCCTTTTTAAAGTATAGTGTCCCCGTCACTATACTGGGGCATTAGGACCCACATAGACTACAGGGTGAGCACCTACTGCTGGCCTCCCTAACACCTCTTCTGGCAGCGACCTTATTTTCCCCAGGAGGTCTCCCATCCAGGTACTGGATGGGAGACACCATTGGACTCAAGATGGCGCAGAGTATGGCTGCCGCGTTGCGAGCTCCGATACAACATGGTAGTGTTTTGTTTGTTTTGTTCACAATTCTTATGTTTTTTGTCTTAGATGTTGTCTGCCTTATTGTCTACGACAGACAAACACTTTTGGACATTGGTTCAGCAATTTCACACCATAAACTGGACTTCAAATTTCTCAATGCCGACCCGCTGTTTACAAACACGCAAGCGGAGCCCTTTGTCTGTGCAGTCTGGACGCGGAAACGCAGGAGGAAAAGGGGAAACAGAGCTGGCATTCTCATCAGAGTAAGACGCCACGCAAATCAACCCCCGCTACCCAGTATTCTACTGGCAAATGTTCAGTCTCTGGACAACAAGCTCTGTGAGCTGAAAGCGCGGATCTCTTTCCAACGAGAGACGAGGGACTGCTGCATTATCTGCCTTACGGAAACTTGGATGTCTGCTGAGATTCCAGACCCAGCCATTGAACCCGCGGGGTTCTCCGTGCACCGAGCGGACAGAGCGAAAGACCTCTCAGGTGAAAGCAGAGGTGGTGGTGTATGTTTTATGATCAACAAATCCTGGTGTGATCAGAGGAACGTACATTCTATCAAGTCTTTCTGCTCTCCTGATCTGGAATTTCTCATGCTTCTGTGTCGACCATTCTGGCTACCGAGGGAATTCACAGCGGTCATTATCACTGCTGTGTACATCCTGCCACAAGCCGACACAGACCGGGCACTCAAGGAACTGTATGGGAGTATAAGTCAGCAGGAAACCGCGCACCCTGAGGCCGCGTTCATTGTGACCAGGGACTTTAATAAAGCCAGTTTCAAATCAGTCGCACCAAAATACCACCAGCACACATTAGTTTCAACACACGAGGGGACCGGGTTTTGGACCATTGCTACTCTCCCTTCCGGGATGGCTACAAATCCCGCCCACCATTTGGCAATTCGGACCACTCTTCCATTCTGCTTCTGCCCGCTTACAGGCAGAAACTGAAACAGGAAGCACCCACCCTCAGAACGATCCAGTGCTGGTCGGACCAATCAGACTCTACGCTACAGGACTGTTTTGATCACACGGACTGGGAGATGTTCCAGTCCGCCTCCTAAAGTGACATCGAGCTTTACGCTGATAGCATAATGTGTTTCATCAAAAAGTGCGTGGAGGACATCGTTCCGACCAGAACAACACGGATCTATCCGAACCAGAAGCCATGGATAAATAACAATGTTCGCGCGGCACTTAATGTGGAGGAGCATAAACAAGCCAGTTATGCCCTCCGAAAAACTATCAGAACAGCAAAACGCCAGTACAGGAACAAGATTGAAGGACAGTTTAACACCACCAACTCTAGAAGCATGTGACAGGGAATTAACATCATCACGGACTTTAAAGGGAATAAAAACTCCGCCATGAACACCGCTGCCTCTCTCCCGGATGAGCTAAATACTTTTATGCTTGTTTTGAGGGAAATAACACCGCCCTCGCGGAGAGAGCTCTCGCGGCCGAAGCTACAGAGGTTAGTTCACTCTCCGTCTCTGTAGCGGATGTAACCCGATCCTTCCGACGGGTGAATATCCGCAAAGCCGTGGGCCCAGACGGCATTCCGGGCCGCGTCATCAGAGCGTGCGCGAACCAGCTGGCTGGTGTTTTTACAGACATTTTCAACCTTTCCCTCTCTTTGTCTGTAGTCCCCACATGCTTTAAAACGTCCACCATTGTTCCTGTACCAAAGCAATCAAAAATCACTTGCTTAAATGACTGGCGTCCTGTTGCACTGACCCCCATCATCAGCAAATGCTTTGAGAGACTAATCAGAGATTACATCTGCTCTGTGCTGCCTCTCTCTCTAGACCCATTGCAGTTTGCTTACTGCAACAACCGCTCCACTGATGATGCCATTGCATCTACAATACACACTGCTCTCTCCCACCTGGAAAAAAAGAACACTTATGTGAGAATGCTGTTTGTAGACTACAGCTCAGCATTCAACACCATAGTGCCCTCCAAGCTAGATGAGAAACTCCGGGCTCTGGGCTTAAACAGCTCGCTATGCAGCTGGATCCTGGACTTCCTGTCAAGCAAACGCCAGATGGTTAGAATAGGCAGCAACATCTCCTCATCACTTACCCTCAACACTGGAGCCCCACAGGGCTGTGTTCTCAGCCCACTCTTGTATTCCTTGTACACACATGACTGTGTGGCAACACATAGCTCCAATGCCATCATTAAGTTTGCTGATGACACGATGGTGGTAGGTCTGATCACTGACAGTGATGAAACAGCCTACAGAGAGGAGGTGCACACTCTGACACACTGGTGTCAGGAGCACAACCTCTCCCTCAACGTCAGTAAGACAAAGAGCTTGTGGTGGACTTCAGAAGAAAAGACAGAGAACACAGTCCCATCACCATCAATGGAGCACCAGTGGAGAGAGTCAGCAGCTTCAAGTTCCTGGGTGTCCACATCACTGAGGAACTCGCATGGTCCATCCACACTGAAGTCGTTGTGAAGAAGGCTCATCAGCGCCTCTTCTACCTGAGATGGCTGAGGAAGTTTGGAATGAACTGCCACATCCTCACACGGTTCTACACCTGCACTGTAGAGAGCATCCTGACTGGCTGCATCTCCGCCTGGTACGGCAATAGCACTGCCCACAAACGCAAAGCACTGCAAAGGGTGGTGTGAACTGCCAGACACATCATCGGAGGTGAGCTTCCCTCCCTCCAGGAAATATATACAAGGTGGTGTGTGAAAAAAGCTCGGAGGATCATCAGAGTCTCCAGCCACCCGAGCCATGGGCTGTTCTCACTGCTACCATCAGGCAGGCGGTATCGCAGCATCAGGACCCTCACCAGCCGACTCCATGATAGCTTCTTCCCCCAAGCAATCAGACTTTTGAACTCTTGATCTCCCACGTTCAAAATACATCAGCACTGCACTTTATTACTCTTATATCTCACACCGGACTGTCATAAATTATATTATTATTATATTATATTCTCTCTTAACAACTTACTATTTAACTATTAATTTAATTAAATTAATTAAAAATTATACTATCAACTGACAGCCTGAATGTCAATACAGTACAATACAACCTACTGTACATTCTATATATATAGTACTATTTATACTTTTTTTATTTTTTTATTTTTATTTTTATTGAATAATGTGTATCTATATTGTGTGTATTGTATACTGTACAGTGTATGTTATTATTTGTATATTGTGTTGTGTGTAATTATGTGTATATTAGACTTTAAATTGTGTTGTGTTAATTTGATGTTATTGTAAATTGGTATATGTCTCATCACTGTCACGACTGCTATGTTGATCGGAACTGCACCCAAGAATTTCACACACCATTGCACTTGTGTATATGGTTGTGTGACAATAAAAGTGATTTGATTTGATTTGATTTGGCCTGGTTCAACCCTGCTTAGCTTCAGTGGGCAACCGGTCTTGAGCTACTTTTTTTTTTAATTAATTTTTTTTAATCTTTTTTTAGTTTTCTTTCAATTCACTAATTTACATTTTCATTATTCAATATAATATTTACAGGCAGAACCAATAATTTGAACACACTTTTACATCCTAGAAAAATCTTTGACCTTTCCCCAACCCAAAGAGAGCTCTTTTTCACAAAATCTCATTTACAACTCCAAAATCATATAACACAAAAAATAAAACCTTCTGACTTATCAAAATAAATTTTATTAAAACAAAAACTTATTCCTTCCCTCCATATTCACAGATCAATTCAACGTCTCTTCATTATTGCTTTAAATAAATCGTTTATTTTTACCGCCCTCCCCTCAAAGTGTGCAAAGTTCCTTCTGAGATGACCGCAAGTCTGCCATGGCTTAAAACAAAATTAAGCAAAATTTCCCTTTTTTCAAACAAACCAAACAAAAACATTTTCTTCTACCCTTCCTCTGAATCGAACTCCACATCCCAGTTTTCTTTTAACAGCACTTTCAAAAAATAAAAATAAAATCAACTAAAATGTCACATTTCAAAAATTATGTAAAAAACTCTCATAACCACTGCTACAAACATCACACATCACATTTGCATCATTGTTTATTTTATTTAACACCACATTTGTATACATTCTGTTATGCCTTATTAAGAAATAATTATTCTCACATTCTATGCTGTTATATTTTACATTTAAATTGGACCATATTTTCAAACACTCTGCACCACACTTTTTCCACTGCTGGCTTTTTTATCACATCAACTATTAGCCATCTATACACCTTTTTCACACTCATATCCTTTATTTTAAATTTCTCTTCATCTTCCATCACATATATCTCAGGCATACATTGTTCTTTTTTATTTACACATCATCTTTTAATGATAGTAGCCCATTTCACAGGTATACGTGATTTTATTCTTTCATATATTTTATTTACCTTCTCTTTATTTTCCATCCCTTCAAAATCACTTATGGAATCACCGGAATTACCTCGTAAATAATGTCTTTTACTTGCTTTATACCACCTTTCATGAATTTGGGTTCATATAGCGTTTTGTTGTTATATTTGAACTTTTCATTTAAAAACAGAGGTAGGTTTACAAACATTTGTATTCCATCAAACTCATAATCTAGCTTAAGTAGAAAACGCCTCCATGCCTCCACCACCTCCCTGTAAATTTCTGGTATCCTTATAGTCTTTGACTGTTTAAAACCCATGTACCAGACATTATCATCTATTCCTCCTACATCATCAATATATTTCCTTAAAAATTCCTTCCACCCATAGTTCCACTTCCCTACCATATATTTTTGTACAGTTTTTATTTTCATTGCAGTCTTTTTTATTTCTTATTTCTAAGTCCATCGGGTTTAAACCTCCTTCCCACCTCTTCCCCACCAGTGTTTTCTGTGCAATTTTCACCCCCTTCCCTTCCCATATAAAATCACACACAATTTTATTCAACTCATTCATTACCCACTCTGGCATTTCAATAACACTCATCACATACTGATAACAAAAGACTGTTAACAACAATTATTTTCCCTTTTAATCTTAACTTCCTCTCCACGCTGTACATACCATTCTTATCTTCTTTATCACCCCTGCCCACGTCACATCCCTTGCCGCCTTACTTTCCACCCCTAAGTGCACCCCCAACACCTTCGTACACTTATCCTCTACTCTAAATCCCACGTCTATTTTCTCTACCGCTCATATATACATTCATTCTGATTTGACTTTATTTATTTTAGCCCCAGATGCCCTCCCATACTTCCTTACTAACTCTAAAACCCATACCACACTTCCACCCTCCCTCACTGTGATTGCTGTGTCATACGCATATTGGTTTATTACGCATCTCCCTCCATATGGCAATTTTGTCTCTTCACCCATCCCATCATTCTCCCCCAAAACCAAACTTCTCTAATGTCCTATACAAAAATTTGTGCTCTACTCTATCGAAGGCCTTGTTCCAATCTATCCCTAACACTATTCCCCCTATCTTATCTTGCTTCATATACTCAATCACATCCCTATCTGTCCCTATTATATCCGCTATATCCCTACCTGGTATGCTATAACTCTGCATTGGTTGAACTATGTCCCCTATCACTCTTTTTATCCTATTTGCTAATAATTTAGTATTTTATAATCCACATTTAATAAACTAATTGGCCTATAATTTTATAAATCTAATTTGTTACCCTTCTTATACACAACTTTATCACCCCCTCTACCATCCTATCCTGCATTATCCCTGTTCTTTCCATCCCCCTAAACACCTCCACTAGTATTGGTGCTATCTCTTTTTTTATATACTTTATACCACTCTATTCCTATCCCATCACTTCCCACTTCTTAATCCGTCTATCGCTTCTATCACTTCTTCCTCATCTATTTTCCTATCACACCACCTCCTACCTTCTTCACTCAACTCACTTTCCACACTTTCTAGGACTTCATCTATACTTTTCTCCTCCACTCCTCTCCTCTTGTATAACTCCCCGTAAAACTCCTGGACCCTCTCCAATATATCCACATAAACTTTTATTGCCACTCCGTCCTTTGTGTTTATTTCATTTATGTATGTCCTACTCTGCCTCCTTTTCTCCAGTCCTAGGAAGTACCCTGTGCACTTTTCACCCCCCAGCGCATGCTTCTCCTTTCTTCTCAGGATTGCTCCTTTATATTTCTCTCTCTCATACTTCTCTACATCTTCACCTCAACATATTTTTCCATACTGTAACCCTCCTCATCTTCAGCTCTGCTCAACTCCACCCTCAATCTTTCTCTCAATACCCTCTCTTCCTCCATCTTTTCTCATCTTTTCTTGCTATGCCTAATACTAACTAGTTTTACTTTATTCTTTATCTCCTCCCATCTTTCCCCTATACTATCATCTATCCAATCTCTCTCCTTAGATTCCTTTATCCTCTCATTTTCCTTATCTAAAATGTCCCTGATCTGTTGCTCATATTCTTCCTCCTCAATAGACCCTGCATTCAAAATCCACATCCCTCCCCCTACCTCCTCACTCCCTACTTTAATTTTAAACCTAACCCCGTCATGATCACTTAAACTATTTTCCTGGTGCCTTATTCCATCTATATACCTAATAATTTTCCCCTGTACTAACACTAAATCTATTCTACTCTGTTTTAAAATCCCATTCCTCATCTGTCTCCTAGTGAATTCTCTCTTCTCTGGGTTCTCATACCTCCACACATCTATCAGTCCTTTACCTTTCAACATCGCCCTCGATTTCTCCCATCTAAATTTTACCCCCTTCCCTACATCAAGCCTACTACATTTAATATTAAAGTCCCCTACTACAATACACCTCCCCACAATTTACCCTTTTAACACCTCTATAATTTCTTTCCTATCTATTTCTATGTTTGGGACATATATATTAATGAATCTAAATTCTATCTTACATTTGAACTCAATTACTAATATCCTCCCTATCTGATCTTTGTACACCTCCTTTATATCTTCTACACTGTCTTTTTTAATCATTATTGCTACCCCCCTTGCATTCCTAGCCCCTCTCTCAAACTTTGTAGAACATGGATGTGAACGCACTTGCTCAGTGAAACGAACCTTTAGAAATCTTGTTCCATCAACTGTCTCTGTTCCAGGCCATACCCGTCATTTGATTGCTGAAAGCATTTTTTCCAGTTTAGTGAATATCTTTTCGTCTTCTAGATACACCGGTAGATTGATAAAAGACACCACCATCTCGTTGTTAATAATGTCTCTGGCATGCACCATCGCTCCTTTTACTCTCACCCCATCCATTAGTTTGCTCTTTGCCTCCATCTTTCATTGTTAGTTCATAAATCCTTTCGCTTCTCACTCTGCAGCCCATCACTTCTCCACACTGCTCCTTCAATACTCCATCATGGAAACATTCTCAGTTCCTTCCACCTCTACTGTTAGCTCCTTGCAATATTTCACTCTCTGTTCTCCACTCACGTTCTTCCCACTCTCTTGTTGTTCACTTCCTACACCTTTGCTTGTTCCATGTCCTTTCTCGTTGTCATTTCTCTTTTCTTTTGTCATTCTCAGTTTGCCGAACTTTGTCTTCTCTCCTCTCCTTCATTCTTTGTGTCCATTTCCTTTCTTGTCATCATTTGTTCTATCCTCATGTTCATAGCCATGCTATCCATCCGTAAAATAAATCTCAGAAAGAACAACTGAAATGAACACTGACTTTTAAATAAAAGAAACGCACGAAAAAATCATAACAAAAGCAGTATAATATAAAGAAAATCTCCAAACAAACACACACCTGTTGCTTTGTTGTTTACTAACTCACTGGACTGTACCACTATGCGGGTGCTAAGGGTGATATGGCTGCTACAGGGTGATATATTTACATGATATCCGTAAACACTTTAGCTTTGACAGCCATAAAATACTAAAACTAAAATGAAAACTAAACTGAAACAAGAAAAGTCTGAAAAAACTGAAACTTCACCTAAATCTATATTTTTTTTAAGTCTAATTACAATGACAAAATGTCTTTGATTTATCTGAATTATAATTATTATATATTATATTTATAATTATTTTATATTATCTCAATTATTATGTTTATAATTATTTTGATTATTATATATTCATTATCTGTATTACCATATATTATATTTATAATTGTTTTGATTATTATATTGAATTATATTGATTTGCGGGCCTTTTTTTAGCCAATAGTTATTTATGATTAAGTGCAATTAATCTGATTAATCAGCATGTCATATAATTAATTCTATGAAAAAAAAAATGCATTGATTGACAGCCCTAAAATAAATATTTCAAAATGAGTTTTCTCATTGTATTGCATCAATACTTCAGATCAGTGTTTTGTTGTTGTTTTTTTTTTTCTTCATTTAAGTGGATTCATGTTTCCAGGAGTTCAGTTACTGAAGACGCATGTCGTCTTATTAAACAGAACTACTAAAATCAGCATTTTACTGCAATTTACGTATGAAATGTGATGTATGAGCTGGCGTAGAGGTACTACTCACTTTCCACTGGAATTCACCCTGTTCTTCTGTGTTTGTGGCCTCTGCAGGTTTGAGTATCTGTTTAACTTTGACAACATGTTTGAGATTCATGAGATATGGAAGTCCTGAAGCGGATGGGAATGGCGTTTGGACTGGAGTCGGGCCGCTGCAGTCCAGAGCAGCTGAAGATCGCAAAGACTCTCATTTCTAAAGCCCTGCAGCCATACGTCACTGGTCAGAAGCATTCTCGTTTTTCACACATGCTTTCTCTCTCTCTGATGATGTTTACATTCATGATATTGATTTGTTTGTGTGTCTGTTGTTGTAGAAATGGCTCAAGGTGCCATTAACCAGTTGATTGGAGAATTGTCACATGTGGCCATGTGAGTATCTCATGATCTTCATGACTGATCACGTTCTGACTGGAACTCGTACAGACAATCTTTTTCTCCTAGATGTATAAATAAAGATTTTGCACGTGATATAGTGGTGAATCTCACAAACCTGTCAAGAACTTATCCTGGTCATATTTCACCACAAAATCAAAAAACAAGAAATTACATATTGCATTAAGACAACACTGTAGTGAGGGTTAGGGTATGTGGGTAAATGTGTTTAATTGACTTGAAAATAATGTTACTCTGCAAAAAAAAAAAAAAATAATAATAATTCAATGGCTCTTAACATAGGTTTCTTTTTTTTTTTTTCATCTTATTTATCTTTTTGCTTGAAATACGACCTAGACATTTTTTCATGAGTGTTGGGGCTTCGTTCAGGAGCGGGTTTGGTTATTAGCAATAATTAATAATTATTGAAGATAATTATTAATTATTAAAATCAATAGAACTTTGATTAGAATCGACATTAGCTTATTAATCCTTCAAATCAACAATCATCAAAGATAACTATAAATTATCAAAATCAGTAGAATATTTATAAGAATTAATATTGTCGGGGCACCACGCTGGAATCGGGAACTAATAACCAGACAGTATAGCATCTCAGTATAGGATTGTTCTCTTAAGAAAGTCGACGTCCAGAGAACATCGACATTCAAAAGGGGAACAATGAAGGCTTGAATCTGAGCACTGACATCCCCTGCCAGCCCTTGTCACAGGTGCATGCAGAACAATACCAAAACACTTCTCTTGAAAGTATAACAAAGTTTATTGATGCAGTAATATCAATTAATAATCAATACAATGCAGTCAATAAACTTTCAACTACAAACTAAACAGTAACATGATTAGATATGGTAACAGATAAGCCTATAATACATGAGAGGAGGGTAGAGGTGTTTGTGTGTGTGAAAGGGTGTATGTGTGTAAGGAGAGGAGGAGTGCACACAAAATGGCAGGCGTGGTTCTCGTGGTCACGTGAGGTTTCCGGCCAGAGAATGTGGCCGCGACTGTGGGCGGAGAGACTGGTTAATGGTGTCTGCCCTTCTAACATGTGGTATGAATACCGCTGGTACAATAACTTAGGGATGAAGCTGGGATCTTTCGGCAAGTTATGTGTTCGCCAAATGTGTGCGCGGGTATGTTTGTGAGGGGTCGTGTGTGTGTGTGGTTAGTACGAGAGAAAGAGAACAGGGTGATGGCACCGAAGCCAGTTTAGCGATCGTGGGAGAGACGGCAACCATTCGTTTTATCACTCGGAGACGTGGTGAATGGCTCGTAATCCATCCACCACGGTCGTTGGTTCTTTAATGGATAAAACCAATGTGCCGGTCTCACCCGTGATGGCGGAAATGCACAAACAGCCCAACGTGGGTGGATGACAACACAGCAAATCTCATTCGTGGTAACAGTAAGTTACAGTGATACCTTGAGTATTATTAGCAGCAATGAGCGGACTCGGCGGTCCGTAAACTGTTCAAGCAATAACCTTGATACACAAGAATAACACACTATAATAATCTATCTCTGCCCAGACGTAAACCTCTTACTTGTGTCATGTGATGACGCAGGTAGAATGTTTGTTCGTCCGTCGTTTGACTCGGACTCGGTTCCTCGAAGCTCGGGTGATGACGGGAGGCCGTTTCCTCACTCTGTTGGTGGGCGGTACGGTGGCTGATTCTCTGCGGGTTGGCGGAGAAATCAGTGAAGTCAACTCGGTTGAAGAAGGAAGAGAAATCTTTCTTCACTTCTGCAGGCAAAAGGGTTAGACGCGGATTTCAGCGGTCTCCTTCGTATCCGTTAGCATGCTCGGTGGAACGTCCGGCGAGATGGAGATTGTTTGGCCAAAGTTCAGGTATCCACGTTACTTCCTTGGGCAGCGAGGCTACACCTGGGAACAGCAGGGCTGCAACTAGATGCGGCGAATACTGTCGCTGGTAGCAAGGCTTAGAAGGAATCTCCGGGGTTTTATACTCTCGATGACATCATGGTTGAAGGATGCGTTCTGACGTGCATTTCATCCAATAGGAGTTGAGAGCAAGTCTTGATGGGATCTGTAGTCTGTTTGGACTCCCTTTGATTGATTTTGGTGCCGGTTTTGTGTTATCAGGCTTTGAGTGTTCCTACAGGCCTCAGTCAGGCTTTATGACTGTGTAGGCCTGCCTTTGTCTCCTATCTGAGCACATGAGGCCCAACAATGAGATACACCCATAGAAAATCCTACACAATCTTCAGTAAAAGACCAAAAAGAGGCCCGAAAAAGATGTTTTTTTTTTTGTTGTTGTTGTTGCAGTTTAAGTTTTTGGCTCTTGTTAATATGCGCTCAACAGAAACGCTTCTGAACTGCCGCTATTCTTAAAGAGACCGTACTGTTTTAGCATGCGTTCTACAAATCAGTATAAATACTTGTAAATAGACCAAATTATGCATGAAACAATAAACATGTGTGTGTACTGTATATATAGTATACACTGGTGGCCAAAAGTTTGAAATAATGTACAAATTTTGCTCTTATGGAAAGAAATTGGTACTTTTATTTACCAAAGTGGCATTCAACTGATCACAATGTATAGACAGGACATTAATAACATGAAAAATTACTATTACAATTTGAAAATTTTTTCAAAAAATCCTCCATGTGCAGCAATGACAGCTTTGCAGATCCTTGTCATTCTAGCTATCAGTTTGTCCAGATACTCAGGTGACATTTCACCCCACGCTTCCTATAGCACTTGCCATAGAGGTGGCTGTCTTGTCGGGCACTTCTCACGCACCTTACAGTCTAGCTGATCCCACAAAAGCTCAATGGGGTTAACCATTAACACTCTTTTCCAATTATCTGTTGTCCAATGTCTGTGTTTCTTTGCCCACTCTAACCTTTTCTTTTTGATTTTCTGTTTCAAAAGTGGCTTTTTCTTTGCAATTCTTCCCATAAGGCCTGCACCCCTGAGTCTTCTTTTTACTGTTGTACATGAAACTGGTGTTGAGCTGGTAGAATTTAATGAAGCTGTCAGCTGAGGACATGTGAGGCATCTATTTCTCAAACTAGATGTACTTATCCTCTTGTTTAATTGTACATCTGGCCTTCCACATCTCTTTCTGTCCTTGTTAGAGCCAGTTGTCTTTGAAGACTGTAGTGTAAACCTTTGTATGAAATCTTCAGTTTTTTTTTGCAATGTCAAGCATTGTATAGCCTTTCATTCATCAAAATAATGACTGACTGACAAGTTTCTAGAGAAATCGTTTTTTTTTTTTTTTTTTTGCCATTTTTGACCTAATATTGACCTTAGACATGCCAGTCTATTGCATATTGTGGCAACTCAAACACAAAGACAATGTAAAGCTTCAGTTAATGAACCAGAACTGTGTTTGATATAATGGCATGTGATTTTCTAGTACCAAATTAGCAATTTAGCATGATTACTCAAGGATTAGGTGTTGGAGTGATGGCTGCTAGAAATGGGGCCTGTCTAGATTTGATCAAAAATGACTTTTTTCAAATAGTGATGGTGCTGTTTTTTACATCAGTAATGTCCTGACTATACTTTATGATCAGTTGAATGCCACTTTGGTGAATTAATGTATCAATTTCCTTCCGAAACAGCATACTCTGTACATTATTCCAAACTTTTGGCCACCTGTGTGTGTGTATATATACACACACTAGGGATGTGCATCTCGATGCATATCCTACGATACATTAAATATACATATGAAGTAGCTTGCGATGCGATATGATTCACCCCTATTAGGATGCAGTGTGATCCGATTTCGATTCAACACAATGCGATTCAATGCAATACGATGCAGTGGAAAAAAATATGATGCTATGCAGTTCAATATGGTACAGATAGTTTGCTTTTATTTATTTGGTTCAGACAGACAGCAAATCATAAATTAACTTAAGAGCCTTCTGACTTCTAACGCATGGCCCTTTCACAAACAGGCCTTTGTACTGCAAAAAAAAAAAAAAAAAAAAAAAAAAAGATTAAATAAAACCAGACGTTATTTTCCTGTTCTGTCTTCAGTTACACTTTTAACAGCTCACACATTTAACAGTGAAACAATTTAAGGATGCTCAGGGATAAACAATGAAGAAATGTTCCGTAACTTGCCAGCAGACGAATGTGCTTTCAGCAGATAGGCTAACTCAGTGAGCAAAAAGCAGGTGCTGTTTTAACATAAACAATAATAAATAAATAAAAATATAACCTTTCACAAACAGGTCTTTCATAACTGTATTCAACTGTTATTGGCAGCCACAGGCTACTGTAACCAGATTAACACTAAATTTAATTTAAATGTCCTACATTAGGAGGAAGTAAACTGCGCTGTGCTGTAACTATGTCTCTAGCCATGCTAAACACTCTTTCAGAGGGTGCACTTGTAGCTGGGATGGAGAGGTAGCTCTTTGCCAATGCTGAAAGCAGTGGAAGATCCACTTGTTTTTTCCACCACTGCAGCATGCCACCACTCAGACCTAAAGAATCCCTTTCTCTGTATTTTAAAATTTCCTCCTTAGCTCTCTCCCTTGTGTTCTTTGTCGTCTGTGGTCTCGCAGTGTGGAAATCCCCAAACTTCTGGTCCAAGGCCGTTTTCTTCTTGGGAGGAACATCATCTAGGAGCAGAACAGAAGAGAAGAGGGGATTATCAGTTGTGTTGAAAAATTATATCAGTCAATACTATACTACAAAAAATGTGACAAACAATACTAGACCATAATAACACATGCATCTTCAAATCAACATACATTAGTTTTATAACTTTTGCCACAGTTCCTAAACTTCCTATTAGAACAAAGCAAACCTGTCTCTTCCTCTCTGTGGGGGCTCCTGTCACCTCCTGTTTCAGCTGCCTGGCCCTCATTCAGTGTGTTTCTGTCCCCTGCCTGACAATAATTATTATAATCCAGAGACTAGCTGTTAGATTTCCTTAAACTAGAAATAATTTAAGACACAGGTAAATAAAAGTAACAAACTGATACACAAGAGAGAGGGAGAGAGTGTGTGAGTCTAGCTACAGTATACTGAGTATATTCTTACCTTTTCATCCATCTTTACTACCTCTGCTGTTAGCTTCATGAATATCATGTCCTTGGTGTCGTTGTCATCCAGGAAAGCCAGGTCTTTGAAGCATGGATCAAGGGCTGAGGCGTAGTGGAGGAGGTCTTGGAGATATGTGTAGCGACCATCAAAGTCCTGTCTGAATCGTTCTTTCATCTGGGAAAATACTGGTAGATCACTCTCATCTGGCTGGAAATGTCTCTGTAATTTGGCCTGGATTGGGGAGATCATTGAGATGGTGGGGGTTTTTTCCTAACTGAGGAGTGTGGTTGCCACTTTCAGAGGGGACATCAATTTGATGACCTCTTGGATTAGTGTCATGTCTTCCTCTGTCAGACTGGCCATGCCTTCTCCCCTCTTTATCTTCCTTGACAGCAGGGTGTTCAACACAGCAGGCTGCTGCTCCCAAAAATGCTCTAACATGTCAAAGGAACTGTTCCATCTTGTGGAAACATCATGGATTAGCTTGTGGTTTGGCAGCTGTAACTGGGCCTGCATTTCACGTAGAACTTCAGTTGCTTTTGGGCTTCTGTGAAAAAACTTTACCACCTTCCTCACTTTCACCAGAAGCTCTGACACCCTGTCCAGCTTGAGGGATTTTTGCGAGGCCAGATTAAGTGTGTGCGCGATGCATCGCACATGGGGGTCCATCTCTGCACCAACTCCCGCCAGTATCATGTTTTTTGCATTATCTGTGACCAACGCTGTGTTGTCTTTGATGTTTCACTCGCGGCAAACGTCCTGCAGTAAAACTGCTAGATTATTCGCTGTGTGAGCCTCATTGAACACTCTAGTCTGTAGAATGTGGTTTTGCAAAACCCACTCATCATCAATATAGTGTGCTGTGACAGTGACATATGAGTCAGTGGCGCAAGACGTCCAGCCATCAACCGTAATTGCAACTCTTTGGGCATTGCTTAATGACTCGGCTATCTGTCATCTAACTTTGTCGTACAGAACAGGGATTTGTTTCTTGGTGAATAGCTTCCTATTTGGTATGTTGTACCTCAGCTCCAAGACGTGGAGGAGTACTGGAAGCCCTCGTTCTCTGTAACGCTATAAGGCTGAATATCTTTACAAATAAAAAAGGCGATCGCGTCGGTTATTGCCTTGGAACGAACAGAGCTGTTAGCCAGCGGGGAGTGAAAAAAGTTTTAATAGTTTGCTCACCCGGCGTCCTGCTAGCGGTACCACAGCGGCTAGTAGCTACAGCTGAATCCGAGGGCAAGGAGGGGGAGGCAGACATCTCTGCACTCACACCATTTAGGCACTTCAAGTGTATTGTTAAATTAGTCGTACTGCCTGTATATTTTATAGCGGCATGAAATACTTTACAAATTGCATGGGTTTTATCAAAATTTTCATCTTTCTTATAAAACCCAAAGTGTTTCCAAACATTGGATTTGTAATTATTTGGTGGAAGATGCAGCTCTACCTCTGCTATGTTAATCTATATTCTATGTGGCTCTCAGGACACGCTTCGGTCTCCGTAGTGTTGTGATGCGTCATATTCACGTAGCAGCAGTGGTGATGAGAGAACGCGCTTGAGAAACAGTTTAGAGAGGAGAAATCAGTCTACATATAAAATATTGGTCACAAATTATTGGTCACTTTCTAAATAATAAAAGTGTAGCGCATCTACTAATAATTATATATAAACAAATCGTTTTTTACCGATGCAAATATGTTAGAAATGATGCATCGCGATACAAATGCCAACTTGTATCCAATGCACACTTTTTAAATCGATGCATCGCATCGTTAACTTTTATGCCGATGCCCTGATGCGAATCGGTGAATCTTACCATCCCTAACGCGCACACACACACACACACACACACACACACACACACACACATATATGCAATATTATATATGCAATTTCAAGACATCATATTTATTGATGAAATGCATGGATTTGTAAATTGTTAAAAAGCTAAAATGTGACAAATGATGAAAAACTTTTGATAAATTAAAATGTGTAAAATTGTAATTTTGTTATGTACCAAGTTAGAAGTATATATATATACATTATAACTGAAATATACAGAAATAAATCAGAATTGAATTGAATTTGGAAATCTGTATCACTGCCCAGCCCTACTTGATTGGTGTTTGTTGCACACACTCAGAGTTGTATTTGACATTTTCCACACAAAAAATATTTTTAGTTTTGTGGTTGGGAACTTATTTTTGTTTTTTCAATACGCTGACCAATGTACTATACATTTCCAGCAACAGCAAAAAAAACTACATTGTGATGTACATGGTTACAATTATATGAAATTAATCATACTGTTATATTTTGTTCACACTGCTCAGCCGCTGTGTTTTTACCCACACTGCTGTCTGTCTCGTGTCTCTTCAGTGATCGCGGTGCGTCCAGCTCCAACAGCTCCAGAGTGGAGACACCCATATCATACATGGAGGATGAAGACAATGAGGATGATGAGGACATTGAAGACAATGAGGATGATGAGGACATTGATGACAATGATGACGAAGATTAGCACCGTACGGGACATGATGGGACAGAAGAAGTCTGGAGTGAATAAATTATGTTTTTGCGTATGTATAAGCAGCATCGCTCACAGTCACTGAGCAGTAATTCTGGGATCACATTCAGATACCTTTTATGTTCCCCAAATTCTGGTTTGAAAACTCAGTGTTGTGATCCTGCTGTAATTTTAGTCTTTTAATTCTTCAAGTATTTGAGTTTCAGTAGCTTATGACCAGATCCACTCAATTGATCGTATTTATTCACTGCTACTGCTGCTGTAGCATTCATTCAGGGCTAAATTCGTGTCATCTTGTCAAATGTCCATTTTATTTGCTGAGGGTTTTTTAAATGACTGGCTGAATTTTGTATCTTATTTTTTGTTGTGGTTGGCCCTCATAGGCAGCTATTTATGATATTGGAGCTTGTTTTTTGATGCTTGACTCTGACCGTGTCAAATCACCACATCTTTATTGACGGATGCTGTGAACATGATCAACATAAACATGACTGATTAGCAGCTTATTCAAAACACATTTACAGCCCTTTTTGTACAATGTAACGAATACTAAAGAAATATACTTTTCATATTCATGTATAGAAATTAAACTAAGACTGTTTTATATGGTTGTGCGGGTCGTCTTTGTGTCTGTTATCTGAATGACTGGAAATTAATCTGATCAGTAATCACAGTGTACATTTTTATTATAAGTTATTTCAACGCATGTGTGTACAGTTAATGACATCTATACTTAAAGCTAAAGTTTATTATTTTCATTTCATGATAAAATACTTTGTGTCCTTGCAGGTTCATTAATTTGCAGAGACAACTAAAGTGTCATTCAGTGACAACTCATTCAGAGGACAATTTTTTTTTTTTTTTTTTTTTTTTTAAATAATCATTATTTATTGGTGAAAGAAATATGTAAATGATGATGATGAAAGCCAAAAGCATTAAACACCATAGATCAATATTTATTAAGTAATCCTTGTTTTGTAGAGGGGAATCAAAATGACAATTTTCGACTATGATTTGGAGCAAAACTACAGGTCAAAAAAGTGTCAGCATCATTATTTTGCACTTATTTTACATTTTCTTTTTATGTAGAGATACACTATATTGCCAAAAGTATTCGCTCACCCATCACTTCCATGGCCACAGGTGTATAAAATGAAGCACCTAGGCATGCAGACTGCTTCTACAAACATTTGTGAAAGTATGGGCCGCTCTCAGGAGCTCAGTGAATTCCAGCGTGGTACTGTGATAGGATGCCACCTGTGCAACAAGTCCAGTCGTGAAATTTCCTCGCTACTAAATATTCCACAGTCAACTGTCAGTGGTATTATAACAAAGTGGAAGCGATTGGGAATGACAGCAACTCAGCCACGAAATGGTAGGCCACGTAAAATGACAGAGCGGGGTCAGCGGATGCTGAGACTTTCTGCAGAGTCAATCGCTACAGACCTCCAAAGTTCATGTGGCCTTCAGATTAGCTCAAGAACAGTGCGTAGAGAGCTTCATGGAATGGGTTTCCATGGCCGAGCAGCTGCATCCAAGCCATACATCACCAAGTGCAATGCAAAGCGTCGGATGCAGTGGTGTAAAGCACGCCGCCACTGGACTCTAGAGCAGTGGAGATGCGTTCTCTGGAGTGACGAATCACGCTTCTCCATCTGGCAATCTGATGGACGAGTCTGGGTTTGGCGGTTGCCGGGAGAACGGTACTTGTCTGATTGCATTGTGCCAACTGTGAAGTTTGGTGGAGGAGGGATTATGGTGTGGGGTTGTTTTTCAGGAGCTGGGCTTGGTCCCTTAGTTCCAGTTAAAGAACTCTGAATGCTTCAGCATACCAAGAGATTTTGGACAATTCCATGCTCCCAACTTTGTGGGAACAGTTTGGGGATGGCCCCTTCCTGTTCCAACATGACTGCACACCAGTGCACAAAGCAAGGTCCATAAAGACATGGATGAGTGAGTTTGGTGTGGAAGAACTTGACTGGCCTGCACAGAGTCCTGACCTCAACCCGATAGAGCACCTTTGGGATGAATTTGAGCAAAGACTGCGAGCCAGGCCTTCTCGTCCAACATCAGTGTCTGACCTCACAAATGCGCTTCTGGAAGAATGGTCAAAGATTCCCATAAACACACTCCTAAACCTTGTGGAAAGCCTTCCCAGAATAGTTGAAGCTGTTATAGCTGCAAAGGGTGGGCCGACGTCATATTAAACCCTATGGATTAAGAATGGGATGTCACTTAAGTTCATATGCGTCTAAAGGCAGGTGAGCGAATACTTTTGGCAATATAGTGTAGGTAGGTCTTTTACAAAAATCAGTTGACTTAAGCACCCCTTGTTCTAGGACAGAAAATCAGCACAAATAAAGTAGTTTTAGCATTGTTGGTGTTTGGACCCCTAATGATGTGTTCCAGAGCTTTGCAGAAGTACATTTCTGAACACGAGATATTGATATTGAACTTGCTGAACAGCCATGTGTGGTGCTTATTCTTTATAATAGTGTATTTTTGGACTCTTGAAAATCGAGATTTTGACAGCTATTGTTGTTTTTATGTAAATTTCTAGTTTCAACATTATTTGTACAGACCTTCGTTTTGTTGGACAAGAAAAACTAGCTTCATACCATGTGACCCATATTTGGTTTTTGACCATAGAAAATGGATAAATTCAGCATGGATCCACATTGAGATTTCAGTCAGTATTTACACCCCATCATAGTACAAAGACTGCACTTATCAGAGTTATAAATGACTTGCTCTTATCATTTGATCACGGCTGCATTTCTCTTCTAGTGCTTTTACAGTGCTGTGAAAAGTATTTGCCCCTGTCTGATTTCTTCTATTTTTGTGTATTTTTCAAACTAAATTGTTTTAGATCTTCAAACAAGATATAACATAAAACAAAGGCAACCTGAGTAAACAAAAAATGCAGTTTTCAAATATATTTTGTATTGAGTAATTTTATTGAACTTGGCTGGCAGTAATCAGGCCTGGGTGTGTCTAGTCCAGCTGAACCCCATTATGAATGTAGTTTCATAGATTTGGGGATTTAGTAACTAAGGGCAAATACTTTTTCACACAGGCCCAGTTTGTACTGAATAACTTTTTTGCTTCAATAAACAACATTATAATTTAAAAACCGTATTTCTGGTTTACTCAGACTGTTTTCACTGTTATGCTGACGATACCCAACTTTATATTTCTTTGAAACATGACGAAATTTAAATTTTTTCCAAATTCAAAACAGAGGTACTAATTATTGGAATATATAAAATATAATTTGACTCTCGATGGATGTACTGTTACATTGTCTTCTACAGGAAAAAAGTTAGGTGTTATATTTGATAGCAGTCTAACCTTTGAAAAACAAATTTGCAATGTTTGTAGAACAGCATTCTTCCACCTCAGAAATATTGCCAATTTACAACACATGCTCTCAGTTTCTGATGCTGAAAAACTAATTAATGTGTTCATGACCTTAAGACTAGATCATTGTAAAGCTTTACTGGGAGGTTGTCCTGCAGGTTCAATAATTAAGCTTCAATTTGTTCAAAATGCAGCAGATATAGTGCTGACTAGAACCAAGAAATATGATCATATCTGCCCCATTTTGTTGTTGTTACATTGGCTACCTGTTAAATTTAGTATTAATTATAAAATTCTGTTAATTACTTACAAAGTTTTGAATGGTCTAGCTCCAAAGTACTTAAGTGACCTTCTACCATTCTATAATCCATCACGTTCAGTATGATTTCAAAACTCCAGCCTGTTAACAATACAGAGAATATCAAAATCCACAAAAGGAGGGAAATAATTCTCCTATTTCGCTCTTAAACTATGGAATAGTCTTCCTAGCAGTGTTCGGGACACTCTCTCAGTTTAAATCCCAATTCCCAAAAAGATGAGACAGTATAAAAAATGCTAATAAAAACAAAAAGGAGTGTGTAGAGCCGATGAGGGCGGGGCCGGGCTGGAATGACGCAGGCCTATCAGCCTGATGGGGCGCGCGAGGGATAAATGCGGCCGGGGACGACAGTTCGAGAGAGAGAGAGAATTACAGGCAGCTGACTTGTGTGTGGTTCCGATGTAAGCCAGCGAGGGCTTGGAGGATCTCGGCCAACTGGGAGGACTCTACGGGGCGACTTCCGTCCATCTTCAAATCTTTTCCCGGGTTTCGGCACCAGTGTAAGGGGGTTCGAGGGAGAGGATGAGGTGAGAACCGGCTTGAGAATATAAATAATAGTTTCATAATAAACTTAAACAAAAACACACAACCATAAACACACAATACAGCTGCCTGTAATTCTCTCTCTCTCTCGAACTGTTGTCCCCGGCCACCTTTATCCCTCGCGCGCCCCATCAGGCTGATTGGGGACCGGGTGTGCGTCTTTCCAGCCCGGCCCTGCCCTCCTCGGCTCTACAGAGGGATAGACTTCCTATGTATGAGGCTCACTTGACCTTATGATAGACTCCATACTTGATTTGACACAAATGAAAATGTGGCTGTGAGGGACAGTGGTACTGTAGATTAGGTTGGTCTGTTTTAAAGTTTTTGGTCATATCAAATGTTATTTTCATGGATTTTCACAAACCATTTTCCAATGTTTTGGCCACTAGCAATTTTTTAGAAAGACACATTATAGTGTTTTGTCAACTGAATGATTGACACTAAGATACAGTCTGTTCAATGGGTTGTACTGTTGTGTATGTCTATTCCCCACAGCCTCATTTTCATTCATGTCACATTAAATATGGCATCCACCCTGACGAAGGTCCAGAGAAGCCTGTTAAAGGTCCCAGAAGAGACTATTTGCAGAAATGCAGATTATGTGTTAAACATTTCCCCTGTTTTGGAATACAACAGCTTTGTTACTTGGTGTTATCTAAATGCAATATAAGTGTATATATGTAGAAAGAATATGCACTTGTTTTCTTTGGTGTGGAAAGTATTTGGAGTCGTGAGTGATGGTTTCTCTCCTAGTGAGGTGTTCAAGGGTTAACCTGGGGAAGGTATTAGAGTTAGGATGATAAAGCCTTATGAAAGATGTTGAGTCAGGTAGATCTGTGTGTGTTTGTGTATGTGTGTGTTACAAGGCTTAGTACTCAGATTGGCATCAGCCACAAGACGTTGGATTAGGTTCAGTGACCACTTTCTCTTTCTCTGCATCCGTCTGGGAGTTTCAGAGGGTCATCTGGACCCCCAACATTTTCCAGGACCCTGAACCCTCTCATGCACACTAATCCCACACATTTCCTAAGAAACAACGGCCCAACTGGAGTTTCTCAGTGGGTTGAGTTGCAGTCTGACTTTGAATTTCATCAAATCTTACGGAAGGCCATTGAGCTTCAATGATTCAGCTGTGACCCCTTCAGGCTTCTTCAGGCTTTCCTCTCTATTGTGAATCCACATTCACCTTCTTGAGCTCACTTGTTTTGTCATCATGGATATCGGCGGCCTGACCACTGTGGTGGCCAACTCGGCATACATCTCGGCCCGTGGCAGTTTCGATGGCACAGCGAACCTGGCAGCCAGTCGAGACAAGAAGTACCATGCCAAACTCAAGCTCCCTCACATCACAGTGTGTGAAGGCTTGAGAGAAACCCTGGATCTTCAGTATAAGAGCATCTGTGTTGAGCAGCCCATCGGCAAACGGCTGTTTCAAGAGTACCTGGAGACCACGAACGAGTACAAGGGCCCCTGTCGCCTCTGGAAGGACATTGAAGAGTATGACACCGCCGAAGATAAAGATCGCGCTCATAAAGCTGCTAAAATTCTCCAGCGCTACATGGAACCTTCTGTGACGCTTTTCTGCCCATTTTTACCTGAGAACGACATCACAAAAGTGAAGGAACGGCACCAGGAGGCGGCAGACGACCTGTTTGTTGCGATCCAGGCTAGTGTGTTTGACTTCCTCAAAGAGGTCCCCTTCACCTTCTATCTAGAGAGCATGTATTTCAAACGCTTTCTGCAGTGGAAGTGGCTGGAGATGCAGCCGGTAGTGGAGGACTGGTTCTTGGACTTCCGTGTTCTAGGTAAAGGTGGTTTTGGTGAGGTGTCCGCCTGTCAGATGAGGGCCACGGGAAAACTGTATGCCTGCAAGAAGCTCAACAAGAAGAGACTGAAGAAGAGGAAAGGATATGAGGTAGGAAAAAAAAAGTTATTTGTGGCGAATTCTTCTCATTCTTAGGAAACTGTCATTTGTGTCCCCAAAACTTTTATTACTGATATAATTAACAGGATACTGCATATAGTCACATTATTTGAGTTACATTAAATGGTTATATTATTATGGGTTATTTGTTTCTCCTATCACCCCAAAAAAATTCCTTGTGTATGTGAGAACACTTGGCAATAAAGCTCATTCTGATTCTGATTTAAAAGAGAATGCTGTTATTTATTTATTGTTTTCTAAAATCTTTGCATAAAATGTTAAATTCAACCCTGTTATGCTGTGATAATTTCCCATTTATATATATATATATATATATATATATATATATATATATATATATATATATAAATTACTATTATGGTTTTATTAATGCCAATTATAATCATTGTTTATAATAAAATATTGTTATTAAAGTTTGATCTTTCTGGCATCACATTTAAGAAAGTGACATCAAGGTCTTTTTGACCACACTGTTTAAACAGAATTTTTTTTTTTTTTAACTCTCTTTTTTGGTATTTCATTAACTCTATTATGGGAGTTATTTTTACAAATATATTTTCTTTCTTGGCATGAAGTACAATTATATTGAGTGTGAAAAATATGGAGGGGTGCAGTGATATTTGCTAGTTAATGCTGTTATTAGCCATCACACAGACCCCAAAACAGTTTTTAAAGTAGCAGGGTTAAATGGTCATTGCAAAACATGGGTTATTTAATATTTATTCAATTATAATGTGTGAATCATTACAAGGCACACCAAAACTAAGTGCTAATACTACCAGAATTTACTCTGCTATCTATTCAAATTATTAGTATATGAAACTTAATGTGACAATGATTTAAATAATGTAGAGCTTTTGGGTTAGTAAATAACTATTGGTATTTTGAAAAAACAATATAAAACTATTGAAACCTATATTTGTTGAGCACTAATCTGAATATTGGGGAGACACATCCATCTGTGGTGGTCCCAACATTTCTGTGGTGGTTACCCTGGTACTTTGGACCCGAGGTTGAAAAATATGATTTCTTGAAAGTAAAGAAAGTTCTTAAAGTTCAAGTGAAATTTTAAAAAACAAATGGCACAGTTTAAGGAGAACAAGCTTTCAATAAATAAATGAAGGGGGCAGAATGATTGAGATGTGCACAAAGTCAATAAACTCTGTCCAAGGCATGGATGTTTCAGAAGCTGTCTTAGTAAATGGGTTAATAACTGATATTGTTTCTGATATTGTATAATGCTTAGAAATCTAGACATCTATCCCGACTGAAATCCAGGACTTATGTATATAAGCAGCTCTTGTAATCTGTGCAGACGTGACATTGAAGATGAAGGTGACGGTTTCCTGCTGTTAAGATTCTCTGGCTGTCGCTTCACTCAGCTCCAGTTTAAAATAATCACAGCTTATAAAATGGCATGACATGTCTAAGCATTTAAAGCTAGTGCTTTTTAGCAGTTTTGGTTAGTTAAAGGATTGAAGATGGACTAGACAATAAAGACACCCAATAAGCATAAAAGACAGATCAAAAACTTCACTTTGTTGTCACACTGAACAGTATTGATCCAATCTGCTTCCATCTGCTTCCAACTCCTTGAACTGTAATGTATAAATATTACCAGAGTAAATGCGGTGAACACAGCGCTCTGAACTAGCAGACAATAGTGTGCGGTATTAGAAGCTTTAGTGCTTTAGTGGCAGGTCAGCGCATTATTAACTGCAACTCCAACACATTTAAATATGGAACAGATTTGTTGGGAAAATCATGGACACAATGAACGCTACCCTTATGAACGGTACAGTACGAGGTGTTCTCAGATTCTGCTCGATTTCTAGGCCACTAACATTCTCAAATCATGCAGGGATGACATGCATCATTAGATTTAGTTTATGCCAGCAAAACAATTGTATAAAAAAAAATAAAGATTTTCTCCAGCGATCTTTTCGTCTCTCTTTTTCTTTGATGGCAGCATGCACACGAACAAAACTGTACCGCAAAAAACTTTTCTTAATTATTATTTTCGTCTGGTTTTCCAGTTAAAATATCTAAACATTTTTAAAACAAGATTAATTTATTTGACAAGCAAAATGGCATGAGCTATTAAGTCTTGCTTTCAGAGAATAAATAAATAAATAAAAATATTGGCCAATGGGGTAAGAAAAATAAACTTATTTCAAAGGAAAACAAAATTATTTTTCTTACCCCACTGGCAGATTTTTTTCCCCCCTTGTTTTTAGCATAAAGTTTAATTTGTCAGACTTCTCTGAAAACAAGACTTGATATCTCATGCCAGTTTGCTTGTCAAATAAATCCATCTTGTTTTAAGAATGTTTAGATATTTCTACTGGAAAACAAGACAAAAATACTATGAAAATTATATTTTGTAGTGATCATGTTCTCTGTACAGAGTTCACATAGTCAATGACACTCATTTACTTACATTTCATTAGTCACTTAGAAATAGTGCAGAATCTGAGAAATTTCTTACATTTTTTCAACATTATATAACTTTGTTTATTTCCAGGGTTAAATGGGATTTTCAACTGTATGCATATCTGTGTCTGGCCACATGTCATTGCCATATCATACATGGACTACAAAGACTCTCAATCAATAGCCTTACCATTCAATCTTTATCGTAACAGTATTAAACACTGCCTTGCTGTCATATCGAAAAACTAGATCAGTTCATCTATTCATTTAATACAGTACATGACTTGTATTACACATACTATGTAGATAAATAATATTGGCATATATGCATTTATTGTAAAGCCATTGGAGGACAGGTTCCCCCATCTGTGTGGCCAGGTCTAAGATCCCTCCTCCCGAAATTTCTGATTTCCTCGCCTTGACTGACAGATAAGCAACCGGACTGATGGCAAAATTATCAACGTTACACCCCCTCCTCAAGCGAACAAATATCACGTCTTGGTACTGGCCCTGGTCTGATTCCTCAAGGTTTTTTCCCTCCACTAACTAAACATTTTATGGAATTTTTTTCCTTGACACAGTCACCTTTGATTTGTTCACTGGACCTTGAAGACATTTAAGAGATTAAACTACGATGTTCTGTAAACCTGCTATGAAACGATGTGTATCGTGAAAAGCGTTATACAAATAAAAAAACCTTGACTTCACTTGACATTGTGCCTTTGACAGTCTTTCGGTGCCAGACAAATCACAAATTCTAGTCCATACAGATGCAAATACAGATGAGCAAATGTTCTAGTAGTGTTGTGGTGTTTTCACAGGGTGCTATGGTAGAGAAACGGATTCTGGCTCGAGTTCACAGTAGATTTATCGTGTCATTGGCTTACGCCTTCCAGACTAAGACTGAACTCTGCCTGGTGATGACCATCATGAATGGAGGAGACTTGAGGTGAACACGCATACACACATCCACACACACACTAATGGCAGGTGTGTAGGTATTTGTTGTATCTGTTAGTTTTCTTATAATTCCGTTTTATGTCTATGAAACCCCGTACAATCATATTAAGGAGGAAAGTTATGAAATTTTGCACACTGATTTGGGAGAGTCTGTCTCATCAATCTGACCAATTTTGGGTCCGCATCTCAATCCCTCCAGCACCACTAACAGCTCAAAGTTGCACTTATTTATTTGATTCTGGGTTTTGCATAGTTCAACACACAGTGGATTTAAATGAAAACTGTTTTTTCTTCAACAAATTTTGGTCAGAAGATGCAGTCCAATCCTCACAAAAGCTATCAAATGGATTTTTGATTTCCAAAACCAATGCAAAGTTACTATATGAAGTCGCCAGCAAAGATGCCTTGCAGGAAGGAAGGTTGTATCTTTACAATGCATTGGCGTTTGGAAACAAAACTTGGTATATATGTTTGCTCTCAAACTCTGAGGGGACCTGAGCAGTTTGGGGACGGTGACCTAATGGTAAAGAATTAATTAAAATGAAATAAATAAAATAAAAAGTCATACTTCTACTGTCTTTAGATTCCCTTGTTTATGCATATTTTTTCAATATCGGCTGTATTGCCTTTACACTATTTTTTCTACTTTTTGTCCCAGTTTGTCTAATCTTCAACAAATTTGGGCCATTTTTTGTCAAATTTTGATTATCAGAACCATTTGTGAGTCTCGATCTTGGCAGCGTTACCTTAGGCACATGTCCTGATGGCCCCAGAGTAGTGTTGTGACAGCGCCAACTATCTGAAAATAGTTGTAAATTAGGGTTTAATCCTTTGGATCATTGTTAGTATGATGCACATGGTGTCATTGCCATGCTTGGCCCTGTAATTGCTGATAACTGGTAAATGATTAATTTAGTAGTGAGTAAATCTCTTGCTGTCCCTCACAGGTATCACATCTATAATGTGGATGAGAATAACCCTGGCTTCTCTGAGTCACGGGCGTGTTATTATGCTGCTCAGATCATTCAAGGCATGGAGCATCTACACCAGAAGAGAATCATTTACAGAGACCTCAAACCAGAGAATGTTCTTCTAGATAATGAAGGTGAACATGTTAACATCTCTGAACAAATGATACCAGCTCCACTGCTAACCAACGTACACAGACATGTTATTATATTTATTTATTTATTTGTATTGGGACAGTACAAAAAAATGAGCTAAAATAAGACTAAAAAGTAAACTAAGCATGTGAAGATTTTAACGAGAAATATTAAACTATGAAAGTAATTTAGGTTGCTCCCAACCCTGGTAACATATAATAAAAAGGATTAGGCCAAAAGTTTATTAATAATTAAAAATGAGGACAGCTCTGGTTTCTTTTAAGACAGTGCAATAAGACCATTATTGTAAAATATTTTACATCTTCTATTGATTTTAAAGTCAGCTTGAAATGGAATTCATAACCCATTTTACATCTGTAATGGTATGTATTTTGGAGTGAAACAGATTATTCAAAGAAGGGCAAAGGTATTAGTCTGTCAGGAAATGATTAGATTTGAATCAGAACAGGTGGTTGAAAAATAATAAGGCTTGATGACGTCAGCTGAAAAAGACAGTGGTTTCAGAGTCGATTGTCTTCGGAATAACATGCACTGACGAATCATTCACACATGTATTGAGAAAGAAAATTGAGTCAGTTTTGATTTCATGGTGTCTTTAAATGAAGAGATATCTCAGTTTAAATGCATTTACTCTGTAAAGATTGTACTTTTCAGTCATGCTCGTAATCTGTGACGTTTGTTTGACGTGATGTTTGTTATCAGGTAACGTGCGAATCTCTGATCTTGGTTTGGCTGTTGAACTGCCTGATGATCAGGATAAAACCAAAGGATATGCTGGAACTCCAGGTAAAACCTTCAGCATCATTATCTTCCATCTGAATGACAAAAATCACAAAATGTAATTATTCTTTTTCATCTGTTTCAGCAATGCTGAAGTATATAATATTATGACGCCATGTCTATTGTTATTGCTGTAAATTTCAGTAGTTCGTATGTTAATGTAATCTTGTGTTGAAGCAGTAAACGTATTTGGCTTGCTGTCCGTATACTGGAGGGCTCAGAGCTTGAGACTCTACTCGAGTCCTCATTACCCCCCTAACCCCCCCACCCCAACTAATTTAGATAATGAATCTAGAGAATAGGTGGCGATGGGGTGGAGGTGGAATGTCAGGAGAGTTGTCACAAGAAGCAGGTAAGCAGCGGCTTATATACTCCTGCACGAGGGCTGTGATTTGTCAGATTAAAATTAACATGCTCCTCCCGAACCTTTGTTAATTAACTCCATTTCAGAAGTTCGTATGTTAATGTAATCTTGTGATGAAGTAGTAAACGTATTTGGCTTGCTGTCCGTATCCTGGAGGGCTCGGAGCTCGAGACTTGACTTGAGTCCTGATTACCCCCCAAAAAGGCATTAAGATGAAAGATCGGTACCATGACTATGGCAGGAATTATTTAGGACAGCGAGCCAGCAACAATTCTATTTGGTAAATTGGCTTGGTGGATACTTCTGAATTGTTCTTCCCCCCAAAATCTGTATAGAGGGAGCACTTTACACGTGTGTTTGAAGGTGCATTCTTGTACGATGGCTGGTCGAGAGGGCTACACTGTGATTCGAACAGGAGACCACCACTCGTTTTAGAAGTGAATGGGGAAGGTGAAAATGAAAGTTGGCTCGCGCTGCATTTGAAAGGGAGAGCTCACACTGCGATTCGAATGGGAGACTGCTCTAGAGAGAGAGAGCTCATGGCATTCGAATGGGTAAGCCCAGCAAGCAATCGAACGGGGAAAGTGAGAACGAGAGTTGGTCGTGCTGCGTTCAAAAGGGAGGGCTCACACTGCGATTCGAACGGGAGACTGCTCTGTAGAGAGAGAGAGAGCTCACGGCATTTGAACAGATAAGCCCAGCATGCATTCGAACAGGGAAGGTAAGAATGAGAGTTGGCTCACGCTGCGTTCGAAAGGGAGGGCTCACACTGCGATTCGAATGAGAGACTGCTCTATAGAGAGAGAGTGCTCATGGCATTCGAACAGGTAAGCCCAGCAAGCAATCGAACAGGGAAAGTGAGAATGAGAGTTGGCTTGCGCTGCGTTCGAAAGGGAGGGCTCACACTGCGATTCGAACAGGAGATTGCTCTAGAGAGAGAGAGCTCATGGCATTCGAACGGGTAAGCCCAGCAAGCAATCGAACGGGGAAAGTGAGAACGAGAGTTGGTCGTGCTGCATTCAAAAGGGAGAGCTCACACTGCGATTCGAATGGGAGACTGCTCTGTAGAGAGAGAGAGAGAGCTCACGGCATTCGAACAGATAGCCCAGCATGCATTCGAACAGGGAAGGTAAGAATGAGAGTTGGCTCACGCTGTGTTCAAAAGGGAGGGCTCACACTGCGATTCGAATGAGAGACTGCTCTATAGAGAGAGAGAGAGCTCACAGCATTTGAATGGGTAAGCCCAGCAAGCAATCGAACAGGGAAAGTGAGAATGAGAGTTGGCTTGCGCTGCGTTCGAAAGGGAGGGCTCACACTGTGATTTGAATGGGAGACTGCTCTATAGAGAGAGAGAGCTCATGGCATTCAAACGGGTAAGCCCAGTATGCATTTGAACGGGGAAGGTGAGAATGAGAGTTGGCTCGCGCTGAGTTCGAAAGGGAGGGCTCACACTGCGATTCGAATGGGAAACTGCTCTATAGAGAGAGAGAGCTCATGGCATTCAAACGGGTAAGCCCAGTATGCATTTGAATGGGGAAGGTGAGAATGAGAGTTGGCTCATCCTGAGTTCGAAAGGGAGGGCACACACTGCGATTAGAACAGGAAACTGCTCTATAGAGAGAGAGAGAGCTCATAGCATTTGAATGGGTAAGCCCAGAATGCATTTGAACGGGGAAGGTGAGAACGAGTGTTGGTTGTGCTGCATTCAAAAGGGAGGGCTCACACTGCGATTCGAACGGGAGACGGAAGGTTTAGCCGAATTACATTTCTGCAGCTATAGGGGGCTGTACCACTGATATATTGCATCTAATCAGCCAGCTTACGGAGGCAGCCTCACGTAAGGACCCAATCTATGTGGAAGGTTTAGACTAAAGGACCTGTGTATGACGATAGGGAGTTGTACCATAGGTATACTGTCAGATCAACTTGCTTGCAGCGGTAGCCTCATTCAATGGTCTACCCAAAGATAGGGAAATATGGTGCTTGAAATGAACAGGAGGAGGCTGACTGCAGCTGTAATGCTCGTTACAGCTGCTGTGAAGCGAAGACAAAGGGCCTTAGTGGAAGCATGGTAAAACACTGCTGTGGCAGTAGAGTAAAGTGGGCCTCCTGCGGGAGCAGAGTTAAGGCAGTGCTGTGGCAGTGGAGTAGAGGAGATGGAATAGTAAAAAGGGGGTGGGGGGGTGCTCCTGTGGCAGCGGAGTTTAAACTATTGCTGCGGCAGTGGATTGAGTATTTGTGAGCATAGTGAAGAAGCTCCTGTGAGAGCGCTGCTGTGTTTCCATTACTGTAGATGCACATCTATAAAAGTATGGAACTTAGACATTGAAAGCGCCTGTGGAGAAAATAGAAATAACTCCATGTACGCACCTGTAAGGGAAGCAAAAGGTTAGTTAGGAAAAAACATGACAATTACATGTGCACGCACCTGTTGGGGAAGCAAATGGTTAGTTAGGAATATGTAACTTTATACAAACCTGTAAGGGAAGAAAAAGTTTAGTTATGAAAATATAACTTTATTTTATTCATTTTTATATTTTTTCGCATAAATTAACAAGACATAGATGCTTATACAAAGTAAGAGACCAAAGACACACATATATATATACACACACCTATAATAAAAAATAAACAAAATAAATAAATATATATATATATATATATATATATATATATATATATATATATAGATAGATAGATAGATAGATAGATAGATAGATAGATAGATGTATATAGATGTATAGGTATAGTAGTGTATACAGGTATAGTGATAAGTTTAAGCAATAGGTTCATTTAGTGTGATATAATAGTACATTTTTCTGGTGATGTTGTGGAGAGAGAAAACAATATATAAATATAAACTCACAGAGTGATAGATATCAAGAAAATTTGAAACAATCATAGTAATAATAATAATAATAGTTGTAGCAGTAGTAGTAGTAGTAGTAGTAGTAATAATAATAACAATAATAATAATAATAACAATAGTAGTAGTAGTAGTAGCAATAATAATAATAATAACAATAATGTAGGGCTTTAATGGTTGTTTAGATCAGTGTTACTATCAGAAATAATTAATAATTATTTCTTTAGCTATTAATTCATTTTTATATTAATTAATTGAATCTAACTCATTAAAACCTCATATGGGGCTCCAGTAAATGTAGTGCACTACGTTTAGGAGCAGGTTTGGTTATTAGCAATAATTAATAATTATCAAGGATAATTATCAATTATCAAAATCAATAGAACATTGATGAGAATCAATGTTAGCTTTTTCTAATCCTTTAAATCAACAATTATCAAAGATAATCGTTAACTGTTAACATCGATGAAACATTAATTAAAATTAACACTAGCTTATTGATCATTCAAATTCAACAATCATCAAAGATAATTATCAATTATCAAAAATCAATAGAATATTAATAAGGATTAACATTGACGGGGCACCACCCTGGAATCAGGGACTAATAACCAGATAGTATAACAGTCTCAATATTAGATTGTTTTCTTAGGAAAATCGACATCCAAAGAATATCGATTTTCGAGAAAAAACAATGAATGAAGGCTTGAATCCGAGCACTGACATCCCGTCAGCATGACACAGGTGTATGCAAAACAAACCAAAACACTTCTCTTTGTAACATAACAAAGTTTATTTTTTGCAGTAATATCAATTAATAATTAATACAATGCAGTCAATAAACTTCCAACTACAAACTAAACAGTGATATGATTAGATATGAAAATCAAAATAATCCTATAACACATGAGGTTGTGTGTGTGTGAGAGCGAGTGTGTGTGTGTGTAAGGAGGGACGCGCACAAAATGGCGGATGTGACTCTCATGGAGAGTATGTCATGCGAGACTTCTGGCCAGAGAATATGGCCGCGAATATGGGCGGAGAGAAAACAGTCAATGGCGTCTACCAGTTACCGTGTGTATCCGCTTGTACAATAGCTTAGGGACAAGGCTGAGCTTTATCACGAAGCTATCTACTAGCCAAAAATGTGTGCGAGAATGTATGTGAGGGGTCGAGCGTGTGTGTGGTTAGTACGGGAGAGAGAGAGAATTATGTGACGGCCTCAAAGCCGATTTCGCGATCGTGGGAGTGAAAGCAGCTGTTAGTTTATCACTCAGAGACGCGGTGGACGGCTCGTAAACCGTCTTTTATTCTTTAATGGATGAACTCAGTGTGCCGGTCTCACCCGTGATAGCGGAAATGCACAAAAGTCCAATGTGGTTGGACTACAATACATCAAATCTCATTCGTGATAATTAATACCCTGAGTGTTAATCGCAATGAGCGGACTCGGTGATCCATAAACTGTACAAGCAATAACCTTGATACACAAGAATAACACACTATATTATTCTATCTCTGCCCAGACGTAAACCTCTTACTTGGATCGCAGAATGTGTGTTCATCCATCCTTTAACTCAGACTCGGTTCCTCGAGGCTTGTGTTTCCTTGCTCTGTTGGTGGGCGGTACGGCTGCTGATTCTCGTTGGGCTGGCGGAGAAATCAGCGACGTCGACTTGATTGAAGATGGAAGAGAAATCTTTTCTCTCTTCACTTCTGCAGGCAAACGGATGAAGATGCGGAATGCTCGGCGGTCTCCTTCGGATCCATTAAGAGTGTTCAGTGGAACACAGAGTAATCTCAACTCGTCCAGCGAGACAGAGATTGTATAGCCACAGTTTCAAGTCGGACATTACTTCCTTGTGCCACGAGGCTACACCTGAGAGCAGCGATGAGCTGCATCTACACACGGCAAGCAAAGGTGCTGGAAGCAAATCCCGGAAGCATTTCAGAGGTATTTCTACTCCTGATGATGTCATGGTTGAGGTGCGTTCTGTCGTGTGCCTCATCCAATAGGAGTTGAGAGTTCGATCCTTTAGTGAGCAAGGCTTCATGGGATTTGTAGTCTGTTTTGGACTCCCTTTGTTTGGTTTTGCCACGATTTTTATCAGTAAAATTTATGACTTGGTATGTGGGCCTGAGTTAGGTTTTACGACTGTGTTAGGCCTGCCTTTGTCTTCTATCTGAATACATGAGGTCAACATTCCCCCCTTTGGTCTGAAGAGTTGGTTGTTGTCCAGCATCTTTAGAGCAACTGAAGGGCCGAACAGTTCTTGTCGGTTCACAGTAACCTGTGGGTTAAGCCATCCATGTATTCCTGATAGAAAAGAAAACGGTTGCACAGTCCATACAGTTCATTAGAGTTCACAGAGGCTTTATCGTCTTGACAGAGATTGAGGCACATCTGGGCATAGAAATTCTAGCTAAATCTAAAACTACATTCATCACACATAAACATTTCAAGTTATTGGAAGGCACAGCATTAACCGTAACACAATCCTTTCTTGTTCTTTGGTCATAACACAAAATCAAAGTAGAACCTGACATTGGTTACTAGGAACAAAATGTTAGAGGAAAGGAGGGTTAAAGGTGAAAAAGCTTATCCTTGGAAATGATTGGGGTTAACCTGTGGGATGGGCTCAGACTGGTGTGTAAAACGCGGCTGTACGAGGAGGGAGTCCAGTCTGGCCTGTAGGTGTTGAATGTACCTGTATATGGCGTGTGAAATAATTGCAATGATCCAACCACTAAGGAGGAGCCAGAGGCCAACCAAACTGATAGGGGGTTCTCTGTAAGATGACGATCTGCTTATGTGACTAGGAAATACAGTTGTCAAGCCAGTCGGTTTGAGAGTGAACTTCACTAATTTTGTCCCTTCAGCCTGAAGCTGCTGTTGAAGGGTGTCATCAACGGTGAGGCTGTGACCTCTAAATGCATCCTTGATCTCAGTTTCTGCGTCATGTTTGTCGACGTTGAGATGATGGAGGACAATATCGTCAATGTGCACGGTGGGTCCTTGGGGAACCGTTAAGAACACCGTTTGGTTTGGTTGTGTTAGTTTTAATGGCTGTATCATGGTGGTTGTATGACATTAGGACTTTGGTGGCTGGTGTGTTAACCAGCCAGCGATTGCCTGCTCGCTCTACCCTTGTCTCTGTTCCTTCATCTTTGATGGACATGCTACCTTGACACTTGTTCAGAGAATTCGGCTCTTAGGCCGCAGAGGTAGTTAGTCACCTATCTAACAAAGGGGTTGCGTTTGGACAAACCCAATGAATGTTCTTTGTCTTGGTACACATGTTTAGGTTAGGGATAAGGTAGAGCAAGGGTCTTCATCATGGTAGGCGAGTGTTGGTGGTGTTTTGAGGTGAATGTGTGCATTACCTCTCTGAAAACCAACATTAAATACGGACTTTAGTCTATATATATTCTGCCTATGACGGTAGATTGAGGATAAATCCTATTTTGGGGTTCTGAGGATTTACATGGATTGGAATTTCAATGCCAAAACTATATGCCAGGTGTATCTGTGAAGGTTGCACAACGGAGATAGTAGCAGATCTAAGGATTTGTTCGACAAGGTCTAGGGAGACCAGGTAAGCTGGAATCCTTCCACCACTCAGACTGTTGACTGAGGAGCTAATTTCCCTGAGGTCCTGCATTAGATCTCTAACGATACACGCATAAGTTGTTTTCTCTGACAAAATCCCTGAAGAGTGCAAAGTGTTATTGATAAGAACGGATTGCAAATTTACAGTGACTATAGTACCCTGAAGGGTTTTACCCAGGCCATGTAATTGTTCTTGTTGGAGATGTCGTCTCTGCTGGATTTTTGGACGATGGCAACTTGTCCATCTGAAGCTGGCAAACTGTTTTCTGGACCAAGTGGTCTCAGTATGTCAACCTGAGCCCACGTGTCCACGACGGCAGTCAATGAGCAGAGCCAGACGGTTCAGTAGGTCCTGGCCAATTAACAGTGGTTCCATATTAATGGGACATATGTAAACAGGGTCTATTAGCATCATCCCTTGAAAGGTGTCAATCCAGGCCCGTTTTGTGATAGACGAACTATCTTGCGTGTAGCTTGTGATGCTTACGTTGAAGGTCTCTGTCTATAACGGTTTTCCAAGGGAGAGCTTTGCTCTAGCCACCTCTGCGAAGGTGTTGGAACCCATTAGACTTATTTCGGAGCCAGTGTCGAGTAGTGCGTGGGAGCGGATGCAGCCACGTGTCAGGCGTCGCCCTTACGGAATAGATCACCCAAGAAGGTCAGAAAAGAAGGGTGTGGCATGTTAGGAGTGACTGTTTTGGGGAGCAACTTGGACCCTGTTCCTCTTTTCCCGACCTACAAAGTAAACTTTGGCGTTAACGGGAGAGGGTACATCATCTAGTCATACTGATGAGGTTTCAGCGCCATATTCCTTTGAGGAGTTTGGCGGACCTGGGGAACAACGGAGCACGTCAAGCTTAGTTACTAACCCAGTCAAGCATCTCCTTATATCCTCCATTTCTTTTCTCAGATCTTGTTCTTTGAGGGGGTTTGAAACCTTTTCTACCCACCCACCTTCTTGTTTGGGTTTTCGTTCGAACCGCGCCTTTCCTTTCGGCCGGCGAACGTTTTGTTGTTTTGGCCTGCCGTGAACCTGGGGGTGTGTCTGGTCACCACCCCTCTGGTTCTGTTGCCTACCCTGCTGGCGGGGTGATCAGCGCCTCTGGGGTCCGGTTCTAGCATTCACCTTAACGTGAGGCATTTCGTTGCCTTCAAACGCTAGGTCTGCATATTCTGAGGCTTGGATCCCCAGGACTCTGGTGTCACCTTCGTGCCCTCAGTCAGGGCGCACGCGTGTCTCCTATGCCAGTTATAATAATTTAATAATTATAATTATATTTATTTATCACACATTATATGTTTTGCACATATACAGTGAAATTCTTTTTTTTTCACATATCCCAGCTAAGCTGGGGTCAGAGTGCAGGGTCAGCCATGATACAGCGCCCCTGGAGCAGTTAGGGTCAAGGGCCTTGCTCAAGGGCCCAACAGTGGCATCTTGGCGGTGCTGGGGCTTGAACCCCCAACCTTCTGATCAGTAACCCAGAGCCTTAACCGCTGAGCCACCACTGCCCCAGTTGCGCGTACCTTCTGATTTCCTGCATGGTGGGGTCGCCCGTTCTGCAGTGCATCATGATGTCATATCGCACGCATTCGTGGAGGTTGAGAAGGAAAAGAGACTTGAAAGCTCGTTCCTCCTCCAGACCTGGTGTGTTACTTCCTTGGAAGTACGTGATTCTCAGGTGTCTGTAATTCTCACGCGGAGGCTCATGCCTCTTCTGGGTGATGGCAAAAGCAGCTATGTAGCGGAGGCTTTGTCGATATACAGCGAATACTCCTCGCGTAGGGCTTTACACAGAGCTGAGTAGCGGTTTCGAGTACCAGTCGGTAGCGTTTCCATTAACGCATGGACACTCCTTACCATGGTCTTCCATATGAGCTTGAGTTTTTCACGCAACGAAGCATAAGGCAAGTCAACCAGGCAGTGCTCAATTTCCCTAAGATAATTTTCGATGTTTGAATCTTGATTACTTGGGTCCCCTGCGAGGGACTCGAGTTGTCGGATGCGCAAGCCTTGGTGTCGGTATGACCACTGGTCGTCTGAGTCATCCGAAACACCATAGTCACTCGGATCACTATAGCGATGAGGACGACTTCCTCCCCTTCGTGGTGAGGAAGGAGTCCAGTTGACACATGGGGGTGGACCCCGGGTTGCGTACAGTTCCCTGGCTAATGGGATCTTCGAGCCGCTTACACCACTCTGGGCTTGAAAATAATTGTCCCCCCTCCGTGGGGTGGAATCAGTCGGTTTGAAATGCAAGGTGGCATGACTGAAAACTGACTGGGGGGGCAACTATAAGGAGGGGCACCTGCATCCAACCAGCGGGCCTCTGGAGGAGCTTGAAAGGTGTCTTGGCGGACGAAGTCAGAGACTGTACCACTAGGGGCAGCTCGGCTCCTAGCGTGTGTCCCTGGGTTTCTCAGGGGCACATTTCTACGCGTAGCGCTAAAGAGGGGGCCTTCTATGTCAGATGTTGTGCTGTGCATTTCAGCTGCACTTACCTGATCTAACTCTACTCTTAGCTGGGCAGCTTGAAGCTGCCTGCGCAGGGTTTCATTTTCCTCCTGCATCCGGGCATTATCTTCCTGTTCCTGGACTTTCTCAGCTTGGGTGCACCTAATGTCTTGGTCCAGGCTGAGATTTTCCCTCTGCACCGCTTTGTAGCTGCTCTGCTGCTGGGCGAGCTGGGCCTGGTGCTCTGCGGTTTGCAGTTGGATTTTGTGGTGATGAAGAAGGAACATTTGGCCCACTAGGTCCAGGATTGTGCGCTTTGGCTTCCCGACCGGGTTGTTGACATAATCAACTAGTTCCTGCAATGCTTCATCACAACGACTAATATTGTAGCCATTAAGGTTATCTCTCTCCTCTACGGAGAGATGAAGGACAGCAGCGACCACATCTTGCAGTGCTGGGTCGACTGACCTCTGTGGAGCTTCAGCTCCAGTCACGTGGGGCGATTGGTGACTCATTTTACTGGGACAGTAAAAATTCTTGCAACACAGTGGCTCTGATAGCTTGTTGTTTTACAGTTTCTATAATGCTGACACGAACGCACAGGTGAGAGGCTTCGACCTGTGGCTTATGGGCTACTGTTATGTAATGTGCAAATTTCACTGCGTTCACTCTTAGGTGGACATCAATGAAGTGACTTGGCACCTCTCTGTAACATCTAGATGAAAGCGTTAGGAGTAAACAGCGGGTTTTAAGCAGACTATCGTAAATTTACCAACCCCTAATTCACTCTTAAGAGCACTTTCACACCACACTGGCTTATGTTTGGCAAGTTGTGAGAAGTCAATTGTCAAACAGAACCAAACTTTATAGTAATGATTCAAGTTATTACTTTGGATTCTTATGCATACACACTGTGACAGAACTGGCATGTAGGATGCCTCACACGGGGCACCAATTATTATGTAGGGCTTTACTGGTTGTTTAGATCAGTGTTACTATCAGAAATAATTAATTATTTCTTTAGTTATTAATTAATATTTAAATTAATTAATTGAATTTAATTCATTAAAACCTTATATGGGGCTCCAGTAAATGTAGTGCGCTACGTTTAGGAGCGGGTTTGGTTATTAGCAATAATTAATAATTATTAAAGATAATTATTAATTATTAAAATCAATAGAACATTGATGAGTATCAATGTTAGCTTTTTCTAATCCTTTAAATCAACAATTATCAAAGATAATCTTTAATTGTTAACATCGATGAAACATTAATTAAAATTAACACTAGCTTATTGATCATTCAAATTCAACAATCATCAAAGATAATTATCAATTATCAAAAATCACAGGCACCACCCTGGAATCAGGGACTAATAACCAGATAGGATAACAGTCTCAATATTAGATTGTTTTCTTAGGAAAATCGACATATCGATTTTCGGGAAAAAACAATAAATGAAGGCTTGAATCCGAGCACTGACATCCCGTCAGCATGACACAGGTGTATGCAAAACAAACCAAAACACTTCTCTTTGTAATATAACAAAGTTTATTTATGCAGTAATATCAATTAATAATTAATACAGTGCAGTCAATAAACTTCCGACTTACAACTACAAACTAAACAGTGACATGATTAGATATGGAAATCAAAATAATCATATAACACATGAGGGCGTGTGTGTGTGAGAGCGAGTGTGTGTGTGTGTGAGTGTGTGTGTGTGTGTAAGGAGGGACATGCACAAAATGGCGGACGTGACTCTCGTGGAGAGTATGTCACGCGAGACTTCCGGCCAGAGAATATGGCCGCGAATGTGGGCGGAGAGAAAACAGTCAATGGCGTCTACCAGTTACCACGTGTATCCGCTTGTACAATAGCTTAGGGACAAAGCTGAGCTTTATCACGAAGCTATCTACTAGCTAAAAATGTGTGCGAGAATGTTTGTGAGGGGTCGCGTTGTGTGTGTGTGTGTGGTTAGTACGAGAGAGAGAGAGAATTAAGTGATGGCCTCAAAGCCGATTTCGCGATCATGGGAGAGAAAGCAGCTGTTAGTTTATCACTCAGAGACGAGGTGGTTGGCTCGTAAACCGTCCTGCGGTCTTTGATTCTTTAATGGATAAACTCAGTGTGCCGATCTCACCCGCGATGGCGGAAATGCACAACAGTCTGATGTGATTGGACTACAATACAGCAAATCTCATTTGTGATAATTAATACCCTGAGTGTTAACCACAATGAGCGGACTCGGTGGTCCGTAAACTGCACAAGCAATAACCTTGATACACAAGAATAACACACTATAATATTCTATCTCTGCCCAGACATAAACCTCTTACTTGAATTGCATGAGGATGCAGAATGTGTGTTCATCCGTCCTTTAACTCAGACTTGGTTCCTCGAGGCTCGGGTGATGACAGGAGGCCGTTTCTTCGCTCTGTTAGCGGGCAGTACGGCTGCTGATTCTCGGCGGGCTGGCAGAGAAATCAGCGATGTCGACTTGTTTGAAGATGGAAGAGAAATCTTTTCTCTTTTCACTTCTGCAGGCAAACAGATGAAGATGCGGATTGCTCAGCGGTCTCCTTCGGATCCGTTAGAGTGTTCGGCGGAACACAGAGTAATCTCAACTCGTCCAGCAAGACAGAGATTGTATGGCCACAGTTTCAAGTTGGACGTTATTTCCTTGTGCCACGATGCTACACCTGAGAGCAGCGATGAGCTGAGTCTACACACGGCGAGCAAAGTTGCTGGAAGCAAATCCCGGAAGCTTTTCAGAGGTATTTCTACTTCTGATGATGTCATGGTTGAGGTGTGTTCTGTCGTGTGCCTCATCCAATAGGAGTTGAGAGTTCGATCCTTTAGTGAGCAAGGCTTCATGGGATTTGTAGTCTGTTTTGGACTCCCTTTGTTTGATTTTGTTGCGATTTTTATCAGTAAAATTTATGACTTGGTATGTGGGCCTGAGTTAGGTTTTATGACTGTGTTAGGCCTGCCTTTGTCTTCTATCTGAATACATGAGGCCCAACAGTAACAACAATAATAGTAGTAGTAGTAGTAGTAGTAGTAGTAGTAATATCTCAGCTTTATGAGATTTTAGACCAGTCAATGAAATTATTGCAGATATACACAACTCTCTAGGTCCTGCAGCCGCTCCACCACCACCGGCGAGCACAACCAACAGACCCCCCCAACACAGTCACCAACCCCACCTCCGATCCACCTGACCCCCCCTCCCCACTGCAGGCAAAACCCAACCCCCGTACCAGCAGTTAAGCCTCTGTGTTCTGCTGTGTCTTCCTCCACAAAGGATGCTGGGGCAACATGACAGGCACCTCCAAATCAAGCTCACCTTGTCTGTTTGTGATAACCAAAAATAATTGTTTGCTTGCCCTTTTTAGATCGTAATCTGTGGCTGGAACCATGGTGTGCACCAGTTAGCTCCCCAACCAGAGACACCACATCCAACCCAGATAGCACTCTGACACAGTCACATTAAATGAGAGAAGGGACCGCCGGCAGAGGTGGCAAAGGGAGGGGCCAGGCAATCTTAAGATTACTGCACCACCCCAGCACTCGAATGGGAGAGCTCATACTGCGATTCGAAAGGGAGAGCCTACCCTGCGATTCGAAAGGGAGCGCCTGCATTTTGATAGAACGGGAGGACCCACACTGCGATTCCAACGGGAGAGCCTGTGACCAGTGCGCTGAGGCTCACACTGCATTCGAACTGGAGAGACCACACTGCAACTGGATGGGAAAGCCTGCATAGCGTTCGAACGGGAGGGCCCACACTGCGATTTAAACAGGAGAACCTGTGGCCACATTGCATAGGCTCACACTGTGTCCGAACGCAAGAGCCCACACTGCATTCGAATGACGGGTGGCGCAGAGTAAAAAACCTTGCCGAATTGCGGTTTGCGATGGGTATACATATATATATATATATATATATATATATATGATCTATGCCCCTAGACTTTTAATAAGAGGAAACATAAGAGGAAACAGGAAACATGGTTGCGGTGTTGTGGGAGATTTAGTGGCACGGCCTGAAAGGTTCTGCAGTTGCGGCACCTGGACGACACATTTGCGCTGCTTTGCAGTGAGTTTGTCACATGGTGGAGGTTTAGACGCACGGACTAAAAGACACCGCAGTTGCGGCACCTGTACAGCATATTTGTGCTGCTTTGTGGTGTTGTGGGAGTTTGTTGCATGACCCAAAAGACACCGCAGTTGTGGCACGTGGACAGCACATTTGTGCTGCTTAGGGATGTTTTGAGCCAAAGGCAGGAGCACCGCAGTTGTGCTTTCTTAACAACTAAAATGTTTGCCATCTTTGGATCCTTGGTAGGTAATGGTGAAGTCTTGGAAAGACACCTAGATAGAGAAAGCGAGAGGTAAACCAGCGTACAATCCAGTGACAGGAATTTAAATGGGCTCTCGCAGAGACCTGCTGGAAGTAATATTGGTGAAACCCCTGTGGAAGGCGCAATTTCAGGCGTTGCTGTAGAAAAGACAAAATAGTAATATTTAGGTGAAACTTATACTAGGAAGACATTTCACAACCCGGTGAAATAAGAAATAATCTGTGAAAAGTTAGCTTCATGGCCACTGGAGAGTGGGCTGCACTTGCGCTGGTAGAGGGAAAACTTATTTTTCTAGAGAGAGAGCGAAGAGAAAATAAATATTAGTAACATTTAGAAAAAAATTTTTTTTTTAACAGAAGCATAATGATCTATGAAAAGAGAGTTTCAGCTTTGCAATGCATACAGAAATGCAGGAGAAATGTGCTGGGGAATACAGTACATCTTAATAAACAATGTGAAAAACCAGCATAAAATGATCTGAGAAATCTGAGATCTGAGTTGTCACAGGAAGCATGTAATCAGCGATTTATTAACTCCTACTCGCGGGCTGTAATTTGTCAGATTAAAATTAACATGCTCCTCCCAAACCTCTGATGTTTATGTCCAAGAAGGATAAAAACGTCAGGCATGAGTACTGATTATCACCCAAAACGTTTTCATGGTTGCTTCGCCCATTAAACTAACTTACATAATAACAATCCATTAATAAATGTGTTTATGGTTTGCTTTCAGGGTTTATGGCCCCAGAGCTGCTGAAAGGTGATGAATATGATTATTCTGTAGATTATTTCACTCTGGGAGTGACACTGTACGAGTTCATTGCGGCTAAAGGACCCTTCAGAACACGAGGAGAGAAGGTGCAATTAAATTCTGATATAATTAATCCCTTTTTTTTTTGATAATGTCCAATCCGTCCAGTACAGAGTATTCAAATGTATCAGTTTTTTCTGTATCGGTCACTGAGGTGGATGTGTCAGAGCCTAGGAAGAATAAAGAACATAAACATAAAGATAAGCAGTGATGCAGTGTAAGTATGTTGGACAAGTTTAGCAGTGATGGGGAAATACATTTGTGCATTAATAATAATAAACATAAACATGCAAATGACAAGTACCATTTAATATGAATTTTAACATACAGAAATTTATATCGAATATAATCACATTTTCGATACTCTGTTGTTATAAAAATTTTCCTCTGCTTAGTTGGAGAATAAAGAGGTGAAGAAACGAATCCTAAATGACCCTGTGACCTACCCAGAGAAGTTCAGTGAGAACGCCAGGTCCATCTGTGAGGGTTTGCTGGCAAAAGAGGTGGAGCAGAGACTAGGCTTCAAGAATGGCTCCTGTGAAGAGCTGCGAGCACATCCGTTCTTCAGCGATATTAACTGGAGGAAACTCAACACAGGTGTGATGCGGACTTGAGTTTAATAAAAGCACAACACTTCCTCTGTTAGCAGCATGTTGAGTTGACCAGCTCTTCATGCATTTTGAATTGAGATATTTACACAGATATCACACATTTTTGCCCAGCAGAGCTAGCTTAGCTTTGTTCTGTTAAGCTTATCTTTGATTAATTTCAATAAACTTAGCTTGGCTAGTTTAGCTTAATTTAGTTTAATTTCAGTTAGCATAGCTTAGTTTGTTTAGTTTACTGTATCTAACTGTAACTTAGTTTAATTTCAAATAGATTAGTTTAGCTTAGTTTACCTTAGCTTATCTTAAAATAGTTTCATTTCAGTTAGCTCAGCTTAGTGTGTGTAGTATAATGTAGGTTAGTTTCCATTAGTTTAGTGTAGTGTAGTTTTGTTTAACTTATCTTAATTTAGTTTAATTTTAATTAGCATATTTTAGTAAGTTTAGCCTATTGTAACTTAGTTTAATATAATTTCGCTTAGTTTAGTTATTGTGTAAAGTAGAGGTCTTCAAGAGTCCACCCTAACCCGAGGACCCGAGACCCGAACCGGGACCCGTATGGGATCGGATCCACGTTTTGTATGGTCAGCCGTGTTCGGGTCGGGTCCCATTCTATTGCTGCGGGTCCCTGGTCTGTGTAACATTATGTGTGATACCCGAGTCAATCCGAGAAGACCCGGCCATGATCAGACAGCGCTGATGATGATGGTGCTGTGTGTGTGTGTGTTGTAACTATGTTGCAACATTGTAAAAATAGGATGAGAAAGTGCAGGTGGGAAATGAAGTGAAAAACGGAGTATAGCCACAATGAGCTGAGTGACATCAGAGGCAGAGTGGAGTTAAGGCACATGATAGCAAATTAGCAATGCTAACGTTAGCAGCCATGGCAATGAACGAGCAATCGCTATTATAATTCAAAAGGGCAAACAGTTGAAGTTATATTATGCGAGATACAAAAAAACTGCAAAGCTGATTCTAAACAAGTCGCGTTTGTCATCCGTCATCGTGACAGCAAGTGGACTTTTGAAGGTGAAATAATGAATGGATTAGCTATGCTGTTTCAATCAGCAAGAGAGGAATCACAGAAAATCTTGATGTATTTTACCAACTTTCTTGGCAAGGAGGATGGATTATATGCATCACGGCCAGGCACAGGGGAGAAGGCTACTAACATTACATTAGGTAAGACACAAAGTTTTGTTTTCACAACTTGTTAATAGCAATCAGCTGTGAAATCAGTGTCAATCGGGTCTGTGTCTCCCGGCTGGGTCCGGGTCCCAGCTTTCTAATAATAGATGGGTCTGGGTCCGGCATTTCTCGGTTCTGCATGGGTACGGGTCCAAGCTTTCAAATAATAGACAGGTCTGGTTCGGGTTTGGGTAGTACATTTCTGGGTCTCTTTGGGTTCGGGCACAAATTTTTGGACCCGTGAAGACCAAAAGTGTATATATAGTGTATAGTGTCCCTTACAAAAAATCTATAGTTGCTGCAAATTTGCAATTCATTATTTTCACATACAAATGAGCTTGTTATTAGTTGCAAATGTTTGCCAGAAGTTTGCTGCTCTTCACTGGTAGTGGTGGACCAGCAGCAAACCTTTGGTAACAATGAAGAGTTTGCCACAAAGCTTATTTGCATGTGAAAATTAATGAGTGGCGAATTTGCGGCAAGTTTGTTGCAGCTCTAGATTTTTTGTAAGGGGATGTTGATTTCCTGTAATTTACTGTAGTTTGTTTTGTCTTAACTTAGTTTCATTTTTAATTAGCTTAGCTTAGATTTGTATGTTAGTTTAGTTTAGTTTAGTTTAGTTTGATGTCCTTCAGATCTTTTGAATACATTAACTCCAGATTTTTCCTCTCGCTCTACAGGAATTCTGCCGCCTCCTTTTATACCAGATTCTAAGACAGTTTATGCCAAAGATCTGGATGATGTGGGGGCTTTTTCCACGGTGAAGGGGGTCGGTCTGGAAGATGATGATAGGAAGTTCTTTGATGAGTTTGCATCAGGAAACATCTCCATACCCTGGCAGGAGGAGATGATTGAGACGGGCATCTATGGCGAGCTGAACATGTGGGGTCCGGGGGGCACCATACCCAATGACCTGCGCCGTGAGTCCATTCTAGAGCAGCCCCCCAAATCCTCAACATGCACTGTTTCATAATCATCAACACATCAAAACAGAACTTTATTTCCTTCATTCATCTCTCATGATCAGTTAGAAACATAGATTAATTATTAGGTTGATTCACATTATCAGGCTTCAGCTATTTTACATGGCTAATTGTAAAATAATTATGATAAAGAAAGCAGGGGGTAAAGAGAGTCTCAGTATTTGTGTTAGTGTTTATTGATCTTTTTTTCTCAAGAACTGTAAACTGAGTTCTGAAACACTCAGTGAGTTTACAATGCACTCTTCTATATTCAAAAGTTATTACATTTTACATTACAATTTATCCCTTATGAAATAGAATATCCAGGAATGTGGAGTGAGCGATGAGAAAAATTATTTGCAGTTTTCCTTTTGAGATCCTTAATGTTCCATTTGTTCAAGACAATTATGTATATGATTAAATATAAGTCAGTATTAAACATTATTTATAAGCAGAGCTGACATTTCTTCCTAATCTAAATCTCAGTGTCAAATGTGTTATTAATTGGAAAAAATATCTGTATTTGTCAGTACTTTTGTGTATAATCAATTACACATGGTTAACTGAGAATACTTCCAAATGTCAAGTTCAAAACAAGTTCAGGATTAAATGTAATTTTGAGTATTGCAGCAGAGATCGAGCAGAGACTCCTAATTTTGTGATTGAAAATGGAGTATTGCAGCAGTAAATAATATACAGTCTGCTGTGCATTGAATGGATCATTAATTTCTAATTGTAATTCATTACGTAAACATATGTTTTATCCTGAACTCAATGTTCTGGTCTTTGACCAGTCCTAGTGAATTATTTGAATTGCTTTAATTAATGCCTTTATTTATCCCACCCAGGTTTTATGACCCTCACTGGGTAAAAATGTACGAGTAATAAAGTCTTGTAGATATTTTTGGGTTATATACAATCTGCAGACAGTTAACGAAGTTACCAAATAGAGAATTGAGAAGTGTTGTTGACTAGTTCTGTCATTGCTGCCACACACAAAAATGCTTCTGTGCATAAGTTGCTTTCTAAAGTGCCCTAGTTACGATATCATTATCTACTTTTTGGTAACCCATTTTATTTATTTTTTTCATGTAAAAAGCTGTGAATGTCTATAGATTGCATTGATTATTCATATACAAAACATCCTTTTGAATAATGTGATAGTCGTTAATGAATTCAAATTAATGTTTTGCCATAAATATAACTTTAGTGACTTTGAGTTAATTTTGATATTGAGAACTGTTCACAATAAAGTTACTAATAATGAATAAAAAGTGTCACAATCTTCACATATCATATTCCTAAGTACATAAAGAGTTTAATAGATAATACAGTAACTTATACAGTAACTACAATCATACAGAAATTATCTCGTAATCAAAATTGAGATTTTTGACAGCTATCTTTCATGTTAAATAACATCTGTAATGTTCTATATAAGTTTGTTGTTAAGGACACTGAGAAACTTGTGTTGTTAGGCCATCAAGATCTCAAACAAACCTGTTTCCAAAGATATGTGTCTAATTTCTTAAAGATTCATTAAGTTTTTCTGAGTGTGCTCTTGAGTAATTACCGCCTCAAATGATTGGTGTGCTGACAAACATTTAAATTCCTGTTGTGAGATCTATAATCAATAAATTGATAAATGTTTTCTTATTACTTTGCTGTCATTCCATGCATTGACCTTTTCATGACATACTCATGTTTGCCTGAGTTAAGTGAGGTGTGGAAACTTGTGTTCCCTGTCTGTCACTCACTCGACGTTGTGTCGATGTAGTGACACTAGGGGTTCGATCTTGAGAGCCCCAATCACCTTTGCTTAAAATAGAAAAGGCCAATGAGAATTGGCGAGTGGAATTTGCATGCCACTCTCCGCCCTGGACATATGGATATAAAAGGAGATGGCGTGCACTACTCATTCAGATTTTTTCTTTGGAGCCGAATGCATGTTGTGTTCGTCCTCTCACCTTTCGCTACACTGCTGGATTCTTACAGCGCATATCAGCGGTCACCCTCGCACGGTCGAGTGTTGTGCTTCCCCTGGGCGCTTCGGCAGCTGAGTCTGCGGGTACTAAAAGAGTATATTCAAAAGAGTATATTTTCTTCTAAAAGAGGTCACGCAAAATCCCCAGGAGTTTTCCTCATATTAGCTTGTTTAATCTAATAATTTAGATTGCCGCTCCATAATAATTCTGCAGTTTGTCTGTAACTGCTGGTCTAGGATCAGTTTCTCTCACCGAAACCCAAACTATTAGTGGGGCAGGAAAAGCTGACTCTAAATCAGCACCTGCGGCCAACTGAAACCACATCGTGTTCTGTGTGTATCTGCAGAGAAAATGTCATCTTTTTTCTTTTTTTAAAAAAAAATAATTATACATATATAACACATTTTAAATAAACGTAGTGCAATTCATGGAGTAAAACATATTTATTAAATTATGGTAGCATTAAAACGAGTTCATCCCTAATTACACAGCAACCATCATGATCAACTCAATCAAATCAAATCACTTTATTGTCACACAGCCATATACACAAGTGCAATGGTGTGTGAAATTCTTGGGTGCAGTTCCGATCAACACAGCAGTCGTGACAGTGATGAGACATATACCAATTTACAATAACATCAAATTAACACAGCACAATTTAAACATCTGATATACACATAATTACACTCAACAATATACAAATAATAACATACACTGTACAGTATACAATACGCACTATATAGAAACACATTATTCAATAAAAATAAAAAATATATATAAAAAGTATATATAGTATATATAGAATGTACAGTATTGTACTGTATTGACATTCAGGCTGTCGGTTGATAGTCAGTTGTTAAGAGAGAATATAATATAATAATGATATAATTTATGACAGTCCGGTGTGAGATATAAGAGTAAGGGTAATAAAGTGCAGTGCTGATGTATTTTGATCGTGGGAGATCAAGAGTTCAGAAGTCTGATTGCTTGGGGAAGAAGCTATCATGGAGTCGGCTGGTGCGGGTCCTGATGCTGCGATACCGCCTGCCTGATGGTAGCAGTGAGAACAGCCCATGGCTCGGGTGGCTGGAGTCTCTGATGATCCTCCGAGCTTTTTTCACACACCACCTTGTATATATTTCCTGGAGGGAGGGAAGCTCACCTCCGATGATGTGTCTGGCAGTTCGCACCACCCTTTGCAGTGCTTTGCGGTTGTGGGCGGTGCTATTACCATCCCAGGTGGAGATGCAGCCAGTCAGGATGCTCTCTACAGTGCAGGTGTAGAACCATGTGAGGATGTGGCGGTTCATTCCAAACTTCCTCAGCCGTCTCAGGAAGAAGAGGCGCTGATGAACTTCAGTGTGGATGGACCATGTGAGTTCCTCAGTGATGTGAACACCCAGGAACTCGAAGCTGCTGACTCTCTCCACCGGTGGTCCATTGATGGTGATGGGGCTGTGTTCTCTGTCTTTTCTTCTGAAGTCCACCACAATCTCCTTTGTCTTACTGACGTTGAGGGAGAGGTTGTGCTCCTGACACCAGTGTGTCAGAGTGTGCACCTCCTCTCTGTAGGCTGTTTCATCATTGTCAGTGATCAGACCTACCACCGTTGTGTCATCAGCAAACTTAATGATGGCATTGGAGCTATGTGTTGCCACACAGTCATGTGTGTACAGGGAATACAGTAGTGGGCTGAGAACACAGCCCTGCGGGGCTCCAGTGTTGAGGGTCAGTGATGAGGAGATGTTGCTGCCCATTCTAACCACCTGGCATCTGCTTGACAGGAAGTCCAGGATCCAGCTGCACAGCGAGCTGTTTAAGCCCAGAGCCCGGAGTTTCTCATCTAGCTTGGAGGGCACTATGGTGTTGAATGCTGAGCTGTAGTCTACAAACAGCATTCTCACATAAGTGTTCTTTTTTTCCAGGTGGGAGAGAGCAGTGTGTATTGCAGATGCAATGGCATCATCAGTGGAGCGGTTGTTGCAGTAAGCAAACTGCAATGGGTCTAGAGATAGAGGCAGCACAGAGCAGATGTAATCTCTGATTAGTCTCTCAAAGCATTTGCTGATGATGGGGGTCAGAGCAACAGGACGCCAGTCATTTAAGCAAGTTATTTTTGATTGTTTGGAACAGGCACAATGGTGGATGTTTTAAAACATGTAGGGACTACAGATAAAGAGAAGGAAAGGTTGAAAATGTCAGTAAAATTACCAGCCAGTTGATTCGCGCACGCTCTGATGACGCGGCCCGGAATGCCATCTGGGCCCGCGGCTTTGCGGATATTCACCCGTCGGAAGGATCGGGTTACATCCGCTACAGAGACAGAGAGTGAACTAACCTCTGTGGCTTCGGCTGCGAGAGCTCTCTCCGCGAGGGCGGTGTTATTTCCCTCAAAACGAGCATAAAAAGTATTTAGTTCATCCGGGAGAGAGGCAGCGGTGTTCATGGTGGAGTTTTTATTCCCTTTAAAGTCCGTGATGATGTTAATTCCCTGCCACATGCTTCTAGAGTTGGTGGTGTTAAACTGTCCTTCAATCTTGCTCCTGTACTGACGTTTTGCTCTTCTGATAGTTTTTCAGAGGGCATAACTGGCTTGTTTATGCTCCTCTGCGTTCCCGGAATTAAAAGTGGAGGTCCGCACATTAAGTGCCGCACGAACGTCGCTATTAAACCAAGGTTTCTGATTCGGATAGATCCTTATTGTTCAGGTCGGAACCACGTCCTCCACGCACTTTTTGATGAAACACATTACGCTATCAGCGTAAAGCTCAATGTCGTCATCAGAGGCGGACCGGAACATCTCCCAGTCCGTGTGATCAAAACAGTCTTGTAGCATGGAAGCTGATTGGTCCGACCAGCACTGGATCGTTCTGAGGGTTGGTGCTTCCTGTTTCAGTTTCTGCCTGTAAGCGGGAAGAAGCAGAACGGAAGAGTGATCCGATTTGCCAAATGGTGGGTGGGGGAGGGATTTGTAGCCATCCCGGAAGGGAGAGTAGCAATGGTCCAAAACCCGTTCCCCTCGTGTGTTGAAACTAATGTGCTGGTGGTATTTTGGTACGACTGATTTTAAACTGGCTTTATTAAAGTCCCCGGTCACAATGAACATGGCCTCAGGGAGTGTGGTTTCCTGCTCACTTATAATCCCATACAGTTCCTTGAGTGCCCGGTCTGTGTCGGCTTGTGGGGGAATGTACACAGCTGTGATAATGACCGCTGTGAACTCCCTTGGTAGCCAGAATGGTCGACACAGAAGCATGAGAAATTCCAGATCAGGAGGGCAGAAAGACTTGATAGAATGTACGTTCCTCTGATCACACCAGGATTTGTTGATCATAAAACATACTCCACCACCTCTACTTTTACCTGAGAGGTCTTTCGCTCTGTCCGCTCGGTGCACAGAGAACCCCGCGGGTTCAATGGCTGAGTCTGGAATCTCTGCAGACATCCAAGTTTCTGTTAAGCAGATAATGCAGCAGTCCTTTGTATCTCGTTGGAAAGAGATCCGCGCTTTCAGCTCGCAGAGCTTGTTATCCAGAGACTGGACATTTGCCAGTAGAATAGTGGGTAGCGGGGGTCGATTTGCGCGGCGTCTTACTCTGATGAGACGCTGGCTCTGTTTCCCCTTTTCCTTTTGCGTTTCCGCGGCCGTGCTGCCCAGACAAAGGGCTCCGCTTGCATGTTTGTAAACAGCGGGTCGGCATTGAGAAATTTGAAGTCCGGTTTACAGTGTGAAATTGCTGAACCAATGTCCAAAAGTGTTTGTCTGTCGTAGACAATAAGGCAAACAACATCCAAGACAAAAAACATAAGAATTGTGAACAAAACAAACAAAACATTACTATGTTGTGTCGGAGCTCGCAAAGCAGCAGCCATACTCGGCACCATCTTGAGTCTAACCTACACTGAGATGACTCTAGAAAAAAAAATTTATTCACAAGATATATCCCTTGAACATGTGAAGCATTGCCTACTGAATTCTGTTCCAACTCCCTAAAACTCTTCAAGTTGATGCTGATATTGTTTTGCGGAAAGACCACAAGATATGCCAGGTGCAAATGTGGGATTTTACTGCATTCAGTGGTCAGGCCTACATATTTGTTACATACATATCATGTTGGCTGCCATGTTGATGGAAAAATTATGCATATGTTCTTGGGTCTATATGTTATCATGAACAAATTCATTTGGACTGTTGTTTTGAATAGTAAATTTTTTTTTTATTAACAATTTTTATTGATTCCATGCAGCAAATCAAATAGACAGAAAATGCAGAATCAAACCACATGAAATCACAACTTTCCCCCCCAAAAATTAACCCCCCCACCTGACACAAACGAGCACCCCAGTGGTCAAAAGCCAACCGACAAAGACACACATATAGACAATAAAACAGCAGAAAATATTTAGAAACATAAAAAAATGAATAAATAAAAAACACTAGTCTCTCTCCACTGCCCCTCCCCAAGAGCCTTCCAAAAAGGCTAAATAGTTGCCCCATTTCCTGATGTACAAATCCAGGTTGCCTAGCCTTCTACATGCCATCTCCTCAAATGCTGCTACCCTGCCTATCTCGGTAGACCACTCATGAAATGAGGGCACATCCGTTGACTTCCATTCCCTGAGAATTACCTGTCTGCCAATCATCACGCTGGTTAGGACCCAGCTTTTTATATATTTATCACCTATATTCAGGACTGACCCATCACCCAAAATACACAGTCTGTGTCAAAACTGAGTGTCCACTACATCACACACAAAGCTCTGAACCCTCAACCAAAACTCCTGGATCCCAACACATCCCCAAAAAACATGGGTTGTGTCCCCGTCTTCTGATTGGCATCGCCAAGGGGGTCCAATAAAATCGATGCAAAATCTGAAATTGCATCAGACACACCCTTGCATCTCTAGATGCAGACTTGACATTTTTAGGATCCTAGCCCACACCCCCTCCCCCAATGTCAAGTTTAGATCTTTCTCCCATAATCTTTTGAGAGAATTCAAAGTTCCGTCCCCCAGACTCTGAATTAGCAGGGAGTAATACACTGATGCCTCATGACCCTTCCCAAAAGCAGCAATCACCACTCCCAGAGTATCTGCCACTTTAGGGGGGTATGAGCCACTCCCAAAAACAGTGCAGAGTAGGTGGCGAAGCTGTAAATACTTATAAAACTGAGATCTGGGAATGCCAAAATGTTGAACCAAATTTTCGAAAGGTCTCAATACTCCACCCTCATATAGGTCACCGAGTGCATTAACACCCCACATCTGACCAACAGAAAGGAGACTTATTAATACATAGTTTAGGTTTCAGCCATATGCTCGAGGCTACGTTTAAATAAATATCCGAATTAAACACTCTGGACACTTTTGTCCATATCGAGTGCAAATGCAAAATAACGGGGTGCGACTTATCCTCTCCAGCTAGTTTGATCGAAAGGCTTTGCAGTGGCGAGATAGGGGCAAGAACTTCCTTTTCAATACAAAACCAGGGAGGGGCTCTCTCAGGTGGAAGTGACCAATGAGCCAAATGTCTAAGACCAAATGCATAATAATAAAACAAAATCTTGGGTAGGCCTAACCCACCATTGTCAATCGGCCTATGTAACTTATTGAAATTTAACCTGGGACGCTTACCATTCCAAATAAAGGATTTCGCTATGCTATCAAATTGCTTGAAATAAGAGAGGGGGACATCTACAGGGAGAGACTGTAGCAGGTAGTTGAATTTTGGAATACAACTCATTTTAATAACATTAACCTTCGCAATCATCAATAAATGTAATGAAGCCCACCTGTCCACATCATTCGAAAACCTCTTTATTAAGGGATCAAAATGAACTTTGACTTAATCAGACAAATTTGCTGGGAAAAAAATTCCCAAATACTTAATTCCCTGTTTGGGCCACTGGAAGGCACCCGGCTGAAAAGCTGTTACTGGACAGTACGCTGTCAAAGCCAAAGCATTGGATTTAGACCAATTGACTTTGTATCCTGAGAACTTGGAAAAGGAATTAATAATTCTGTGGAGGCAAGGCATAGATCTAGTAGGGTCAGAGACGAATAATTAAATATAATCTGCGTAAAGCAGAAGCTTATGCGCCACCCCTCCCGCAATCACTCCTGGAAAATCATCCTCCTTTCTTATCGAGGCTGCTAATGGTTCCAGGGCAAGACAGAACAATAAGGGGGAAAGAGGGCAACCCTGCTGGGTGCCCCTATCCAGAGTAAAAAAAATCTGAAATTAGTCCATTTGTTTGTACCGCCGCTATAGGGTGTCTATAAAGTTGCTTAATCCAACCAATAAAAGTACTCCCGAACCCATACATTTCCAAAATCTTAAAAAGATAATCCCATTCTACCATATCAAGTGAGATGGCAGCGACCGGAGTCTGATCATTCGCTACTGACCACATGATATTGATGAGATGCCTAATGTTATCAGAAGAGCTACGGCCTCAAATAAACCCCACCTGATCTATATGTATAAGTGATGTCATAACTTTAATCAATTAGCCAGAATTTTTGACAAAATTTTTACGTCTAACTGAATCAGGGAACTTGAACGGTAACTTTTACACTCGCTTGGATCTTTGTCCTTTTTAAGAATCAGACTGCTCCGGGCTTGTGTCATGGTTGGCGGAAGCTTTCCATTCTTTAATGATTCCGTATAAACTTCTAACAAAAGTGCAGCCAGTTCTGTAGCATAAGATTTGAAAAACTCAGCGGCAAATCCGTCAGGCCCCGGAGACTTGCCTGTAGGCAGGGCCTTAATTACCTCATCAAGCTCCTCCACAGTTATCTCAGAATCAAGAGAACTCCTTTGCTCAGTCATCAGTTTAGGAAGATCTAATGGTTCCACAAAGTTCCTAATATCCTCATCAGTAGACGAAGATGTGGAACTATAAAGATCAAAGTAGAATTCTTTAAAAGCATTATTAATATCAATGGCCGAGGTAAATATTTCACCACCAGCAGATTTCACTGAGGGAATGGCAGAAAAAGACTCTCTCTGCTTTATATATCTAGCCAAAGGTTTTCCTGCTTTGTCCCCCGACTCAAAGTATGACTGTCTTGCCCTGAATAACCAAAACTCCACTTTCCGTGACAAAATAGTATTATATCTATATTTCAATCGGGCCAATTCTCTGAGACCATCAGATGACATACAGCGCTTCAGCTCTGCCTCGGCACTTTTAATATTTCCTTCTAACTCCACAAGTTCTTGTGCTTTGGATTTTTTGGTGAATGAGGCATACTGTATGATCCGACCCCTAAGAACTACCTTAAGTGCCTCCCAAGCCACGCCCACAGAGGATACTGAGGACCAGTTGGTCTCCATATAAACATTGATTTCAGTCTTTAACATTTGTTGGAAATCAGGATTTTGCAAAAGGGACACATTAAGGCAACAACTATATGATTTATTTTTCTCTGTATATGGCAACACCTCTAAACTCACCAGGGCGTGATCTGAGACTAAGATATTTCCAACTGAGCAATCAACAACAGATGAAATGAGGGATTTGGATATTAAAAAAAATCTATTCTAGAATAAATCTTATGGACTGATGAAAAAAATGTATAATCCCTACCAGATGGGTTCAAAAGTCTCCAAAAATTTGTAAGACCAAGATATTTACACATCCTGTTAAGCGTCAATGTTGCTCTAGGGGCCTTACACACTTTAGCTTCACTATGATCAAGGACTGAGTCCATCAAAAGATTAAAGTCTCCTCCCAATATTATATCATGAGGGGTGCCAGCGGTTTGCAGCATCCTTTCAAGATCTATAAAAATGCCCTGATCATCAGCGTTAGGTGTGTAAATATTAGCTAAAATCAAACTTTGCCCCTGAATTTCAGCTAAAACAATAATGACTCTCCCTAATTTATCTTTAATCTGTTTGAGACATTTGAATTGTAGATGTTTATTTATCAGTATAATGACTCCCTTGCTCTTACTTGAGCCAGCACTAAGAAAACATGTCCACCCCATATCTTCCCAAATTTTTCAGCTTCCTGCAGGGAGAGATGTGTTTCTTGAAGAAACACTGTATCATATTTCTTACGTTTAAGAAAAGTAATAACCTTCTTTCTTTTTATGGGGTGCCCCAACCCATTTACATTCCATGTGGAGAGAGACAATCCACTCATATTAATGTTTGACATTTTGATAGTAGCAAAAATTAATTGTGTGTCAAAAACAAAATTGTACAGACCACATTCCCCATTAGTGAAACAATCAAACCCCGAACTTCCCCCCGAACAAAACAAACAGTAAAAAGAAAAATGTATGCATTAACCCCACGCATGAAAGCGCCAACCGGTGACAATCCCTCTAAACTCAAAAGGTCCGTGAACGCCCACGAGCCCCCGCGACAACTTTGCCATCAGATTGCTCAATTTTGCCTCACAAATTTGTGAGGCAAAATTACATAACAGAAAATACCTTGTAAAATAAACCCCAGCCAATAGGAAGAATGAACACAAAGAACATGTAGATTCATTCACAGAACTGTCTAAAAGGTGTGATTTTCCCCAAGACAAATTCCAGCTGATATAAAACCGTTCAGATTCCTTGGACAGACAAACAAATGTTCAGTGAGCCAGCTGTTATGAGTTCAGCGAGCCAGCTGTTATGAGTTCAGCGGATGACGTAATCATTCCTATGTCCTGTAAAAATACTCAACAAAACAAACTCCAGCCAGCAGGAGGAATAAGCACGAAGAACGAACAGATGAATCCACAGCTGTTCCAAAGCAGTGTTATTCAATAGAACAAGCTCCAGCCGCTAGGCGGAACCAATACAAAAACAAAAAAAAAACGGCATACCGGTTCCCCGGATGGTCAAGTCAATTCACTCGGAGGCCGCAAAAAAGTATATACCATGACTTACTCAATCCGTCAACTTTATAAAAGACATCCTTTGTGTGAGCATGTAGATATTTTGTGGTCATCCGTAGTCTCCACTCTCAAACTGGCCGGGAACTTCAATGCAAAAGTAATCTTTTGTCAATGCAAAAGTTTTTTTAAGGAAAAGTGTTATTCACAAAACAATCTCCAGCTGCTCGGCAGAGCCAGCGCAAAAAGAAAAAAGAAACCAAAATGATGCCCAGCTTCCTCAAAAGCCAGAGTAAGTACATTCACATGAGAAACACCCAATGGTTTACTCACCCATTGATTCTATAAAAGACATTGCCTGATTGGGACATAAATACTTTGCGACCGTCCTTCGTTTCTATTCTCAGTTTGGCCGGAAACATCAGAGCAAAAGTGATCTTTCGCTGATGTAAGAGTTTCTTACATTCCTTGAACCGATCGCATTTCTCTCTTGTCGAACTCGCAAAGTCCGGGAACAAGAAAATATTATGGTTCTTCCAAGAAAGCTTCCCTTTGCTCCTCACCTCGTGCAACACAAGGTCTTTATCGGATGATCTCAGAAATTTGGCCAGGATTGATCAGGGCCTTTCTCTCTCAGCAAATCTGTGAGATGGGACCCTGTGAGCTCACTCGATTTCCAGTTTATGGCCTGTTATGTCAAGCAGACTCTGGAAAAGCTCGTCTAGGAATTTCACCATATCTCTGCCCTCCTCATGCTCAGGAATTCCAACAATTCAAGTTATTCCTGCAGCTTCTATTCTAAAGATCTTCAAGCTTTTCAAGGAAATGTTCCAAATCAACTTTGGTTGTGGGCGATTTGCGGTTAATTCCCTCTCTGAAGACTCCTGACAATTGATTCATCTCTCAACATCAGTCACTCTTGTAACTAACTCAGAGAATTTTATTTCCATTGCCGTAATCGATCGACGTATTACAGCGAGATCCTCCAAGTCAGCAAGAACCTTCGTCAGCATCACCAACATGTTGGACAATTGACGCTGGATCTCCTCTCCTGCCGTGCCATCCAAATCGAGTCCCTGGTCTATGGGCCTGTCCTGAAAACGTAAGTGTCTTTTAATGTCTCCAGAGCCCGAGGATTTTGACTTCTTTGCCATGTTTTGCCTCAAAGAGCAAATGTGTAACTGGGTGTATCAAATTTCACCAGATTATAACGTAAAAATAATTAAAAATGTAGCAAAGTGCGCAGAGCTCGTTGCTCACACGTCTGCTTCTTGCATGGTGTCACGTGACCTCCCCCTGAATAGTACATTTTTAATGTTGTTTTAATGTTGTTGTAATAGGCATGGCCACTTTTACAAAATTGGTTATAACTATTCAACAGAATCAGATATTGTCACCAAATTTGGTACACATATGTATGGAGTAATTCTAAGGACACACAAAGTGTGCATCTCAACTTCTTGATGGCGCTATAAAAGTAAAAAAAAATTAAATTGGATCTAACAATGGAACAGCTAGGCCGACTGACTTGAAAATTTCCATGCAGTGTCTGTGTCTAAGGTGACATAAAGGTCTATTAGGACAGTCACATACTTAGAAAAACATGGCTGCCATCAACAAAATCATATTTTAGCAGCTATTTGATCTAGTCCTAGTCTGTTCACCCGATCAGAACTAAACCAGTGCAGAAAGATTCTCTGGAGTCCCATTATTAATAATTATCAAAAAAAAGTTTTAACCTTCGATTCAATGTCGCAAAGCTACACCAAAATATAAGCTGTTTGCATTGCCACTTTTACTTAAACAGTATGAGAATGAGATATTTTCGCAAAATTTGAGACACTTATGTATGTGTTCATTCGGAGGACATATAAAAAATATTGCATACCTTTGCCTCTTGGTGGCGCTATAACAGTCAGGAGTGTAAAAAAAAAAACAAATCTGTGTGATACCTCACTTGATATTTCTCAAAATTAAGGCACTTTAACATTGTTTTGTTTGTTTTCAGGCTACCTAAATAGGTTGGCTTGACCTGTCCCACACCATTCGGCGTAGACCCATGAATTAGGTGTCAAATCGACCGGACTATTTATGACACCTGTGCTATGAGTTTTCTAAGGGAAGAGGGTATGGTGCACCCCTGGGGGGCAAAAAAACTTCCTGAAAACTCCCATAGATTTTGCATTGCGACAGACTTTGACGGATCATATCTCCGGATCAGAGTTTTGTAGAACAATGTGGGTGGACTCAATTCAAACAGCCTAGCAAGCAGTTTTGGAGCATTACATGAGATTTGGGGTAAGATGTACCCCTGGGGACCATTCAAAATCACTTAGATGGGGATCTCAGTATCAGAATGTCGTGGAGACTTCATTGTTGGCTCATTTGACTCAGGCTGGCAGGGAGCATTTTGAGTATAACCCTGGTAACTGTCTAGCAACCAGATGGGGTTACCCTAGCAACCAAGTCACATCAGTTCTATAACTTCTAGCTAAATCTAAAACTGCATTCATCACACATAAACATTTCAAGTTATTGGAAGGCACATCATTAACCATAACACAATCCTTTGATGTTCTTTTGTCATAACACAAAATCAAAGTAGAACCTGACATTGGATACTAGGACCAAAATGTTAGAGGAAAGGAGGGTTAAAGGTTAAAAGGCATATCCTTGGAAATGATTGGGGTTAACCTGTGGGATGGGCTCAGACTGGTGTATAAAACATGGCTGTACAAGGAGGGAGTCCAGTCTGGCCTGTAGGTGTTGAATGTACCTGTACATGGTGTGTGCAATAATTGCGATGATCCAACCACTAAGGAGGAGCCGGCGAACATTTTGTTGTTTAGGCCTGCCATGACCCTGGGGGTGTGTCTGGTCACCACCCCCCTGGTTCTGTTCTAACATTCACCTTAACACGAGGCATTTCATTGCCTTCAAGCGCTAGGTCTGCATATTCTGAGGCTTGGATCCTCAGGACTCTGGCGTCGCCTTCGTGCCCTTGGGCAGGGCGCACACGTGTCTCCCATGCCAGTTGCGCATACCTTCTGATTTCCTGCATAGTGGGGTTGCCCATTCTGCAGTGCATTGTGACGTCATATCGCACGCACTCGTGGAGGTTGTGAAGGATAAGAGACTTGAAAGCTTGTTTCTCCTCCAGACCTGGTGTGTTACTTCCTTGGAAGTACGTGGTTCTCAGGCATCTGTAATACTCATGCGGAGGCTCGTGCCTCTTCTGGGTGATGGCAAAAGCAGCTATGGTAGCGGAGGCTATACAGCAAATACTCCTCGCGTAGGGCTTTACACAGAGCTGGTTAGCAGTCAGTAGCGTTTCCATGAATGCATGGACATTCCTTATCGTGGTCTTCCATATAAGCTTGAGTTTTTCATGTGATGAAGCATAAAGCAAGTCAACCAGGCAGTGCTCAATTTCCCTAAGATAATTGTCGATGTTTGAATCTTGATTACTTGGGTCAAAGCGCTCTATGTCCCCTGCGAGGGACTCAAGTTGTCGGATGTGCAAGCCTTGGTGTTGGTATGACCACTGGTCGTCCGAGTCATCCGAAACACCATAGTCACTCGGATCACTATAGCGATGAGGACGACTTCCTCCCCTTCGTGGTGGGGAAGGAGTCCAGTTGACGTGTGGGGGTGGACCCCGGGTTGCATACAGTTCCCTGGCTAATGGGATCTTCGAGCCACTTACACCACTCTGGGCTTGAAAATAATTGTCTACCCTCCGTGGTGTGGAATCAGTCGGTTTGAAATGCACGGTGGCGTGACTGAAAACTGACTTAGGAGGGCAACTGTAAAGAGGGGCACCTGCATCCAACCAGTGGGCCGCTGGAGGAGCTTGAAGGTGTCTTGGAGGACGAAGTCAGAGACTGTACCACTAGGGGCAGCTCGGCTCCTAGCGTGTGTCCCTGGGTTTCTCAGGGGCACATTTCTATGCGTAGCACTAAAGAGGGGGCCCTCTTCTATGTCAGATGTTGTGCTGTGCATTTCAGCTGCACTTACCTGATCTGACTCTACTCTTAGCTGGGCAGCTTGAAGCTGCCTGCCAGGGTTTCATTTTCCTCCTGCATCCGGGCATTATCTTCCCATGCCTGGACTTTCTCAGCTTGGGTGCACCTAATGTCTTGGTGCAGGCTGAGATTTTCCCTCTGCACCACTTGGTAGCTGCTCTGCAGCTGGGCGAGCTGGGCCTGGTGATGAAGAAGGAACATTTGGCCACTAGGTCCAGGATTCTGCTCTTTGGCTTCCCAACCGGGTTGTTGACATAATCAACTAGTTCCTGCAATGCTTCATCACAACGACTAATATTGTAGCCATTAAGGTTATATCTCTCCTCTACGGAGAGATGGAGGTCAGCAGCGACCACATCTTGCAGCACTGGGTCGACTGACCTCTGTGGAGCTTCAGCTCCAGTCACGTGGTGTGATTGGTGACTCATATTACTGGGACAGTAAAAATTATTGCGACACAGTGGCTCTGATAGCTTGTTGTTTTACAGTTCTATAATGCTGACACGAACGTACAGGTGAGAGGCTTCGACCTGTGGCTTACGGGCTACTGTTATGTAATGTGCAAATTTCACTGCGTTCTCTCTTTGGTGGATGTCAGTGAAGTGACTTGGCACCTCTCTGTAACATCTAGATGAAAGCGTTAGGAGTTAAATAACAACAGCAGGCTTTGAGCAGACTATCGTAAACTTACCAACCCCTAATTCACTTTTAAGAGCACTTTCACACCACACTGGCTTATGTTTGGCAAGTTGTGAGAGAAGTCAATTGTCAAACAGAACCAAACTTTGAAGTAATGATTCAAGTTATTACTTTGGATTCTTATGCATACACACTGTGACAGAACTGGCACGTAGGATGCCTCACACTGGGCACCAATTATTATGTAGGGCTTTACTGGTTGTTTAGATCAGTGCTACTATCAGAAATAATTGGTAATTATTTCTTTAGTTATTAATTAATATTTAAATTAATTAATTGAATCTAACTCATTAAAACCTCATATGGGGCTCCAGTAAATGTAGTGTGCTACGTTTAGGAGCGGGTTTCATTATTAGCAATAATTAATAATGATCAAAGATAATTATTAATTATTAAAATCAATAGAACATTGATGAGAATCAATGTTAGCTTTTTCTAATCCTTTAAATCAACAATTATCAAAGATAATCATTGTTAACATCGATGAAACATTAATTAAAATTTACACTAGCTTATTGATCATTCAAATTCAACAATCATCAAAGATAATTATCAATTATCAAAAATCAATAGAATATTAATAAGGATTCATATTGGCAGGGCACCACCCTGGAATCAGGGACTAATAACCAGATAGTATAACAGTCTCAATATTAGACTGTTTTCTTAGGAAAATCGACATCCGAAGAATATCGATTTTCGGGAAAAAAAAAAAACGAATGAAGGCTTGAATCCGAGCACTGACATCCCGTCAGCATGACACAGGTGTATGCAAAACAAACCAAAACACTTCTCTTTGTAATATGACAAAGTTTATTTATGCAGTAATATTAATTAATAATTAATACAATGCAGTCAATAAACTTCCAACTTCCAACTACGAACTAAACAGTGATATGATTAGATATGGAAATCAAAATAATCCTATAACACATGAGGGCGTGTGTGTGTGAGAGCGAGTGTGTGTGTGTGTGTGTGTGTGTGTGTGTGTGTGTGTAAGGAGGGACACGCACAAAATGGCGACTCTCGTGGAGAGTATGTCACGCGAAACTTCCGGCCGGAGAATATGGCCGCAAATGTGGCTGGAGAGAAAATAGTTAATGGCGTCTACCAGTTATCGCGTGTATCCGCTTGTACGATAGCTTAGGGACAAAGCTGAGCTTTATCACGAAGCTATCTACTAGCCAAAAATGTGTGCGAGAATGTTTGTGAGGGGTCGTGTGTGTGTGTGGTTAGTATGAGAGAGAGAGAGAATTAAGTGATGGCCCAAAGCCGATTTCGCGATCGTGGGAGAGAAAGCAGCTTTTAGTTTATCACTCAGAGACGCGGTGGACGGCTCGTAAACCGTCCCGCGGTCTTTGATTCTTTAATGGATAAACTCAGTTTGCCGGTCTCACCCGTGATGGCGGAAATGCACAACAGTCCAATGTGATTGGACTACATTACAGCAAATCTCATTCGTGATAATTAATACCCTGAGTGTTACTCGCAATGAGCGGACTCGGTGGTCCGTAAACTGCACAAGCAATAACCTTGATACACAAGAATAACACACTATAATATTCTATCTCTGCCCAGACGTAAACCTCTTACTTGAATCGCATGAGGACACAGGTAGAATGTGTGTTCATACGTCCTTTAACTCAGACTCGGTTCCTCGAGGCTCGGGTGATGACGGGAGGCTGTTTCTTCGCTCTGTCGGCGGGCGGTACGGCTGCTGATTCTCGGCGGGCTTGCGGAGAAATCAGCGACGTCAACTTGATTGAAGATGGAAGAGAAATCTTTTTTCTCTTCACTTCTGCAGGCAAACGGATGAAGATGCGGATTGCTCGGTGGTATCCTTCGGATCCGTTAGAGTGTTCGGTGGAACACAGAGTAATCTCAACTCATCCAGCGAGATGGAGATTGTATGGCCACAGTTTCAAGTCGGACGTTACTTCCTTGTGCCACGAGGCTACACCTGAGAGCAGCGATGAGCTGCGTCTATGCATGGCGAGCAAAGTTGCTGGAAGCAAATCCCGGAAGCATTTCAGAGGTATTTCTACTCCTGATGAAGTCATGGCTGAGGTGTTTTCTGTCGTGTGCCTCATCCAATAGGAGTTGAGAGTTCGATTCTTTAGTGAGCAAGGCTTCATGGGATTTGTAGTCTGTTTTGGACTCCCATTTTGGCGCGATTTTTATCAGTAAAATTTATGACTTGGTATGTGGGCCTGAGTTAGGTTTTATGACTGTGTTAGGCCTGCCTTTGTGTTCTATCTGAATACATGAGGCCCAACACCTTGCAACCAATAACAAATCACATATCTCTTCACAAGAACATCGCAGAGATTCACCTTGGTAACTGCCAAGCAACCAGATGGGGTTACCCTAGCAACCAAGTGACAAAACATTTATCTCTGCACCAGAACGTTGTAGAGGAATCTGGTTTTGTTCATTTGACTCAGGGTAGCAAGGAGACTTTTGATTATCACATTGGTAACTGCCTAGCAACCAGATGGGGTTACCCTAGCAACCAAGTAACAAATCACATATCTCTGAACCAGAACATCGTAGAAACATATTGTTTCGTTCATTTGACTCAAGGTAGCAAGGAGGCTTTTGAGTATCTTAGTAACTGCCTAGCAACAAAATGAGGTTACCCTAGCAAGCATGTAACAAATCACATATCTCTGCACCAGACCATCGGAGAGACTTCCGGTTTCATTCAGTTGACTCAGGGTAGCAAGGAGCCATTTGAGTATCACCTTAGTAACTGCCTAGGAACCAGATGGGGTTACCCTAGCAATCAAGTAACAAAACATATATCTCTGCACCAGAATCATAGAGACTTCAGGTTTTGTTCATTTGTTTTAGGATAGCAAGGAGCCTTTTCAATATCACCTTTGTAACTGCCTAGTAGCCAGATGGGGTTAACTTAGAAACCAAGTAACAAATCACATATCTCTTCACAAGAACATCGCAGAGACTTACGGTTTCTTTCATTTGACTCAAGGTAGCAAGGAGACTTCTGAGTATCACCTTTCTAACTGCCTAGCAACCAGATGTGGTTATCCTAGCAATCAAGTAACAAATCACATATCTCTGCACCAGAACATCGGAGAAACTTCAGGTTTCGTTCATTTGACTCAGGGTAGCAAGGAGCCTTTTGAGTATAACCTTGGTAACTGCCTAGCAACCATATGGTGTTACCCTAGCAACTAAGTAACAAATCACATATCTCTGCACCAGAATATCGTAGAGATTCTGGTTTTGTTCATTTGAATCAGGGTAGCAAGGAGACTTTTGAGTATCACCTTGGTAACTGCCTAGCAACCAGATGGGGTTACCCTAGCAACCAAGTAACAAAACATATACAGGTGCATCTCAATAAATTAGAATGTCGTGGAAAAGTTAATTTATTTCAGTAATTCAACTCAAATTGCGAAACTCGTGTATTAAATAAATTCAATGCACACAGACCGAAGTAGTTTAAGTCTTTGGTTCTTTTAATTGTGATGATTTTGGCTCACATTTAACAAAAACCCACCAATTCACTATCTCAAAAAATTAGAATACATCATAAGACCAATAAAAAAAACATTTTTAGTGAATTGTTGGCCTTCTGGAAAGTATGTTCATTTACTGTATATGTACTCGATACTTGGTAGGGGCTCCTTTTGCTTTAATTACTGCCTCAATTCGGCGTGGCATGGAGGTGATCAGTTTGTGGCACTGCTGAGGTGGTATGGAAGCCCAGGTTTCTTTGACAGTGGCCTTCAGCTCATCTGTATTTTTTGGTCTCTTGTTTCTCATTTTCCTCTTGACAATACCCCATAGATTCTCTATGGGGTTCAGGTCTGGTGAGTTTGCTGGCCAGTCAAGCACACCAACACCATGGTCATTTAACCAACTTTTGGTGCTTTTGGCAGTGTGGGCAGGTGCCAAATCCTGCTGGAAAATGAAATCAGCATCTTTAAAAAGCTGGTCAGCAGAAGGAAGCATGAAGTGCTCCAAAATTTCTTGGTAAACGGGTGCAGTGACTTTGGTTTTCAAAAAACACAATGGACCAACACCAGCAGATGACATTGCACCTCAAATCATCACAGACTGTGGAAACTTAACACTGGACTTCAAGCAACTTGGTCTATGAGCTTCTCCAACCTTCCTCCAGACTCTAGGACCTTGGTTTCCAAATGAAATACAAAACTTGCTCTCATCTGAAAAGAGGACTTTGGACCACTGGGCAACAGTCCAGTTCTTCTTCTCCTTAGCCCAGGTAAGACGCCTCTGACGTTGTCTGTGGTTCAGGAGTGGCTTAACAAGAGGAATACGACAACTGTAGCTAAATTCCTTGACATGTCTGTGTGTGGTGGCTCTTGATGCCTTGACCCCAGCCTCAGTCCATTCCTTGTGAAGTTCACCCAAATTCTTGAATCGATTTTGCTTGACAATCATAAGGCTGCGGTTCTCTTGGTTGGTTGTGCATCTTTTTCTTCCACACTTTTTCCTTCCACTCAACTTTCTGTTAACATGCTTGGATACAGCACTCTGTGAACAGCCAGCTTCTTTGGCAATGAATGTTTGTGGCTTACCCTCCTTGTGAAGGGTGTCAATGATTGTCTTCTGGACAACTGTCAGATCAGCAGTCTTCCCCATGATTGTGTAGCCTAGTGAACCAAACTGAGAGACCATTTTGAAGGCTCAGGAAACCTTTGCAGGTGTTTTGAATTGATTAGCTGATTGGCATGTCACCATATTCTAATTTTTTGAGATAGTGAATTGGTGGGTTTTTGTTAAATGTCAAAATCAACACAATTAAAAGAACCAAAGACTTAAACTACTTCAGTCTGTGTGCATTGAATTTATTTAATACACGAGTTTCACAATTTGAGTTGAATTACTGAAATAAATGAACTTTTCCACGACATACTAATTTATAGAGATGCACCTGTATCTCTGCACCAGAACATCAGAGAGACTTCCGTTTTGGTTCGTTTGATTCAGGGTAGCAAGGAGCCTTTTGAGTATCACCTTGGTAACTGCCTAGCAACCAGATGGGGTTACCCTAGCAACCAAGTAACAAATCACATATCTCTACCTGAATATCGTAGAGAATTCTGGTTTTGTTTATTTTAGTCAGAGTAGCAAGGAGCCTTTTGAGTATCACCTTGGTAACTGCCTAGCAACCAGATGGGGTTAACCTAGCAACCAAGCAACAAGACATATATCTCTGCACCAGAACATTGTAGAGACATCTGGTTTTATTCATTTGACTCAGGGTAGCAAGGAGACTTTTGATTATCACCTTGGAAACTGCCTAGCAACCAGACGGGGTTACCCTAGCAACCAAGTAACAAATCGCATATCTCTGTACCAGAACATCATAGAAACGTATTGTTTCGTTCATTTGACTCAAGGTAGCAAGGAGGCTTTTGAGTATCTTAGTAACTGCCTAACAACAAAATGAGGTTACCCTAGCAAGCATGTAACAAATCACATATCTCTGCATCAGACCATCGGAGAGACTTCCGGTTTCATTCAGTTGACTCAGGGTAGCAAGGAGCCATTTGAGTATCACCTTGGTAACTGCCTAGCAACCAGATGGGGTTACCCTAGCAACCAAGTAACAAATCACATATCTCTGCAGCAGACCATCGGAGAGACTTCCGGTTTCATTCCGATTTTCAACAAATGTAGTTTAGGCAGGATCTGTTCTGTCAATTTGTATTATTTGCTCTTATTTCTCAGATCATTTTATGCTGTTTTTTACATTGATTATTAAGATGTACTGTATTCCCCAGCAATTTTTTTTTTCTAAATGTTACTAATATTTATTTTATCTTCCTAGTATAAGTTTCACCTAAATATGATTGTCCTTCCTGTCACTGGATTGTACGCAGGTTTACCTCTCGCTTTCTCTATCTAGGTGTCTTTCCAAGACTTCACCATTACCTACCAAGGAGCCAAATATGGCAAACATTTTAGTTAAGAAAACACAACTGTGGTGCTCCTGCCGTTGGCTCAAAACATCCCTAAGCAGCACAAATGTGCTGTCCACGTGCCACAACTGCGGCGTCTTTCAGGTCATGCAACAAACTCCCACGACACCACAAAGCAGTGCAAACGTGCTGTACAGGTGTCACAACTGTGACGTCTTTCGGGTCATGCAACAAACTCCCAAGACACAATAAAGCAATGCAAATGTGCTGTACAGGTGCCATAACTGTGGCTTCCTTCGGACCATGCGACAAACTCCCACCACACCGCAAAGCAGCGCAAATGTTGCCCAGGTGCCGCAACTGCGGAACCTTTCAGGCCGTGCCACTAAATCTCCCACAACACCACAATCATGTTTCCTGTTTCCTCTTATGTTTCCTCTTATTAAAAGTCTAGGGGCATAGCTCATAAATATATATCCATCGCAAACTGCAATTCGGCAAGGTTCTTTACTCTACGCCACCTGCCATTCGAATGCAGTGTGGGCTCTTGCATTCCGATGCAGTGTGAGCCTATGCAATTTGGCCACAGGTTCACCTGTTTGAATCACAGTGTGGGCCCTCCTGTTCGAATGCTATGCAGACTTTCCCATCGAATTGCAGTGTAGGCTCTCCCGTTTGAATGCAGTGTTAGCCTCAGCACATTGGTCGCAGGCTCTCCCATTCGAATCACAGTGTGGGTCCTCCCATTCTACTGCAATGCAGGCTCTCCCGTTCAAATCACAGGGTGGGCTCTCCCATTCGAATGCAGTGTGAGATTTCATGTCATTCATTCCGTGGGCTCTCCCGTCCAAAACACAATTTAAGCTCTCCTGTTCGAGTGCAGTGGTGGTGCAGTAATCTTAAGAGCCTTTTAGCTTTTCCCGTTAACCTTGGCATTGGCATTTCCTTTGCTCATGGTCGAAATGAGCCCGACACACAATAAGGTGTGCCTAAACATGATAAAAGATGTGTGCCCTATTTGATGCTGCAGCCAAAGTGCCCCACCAGATAATGTGCTGCAGCGCCCACCCATGCTTGATACCGCCGCAGCATTGCCCGCATACTCTCGATTATGCCACAGCATCACATCCCTTTCGCATTTTGATACTGCCACAGCAGTGCTCTGCCATGACAAATGTAATAAAGTTGTATTCTTAACTAAAGTTTTGCTTCACTCAAAGCTGCATATAAATGTAATTGACACATTTTCCACAACTAACCTTTTGCTTCCCTTACAGACGTATATAAAGGTATTAAATTCATATATTCCTAACTAACCATTTGCTCCCCCTACAGGTAAGTACAAACTAACCTTTGCTTCCCTTACAGGTGTTAATAAATCTAATGAAGTCTTTTGTACCCTACTCGATGCCACAGCAACAGTGCCCCACCCATACCAAATGTGTGTACATGGTTGTTAATATTTTCTCCACAGGCGCTTTCAATGTCTAAGTTCCATACTTTCATAGAATTGCATCTACAGCAATGGAAACACAGCAGAGCTCCCTCAGGAGCTCCTTCACTATGCCCCCAAATACTCGGTCCACTGCCTTTATGCTGCCTTTATGTGCTTTTTACAGCTTAAAAATTTTGGTACCCAATTTTCAACAAATGTAGTTTAGGCAGGATCTATTCTGTCAATTTGTATTATTTGGCATCCACTGGATCATTTCTGTCAATTCTGATTATTTTTTTTATTTCTGTGCTTGAACCCCAATGATTGCTGCTTGCAGCTATATTTAGGGGTCCAAGCATGAAGAGCACCCCCACCCCCCCTTTTTACTATTCCTTAACTCTGCTCCTGCGGGAGGCCCACTTTACTCCACTGCCACAGCAGTGGTTTGAACTCTGCTCCCACAGGAGTACCCCCCCCTTTTTACTATTCCATCTCTTCTACTCCACTGCCACAGCACCGCCTTAACTCTGCTCTTGCAGGAGGCCCACTTTACTCTACTGCCGCAGCAGTAGTTTAAACTCTGCTCCCGCAGGAGCACCCCCTCCTCTTTTGTACTATTCCATCTCCTCTACTCCACTGCCACAGCAGTACTCTAAACTCTGCTCCTGCAGGAGACCCACTTACTCTACAGCCACAGCAGCGTTTTACCATGCTTCTGCCGAAGCCTTTTGTCTTCGCTTCTCAGCAGCTGCAGCTAGCATTACAGGAGATAGCGGTGACCACCCGCTCAAAACACCATATTTCCCTATCTATGGGTAGTCTATTGAGTGAGGCTACCTCTGCAAACAAGCCCCGTTCGATTGCTTGCTGGGCTTACCCGTTTGAATGCTGTGAGCTCTCTCTCTCAATAGAACAGTCTCCGTTCGAATCGCAGCATGAGCCCTCCCTTTCGAACGCAGTACGATCCAACTCTAGCTCTTATTTTCCCCATTCGACTGCTTGCTGGGCTTACCCGTTCGAATGCCGTGAGCTCTCTCTTTCCATAGAACAGTCTCCCGTTCGAATCGCAGTGTTAGCCCTCCCTTTCGAATGCAGCATGAGCCAACTCTCATTCTTACCTTCCCCGTTCGAATGCATGCTGGGCTTGCACGTTCAAACACCATGAGGTAAACCTCTCTCTCTTAGAACAGTCTCCCATTTGAATCGCAGTGTGAGCCCTCCCTTTCGAACACAGCACAAGCCAACTTTCATTTTCACCTTCCCTGTTCGCTTACCATGAGCCCATCCACTTCTATGACAAGTGGTGGTCTCTCGTTCGAATCGCAGCATAGCCCTCTCGACCAGCCATCGTACAAGAACACACCGTCAAACAAACAGGTAAAGCACTCCCTCTGTGAAGAACAATTCAGAAGCATCTGCCAAGCCAATTTACATAATATAATTTTTGCTGGCTTGCTGTCCTAAATACTTCCTGCCTTAATCATACTGTTCTTTCATCTTAATGCTTTTTTGGGGGTAATCAGGACTCGAGTCGAGTCTCGAGGGCTCCTTCAGTATACAGACAGCAAGCCAAATATGTTTACTGCTTCAACACAAGATTACATTGACATATGAACTACTGAAATGGAGTTAATTAACAGAGGTTCGGGAGGAGCATGTTTATTTTAATCTGACAAATCACAGTCAACGATTAGGAGTATATAAACCGCTGCTTACCTGCTTCCTGTGACAACTCTCCTGACATCCCACCTCCACCTATTCTCTAGATTCACTATCTAAATAAGTAAAGTCTGGGGGGGGTAATCAGGACTCGAGTCGAGTCTTGAGCTTCAAGCCCTCCAGTATACGGACAGCAAGTCAAATATGTTTACTGCTTCAACACAAGATTACATTAAAATATAAACTACTGAAATGGAGTTAATTAACAGAGGTTCAGGAGGAGCATGTTAATTTTAATCTGACAAATCACAGCCAACGAGCAGGAGTATATAAGCTGCTGCTTACCTGCTTCCTGTGACAACCCTCCTGACATCCCACCTCCACCCCATCTCCACCTATTCTCTAGATTTACTAGCTAAATAAGTCCGGGGGGGGGGGGGTAATCAGGACTCAAGTGAAGTCTCAAGCTCCGAGCCCTCCAGTATACGGACAGCAAGCCAAATACATTTACTGCTTCAACACAAGATTATATTAACATACGAACTACTGCATTGTTTTTTCTTACTATGACAAGACAATTAATTTTGTGGGATCATATATCCCAATCAGAATATCATAGAGATATGGGGCGGGCTCATTTCACTCGGGCTACCAATCAGTCTTTAAGTCATCTTGAAAATGACATAGCCATGCCCTAGCAACCATTTACGGCACCCTAGCAACCACCCCCATAGACTTCCATTCAAAATGGCTCAGAAGGATATCTTCAGAACAGAATTTTGAAGACATTTGGGTATTGGATCTTTTGAGTCAAGTTAGTAATCAGCCAATAAGAATCTCTCTGGTCACTGGCTAGCCACGCCCTAGCAACCATTTAGAGAACCCTAGCATCCAGCACTATTGACTTCCTTTAAAAATGTCTGAGAGGGGTATCTTTGGATCAGAATGTCATAGAGACTTCTGGTTTTGTTCATTGGACTCATGGTAGCAAGGAGCCTTTTGTGTATCACCTTGGTAACTGCCTAGCAACCAGATGGGGTTACCCTAGCAACCAAGTAACAAATCAAATATCTCTTCACCAGAACGTAGTTGCGACTTCCGGTTTCATTAATTTGTCTCAGGGTAGCAAGGAGCCTTTTGAGTATCACCTTGGTAACTGTGTAGCAACCAGATGGGGTTACCCTAGCAACCAAGTAACAAATCACATATCTATACACCAGAACATTGTAGAGACTTCTGACTTTGTTCATTTGACTGAAGGTAGCAAGGAGCCTTTTGAGTATTACCTTGTTAACTACCTAGCAACCAGATGGGGTTACCCTAGCAACCATGTAACGAATCACATATCTCTGCACCAGAACAAGGTAGAGTCTTCCGGTTTTGTTCATTTGACTCAGGATAGCAAAGAGCCTTTTGAGTATCACCTTGGTGACTGACTAGCAACCAGAAGAGGCTACCCTAACAACCAAGTAACAAATCACATATCTCTGCACCAGAACATTGTAGTGACTTCTGGTTTAATTCATTTGACTCAGGGTAGCAAGGAGCCTTTTGAGTATCACCTTGGTAACTGTCTAGCAACCAGATGGGGTTACCCTAGCAACCAAGTAACAAAACATAAAATTTTGGGCCATAACTCTTGAATGATTTTTCTACAAAAGATATGGATTCAACCAATGGAGTCATATGGATTCATTTTATGATTCTTTTATGTGCGTTTTACAGCTTCAAAGTTTTGGTACACAATTTTCAGCATAGTTAGGTTAGGGAGGATCTATTCTGCCAATTTGTATTAATTGGCATCCACTGGAACATTTCTGTCAATTCAGATTTTTTTGGTTATTTCTTCACATGTGCTTGAACCCCGATGATTGCTATATTTAGGGGTCCAAGCACTGAAGGTGCAGGAACCCTATTGTATTTGTTCCGATTTTTAGGGGTCCAAGCACGAAGTGCTGGAACCCTATTGTATTTGTACTGATTTTCTTTTTAGGGGTCCAAGCACCAAAGGTACAGGAACCCTATTGTATTTGTTCCGATTTTCTTATTATTTTTCTTCTTCTTCTTCTTCTTCTTCTTCTTCTTCTTCTTCTTCTTCTTCTTCTTCTTCTTCTTCTTCTTATTATTATTATTATTCTGCTCTAAAAGTGTCTGGGCATCAGAGACCTTAAGTCGTAGAGATTCCAATCTTGGCAGGATGGTTCCAAATCCCCCCCCCCCCCCACCCCCCAAGCACTACTCAGGTGTACAGGCACACATACGTTGGACACTATTTGTTGCTATTGCGAATAAAACAAAAAAATATATAACTCTTGGGCTGTAAGGGCTAGAAACACATGTCTTTTTTTCCTCTGATTCCTTGTATAATGCTGAAGAGTGCCCCTTGTCAGAATATTGCCCCTTCATTTTCCCGCTATTTTGGATTGAAAGAAAATTCAAAACAAACTTGTCCTTGGCCGTTTTGCACTGACTGCACAAACTCACTGGCACCAAAAAACCTGAGGTAAGCACATTTTTGCTTAAATTGTGTTTTTGTGAGGTCTGTTGCAAGGTTTGGCCTAGGTGCGAAGAAGCGAAGAAAAGGTCTTTCCAGTTTCAAACTGAATTAAAATGACTAATTGGATGAAATAGAGAACTGGGTTCCAGGTTTCAAAAACTATGCATGCAAATGTAAATATGTCATGTAAATAAGTTGAAGCGCGCAAATCCTATGGATACTGCACCTCTAGGCAGTGCAGGGGTGAGCAGCTCTGGTAGGTCACGCAAGGGCGTGCAAATCCTATGGATACTGCACTTCTAGGCAGCGTGGAAGTGAGCAGCTCTGGTAGGTCACCCAGAAGAGGGGTGTTTTGAATTCTGCGAATAACGCTGAATGCAGTGACACCAGTAAATGATAAGGAGCCCACATGGATGGTTGGCCTTTGACCTGGCTGAGAAAGAGGAAGCCCACATTGGATGGTTGGCCTTGTTCTCAAAATAGCACTGCATTTAGGGAAATTGGCAGGTGCTCAAGAGGTGCGGTCACCCAAGAGGGGCATAGCGATAGTTAAGATGTTTTGATATTTAAAATTACTCTGAATAGGGTAAATATGTTGATATGCTGAATAAGTTGATGTAAATAAGTAGTTTGTTTGTGTTAACTTGTGTACAAAAGGAATTGCATTGCTGTTGTGTGTTGGCTGCGTTGGTTGATGTGTTTATGATGACTGTATTGTGCTTATGCTGGCTGCAATGTGCTGTGCTGTGTGTGATGCTAATATGTGTCCATGTAATTTCTCATGAGAAATGTGCTGTAAAGCAATCAAGAGTTGTTAGGCCTAGTATTGGATAGTTATAAATGAAGATAAAACTTGAGAAAATAATTAAAATATTCTGAGACACTGGCATTGTTGCTTATTTGGACATCATCTCAATTGTAGTTGGTGTGATCCAGATAAAGAAACACAATTATTAATAAAGAAACTAAATTAAAGTTAAGAAAAAGCACCTGTTTCTCTTTTCCACAGTGTGAGTAAATGAGTACAGTATTGAGAGTGTATGACTGAGAGAAGAAGGAGAGTGAAGGGAGGGGCTGAAGTCATAGTTTTGTTTTAGGATTTTATTGTATTTTTGAGAGCTCTGTGTTTACAAAGGCCTTATGTTTGTAAAAAGTGTGAAAGTTTCTGTGTTTGTGAAAATGTTTGTATCTGTGTCTGAAGGTGTGTGTGAAGTGACTGTGAAGTGCGACTGTTTGTAAAAGTGTGAATGAAAGCAAAAAGTGAACTCTTAGCTGGCTGGATAAGATTCAGCCTTGGGCTGTTCTTTTCATGCCATGAAGGAAGTGTAATATAAGATTAACTAAACTGAGAAAGAGCAAGTGGTATATCTGTGCTTAGAGTTAAAGTTAGTATCACATTATCTGGACAAACAATAAAGTTTGAGTCCAGTGTATTACTTTAAACTAAAGTCAACTAAATAATTGGATTTTAAACAAAAGTTGTATTGAAGATAAGTGTAGTCACATTACAATAAGGTATAATAATGGCAAACACTCCATTGGAAATACTAACATCTAGAAATCCACTGTGTAAAAAATTGACTAATAAAATCTTAAAGAAATGGGAAAGAGAAAAAAAGGTGAAGCTGACTAATAGGGAAATTATTTTTCCAAAACCAAATTCTATTTTGTAATTTGAGTATGAGAGGCAAACCTTAAATGTGAAAACTTCACATTCATGTGTCTGTTTAATATTCTGTCTGGTCCAAGTTTATGAGAGAATAAAATGTTGAACAATATTAAAATAAACACTGTAAAGTCTTGATATTTAAATGTAAGAACCCATGATTATATGTTTTGTTTTTTATTTTCTATGTGTTTGAGTATGTCTGGAGAGCAAATTTACATGTGAGTTGCAGCTTTGTCGGTGTAAACTTGATCAACCGATGAAAGCAAGATGTAGAGTTTATTATTTTGTAAGGGACTGTCTGATGGAGAGACTGAGTGAGACGCTGCTCTGTAGGCAGAGTGAGCGGGAGGGGTTATACTCCATACTGCAAATGATTGTTTGCAGACTTTGAGTGGGGGAGCTCGTCTCTCTTGATGTCTCCACTCAGACAAGGGCACCTCGAATTTAGAAAAGATAAGATAGCAGATACTTTTAGTTAAGAATAGATATTTTTAGTTTTATTTATTTATTTTATATGCACAGTGTAGGCATTGGTTGAACATGGGTACACTGAGAAGCTGTCTTTGAGACTAAAATGAAAGGAAAATAAATTTAAGAAGGATTTGGATCATTTCATGTTCTCTGCAGTTCCAATCTGCTGAAGCTGTCTTCTTAATACCTGGTTTTCTGATTTTTATGTGTGGCAGCCTTGCCAATATTGTGATGCTTTTCCTTGGGTTTGATCTGTGACCAATCATGCCAGATAAAATGGAAAATAAAGTCCCAACCTACAGTGAGGAAGAACTAAGCAAATGTAAATAGTTTTGCTCAGATGCTCTGATATCTAATAAAATAGAAGATTTCTTCTTTTGAAAGCATATAATGGAAAATGTTATTCGTGCTAGAAGTTCTGATTTTAAGAATTAAGAAATATGTTTTATATATGTGATTGTAAAAAATTATTGATAATGCTGAGGAAAAATTGGTCATTGGAGGCAGGTGAAACCCAAGGAGAAACATTAAGATTAAATTGAACATCATAACTTCCTCAATTATGAATGTTAATAACTTCATATTCATGAGTCTATTCTGTGTGTGTCTTTGATTCTAACTATGTTTTACCCTTTCTTTTGTCATCATTATGTGTATGTTGTTTCACTAACTCATTCTGGAACTAGTCTCTAACCATTGCAGATGGCTGGGCCAGATGATTTATTGAAGTTACTAATACTGCAGGTGAAAATCCAGAGAAAAAGAAGACTGAAAATGACGTGGGCTATTATCTGATTGGTCCTCCTGCTCTCATTACTGCTGGTAATCATTGCTGATTTGCCATTTCTAATGTGGATTAAAATGTATCTGGATAAGTTGATTTCAGTCTTATATGACTAACCAGACTGCCATCAATGGGTTCAAAACCCATGTCTAAATTGTTCTGAGGGTCTAAATTTAAATCCAGCATCTAACCACTGATTTATTGATTTGAAGAGTAAATATTACAAACTTGATGGCAAAGTTAGAGTTACCTATTGGATTGGTTACCCCCCAAAGTTTCCAGAGAGTACCCTCATTTAAAAAAAAAAAAAAAAAAAAGAAAAAGGTCAGTGGGCACTACAAAGAAAGACTGAGTGTCTTTTTCTGTTTCTACTATTTTTATTTGCCATAGTTAATCCATGAAAGTATCATTTTAGAGGCATACAGTTTCTGCACTGTGAATTTTGGTTCTGCTATTTAACTGAATAATTTGATAAGAAATGCTGATAAGTATAAGAGAATAATAACTGAAAAATCTTATTGTTAAATGATGCTGAAATATTTGGATATAAAAAAAGAGTCATGAGAAATTAAAAGGACATAGTGTAATGAGCAATTATTTCAAAGCACAAGAAAAAAGATTTGTTTGAATTTCCATTGTGCCTCTTTACTACTTTATTCTGTTTAAACTTTTACTTACTTTTCTGTTAGTTTAAAAACTTGATTAATGTTATTTTATTAGATAGAATGGAAGTTCCTTCTCCTGTGAGAGTAAGGAAAGGGAGAAAGTAAACATAAGAGAGTTATTATTACTAATTTCACTGTTGAAGAATAACTTAAATATATTATTGTGAGATACTAAAATGAAAAAAGAAGGAATAGCTGTAATGAGATTAGAAACAGCATGAGGGAGTGGAATGTCCCTCCTCCTAATTTCTCCCCTGCCCTCCTCTCACTCTCAGGCTGAGTTTGATAAGTGTCTGCTTGAAACAGAAACACAAAAGAAGATTTTAAAAGGCACATCTCTGAGTTGTTTTATTTTCTTTTTATTTTATTTTATTTTATATGGAAAATTATGTGATTTGACAATAATCTTAGATACAATGATATGAAGGAGAGTTTCAAACAACTTTCCTTATTATGATTAAAATTTGTATATATTCAGAGGGCAATCTAAAGTTAAGGGTTTATTCTAAAGACAAGAGATTCAGTTCAAAGTTGATCTGACACACTTATGTAGGTTCAAAACAATCTAGAGACTATTATTGACTTAAGGTGATGTTTTTAAATTAAGCTTCATAGAAGCTTGACAGAGGCTACCTTTATCTTGTTTTGTTCTGATGTTAGTTCCCACCGTGATATATGGTTTTTTGTGATGTTTGCTAAAGTAGCAGAAATACAACCTGAATGGAAATTAGTGATCTGTAGATGAGTTCAGTTTTAGCATTGTTATTTCACTTTTAATTTGGACAATTTTAATAGATTGTTGAATTTTGAATAATGCTTTTTGAATTTAACCATTTTTGAACTGTCTCCATATTTAAGCAGTGGTAGATGGTTCCACTGGCTGTGACGGTTCTCAGGTGATACTCCCTGAAAAGAAAATATCTCTCTACTGATACCAAATTATTAAGGATTGGCTAATAGGACTGAGTGGTATCGAGACCAGTGGCAAGAGGTGATGACCCAATGACAGGTAAGACTCTCCAATGTAAAAAAGGGGGGCAAGCTAAGGCAGGGCATCACCACCCTGGAAACCTGCCTAAGAAGGTTTGATATGGGTTTAAGGAAGTGGATGAATGCTCTTAGGTCAGAAGCATCAAAAGGGAGGTCTAGTAGAGATCTACCCAAAAATTGTGAGTTCCACTCAGCCCGACTGCATTTTAATAACCGCTTTACTAAAACAACTTATCTCAATGTTAAATACCAAGCATTCTGTCACTGTGCCATCAGGGGATTATACCCTGTGTAGAAGATTATTTATAGATTGGTTTTAGGGGTAAAGTTTTGAGAACCATTGCAGACAAAGGAGTGCCTGACTCATTAAAGTAGTATTAAACAAACTTGGGAATGTTTGTATGATAATTAATTTAGATTGGAAGATGATTTATTACTTTTACTTATGCTTTTATTGAACTCATGTACATTTTAATAGTAATGAAGAATGAAAAAAAAAAACATGGTGGTGACTAAAGATTAAGATTGTTTGTTTCTTTATAACAATCAAAATGGAATTGTTTAAGAAATAGGAGTGCATGGTTGGCTAAAATTGGTATAATGATTGAAACAACAATTCTTGTGAGAGGAATAATATTCTGTTGTTTGTTACCATTGATCAAATCATTCTTGATCCGAGCTATAACAAAACAGATAACACTGATCAATGTGAATGGTCCAGGGCAATACTATGACAATTACCCTGGATGGACAGAAAGACCAAATTGGGAGGAAATTGTAGGAGGAGATGAATGATGCGTTACATATTTAATCATTCTTTTATTGATTTAATACTCTGATTAAATCTGATGCAGTCTGAAACTATGGAAAACAGCTTAGCTTGCAGTTTCTCTCTGTGTAAGCCTTTCTGTGTCAAGGGAAAATTAGTTGAAGTGATACAGACAGTGAAGAGACCTTGGGAAACAGGAGGAGACATTATCTGGATGCAGAACAATTCACATTGGTTAGGAGCAGAGGAAGTGCCTGTAAAACCATTAAACAGAAAACAAATAAATGCTATTCTGAAATATCTGAGAAAGACCAATAAAATACTTTAGGAATTGTGACAAGTCCTCAACCCAGCAAAAGCCCAGGGGAAGTCAGGGGTCAGATACTTTTAGTGATCCTCGTCTGACCAGCCTGGTGAAGACAAGTTAAGGATAGATACGAGCTGGGGTTATAGAGGTACACTGAAATATGATATGCACTTTGATAATAAAAGTTAAGCAACAATGACATCAACACCAATAGAACAGATGTGCTCAATGTATCCAATATGTAAAGACACAATAAGGGAGCTGTCTAAAAAATGGGAAAAAAGAACAAAGAGCTAAAACACAAAATGGCCAGCAGAGGGAGCATTTGATGTGGCTATGTGAAGAGAAATGGAAGTGTTGATCAAAAATGACAAAGCCAAAAACAAGAAGAAAAAAAAATGGAAGATAAGAGAGAAAAAGAAGTATTGCAGTTGTTTAAAAATCATGGAATACAATTAATAAAAGCTGAGAGACAGGCAAAAAGACCAGTAGATGATAAAAATGAAAAAACAGAGAGACCACCTCCATATGACCTTATACGTGAATAAGGGAAGTCAGGCAAAAGATCTAGGACCAATAATGAAAAGAGTGGAAAAAAAAGTGGGAAGCCACAGAAAATCCTTTAATCTTTGAATCAGCAGATAAAACATACCTAAAAATTCTGTTACACTGCTATGGGAGGCTTTCCAAGGGTGGTGGTGACTACTAAAGAAAAAGAAAAATTAGATTCGAAAACAGTTGAACTAATGTCAGAAATGGAAAAACATGTGCCTGCTGAACTGTGGTCTCAACATGATACAGACGTAGGTTTATTAAAATCTGCTAATCCAATTAGAATTAAACTTAGACCAGGAGTAAAACTACCAAGAAAACAACAATATCTGATAAAACAGGAAGCTGTAGAAGGAATTAAAAAGACAATTGAGGGATTGAATAAGGCAGGAGTATTAATTGAAACAATAAGTTATTGCAAGCCCATATTGACAGTTGCTAAGGCAGATAAATCAAAATGGTGCTTAGTACATGATTTGAGAGCAGTTAATGAGGTAACGGAAGACTGGCCTGCAGAAGTTCCAAATCCACATACGCTGTTGACTAATGTTCCTCCTGCTGCCAATTATTTTACTGTTATTGACCTGTGCTCTGCTTTTTTCAGCATCCCTTTAGCAGAGGAAAGTAGACACCTTTTTGCATTCACCTATCAAGGTAAACAATATATATACACCAGAATGCCCCAGGGATTTAAACATTCACCACATGTGTTCAATCAAGTTTTGAAAGCTGATTTGGAAGATCTTAGATTGGATAGCACATTGATACAAAATGTAGATGATCTGTTAATTTGTTCAACAACATTAGAGCAATGCAACCTGAAGGAGGTCATAAGGTTTCAAAAGAGAAACTTCAATACTGCCTACCACAGGTTGAATACTTAAGACGAATACTTAAAATTAAAGCTATATCACCAAGCCAATTGGAAGGTATAAGCAAAGCACCCCAACCACAAACAGTGGGAAAAATGATGACTTTTTTGGGCATGACAGGTTTTAGTGCTGATTGGATAGAAAATTATGCTATTTAAACAGCTCCCTTAAGAGCACTGATGAAACAGACAGGGCATCAAAATCTCCGAGTTCGACTAACATGGGATACGGATGCATTGATAGCCTTCGAATCATTGAAAAAAGAGCATCAGACAGCTCCAGCGTTAGCAACCCCAGACTGTGCCAAACCATTTAATTTGTATGTAGCAGATGGATATGCGTCAGCAGTCTTAATGCAGGAGACCTGTAGTGGAAGAAAAAAGCAACCAATAGCTTATTATAGCACCAAATTGGACAATGTAGCAAAAGGCTACCCGCCATGCTTTGAGAGACTAATCAGAGATTACATCTGCTCTGTGCTGCCTCCATCACTGGACCCATTGCAGTTTGCTTACCGCAACAACCGCTCCACTGATGATGCCATTGCATCTACAGTACACACTGCTCTCTCCCACTAGGAAAAAAGGAACACTTATGTGAGAATGCTGTTTGTAGACTACAGCTCAGCATTCAACACCACAGTGCCCTCCAAGCTTGATGAGAAACTCTGGGCTCTGGGCTCTGGGATTAAACAGCTCGCTGTGCAGCTGGATCCTGGACTTCCTGTCAAGCAGATGCCAGGTGGTTAGAATGGGTAGTAACATCTCCTCATCACTGACCCTCAACACTGGAGCCCCGCAGGGCTGTGTTCTTAGCCCACTCCTGTATTCCCTGTACACACATGACTGTGTGGCAACATAGCTCCAATGCCATCAAGTTTGCTGATGATACGACGGTGGTAGGTCTGATCACTGACAATGATGAAACAACCTACAGAGAGGAGATGCACACTCTGACACGCTGGTGTCAGGAGCACAGCCTCTCCCTCAACATCAATAAGACAAAGGAACTTGTGGTGGACTTCAGGAGAAGAGAAAGAAAACACAGCCCCATCACCATCAATGGAGCACCAGTGGAGAGAGTCAGCAGCTTCAAGTTCCTGGGTGTCCACATCACTGAGGAACTCACATGGTCCATCCACACTGAGGCAGTTGTGAAGAAGGCTCATCAGCACCTCTTCTTCCTGAGACGGCTGAGGAAATTTGGAATGAACCGCCACATACTCACATGGTTCTGCGCCAGCACTGTAGAGAGCATCCTGACTGGCTACATCTCCGCCTGGTACGGAAATAGCACCGCTCACAGCCACAAAGCCCTGCAAAGGGTGGTGTGAACTGCCAGACACATCATCGGAGGTGAGCTTCCCTCCCTCCAGGACATATACACCAGGCGGTGTGTGAAAAAAGCTCGGAGGATCATCAGAGACTCCAGCCAACCGAGCCATGGACTGCTCTCACTGCTACCATCAGGCAGGCGGTATTGCAGCATCAGGACCTGCACCAGCTGACTTCATGACAGCTTCTTCCCCCAAGCAATCAGACTTTTGAAATCTTGATCTCTCACGATCAATATACATCAGCACTGCACTTTATTAATCTTATTGTCTCACACTGGACTGTCATAAATTATATTCTCTTAACAACACACTGGCAACTGACTATCAACCGACAGCCTGAATGTCAATACAGTACAATACAACCTACTGTACATTTTATATATACTATATATACTATTTTTTTATTGTATTCTATATTGTGTGTATTGTATAATGTACATTGTATGTTATTATTTGTATATTGTGTTGTGTATAATTATGTGTATATTAGATTTTAAATTGTGTTGTGTAAATTTGATGTTTATTGTAGATTGGTGTAGGGCTTTACTGGTTGTTTAGATCAGTGTTACTATCAGAAATAATTAATAATTATTTCTGTAGTTATTAATCAATATTTAAATTAATTAATTGGATCTAACTCAAAACCTCATATGGGACTCCAGTAAATGTAGTGTGCTACGTTTAGGAGCAAGTTTGGTCATTAGCAATAATTAATAATTATCAAAGATAATTATTAATTATTAAAATCAATAGAACATTGATGAGAATCAATGTTAGCTTTTTTTAATCCTTTAAAATCAACACTTATCAAAGATAATCGTTAATTGTTAACATCGATGAAACATTAAAATTAACACTAGCTTATTGATCATTCAAATTCAATCAAAGATAATTATCAATTATCAAAAATCAATAGAATATTAATAAGGATTAACATTGACGGGGCACCACCCTGAAATCAGGGACTAATAACCGAATAGTAAAACAGTCTCAATATTAGATTGTTTTCTTAGGAAAATCGACATCCAAAGAATATCGATTTTCGGGAAAAAAAAACAATGAATGAAGGTTTGAATCCGAGCACTGACATCCCGTCAGCATGACACAGGCGTATGCAAAACAAACCAAAACACTTCTCTTTGTAATATAAACAAAGTTTATTTATGCAGTAATATCAATTAATAATTAATACAATGCAGTCAATAAACTTCCGACTTACAACTACAAACTAAACAGTGATATGATTAGATATGGAAATAAAAATAATTCTATAACACAAGGTGTGTGTGTGACAGTGTGTGTGTGTGTGTGTGTCAGTGTGTGTGTCAGTGTGGTTAGTGAGAGAGAGAGAGAGAGAGAGAGAGAGATGATTAAGTGACAGCCCGAAAGCTGATTTCGCGATAGCTGGAGATAAAGCAGCCGTGTTCATCACTCAGAGACGAGCGGGCTCGTAAAAGTCCCTTGTTATTTGACTCTTTAATGGATGAACTCAGTTGCTGTCTCACCCGCGATGGCGAAAATGCACAACAGTCCAATTTGGTTGGACCACAATACAGCAAAACAAAATCGTGATAATTAATACCCCGAGTATTAATAATGAGCGGACATGGCGGTCCGTAAACTGTACAAGCAAAAACCTTGAAACACAAGAATAGCACACTATAATATTCTATCTCTGCCCAACGTAAACCTCTTACTTGAATCGCATGTGGACACAGGTAGAATGTGTTTTCCTCCGTCCTTTAACTTTGACCCGGTTCCTTGAGGCTCGGGTGATGATGGGGGCCGTTTCCTTGCGCTGTCGGCGGGCGGTACGGCTGTTGATTCTCGGCGGGCTGGCGGAGAACTAAGAAATGTCGACTTGATTGAAGATGGAAGAGAAATCTTTAATCTCTTCACTTCTGTAGGCCAACGGATGAAGATGCGAATTGCTCGGCGGTCTCCTTCGGATCCGTTAGAGTGTTCGGTTGAACACAGAGTAATCTCAACTCGTCCAGCGAGATGGAGATTGTATGGCTACAGTTTCAAGTCGGACATTACTTCCTTATGCCACGAGGCTGCACCGGAGAGCAGCAAAAAGCTACGTCCGTATTCGGTGAACTAAGTCGCTGGAAGCCACTTTGGAAGCATTTCAGAATTATTTGAAGTCCTGATGATGTCATGTTTGAGGGACGTTCTGTTGTGTGCCTCATCCAATAGGAGTTGAGCGCTCGATCCTTTAGTGAGCAAGGCTTCATGGATTTGTAGTCTGTTTTGGACTCCCTTTGTTTGATTTTGGCGCGATTTTTATCAGTAAAATTTACGACTAAGAAGGAGGGGGCTTTAGGAATGTTTTTATGACTGTTAGGCCTGCCTTTGTCTTCTATCTGAATACATGAGGCCCAACATTGGTATATGTCTCATCACTGTCACGACTGCTATGTTGCTCGGAACTGCACCCAAGAATTTCACACACTATTGCACTTGTGAATATGGTTGTGTGACAATAAAAGTGATTTTATTTTATTTGATGCTATCAAGGACTTGCAGCAGTGTATTTTGCTTATGATAAAGCTTCCACTGTGACAATGGGCTATCCAGAGATAATTTATACTCATCACAAAATAACAGAGTTATTAGAGCAAGGTAGATTTGTTTTAACGCAAGCCAGGTGTTTGACATATTCAACACTGTTAACTTATCCAGATATTTCCATAAAACGATGTACAACAATAAATCCAGCCAATTTCATTCCTCTAGAAGGGGAGGGAATACCTCATGGATGCGTGATAGACTCTCTAGCTTTTACTCATTTAACACCAATCATAGAGGCAGAGGCAGATTATTTTGTGGATGGTCATGTTTCAGAGATCATCTAGGAAATCATGCCGGGTATGCTGTTGTCAAAAGAGATGACAAAATTTTTGTTCCAATTGTGATGAAGCATTGTGAGCAGCCATGCTCAGCACAATTGGCTGAATTGAAAGCACTGACTGAGGCTTGTCTCTTAGCTAAAAATCAAACTGTTAATATTTATACAGATTCCACATATGCACATGGAGTATGCCATTAATTTGGAGCAGTTTGGAAACAAAGAGGGTTCAAAAAGACTGATGGGACACCAATTCAGCATGGTGACCAAATAATCAAGCTCATTTCAGCCATGATGTATCCAAAGAAATTGGCTATCATCAAATGTCAAGCCCATAAATAAGGCAATTTTGTTATTCAAGGAAATAATGCTGCAGACTTACATGCCAAAAAGGCCTCAGGATGCCAAATAGCAGTAATGGCAACTGTATCAGTTTTGCTTCAGCCTCAACCACAATTAGATGACATTGCACGAATGCAACATCAAGCTGGCCCTTATGAACATGGGGTATGGCAACAAAGAGGTGCGAGCAGAGATGTAAATGGCATATGGTGATCTCATGAAGGACATCTGATTGCACCAACAGCACTCCTTACTATTTTAATCTCAGATGCACATGGTTTTGACCATTGCGCAAGGGGGGAGGTAATTAGGAAAATAAAAAGACAGGGATATTGGTCCCCATATCTACAGGCCATAGTAGATTAATTTTTGGCTGAATGTGAAATTTGTGCCCAAAACAATGTCAGAAAGGGTACATCGGCACCAATAGGTCACATACCAGTCCCTGAAAGACCATTTAAACATCTGGTAATGGACTACAGTGCATCCGGAAAGTATTCACAGCGCTTCACTTTTTCCACATTTTGTTATGTTACAGCCTTATTCCAAAATGGATTAAATTCATTATTTTCCTCAAAATTCTACAAACAACACCCCATAATGACAATGTGAAAGAAGTTTGTTTGAAATCTTTGCAAATGTATTAAAAAATAAATAAATTTAAAAAAAATCACATGTACATAAGTATTCACAGCCTTTGCCATGACGCTCAAAATTGAGCTCAGGTGCATCCTGTTTCCACTGATCATCCTTGAGATGTTTCTACAACTTGATTGGAGTCCACCTGTGGTAAATTCAGTTGATTGGACATGATTTGAAAAGGCACACACCTGTCTATATAAGGTCCCACAGTTAACAGTGTATGTCGGAGCACAAACCAAGCCATGAAGTCCAAGGAATTGTCTGTAGACCTCCGAGACAGGATTGTATCGAGGCACAGATCTGGGGAAGGGTACAGAAAAATTTCTGCAGCATTGAAGGTCCCAATGAGCACAGTGGCCTCCATCATCCATAAATAGAAGAAGTTTGGAACCACCAGGACTCTTACTAGAGCTGGCCGCCTGGCCAAACTGAACGATCGGGGGAGAAGGGCCTTAGTCAGGGAGGTGACCAAGAACCTGATGGTCACTCTGACAGAGCTCCAGCATTTCTCTGTGGAGAGAGGAGAAACTTCCAGAAGAACAACCATCTCTGCAGCACTCCACCAATCAGGCCTGTATGGTAGAGTGGCCAGATGGAAGCCACTCCTCAGTAAAAGGCACATGACAGCCCACCTGGAGTTTGCCAAAAGGCACCTGAAGGACTCTCAGACCAAACAAAGAAACAAAGATTGAACTCTTTGGCCTGAATGGAAAGCGTCATGTCTGGAGGAAACCAGGCACCGCTCATCACCTGGCCAATACCATCCCTACAGTGAAGCATGGTGGTGGCAGTATCATGCTGTGGGGATGTTTCTCAGTGGCAGGAACTGGGAGACTAGTCAGGATCGAGGGAAAGATGAATGCAGCAATGTACAGAGACATCCTTGATGAAAACCTGCTCCAGAGCACTCTGGACCTCAGACTGGGGCGAAGGTTCATCTTCCAACAGGACAATGACCCTAAGCACACAGCCAAGATAACAAAGGAGTGGCTCCGGGACAACTCTGTGAATGTCCTTGAGTGGCCCAGCCAGAGCCCAGACTTGAACCCGATTGAACATCTCTGGAGAGATCTGAAAATGGCTGTGCACCGACACTCCCCATCCAACCTGATGGAGCTTGAGAGGTCCTGCAAAGAAGAATGGGAGAAACTGCCCAAAAATAGGTGTGCCAAGCTTATAGCATCATACTCAAAAAGACTTGAGGCTGTAATTGGTGCCAAAGGTGCTTGAACAAAATATTGAGCAAAGGCTGTGAATACTTATGTACATGTGATTTCTTTCATTTTTTTATTTTTAATAAATTTGCAAAGATTTCAAACAAACTTTTTTCATGTTGTCATTATGGGGTATTGTTTGTAGAATTTTGAGGAAAATAATGAATTTAATCCATTTTGGAATAAGGCTGTGACATAACAAGATGTTGAAAAAGTGAAGCGCTGTGAATACTTTCCGGATGCACTGTATGTGGACATGGCAAAATCAATAAGAGGAAAAAGATACATGTTGGTGATAATAGACAGATTCAGCAGATGGGTAGAGGCAGTACCATCAGCAGACCAGGGAGCTCAAACTATGATAACATTTTTGACCAAAGAGGTAATTCCAAGATTTGGCATACCATCTCAAATAGAAGCTACAAGGTGTGTGGGCAAACTCAGGGGAAACTGCCTTATAAATTGTGAGAACCAGACTCTAGTCTCCCCTGTAATAAAAATATATGAGGAACAAACAGAAGCCATAGCAGATTACTTTTGGATTTGTGGAGGAAGACAGTTCAGAGCTATATTACCTAAAAATTGGAAAGGACTATGTACTAGAGTAAGACTAGTGCAAGAACTAACCATGTTAACATGGGACCCCCAAGAATCTGAAACCCAGACTGAACCAAGAAAATTTGTTCCAAACAAACGCAGAGTAAAGAGAGCATACAAACCAGACCCTAATGTTTATTTAGATGCAATCGGTCAACCAAGAGGAATACCACAAGAATTTAAGGCCAGAGATGAAATAAAATCAGGCTTTGTGTCTATATTTGTATGGATACTGGTTAATAAAAATACAGAATGGATTAATTACATTTACTACAATCAGCAAAGATTCATTAATTACATTGATGATGCATTGAAGGCCTTAGGAGAACAACTAGAACCTATAAGTTAAATGGCATGGTTAGAAATTGGTTTGACAACCTATTTGGTCCTGGGGATAATGGCTTACTAAAGTGGGAGTAATAATAGCCATAGCTGTTGTTGTTTTGTTGTGTTGTGCCTCTTCTCAGATCAATGCTGGCCAGAGCTGCAGTCAAACAGATGATCAATGTGACTGTAAAGTCATCTGGAATTGATACTGGGGCCACCATACGTACCATAGGCCCTGGTCTGAATGAGCTGGAAGAATTCTAGAAAAACCCTGGAAGTATACAAGAATGGTAGGGAAGGGGAGCCTTTTGTTTTGACTCTTTATTTTAAATTTTCTCTTGTTTTTGGATAGTAAGGGAGTCAGTATACTCACTGTATTTTCTTTTATACTATAATTAGGTCATACTTTAGAATGGATAGAGTAGGCAGGAAGTTAGAGGGTATTATGTTTATTGTTTTGGCATATACCCCTTCCTGAAGTGATTATTTTCTTTTAAATTATGTTTGTTGTTTTATCAAACCATGTGAATGAAAGGGAATGATGAAGGTCTGAAGCAGATCATTATCCGTGTTATGAGGTAATGTAACTAGGTAATGTAACCAGAATTAAAAATTAAAGAAGGTGTACTGTGATTATCTGCACTATATGTACGTTATAAATGTTTAAGATGTTCGAATCATCTCTGAAGGTACTATTAACTAAGTAAATTACTATAGAATGTGCATTTATGAACTCTAAAATCACTGAAAGTGCCACTAGAGGTTCAGAGAATTAAACATCACAAAGGCAGGATCGACGAGCACCTCAGTGCTCAGCAGCAAGAGCAAGATTCTACTGGTGGTTTAAAAACCGGTTTCTGCTCCAACACCACCAGATAGCACTCCAGGCTACTGGAAACGTCTGTGAGTTCCTCTGGCACCGTGGGATGTATCATATGCTGAATAATCTACTAATATTGTCTAATCACTATAGTATGTTAACCTAATGAATTAAGTTTAATCACTTATGTACTCTACATAATGCAGTGCCACCTTTGCATACACATATTCTTTATACAAGAATTTGATTACTGTTACCCTCCAGAAAAGTACTTAGCTAGGGAGCGATGAGATCTTTTACTTCCTTCTAGTCAAATGTGGAGGGAGATGTTTGGTCTTACTGCTCCTCTGGAGTGCAGTTCCATAAGAGCTGGCATTGTTAGAGGAATGTGTGACTTATATTGGTCACTTGAAAGAGATGAAGGAGACTGACTTGTGAGGATGCACTCTGGGAAAGGGCAATAGAAGGTGAGACTTTTTATAAGTCACAAAGGAGGGAATATATAGATTTTTAATAAAAATAAACTAAAAACACAGAAAAGAACTAACATAGAAAGCCTGGACTTTGTGTGACCCAGGAGAAGGCATATGAGGTTACTGAAAGTGCTGATGTTGCAAGAAACACTCATTAGCCATAAAATGCTGTATTTTACGAACGGCTTGGCATATCGTTACGAAACTCAGTATGTGTCTTTGGCACCATGCTCTGAAGGGACTCTAAAAGTTTCAGGACAGCGCCACCTTGTGGTCAAAAATTATAATGCTATTTCTAAAAATGCTAATAGCTATTGACTCCTTTTGCCTACTGTCATGAGACTGTTGATAGATTCCGTGGTTTATGCCGGGAACAATGATACCAATTATGTCATGATCAAACAAACTTCCTGTCCGCAATTTTTAAATGTCTTTTTCGAACTCCTCCTAGACTGTTTGTCCGATTTGTACGAAAATTGGCCTGCATCATCTAGAGGCACAATTTATTCACAGAATTTTGATAAACCGTACCATTTTCGAATTGCGCTTCAACAAATTCGATGAAGAACGTGCAAAATTGAACTTGAGGCTGTATCTCCGCAATGCTATAAGGGATTGGGACAAAACTTGGTACGTGTCATCAACAATAGGCCCTGAGGTTATCTGCTGTGTTTTGGTGCACTGCCCCCTACTGGTCAGGAGATAGCAAACTGATTTTTTTGGCTTATAACATTTGAACACTTTTGCCAAATAATAATGAAAATTGTCTCTTTAGATCAAGTGCTACATAATGAGTTGAACGATACCACATTTTCCTATGTCAGCCATTTTGGATGTCGGCCATTTTGAATTTAGTCATAAAATGCTGTCTTTTACGAACGACTTGGCGTATCGTTACGAAACTCAGTATGTGTTCGAAATTATAATGCTATTTCTAAAAATGCTAATAGCTATTGACTCATTTTGCCTACTGTCATGAGACTGGTCTTGATAGATTCAGTGGTTCATGCCGAGAACAATGATACCAATTATGTCAACCTGCCAAAATAAGTACATTCTGTATTTATTTGCACAAAATCTGATTTTTGCACAACACTACTGTTAAAGTTACATGCTCGGCTTCATTACACAGTGTTTGTTTACTGTTTACTTTTAGTATACTTTTGACTTTGAAAAAATTAAAAACTTCAAAAACAGTGTTAAAAACACGTAATGTACAAAATTTTGTATTTTTTGTACTTTTCAAAAATGTGAAAAAAGGAATGTTATTTTTTACTAATTAATGTGCAAAGACAAAAGCTGTTTACATTGATATTGTTCAAAATTTCAGTCATTGGACTAGAGAAAAAAAATAAGTAGAAATTAAGCCATTTGTTATTGGCAACTGTAAATTAAAATGTACTTCAATGTGAACAATTGTTAGTGTTAATAAAACATTTTAAAATTCTACAACAACTCTGCTGTTCCATACTATTAAACATGCATAAAAAATGTATAAATAATAAAAATTACTACTTGGCAAATTTACACAATATTTTGTGTATCTCAGCCCCACAATGACCAAACTACTGTAATACTGTAACAGCGCCACATAGTGGTCAACAGTTATAAAGAATTACATCACAATACACTAATTACAACATAGGCTGCAACTAACAGTAGTAGGACAAGCCTAATGCTGCATCCCAATTCACCTACTTATACTATGCCCTAAAATATGTACTGTTTTTCTGATGAAAAAGTAGATACTTTTGAGTGTGTATCAGAACAGTATGCAAGTTTTGGGACATACTAACACATCATAAAATTGCGTCTTGAAACCACAGACCACTCTGTCTAGTAACATACATCCTGTCATCAGTTAACATTCTTACATGCGCACTTCACATTTCATTTACACTGCTTAACAATTCTTCCTACCTTAATGTTTTATACATAGTATTCAACCATTAAACGTACGTGGCAATGAAGTTTTATAAAAACTATTTGTGATCAAGCACCATTCATCTCACACACATCCGCTGTTTTCAGCAGCTCATGCACATCCGCCATGTTTGTAGATTTTTTTAAACACGTTTGTAGTTCTGAATTGAAATATCACAAGTCCTACTCCACAGCGCAAGGGATTATGGGCAATATCATCTGTTAGTGTGTGCATGGATACACTTTGAAAATCTACCGGAAATAGTAGACCATCCGGGGGCTTTTGACATACTGTTTTCAACATACTATGCTTTGGGACACACTAATTCTAATTTATATATTATATAATATTTATATAATATATATATAAAATGTATTTGTATTATACAATTTATATATATTTAGGGTGGATAGTATGCAAATTGGGACGCAAGGTAAGTGACACAGTCAATGGTATTTTCTACAAGCCCGTGTTTCAGTGCACTGCCCCCTACTGGTCAGGAGATAGAAAAATGGCTATTTTGGCTTATAACTCTTGAACGCTTTCCTGCATGATAACCATCATGCCCAGATACTACCTGAGCAGTTTCAGAACAGTGCCACACACTGGACAAAAATTCTAAGAATTTATTTATTCTATTTTTAGTTATTTTTTAAAATAAATGGGGTTTTTTTTATGATTGAAAGTTTACTTTTTCTAACTCCTCATACACTGTTCATCGGACTCTAACCAAAAACATGTCACAAAGCTTCTTTTGCCACTCATGGTTCTGATAATTGGCTTGACCCCGGTATTGCTGCTTGCAGCTATATTTATTATTATTATTATTTTTGATTTTATTTTTAACGCATTCACCCATTTATAAGGCATTCATCATGTTTGAAAGCTCAAGAAACTTGGCACACACATCGGACCTGCGTAAAATAAAAAAGTTATGTAGTGTTTAGGCTTGGGTGTGGTCGAGGAGTTCTACAGCACCTCCAAATGCAGGCAATTGTTGGGATGAAGTTGCTCAGATGTGCACAAGACTTGATATGGTTACTGATCTCATCATGTGGCCAGTGGACTCCATAGCACCCCCTAACATTTTGAGTGAGTTTATCGCTGTGGTTGCCACAGAGTTTGTCTGATATTCACAAGTTTTGGTGAGGACATTGTTCCCACCATAACAGACATATTTCCCATTGTCTAACCCTAACTCTAACCCCAACCCTAATATTCAAAATATTTGTTTGAAATTTCAGCGCAATGTTTGAGATCATGTTATGTGCCGTTCACATGCTTGAATGCATTTGTTGTTGCACTAAAATTACATGCAGCGCCACAAAAACGCAAAAGGTATGTGTCTCGACTCGAGACAATTAACAGTTTAGGTTCTTTTTAACTTGACATGGCGTCAAAAACACGAACAAGCTGTCAAAGACATCTATTTAGTGCATGTTTACATTGAAATCATTTTTAACTTGTGCAATAGTAGTATATTTAGATGACATTTTCTTGTACACATGATCAATCAATGTTCCATTTTCAGTGGTAGGTTCTTTGACACACTAAACATAGCCTAGGTTTGCCATCAATGTAGACATTGCGTGTGTTTTCAATTCATCATGGTTCCAATCACCAATTAAAAAGATATTATCTGACATATTGTTTAATGTATTGCAGAGTTTGGTAATATATTTTTGAAACAAAGATGAGCGATATTGTGGTGGCCTGTAAATAACAACTATGATTATATCAAGTTTGTTGAGTTGACATATTATGCACTCTCTTTTAACATTGGAAATGTCCAAAATATTGTAATCATTATTAGTTCTATAGTATATGCCAACATCACCACGTTTTTTGTGTCGAATTGAGTTTAATAGAGGGTTGTCTGTACTGCAAGCAAAACAATGTGGAGCACTGTGAAAGTGGTAGCCTTCAATGCAAGTGGATTCACTTGATATGTTTGCAGGCAGCCATGTCTCTGTTACAGCTATAATTATAGGATTGGATTGAAGCCATTAAATCTAGCAAATGGCAGTGTAAAGCCTGAACATTCATTAGGAAAATTTAAAAAGATTTGTTGGTGTTATGTGGTGAAATATTATAAAGTTCAAACTGTGGCATTATGTTGATACATTCTTGGATGTTATTTTTGCAAAAAAAAAAATGGCTTTATCAGTAAAATCTTTAGTGATCAGTCCACTTAAAGTCTTGACTCGACTTAAAGTAACATATGCCTGTCCAGCTGCAAAAATCTTTTTTAGTGATATGACTGCTTCATTGACAGTTAATCCTTGCACTTTGTGTACAGTGCAAGCACATGCCAACTTTAATGGGATCTGCTTATGCAACCCACCCTTGCTGTTAATTCGCTCTTCCTCTAAATTACTTGGAGTGGAATTCATGATGTTTCTATGTGGTGGTATACACTTTCTAGTGGTATTCCCAATTTTATCATCATCAAACTAAACAAATACTACATTCACAATTGTGTTTTTTGTATTAAGGGCCATGTCTGTTACAGTATCACAGACACCATTTACAAGCCCATCAGTGATGTCAATATTCTTAATTAACATGGCTCATGCACCTTTACCTAATAGAAAAGTTTCCGGTAAACAGGAATTAAATACTTTGGAAAAGTGTCCCTTTTTAAGTTGCATTTGTACAGTTTGTTGATTTTTCTCAAACTCCTGAGCCTATACACAAATGTGGTCTGGGCAATATGCAATTATCTGTTTGATGCTATGCTCTTCCACTTGCATATTTGTTGGGAAAATGTGTAAAGCGAAAGAGGTTTGTCCAATTTCCCTACTTTTGAGCATATTTAATTCATTAAGTGTTAGTGGTGAACTCTTGCTACGTGTACGCAATCTAATCAATATTTCTGCAAAAGCTGAGTCTTTTTGTCTAAAAATGATTGTTAATTCTGACAGTGCAAATGTGCTGTTCCACAAATCCAGTGGAGCATTTTGCAGATACAATGGTTTTCCTCTCACAGGTGGCAATTGGAAAAAAATCTCCCACAGCAATTATGCTAACTTTACCAAATGGAGAGTAGTCACCTGTCTGCTTTATTTGTCTAAGCCTACCATGGACATAGGCTAGTAGGCTGTGGTTTACCATAGAAATTTCATCTATAATAAGTATATGCAAGTCACTAAATACCACACACATTGTATATACTTTTCCTTCTCCTAAAGGTGTGTAAGGCAATTTTACATCTGTCCCGATTGAAAATGTACTATGCATGGTCTTGGCACCCAAGTTGAATGCAGCAATTCCAGTAGGTGCTGTCAATAGAACAGAAACTTTGTCTGGTGCAGTTGCAATTTGGGATAATAATCTGGTCGCTTCATAATGAATAGCTCTGATTAAATGTGACTTTCCTGTTCCTGCACCTCCAGTAATAAATACATGGAATGGCTTTTTACCTCTAACTTTCTCTAAGCACCACTGTCTTACTTGATAGAAAATATCTTTTTGTTTGGAGTTCAGAGACCTAAGTAGATTGAGAGCATCTGATCTATACAAGATATTCAAACTAGATTCAAATCGATTTGATTTTGAATGGATAGATCAGGAATTATATCAATATGCTCATCAAGTTCTTTTGATGAATCTCTAATTTCTTGTTGACATTCCAAGCGCTCTGACTCCTGCTCAGGACACATCTCACATGCTTGCCAGTTTGCCCTGGCTACATTTTGCAAGGGCCCTACGTCCCCCTGTGACAGGGGGACCCCTTGTTAAGGCCTGAGCACCGCAGGTGCTAAAGCCCTATTGTTTTTGAAATGTTTTTTCTCAATTACTATTATTATTAGGGCCCAAGCACTGAAAGTGCGGAGCCCTATTGTTCTTCTAAGGATTATTATTATATATTTTTTTCTTCTTCTTTTCAAGGTTTTTGGTACTTTTGGGGTACATAACATGCGTGAAAACTCTTGAAAGTTTGCACACACATCAGAGTCGCTGGCCATTAGGGCATGGCAAAGTTACGGCACCACTTAGAACATGGGCATGTTCGGGGGGCTATGTAGCACATCCCTTTTGAGCTACAGTCACCAAACTTTGTACACATATAGATCTCATGAAGCCGGACAACTTTCACGCTGACAGTCATAAGCTCTGCCCAAAAGGAAGTTGGCCATTATGGACTGTTTGAAAAATGCATGCTCAGGAATTTGATATACTCCTCCCATGTATTTTATGTTACAGGTACCAAATGTGGGGACATCATGCCAAGACATTGACGATGCTAAATTGCGAAGGGATTTTTGATATATCGAACGGTGCTGCCATGGCGACGCGATAAAATAATGTCAAAAAATTGGAAATGTCTCATATGTTGTGAGTGGCAATTACAAGAAATGTCCAATAGAGGGCATCCAAGCTCCATGAATAATCTCCATGAATAATTCCCAAAATAACACAGATGATATTTCGTGTGGTGTCTAAAAGGGATCCCTCTTTCGTACGTTATGTATATGAAGTATGTGTAACTACGTTCTTCAGTTAATTATATTTCTCATTTCATGTGTTAAACATCTCCCGTTCTTGAGATGGAGTTTGATTCATTTGATCTGTGTATGTTTTGATTGCAGATCCTGCGCTGGAATGTGTTGTTTTGAATTTATGATAAATGTTTGTTCTGGCTGTTATCAATGTCATTTAGAGTCAGCAGTTTTTTCTGCAGCTCGCGCTCTTTTCCAGGAAATAGAAAAGCGAAATATGTCCCCCATGATTGCCTTCTCGGCTGTATTGTTTGTGTGTACATAGAGCGTGTGTTTTGTCTTTATCTCTCTCTCTCTCTTAATCGCTCTCAGGTGTGGGGTAACCAGGTGATCTGACTGTTAATGTGCAGCGCCGGCATGCAGTGTGTTTTCTTCCTATATAAATCGAGTGTTTCATGGCTCTGTTGTGCCATGGGGGTTCGTGAGCTGTGCCATCTTGGTCACCGGTGCTCTCGCGCAAATTCCCGGAGCGGATTTTCCTGCAATTTTATTTTTATTTTTTTATCTACGCAGTGTTGATATGTAGTAAACAAATGAAGTTTCGTCTTACCAGCGTATGTGGAAACATTTAAACCACGTGTGTGACAACTAACCCCGCGTTTGAACTCTTTTCCAGTAGAATCCCATAGAAAAATGCAAACAAATGTGTCCCCACTCATTATATACATCAACTGAGGTGCGGATGCAATCTTTGTTCATTAAAAAATATAGTTTTATATAGATGGATTAGAACCTTTAACCTCTTATGCAACGTGCCGCTCACGTGCTTGAATGCGTTTATTTTTGCACTAAAATTACACGCAGCGCCACAAAGAGCAAAACGTATGTGTCTCAACTCGAGATGTTTAACAGTTTAAGTTCTTTTTAAACTTGACATGGCATCTAAAAACACAAACAAGCCGTCAAAGACATCTATCTAGCGCACGTTTACATTTAATAATTTATAAAACAGCGCAGATGAACACATAAATGCGCTCATTGTGAACGGCCCCTCAGTGTAAGACTAGAACTCTGTAGAAAAGTTTGAACACACTTGCCTATTCTTTATTATTTGTTACTGCACATTTTCACTTCAAGCAAATTGGTAAGTTCTTTTTGCATTGTTATAGCAATATCAGGAGTTTTCTCAGTGTAAATTAGGCTGCTGGAGCATTCAGTGTCGGATCAAGTTTTGAAAAGTAACCCTGTACCCTGATGAAACAAAAATTATTGCAAACAAAATTGAAATCGCAAATATTATTAGAGAGCTTTTTCTTTGTATTAGAGCTCCTTGGTTCAGGCTTTCGTGCGTGGACATGTTTTTAAAATGTCAATTGGTATTATTAGTTGACTGCCACGTAATGTATGGTGGGCATACGGTGTCTTATTCATTGTGAAACTGTGTTTTCTTAATGGCATGAATCGCACTGAAGGCCTAGACAAGTTCCCTATCTGTCACTCACTTGACGTTGTGTCGATATAGTGACACTAGGGGTCGCCCTTGGGAGCCCCGAATGCCTCTGATCTTTGAAAAAAGGCCAGTGGGATTTGGCGAGTGGAATTTGCATACCACTCCCCCGGACATACGGGTATAAAAGGAGCAGGCTCCTTTTCATTCAGATTTTCTCTTCGGAGCCGAGCGGTTGTGTTCAGCGAGCTGAATTACTCTGCCGATCCATTCACCTCGAAAAGCTGTTGGATTTATGGCGCATTACAGTGGCTTCTCCCCCTCTTGCACTGGTGAAGTGCAGAGAATGCCCTTGGGCGCTTCAGCAGCTAAAAGAGTATATTCTTCCTACTGAAAGAGTATATTTTCCCTTCTAAAAGAGTGGCATTAACGGACAGCATCTTTATAAAGATGCCTCTCCGTTTGTGTGTATTTCCTGGTTGCGGTGGTTACCTCTCCGCTTCCGATGGCCACGATCGTGGTCTTATGTGCACGCGGAGACAGCGTTTGTGGATGGGTCATATTCACACTGCGAGAGCGTGACCATGGCAATGTTGCGGTCGCGGTTTTTCCTTCGTTAGAGGGAAAGACCACCCCAGCGGCTCCCTGCCTTGGTCCTTCTACCTACAGGTTTGAGGCCGCGTCAGTTAGCACTGGGGGCGATTTGGGGATCCCAATGGGAGCCACTCCGCCGGGTAACTCCCCACGGACTTCCCATTCCCCAGTACGCTCATTTGCCCCGCTGGGATGAGACCGCCGGCTCGTCTCAGGGCGAGTTCACAATCTCGTTTCGGCGCTCGCGAAGTGGATGAGCTCTTGATTGCAGCATCGGAGAGCGGTCTGTTCAGCCCTTGGACCGACCTGGCATTTCTACAGTGCGTCACGGTTAAGATGGAACCTTAAATCGTGCGTGGCTGGGGCGCCGTGTACAATGGGCATGCAGTTGCCGGTCCTTGGACTGGCCCGCAACTGCGCTGTCACATCAACTGCCTCGAGTTGCTAGCAGTATTGCTCACCCTGTGGAGGCTTTTGCCGTTGATCCAGGGCAAGTGTGCCCTCCGGGCAGGGTGTGGTCTCCGCGGTGTCTTCCCCTTGGGAGTAACACCCCCCCACGCAGACACTTATGGCCCCCAGTCGGTAAATGATTTCCACTCTTTTTGGGGAGAAAAAAAGAGGAGAAGAGGCCATGGCTGGGATAGCCTGTCCCCATTTTTTGGGCAGTCGACTTATCCCCGAAGTACAGGGTACCGTTTGACGCTCGTATGAGCGTTGGGGGAGGTTACATGATGGCCTGGTGCGCTGGCTATGAGGCACACAGTGGTCTGCCTGTCTCGCACTGCCAGAACACGTAACACAGTTCAGTCGTTGTGGCATTTTGTATAGGGACCCCTAGTGTCACTACATCAACACAACGTTGAGTGAGTGACCGATAGGGAACGTCCTGGTTACTTTCGTAACCTCTTGCCACAACACTGAACTATCCGCTGAAATGGCCGGGACCTTGTCACTACATCGACACAACATCTCGTTCCCTCCATCAGGGAATTTCAATACCCACAGCTTTCACTTAATTGTATGTTATTTTTGTGTGCATTTTGTTTTGTTTTTTTGGTTGCTAACTGCATATTCGGGGGGTGTGGTTGGCTATTGAAAATGTAACATTTTAATTTAATTCTACTCAAATGAATGAAATTACTTGAATAAAAATTCGTTCATTTTGCTGAACGAGACTCAAAGGTCCAAGTCAGTAATGATCCGTCTCTTCACCTTAAATACTCCCGCCTCCCCTCGCTGGAACGCGAGGCCGGTCTGGCGTGCAGGTGGACGTCATTCGCCACTTATCTTCCCGGCCTCACTCTGCTCAGACGCTGCTCGGCTCCGCCCTGCTCACCACAAAAGGCTATTTAAACAGTTGTGTATGAATAACGAATGCAGACTAAAAGTTAATGTGCTTCATTTATTTTGAAAGAGAACAGAGAAAAAAAAAATGCAACAATAAAAGAAACTGAGATCTATTGCCAAATAATTGCAACAAAATTACAAGACTCATTAAACTCTACCTAGACCAACTTAACACCTAATGCATTGAATTAAATTTGTTAATTTAATTTAAAGCCATTTTAGGGATATATAAAAATGGTAAATGACTTCATTACAATATAATCTTCAGATCTACATATTTTTTCAATAAATAATTATATTAAATTATAACAAAAATGTAAAATTAATCAGTTAGCAATAAAATAAAAAATTAACAATTAAAAATGAATATATATATATATATATATATATATATATATATATATATATATATATATATATATATATATATATATATATACACACATACACACACACATACACTGTGGTTGAGTTTGTGTGAGATATATATGGCAGACCTCTGCCTGTCCTATGGAGGGAGCGGGAGCCAGGTGAACAATCCACATAAGACTTTAATGCCACACATTTCAATGTACATCAAAACATAAACGTGCTTTTCTGCACAATAAACAAACATATTCAACAACACTCAACAGCCTTGCTGTCCAGCAGTCACTGTGGCACACAGTTCTGTGCGTCTGTCTCTCCCCGTGATGCTGTCTTCTCTCCTTAAATATTCCCGCCGGTCCTCCCTAGAATGCGAGACCGGTGTACAAACAGGTGGAAATCATTTACCACTTATCTTTCCGGCCTCGCTCTGCCCTGACACCGCTCGGCCATGCCCTGTTTGCAACAGTATAGATAGATAGTAGAGGTGTAACGCTTCTAATTTCTCAAGGTTCTGTTTGTATCACGGTTTTAGGGTCACTGTTTCGGTATGGTTCTGTATTTGTTATGTACAGAAAAAGAAATATTACTGCCAAACTCAAATTAAATATATTCTATTTGGTAACAGACACTTCCATGATATTTGCCCTCGCTACAAATCACTATGGTTTTACAGCAGTAAATGGTATTTGTAGTAAAATCATAGTAACCACAAAATTAACACAGTTACTGTCATGGTTACAATACTATAGTAAAATCAAGGTTACTATATGGAAATTACAGTTACTATTATAAAACAATGGTTAACCCTCTGGGGTCTGAGGGTGCTTTGGGCCCTGGAGAAGTTTTGACATGCCTTGACATTTGTGCTTTTTTCAGTTGCTTAAAAACATATTAATGGCTAAAGTCTGATAACACTGTATTCAGCACAAACTGGGCTACAATAATATGTGATGTACATGTTTGTATTTTTGAGAAAATAAGGTTTATGCGTGGTTTTTGAAAAAACAAAAAATTTTAAGTCACTGAAATAAGGCCATATATCACATACTAAACATTTGTTCACAAGACTTTTGAGAACTGGATCTTGTAGCCTGGAGTTTTTGCTATAAAATGATGTGAAACCATCCTGATCACTCATTCATACAAAACAATATAGTCATTTAACTTTTGTAAGACACTTTTAGTGTTAGAAAGGCCATATGCGAGGAGGCGTGGATGATCATGAATATTGATGTGATTCACACCTGAGGAGACAAAGACCCCTCCCCTGAGAGAGAATGAATGTGAGGAGACTTAATGATTGAATGCATTATCTGACTATACATTTTCTTTACATAAAGACTTTAGATCTGTAAGATTTTTTAATGCTCACCAAGGCTGCATTTATTTGATCCAAAATACAGCAAAAACAGTGATATTGTGAAATATTTTTACAATTTAAAATAACTGTTTTCTATTTGAATATATTGTCAAATGCAATTTATTCCTGTGATCAAAGCTGAATTTTCAGCATCATTACTGCAGTCTTCAGTGTCACATGATCTTCAGAAATCTTTTCTAAAACATTTCTAATATGGGCATATTTACAACACATTTTACACATTTACACCCGAACAGATATCTGCAAGCACAAGCTTCATTGATGATAATGAGGCAGCATAAACACTAGTTAAAATATAATCTAAACCTTCATATTACATATCATATTTACAGGTGCATCTCAATAAATTAGAATGTCGTGGAAAAGTTCATTTATTTCAGTAATTCAACTCAAATTGTGAAACTCGTGTATTAAATAAATTCAATGCACACAGACTGAAGTAGTTTAAGTCTTTGGTTCTTTTAATTGTGATGATTTTGGCTCACATTTAACAAAAACCCACCAATTCACTATCTCAAAAAATTAGAATATGGTGACATGCCAATCAGCTAATCAACTCAAAACACCTGCAAAAGTTTCCTGAGCCTTCAAAATGGTCTCTCAGTTTGGTTCACTAGGCTACACAATCATGGGGAAGACTGCTGATCTGACAGTTGTCCAGAAGACAATCACTGACACCCTTCACAAGGAGGGTAAGCCACAAACATTCATTGCCAAAGAAGCTGGCTGTTCACAGAGTGCTGTATCCAAGCATGTTAACAGAAAGTTGAGTGGAAGGAAAAAGTGTGGAAGAAAAAGATGCACAACCAACCAAGAGAACCGCAGCCTTATGATTGTCAAGCAAAATCGATTCAAGAATTTGGGTGAACTTCACAAGGAATGGACTGAGGCTGGGGTCAAGGCATCAAGAGCCACCACACACAGACATGTCAAGGAATTTGGCTACAATTGTCGTATTCCTCTTGTTAAGCCACTCCTGAACCACAGACAACGTCAGAGGCTTCTTACCTGGGCTAAGGAGAAGAAGAACTGGACTGTTGCCCAGTGTTCCAAAGTCCTCTTTTCAGATGAGAGCAAGTTTTGTATTTCATTTGGAAACCAAGGTCCTAGAGTCTGGAGGAAGGGTGGAGAAGCTCATAGCCCAAGTTGCTTGAAGTCCAGTGTTAAGTTTCCACAGTCTGTGATGATTTGGGGTGCAATGTCATCTGCTGGTGTTGGTCCATTGTGTTTTTTGAAAACCAAAGTCACTGCACCCATTTACCAAGAATTTTTGGAGCACTTCATGCTTCCTTCTGCTGACCAGCTTTTTAAAGATGCTGATTTCATTTTCCAGCAGGATTTGGCACCTGCCCACACTGCCAAAAGCACCAAAAGTTGGTTAAATGACCATGGTGTTGGTGTGCTTGACTGGCCAGCAAACTCACCAGACCTGAACCCCATAGAGAATCTATGGGGTATTGTCAAGAGGAAAATGAGAAACAAGAAACCAAAAAATGCAGATGAGCTGAAGGCCACTGTCAAAGAAACCTGGGCTTCCATACCACCTCAGCAGTGCCACAAACTGATCACCTCCATGCCACGCCGAATTGAGGCAGTAATTAAAGCAATAGGAGCCCCTACCAAGTATTGAGTACATATACAGTAATTGAACATACTTTCCAGAAGGCCAACAATTCACTAAAAATGTTTTTTTTATTGGTCTTATGATGTATTCTAATTTTTTGAGATAGTGAATTGGTGGGTTTTTGTTAAATGTGAGCCAAAATCATCACAATTAAAAGAACCAAAGACTTAAACTACTTCAGTCTGTGTGCATTGAATTTATTTAATACACGAGTTTCACAATTTGAGTTGAATTACTGAAATAAATGAACTTTTCCACGACATTCTAATTTATTGAGATGCACCTGTATATCATACAGCATATAATTGAAATGCCTGCTTTACAACACTTAAATGTAACTAAAACTTGTCTATTAGGACATATTTCAAATGTCAATACCCTGAATCCTGGCTGGCAAGTCTGGAAATAGTCCAACTAGTAACATATGTACATGTTTATGTAAAATAGCAGGTCAACTAATGTAAGTAAAGAATTACTCATCCGAAATTGTATCCTCGGCTGGATTAAATCACTCTTCAAACATCATCGGAGTCCCGCTCACCTTCTGAGGAAAATGTGAACTCTTCCTCACCTGTGTAGAGTGCCATCTTCCAAACGTGCAGGAAAGTGAATGAATCTGATGATGAACTTGATGTTTTTTAAGGTATTGTTGGGGGCGTTTACCATTTGCATTGATCACCTCAGCACATTATCGTATGAATAGCGCGCTCTGCTGGTGGGTGTGATCTCATTAGGGATAATTAGGTGAGCCAAGAGAAACTGTACATCGCTTTGTTTCATACAGATTACATTGCAGGAGAATATTTGTTTTAAATTTTAATTGTTTTATTTAAAAGTAGACATTTTAAGCTTTCTTTAGACATATGTTTCATGTTTGTGTGATAAGAATTTGCGGAGTTTCACTTCATTTTTGTGACGTGTTTCAGAAAGATGCTCACGGAGACAGAGACGGCTGAAAGCGCACCCTGTTTATTTTCTTTATTTTACAAAAGCTCAAGGTTTTGTTGTTATTGTGAGTGTACACAAATAAAAGTAGACCCTTTATAGTCTCTAATGATGTCTTACACTTATCTGTATGCCCAAAAATGACGGAGTATTTTAAGTTGTTTCCGCTGTTATGAGGAAAAAATCCAGCAGGACGTGCCGGTGCGTACGTCGAGCCCAGAGGGTTAATTGTATCAAAACTATTATTTCTGCCAAGAAAACAATGGTGACAGCAGTCATTGTTACTTCAGTCATGGCTACTACAGTATTATTGAATAAAACCATAGTTAATTTTTGTTAGGTGTCCTTAACTAACAAAAAATTCTCTAATTACTAACTCAACATTTAACTTAATACATGCATTTATGCATCAACATAATGTGCATTTCATATTCAACTCAACATATATTCAGAAGTTGTACATCACTATGTACAAAAATGTATGCTAGAAGAAATGTCGTAATGCAACATGAGTGTTTCAATCATATGTGGAAATCCCAATCTTCATCATAGGAATGGTGGCATATATCTAATACACATTGCATGTTTAGGGTCCAAGTTTACATTAATGTTGAGTTGTTGCTGTGTCCATCATGCTTTGTTTTCTGAAAGCTACAGAGTGGAAATGGACCCATAGTGCTTGGGCCCGTCATCGCTGCTCGCAGCTATATTTATTATTATTATTATTAATTTTATTTTTAACGCATTCACCCATTTATAAGGGATTCATCATGCTTGAAAATTCAAGAAACTTGGCACACACATCAGACCTGCGTAAAATAAAAAAGTTATGTAGTGTTTAGGCTTGGGTGTGGTCGAGGAGATTTACAGCGCCTCCAAACGCAGGCAATGGTTGGGATGAAGTTGCTCAGATGTGCACAAGACTTGGTATGGTTACTGCTTTCATCATGTTAGACAAAGTTCACTTGGTTGTATTTGACTCCGCCCAACAGGAAGTCAGCTATGTTGGATGGAATGTGGGATTTTCACATTTTCCCACGGTGTTTTGAGGGGCTTACGATGGCTGAAAACATATGAAAGTTGACATATACATTTGTCTTAGGACATCTTTTGATTTGATATTGCAATTCAGCATAGACGTGCCTCATCGGTTCCACAGCTCCCCCTAGTTCGTAAATGCTTATCACTTTTTTCAAAACTCTTGAAACTTGGCACACCCGTCAAAGTTTTGCAAGATTTTAGAATTCTTTCGTCATTTGTCTTGGGTGTGGCCAGTGGACTTCATAGCATCCCCAACATTTTAAATGAGTTTATCCCTGTGGTCGCCACAGAGTTTATCTGATATTCACAAGTTTTGGTGAGGACATTGAGAGACATATTTCCCCATTGGCTTGTATTAGCTCTGCCCAAGTTTGGTTTGTTTGAAAAATGCATGTTCTGGAATTCGAAACACTTCTCCTAGGGATTTCACGTTACAGGTACCAAATGTGCGCAACATCATACCAAGACATTGACGATGCTAAATTGCAAAAGGATTTTTGATATATCGAACGGTGTTGCCATGGCGACGCGATAAAATAATGTCAAAAAATTGGAAATGTCTCATATCTTCTGCATGCATGGCGTGATTTACAACAAAATTGAGCCAAATGTTTGTTCTTGGAGGCTGATCACATTGATTTGGCTATTGTGGGTCACTGTCATAGTGCCACCAACTGGCGGAAGGAAGTATGTCACTTTTAACAGACTTGGAAATATCCCTCTTATTTTTTACCTGAATTGCTTCAAAACATTTTAGAATAAACACTCTCGTTTCAGGTCTGGTTCTACGGGGGTGCTTAAGCATCCTCAAACGAACCTTAGAGCACCCTCAATTGCAGACCAGGGCAAACTACTGCCCGCGGGTCGAATTATCATGAACGTTTTTAATTAGATCTTTCATTTATCTGGCTTTGGGACCTATCGCACATCCACAAGCTTGTAATATGCCCAGATAATAGATGAAACACTCCAAGCAGAGATTTATACTTGCACAAGTAGGAACTATTTAGCCTTTTGTCATACTTAATTTATGCAATCTAGCAACCTTGCATGCGAGTGCGTGCTCTCTCTCCTCTTCGAAAAATAAATAAATAAAATACTTAGCCCTCAATAGTGCAATATTATGCTCAAAGAAAAGTGTGATGCAGCAAATCCATGTCCATTCGTGAGGCTGCATGTGCTGTTTAGTGCCAAGTCTGTGAGCAAACTTTTTCAGTGATGAACTTTAGCAAAATCCCAATAGATCTTTGCATCATTCACACACAGAAAGGATACGTGAGCAAAACCAAGTGAGAGGAATACTTTGTTCTTTGTGTTATTTGTGAAATTCTGACGCCCCTCACACCTGTATGCAAATGTTACTCTGGCAGTAATAATTTATCAGTGTCATGCAGCCTGTTTTATTCAGTTGTGTGCTCAATGGGATGCCATACTTTTTAAAATTTAAGGCTATAAAGTCTTAAATATCTTAAATAAATTACAAGAAGTCTTACATTTAGTTTGCTGAGGTCTTAAATTTTGGGCCGTGAATAGAGGACAGGCAAAAAACAGCAGAATCTGCGGTAGTCATAATCATCTCTCTCTCTCTCTCTCTCTCTCTCTCTCTCGTGCATTTAGCAGCTGACGCTTAAGTTTAGTGTGAGCGCGCACAGGGAAGCGAATTTTTACTGAATTTACGATGTTACACATACCTTCAGAAACCCATTAGTCAGAAATGCAAATGCCGTTATCATGCATCTCTGTAAGCGAGCGATACGCTAACACTGTCGCTTCTGCTTATAATCGACAAAGCTGTCAACATTGCAATTTGCAAGAGATCAATGTTGGAGCGTCTTTTGACGCCTTTCAGATCATGCCGCTTCCTTATTTCACATCACCTCTGACAAGAATTGTAAAGCTAACAGAACTACTCAGCTATAGGGTTACACCTGTTATATCCCTGTCATCTCTATCTCTCTAGGTCTGACATATACAGGTATTTTCTCTGCCATCTGAATCAGTCAATTAAAAAAATTAATTAATATACAAAACAATAATAATATAATTACATAAATATTATAATATTAATAATATACATATTATTAAAATTTATAATATTTAATATTTAGTATATAAAATAAACTATATAATTTTTAATATACATCATAACTAATGCAGCACATCATAATTTATCTTTCATAATTTAATCTTTTAACATTTTCTATATATATTGTCAACTTTAAACAGCTATTTTTATGTGACGAGTTTTGACTTAACTTGAGATATTTCAAACAAAAATGAAACTTGTCATCACTTACCTTCATGCTGTTGCAAACCTGTATGAATTTCTTATTTCAGTGGATATAAAAAGGAGATATTAGGGAGTTTCAATCACCATTCACTTTCATTGAATGATAAAAAGATGCAGTGACAGTGAATGAGACTAAAAGTTTTGCTTAACATCTCCTTTTTTGTTCTACGGCAGAGTAAAATTCATACAGACTCAAGGGTGAGCAGTGATGACAGATTTTTAAATGAACTACCTGTTAAAGTATTTATTAAAGGTATCTACCAAGAAAAAAAATATATAAATGTTCTTCAGCACATGCTAGACCTTATTCACAGCAGCGCCATATTTAATTTTTGACGAGAATGACAACGAGGCTGTGAGGGATATACGTACAGTCTCTTCGATCGGCTGTACTGCAGTTTAAAGTGTTTTTGGATCATTCTGCAGACAAAACATTGGATAAATATCTTTTCAAGGACACTCAGTAGGCGAAAAACTCCAGACAACATTATTTATGGAAAATCAGATGGGATCTAGGAGCTTTTTACCGCTTTATACCGTGCATGCCATTGAAGAGACTGTAAGTCTATCCCTCACAGCTTCATTTCCATTCCCATTAAAAATCAAACATGGCGCTACTGTGAATAAGGTCTATAGACCAATCCTCTTGTTTACAAAAATGTCAGCGCATGTGCAGTGTGGTGGCAGAAAGCCCCACTGACTGTTGTGTTAGATTTGACAGATTAGATTAGTAAACGAAAGTATGACACAAAACCATCATAAATAAAAACATATTCTTAGCGCTAAAAGTACTATAATGAAATGAGTTAATAACAAACATGTAATCATGTTCGCTATAAATTTTTGCTGCAAAGTTGTGAGTTGAAATGATCTCCTCAGTCCAGTCAGCTCTGTTGATGGCTTGAAGCCACAGCCATCATTTTTCAACAATGTAATCCAATAAAAGTTTACTATTTATGCATGGTTTTTGGCACCACTTCCATGTTTGACATAAGCGGTGACGTTGCCAAAGCATTGGTCTATTGCGTCACGTCTTGCTGGAAAGCAAGTGACTAAAGAGAAGGGTCACAATATAGGCTTTAAGCTACATGCATTCTTAATTAATTCATTTAGTTTTAATGTTGTATTAACTTATTTAAAAAAAGAAAACACAAATGCACAATAAAATATAAAAAACATGTCCAGAGTCATCCAAGTAGCCTCAGTGGTTTTGTATTTACCAGCTAATGAATTAATGTTTTTTTATTATTATTATTGCGAAAGTGGTCTTAAATTTTTATTTTATTTGGCCTTAAAAATTCGTATGTCTTAAATTTCATTCCTTCGAAGCTGCAGAAACCCTGAAACAAACCATTGACGAGACTCACATCATGACCCATGAGCGTTTAAACAGGTTGATAATGCTTTCATAATAAAACAAGTAAACGGGTCCACTTTCCGGCCAACATTAAAATAAGCTTTTAGAATCTATTATTTCCGAATATTTTATTTTACTATTAAACCAGACTCCTGATGTGTAATGTTACATTTAATATTAAATTACCACTGCATTGAAGTATGGTAAAATAAACAATTAATAATTATACTCAGCCTTTATTCAGTTTTACAAACACATGAAAGAAATGTAGCAACAAATCTTCAAGCAATGGTCCCATCAGTATACACTTCAGAAAACTGTGCATCATTCACTGAGTGCATGAGTGCACTACTACTTCTGGGCTTAAAAGATACAACTATGCTGAACATTTTATCTTCTCTCTTCCATGTTCTACTTGGCTGATGTGGCCCTTGAACCAAAATAACTGCACACACCAGCTCAATTGAATATGTAAGACTAATACTGTAAATTGGTAAGCAGATTTCCTTGAGTCCCAGCAAACACAAAAATCCCTGCATTTTGTAAGCACACAAAATGCTGCATCAACCTATGACCTAATCTGTAGGTGCAGCATTTTGCTGTCATTGTCAGCGACAGATCATGTGAAAAAACTAAAATAAATGAAGCAATAAATGTTTTGTACATGAAAAACTGTTCTTTACGTTGTTTTAGCAGAATTTAAACATGATTCAATCTATTATTTTTTTTTTCATTACGATACATCTCCACTTTATACAGAGCACCCCTACTATTTTCAGAAGCACCCTCAGTGATTTAGTTCTGGAACCGGGCCTGGTTCATCTGTGCTGATTTGTGTCGTTAAAAAAAAACACTGTATCTATTTATATTCCTTAGAAATAGCATGAAACTTTTCGGGAGCAGTAACGTCGCTCCAAATCGCTCCGAACCGCTGTCGTTCATTTGAGCTGATTTGTGTCGTTAAAAGAAAACCTGTTTATTATATTCTTTTCTTTGTATTTAACAGCTTTTGGGAGCCGTGAAATTATTCCCAAATTTTTTGCGAGTGCACAGCAACAGTATTCAGCTCTGAATTCATTTATTAGTTTTAATTCTGCTAGAAGCTGGCGCGACTTGTGTTGATGGTGTTTGTATAATTGCATAGTCCTATATGTTAGCTAATATTCAAAATATTTGTTTGAAATTTCATCGCAGTGTTTGAAATCATGTTACATGCCGTTCACATGCTTGAATGCGTTTGTTGTTGCACTAAAATTACACACAGTGCCACAAAAGAGCAAAACGTATGTGTCTCAACTCGAGACGTTTAACAGTTTAAGCTCTTTTAAACTTGACATGGCATCTAAAAACACTAACAAGCCATCAAAGATGTCTATCTAGCACACGTTTACATTGAAATCATTTATAAAACAGCACAGACGGCGCATATTTATTTATATGAGCCTATTATTATCCAGTTTGTTTCCTAATTTCAAACATCATTCAAATAGAACATACATATTACACAGGATAAAAGGCTCCTCATTACTATGGTTAGGTCAATGTAGCTAGTCTAATAGTAATAATAATAATAAATTATAGTATTTATGAAGTACTAGCCAAAACACATTTTGAAACTTTAACTACAACTGCCACTGTTGAAATAAAAATGAGGTCTAATAGATTCTACCTATAGATTATTTCATATGAAACTATAACATTTTGTCGAAATATAACAGGTACTTTTACTCAGGTAAAATCGTGAAACAATTATGTAAAGGTGTAATAAATATATATATATATATATATATATATATATATATATATATATATATATATATATATATATATATATTTTTTTTTTTTTTTTTTTGTTTTTTTTTTTTTGTTTTTTTTAGCACATAGCACAGTGTTGCTCTTTCCTCCTCAGTGCTGTTTGGCATGTCTGGGCTGCCTACCGTGTGAAAGGTTTGACTGGACATCCTCCGTAATGCTTTAAACTAGAAAAGTCTCACTAGAACTGAAATGGGTCTCATCAGTTTTGAGGTCTAAAAAAAAAAAAAAAGTTGTCCTGCATAATGTGAAGGTTATTCCAGATTGCCAGTTTTATGTCAAGCTATGGAACATTTCGAATTTGATGATATGTTTAATAGACAATTTATTAGTATTCTGGAGATTTTTAATTTTTTTATGTTGGCAGATCAGTAGCAAAATTGTTACTATGTGGTTCCTGTGGAAATGCAGCTGTGTCGCAAATTCATGGATATTTATAATTTGATTGTGACTCCAATTAATGAACTAGTAATTGTTGCAGTGAAACTTGGTAATTTAATCCATAAAATCTACACACAGGTGCTTGCTTTGGTGTTGCCACCCCTCATAGTATATAGTACATAGTACAAACTCTAATTAGGGCCCAAGCACTGAAAGTGTGAGACCCTATTGTTCTTCTAAGGATTATTATTATTAGGGCCCAAGTACTGAAAGTGCGAGACCCTATTGTTCTTCTAAGGATTATTATTATTAGGGCCCAAGCACTGAAAGTGTGAGACCCTATTGTTCTTCTAAGGATTATTATTATTAGGGCCCAAGTACTGAAAGTGCGAGACCCTATTGTTCTTCTAAGGATTATTATTATTAGGGCCCAAGCACTGAAAGTGTGAGGCCCTATTGCACTGAAAGTGTGAGGCCCTATTGTTCTTCTAAGGATTATTATTATTAAGGCCCAAGCACTGAAAGTGCGAGGCCCTATTGTTCTTCTAAGGATTATTATTTTAATAATTTTAATTATTATTCTTTTCAAGGTTATCGGTACTTTTGGGGTACATAACATGTGTGAAAGCTCTTGAAAGTTTGCACACACATCAGAGTCGTTGGCCATTAGGGCTTGGCAAAGTTGCAGGGGGGGGGGGGGCAAATGTTTGTCCTTGCAGGCTGATCACATTGATGTGGCGATTGTGGGTCATGGCGGAAGGAAGTGTGTCACTTTTAACAGACTAGAAATATCCCTATTATGTTAACCTGAATTGCTTCAAAATTTTTTTAGTATAATGTCAAGACTTTGAATTCTGAAGGGATTCTTGATATCTTAAATACGGTTGCCATGGCAATGCATTAAATCTCATCATTCCTTTTTGTGTATATTCACGTTTTGAGGTATTTTGCATGTTTGAATTTTAAAGTTTATTGTTAATAAACATATTTATTAAATATTATATAAATAAAATATAATAAAATATCAAATGAAATGTAAAAATACTAGAAAACCCAGGCTAAGTCTAACCCAGTGTGTACCACTCAGAGTGGCAATTACAAGAAAGGTCCAATAGAGGGCATCCAAGCATTGTTGAATGATTCCCAATAGAAGACTTCATGAGTTCATGAGTTTGAGCTCTTTTGCAGTCTAATCCCATACAAAAAAACCAATGTGTCCCCATTCAATATATACATCAACTGAGGCGCGGATGCAATCTTTGTTAATTAAAACATATTGTTTTATATTGACGGATTAGAACCTTTAATCTCTTATGCGATGGGCGAATTAATTACCACTAGACCACTCAGCCAGACTCTTCATCAGCCCTGATTTATGTACTTCTCCACTGACGTACAATATCTCATGACCGACAATAGTACAGAGATTAAGTTCTCAAATGTATTATGTTATTATGGGAATCCCATATCTTTCCTTTAAGCATTTGTTTTGCCGCTGTCAAACAAAGTCTGAAGCAGTCGCAACATTTCCAAATATACAGCAGCTGTTTGTATAATCTACATATTAACGGTGTATCCTTCACTGCACCTCAGATAACACACACACATCACAGCTCGCGTTTAATCTTCACCCTGCGTGCTGAGAATGAGACACAAAAACCCGCATTTATACAAAGAATCCCTACCATTCACTTAAAATCCCCATTAGTTGTGTAATGAAATGTGATTATAATTTGAAGTGTTATTAATACAGTAGGAGAGAGCAGGGCACAAACTAACACTTTTTGGTTTCTTACGTTTGTGTAAATGTACTTGTGGTTCGATGTATTTTTCTTTGTTCAGATTAATTTCACATGTGTCTATTACACATATGTGGTCTTGTTTCATGAATACAGCGAGTACATTTTTCGCAATCTACCTCGAAATAAAGAAAATGAAACAGGAGAAGGGCACATTGTAACAAGACCATAAAACAGCTTAAAACCCCCCTCTAACAACTGTATCTGATCTAATTAAAAAGCCTAAAAGATAAACTACATTTTCATGTCAATAAAAGCCATTTATTAACTTTACAATAATTTTGACACTTGACAATAAATACACAACAAAGCCACAGCATTGACCGAAATAATGCATGGCTTGATGACAAACACACATACACGCATTAAGGGGAATTATGTAAATTACATATCTGATTGCATGGAATTGCATATAGTTTTTTTTTGGAATTGGGGCACATTGTAACGCAGTGTTACAACGTGCCCCGTCAGCGCAACTGGGATTTAAACCTGGCTGGTCACTTCTGCTGGCTATCTGAGAATTAAAAGACTATGTAAGATGCTAGCTAAAAGATTGGAGATTAAAATGATACCAAGTTTGCCTCATTTTAAATAAACAGTAAAAACAGAGATGAAAATTGACTCATGCGAATTTTTACTTTTGCTACCTTAAAATTAACTTTTGGCGATATCTTCCAAAGTTTTTTTGAATGTTTCCGCAATTTTTTTATCTGCACAGTGTTGATATGGCAGCAAGTAAACAAATTAAGTTTCGTCTCACCAGCTTGTGTGGAAATGTTTAAACCACGTGTGTGACAACTATCCCCGCGTTAGTTTGTGCCCCGCACTCCCCTAGGTTACGAATTTGAAAATGGTAATATATGCTGAACACTTGTATGCTAAAAGTAAGTGTTCATAAATGTTTTTACGGATATACAAATGTCAATTATATACAGTAGATATATGCAATATACAGAATATGACAATATGACAAAAATGACAATTTTCATATATGTATCATGTTTTTTTAAACAGTTGTGGAATTTAAATGTTTACATAAATGCTCGAATATATGAACTCTAATAGTATTTATTCGCAGTGGCGATTTCTCAGGGCCAGCAAAGCCTTCTCTGCTGGCATAACATGCCTAATAACCCCCTAACCCTAAAGACAATGTAATAATGACAACAGGCCTAATTATTGAATCCTCATTTGTGTTTTTAACTTAGATTTATTGTACGTCTTTTTTAAACTTGGATACGTTTTATTGCATTCTCTGAGGCAGAAAATTATAATACAAAAATAATTAAGGATATTTCAATGCCCACAGCTTTCACTTAAATGTATGCTATTTTTGTGTGGTTTTTTTTTTTTTTTTTTTTTTTTTTTGGTTGCTTACTGCATATTTAGTTATTATGCACTAAAATATTTACATGTAATTGCATTTAAAATGTAATTAGCACAATTACAGAGGCATATAATGATGATTTGTGAGTTTGCTCTGCAAAACAACCCCAAAAAATGCACCAAATTGCATTGCAAAATCTGAGAAAAACAACAGCAAATTCAGCCATTTTGTAATCCCAGCTAGCCAAATTACATGGCCACTTCCTAACTACACTGTAATATGATGACCAAACTTTAGTTGTGGCAATGTAGCTCATTACGTTGCGACAACCGGAAAAGTTAAATTCCTGTATTTGTTGGCACAACGTAACTTTGGAACGGTGCCAGTCCGTCATGATGAAGTTGTGGCAAGGTTGTGGATCAGTAGTGTCACTGGGGCGACAAAGGACCCTAAAGCAGAGATGACAGTTTAGTGGTTTTGTTAACAATATTCTCGATGTCAAGAAAAGGCGCACCTGGCGCAGGCTGCAGAAGGCTGAAACCAGCGAGCCGCAAATGTAAAAATATTAATTATAATGATGATAATAATCACTGAAATATAAATATAAATCATGGATTAGCCATAGCGCCACCTACTGGCAACAGCCAATTCCAGGTCTTATACTTTAACGAGCTCTTCCCAGAGATTAAATCAGATCAACATCATATTTGGTCAGTCTAATCTAAAGGCCTTGGCGATGCTAAATTGCGAAGCTTTTGAGTTTTCTTTGAAAAGCGTGTCCGTGGCAGCCTGACAAATTTCGATGTTTCGCCATTAAACAGGAATTTGTTGTAACTCAAACATACAATGTCCAATCTGCCCAAAACTTCACATGTTTGATAACAGTCCCGGCCTGAATACACTTACATGCCAATATTCAGTTATAGTCATAGCGCCACCTACTGGCAACAGGAAGTGGCATGTTTTACACTGTGATGCACTCCTATTACAAACATGTTAAAATATGTCAGCAAGTGCTAATCCATGCTAGTGTAGTGGATTGCCGCTATTTTACCACACTAGCAACACTTAGCTAACAGTTGTGATCAGATGCAGATTTGAATAAATATTTAGGAGTTTGTTTTGAGTATGTTTTTTATGTTATTGTGGACAGAACACAAGATCTGTTAGAACCTTGTAGAACCTTGTGGTGAAGAAGCCTTGCAATGCAGTTATTTTTGATTCAGGAGAGAAAGAATGCAGAGGGAGGTGGATTTTAAACCTTTATCTACATCTGGTCAAATTCCCCCTCATCATTATTAAAAGTATTAGCTGTAAAAGAACATAAAATCCCCTCATGGTCACTGAAAAATGTTGGCAACACTATTGATTGTATATCATAATGTGTTGTTTTCACGTATATATGATCAATTAATGTGCCTTTTTCTGTTGTGGGTTGTGTGACATGTTGAACAAACCCTTTCTCTGTCATAAACTTGCAGATTGTTGAACACTTTAAAATGTTATCATTGAAATTTCCCATGACAACAACTGTCTTACTTATTGGATTTAGACAATCAAGTAACTTGCCTAGATTTTCTTTAAACAGAGACATGTGACAAGATGGTGGCCGATAAAGAACTGCTAGTAATAAATTGTGTGTAGTACAGTTGCAAACTAAACATTCTAAATTGACATTTGGTACCTGGATAACATTATATGTTGAATTGTCTAAAGTATACATGCCAACTCCACCATGTTGTTGGCCTTGTATTTCAATCAATGTTGGGTTGCTGCTACTGTAAGATAAACTTTGTGGATGATTATGAAAACTGTAACCATCAATCTTTACAGTTTCAAATTAGATATCTGCGGGCAGCCATGTTTCAGCAACAGCAATACAGTTAAGCTGCAAATGCTGAGTACATGACATCAAATCTGCTAAATGTCGGCTTAAATTTTGCACATTCATCAAAAACACAGTGAAAGCTTGTGCATTCTGTTTGTAGTTTGGTATATTTTTAATTAAAAATGTGGGCATGTTTTGAATTGCATCCTTAATGCTGTCTTTACAATATACAGCCTTCTCATAAAAATCCTGAATAGTCAAACCTGACAAACCTCTAACACGCCTTAAAGCCACATATGCCTGTCCAGGTGCAAAAATCTTATTAAGGGACACTATGGCTTCATCAACACTAATTCCTTGTACTTTCTATACTGTACAAGCCCAAGCCAGTTTTAGTGGAAATTGTCGGTGCAATCCACCTTTCTTAGTAACCCTTTCCTCTTCTGGTTCAATACCTGTAGAACCCATTTCAACTGCTGAAGCATATGCACAGCGTTTCCTCCTCTGTGCGCCTACCTGATTGTTATCAAATTTGACATAAACTGTTTGAGGAAACTTATTATCATTGTTGGAAAAAACTATGTGTTACTATGCCACATACCCCATTAACAAGACCATCCATTACATCTACATTTTTCACAACATTACACAAGCATCTTTCCCTAAAAGCAGTGTTTCATCCAAACATGTATTATATGCTTTGGCATGATGTCCATTTTTCAATTAAAGTTTCCCTGTTTTGATATTATTTATAAAATCCTGAGCATATATTTCAATATCACTCTTAAACATTGGGGTCCCTTTTGTACGAGTTCTTATTCTGTTCAATAACTCTGCAAATACAGTATCTTTTTGCCTAACTATTGTTTTCAATTCTACAACTGAAAATAGACTAGACCACAAATTAATACCCATGTCATCAACATACAGTAGTTTACCTTTTACAGGAGGCAACTGAAAAAAATCTCCAACAGCAATTACACTCACATTTCCAAATGGGGAAAAGTCACCAGTTTGTTTAATCTGTCTTAGTCTACCGTGAATATATACAAATAGATTGTGGTCAACCATGGATATTTAATCAATTATCAAAATCTGCAGATCACTATATTTAGCACGCAAACAATTTAGCTTTTCCTCACCCAAAGGTGTGTGTGGTAATTGAACATCTTTCCCAATGCTAAATGTGTTGTGAATAGTTGCTGCATGCAAACTGTATGCAGCAATCCCTGTAGGAGCAGTTAACAAAAGACAAATGTTGTCAGGTTGACGACACACTGTTGACAATAATCTCATTGCTTCATATTGAATGGCTTTTATTAAATGTCTTTTTCCTCTCCCTGCACCACCTGTAATAAATACATGTAATGGATCTGGGTTTTTCTCCATTATCTTGTCTAAGCACCATTGTCGAATCTGATTAAAAAAAATAGACAGCTGTGTCTCATTCAATGATCTAATTAAAGCCGAGCCATCATTTCTGCACATGATATTATTTTTCTTTTCCAAATGTGCAATTTGACAGTTCCCTATCTGTCACTCACTCGATGTTGTGTCGATGTAGTGACACTAGGGGTCACTCTTGGGAGCCCGAAACACCCCTGATCTTTTGAAAAAAGGCCAATGAGAATTGGTGAGTGGAATTTGCGTGCCACTCCCCCGGACATACGGGTATAAAAGGAGCTGGTATGCAACCACTCATTCAGATTTTCTCTTTGGAGCCGAGCGGTTGCATTCAGTGCACTGAATACAATTCCTCTAGAAGAAAAAAAAAAAACTCACCTCGCTAAAGACTACTGGATTTGACGGTGCATTTCAGTGGCTTCTCCCCCTATGTGCCTGTGCAGTGCAGATAATGCCCCTGGGCGCTTCGGCAGAGCAAAAAAAAAGAGTATATTCTGAAAAGAGTATATTTTCTATTCATAAAAGAGCGGCACACATGGAACGTCTTTTTAAAGATGCCTTTCCGTTTGTGTGTTATTCCTGGTTGCGGTCGCTATCTCTCAGCTTCCGATGGCCACGATCACTGTCATACATGTCTGGGCGCTGCCCACGCGGAGACATTGTTCGTGGATGGATCATGTCCTCATTGCGAGAACATGACCATGGCAACGTTGCGGTCACGGCTTGCATTCGTAAGAAAGCAAGCCACCCCAGTGGTTCCCCGCCTCGGTCCTTCTACCCTAGTCACCAAGGGCGTCTCCCTGCAGCAACATCTCTGGCTCCGCCGCAGCCCGCCCCGTGGCCTGGCCCCGGCGTGCAGCCCATCGCAGGAAGCAGACGCCACCGTCTCACGGCCAGCCACCAAGAACCCGAGGAAGGCTTCAAAACGCCCCTAAGATGGGCAACCCAGGGGCAAGGAGACCCATCCCTCTGGAGCTGGTGCACAGACCACTCCATCCCCCAGTGGAGGGCCGGGAGGAGAATCTTTTGTTTCTTTTTTCGCCACATGCCCCAGAGGCTGCGGTACCCAAAGGTTCAGCAAAAGAGCAGTTTCCTTGTTTTCTGGGTCACATGTCTGGTGCGCACGGCCGTAATCACGACCGCCGTCCACCATTTCATTTTGGCAGGGTTGGCGCTCCAGCGGCGGACCCCCCGCCCCTGGGTGCCCGGCTGTGGTACGAATACCCCCACACAGGATTAGTGCCGATGGACCTCGGGGACAAGACTCCACTTCCCCCCTCCTCGGCCAATCTCATGGTGGGTGGCAGGAGCCAGGTAAGCGCTTCGATGTCCCTCGACTCAGCACGGCCACGGGGCTCGAGTCCCCTCAACATGGCACCTCGAGCTCTGCCCCACAGCGAGGCCCCACCCGTCGGTACGTCTGACACGATTATTCCCTTGGTCCCCCTTGCCCGGAGTTTGGACGCGTGGCTCGCGCTTTCCAACCCATCGCGATGGCTGACCCGGACCGTCCGACTCGGCTACGCAATTCAGTTGGCCAGGCGCCCGCCCAGGTTCAGTGGCATCCGCTTCACCTTGGTGAAGTTCAAGAATGCCGCTACCTTGCGTGTGGAGATCGCGACCCTCCTGAGCAAGGACGCGATAGAGCCTGTCCCTCCAGCCGAGATGAGGAAAGGGTTCTACATCCCTTCATCATACCAAAGAAAGGCGGTGGGTTGCGACCAATCTTGGACCTGTGAGTACTGAACCGGGCCTTGCACAGACTCCTGTTCAAGATGCTGACGCAAAAATGCATTCTAGCGGGCGTCCGACATCTAGATTGGTTTACGGTGGTAGACCTGAAGAACACGTACTTCCACGTCTCGGTCCTACCTTGACACAGACCCTTCCTGCGGTTTGCCTTCGAGGGCCAGGCGTACCAGTACAAGGTCCTCCCCTTCGGCCTGTCCTTGTCCCCTCGCGTCTTCATGAAGGTCGTGGATGCAGCCCTTGCCCCACTAAGGGAAGTGGGCATCCGCATTCTCAACTATCTCGACGACTGGCTGATCTTAGCTCACTCTCAAGAGTTGCTATGCGCACACAGGGACCTCGTGCTCCGGCACCTCAGCCGACTGGGGCTTCGGGTCAACTGGGAAAAGAGCAAGCTCTCCGTGGTTCAGAGCATTTCTTTTCTCGGTCTGGAGTTGGACTCGGTCTCGATGACGGCACACCTCACGAATGAGTGTGCACAGTTGGTGCTGAACTATCTGAAGGCATTCAGATGGAGGACAGCGGTTCCACTGAAACTTTTTCAGAGGCTCCTGGGGCATATGGCATCCTCAGCGGTGGCCACACCGCTCGGGTTGATGCATATGAAACCACTTCAGCACTGGCTTCAGACCCGTGTCCCGAGATGTGCAGGGCACCAAGGGACATATCGCGTGGTCATCACGCCAATCTGTCGCCGCCTTTTCAGCCCTTGGACTGACCTAGCATTTCTATGGGCAGGGGTTCCCCTAGAGCAGGTCTCCAGGTGCATCATGGTTATGACAGATGCCTCCAAGATGGGCTGGGGCACCGTATGCAATGGGCGCACAGCCGCCGGCTCTTGGACTGGCCCGCGGCTGCATTGGCACATCAACTGCCTCGAGTACTGCTCAACCTGCGGAGGTTCCGGCCATTGATCCAGGGCAAGCACATGTTGGTCCGGACAGACAACTCAGCAACGGTAGCATACATCAACCATCAAGGCGGTCTACGCTCCCGTTGCATGTCACAACTCGCCTGTCATCTCCTCCTCTAGAGTCAGCAGTGCCTCAAGTCACTACGAGCCACTCACATCCCAGGTGACCTCAACACCGCAGCAGACGCGTTGTCATGACAGGTTACGCTCAGGGGAGAGTGGAGACTCCACCCCCAGGTGGTCCAGCTGATTTTGAGTCAATTCGGTTGAGACGTGCTGGCACACAGCTGGCCCCCTGGACTATGCAAATACACGTTTCCCCCAGTGAGCCTACTTGCACAGACCCTTTGCAAGGTCAGGGAGAACAAGGAGCAGATCATCCTAGTAGCACCCTACTGGCCCACCCAGATGTGGTTCTTGGACCTCACGCTCCTCGCGACTTTCTCAGGGACGGGGCACTATCTGGAACCCATGACCAGACCTCTGGAATCTCCATGTCTGGCCCTTGGATGGGATGCAGAAGACCTAAGTGGCCTACCACCTACGGTGGTATACATGATCACTGAGGCTAGGGCTCCCTCTACAAGGCACCTGTATGCCTTGAAATGGCATCTGTTCGCTAAGTGCTGTTCTTCCCGACGCGAAGACCCCCAGAGATGTGCAGTCGGATCTGTACTTTCCTTCCTGCAGGAGAGGCTGGAGGGGCGACTGTCCACCTTGAAGGTGTATGTAGCCACCATTTCGGCACATCATGAAGCAGTGGATGGTAAGTATTTGGGGAAGCATGACTTGATCATCAGGTTCCTGAGAGGCGCTAGGAGGTTGAATCCCTCCAGACTGCACCTCATGCAGGACCACTGCAGGCGTTCTCTGTCAGCGAATCGTGCCTGTAGTTCAGTCCGGGTTACTCTCACGTGATCCTGAGACCCCGACCGGGCTATGTGCCCAAGGTTCCCACGACCCCATTTAGGGATTAGGTGGTGAACCTGCAAGCGCTGCCCCAGAAGGAGGCAGACCCAGCTTTGGTGTTGCTGTGTCCGGTGTGTGCTTTACACATCTATTTGGATTGCACGCAGAGCTTTAGAAGCTCTGAGTAGCTCTTTGTCTGCTTTGGTGGACAGCAGAAAGGAAGCGCTGTCTCCAAACAGACGATCACCCACTGGGTCATTGACGCCATTGTGTTGGCATATCACGCCCAGGATGTGCCGCCCCCCATGGGGTTACGAGCCCACTCTACTAGGAGTGTAGCGGCCTCCTGGGCCCTGACCAGTGGCGCCTCTTTGGCAGACATCTGCAGAGCAGCGGGCTGGGCAACACCCAACACCTTTCCGAGGTTCTATAATCTCCAGGTTGAGCCGGTTTCGTCCCGTGTGTTGTCAGGTCAGAACAGGTAAGTTCCGTGATAGCTGGCTGGGTGTACTTGCGCATAGCGCCTTTCCCCTCCCATGAGGTGAAGACATGCGCTTTTGACTCCCACTCGTGTTCACAAGTTGTGATCCCTGGATGACTTTCCTCCTTAGCCCTGTGGCAGACGAGTTTGCAGAGAAACTCGCTGCCAGCCCAGTACATGTGCTAATTAGGCCCTGTACTGAGTTAGGTGCTCCACTTGTGGTGGTTCCCTGTAGGTGACCCCATGTGATATCTTCCGCTAAATCGTTTCCCTGTTGGTAAACTGCGTCTTCCTTGGGCAGAGACCCCTCTGTGCCCGGTCACCATGTTTGTAGAAATTCCTCCCCTCTCGGGTAGGACCTACCATGGGACTTCTCCACATGACATACTTCCAACAAGACTCAGTAAGACCATGTGACATATTTCCACTCAAAATCCCCCCCCTTTTTTTCACTGGGTGGGGTGTGGTCTCTGTGGTGTCTTCCCCTTGGGAGTGACACCCCCCCGACGTATACATTATGGCCCCCAGTCGGTTAACAAATTCCACTCTTTTTGGAGAGAAAAAAGAGGGAAAGAGGCCACGGATGTCCCTATATTTTGGGCAGTCGACTTGTTCCCGAAGGACCGTTGAATGCTCATAAGAGTGTTGGGGGAGGTTTCGTGACGGCCTGGTGCACTGGCTACGAGGCACACAGCGGTCTGCCGCAGTCCACGTAACACAGTTCAGCTAGTTGTGGCGTTTTGTATAGGGACCCCTAGTGTCACTACATCGACACAACCTCGAGTGAGTGACAGATAGGGAACGTCCTGATTACTTTCGTAACTTCCATTCCCTGATGGAGGGAACGAGACGTTGTGTCCCTCTTGCCACAACAGTGAACTACCCGCTGAAATGGCCGGGACCTTGTCTCGGATCCTCAGCACAAAACCTGAATGAGTGGTTGCATACCAGCTCCTTTTATACCCGTATGTCCGGGGGAGTGGCATGCAAATTCCACTCGCCAATTCCCATTGGCCTTTTTTCAAAAAGCAGAGGTGTTTGGGGCTCCCAAGAGTGACCCCTAGTGTCACTACATCGACACAACGTCTCGTTCCCTCCATCAGGGAACGGAGGTTACGAAAGTAACCAGGACATTATACACTTGTCTAAAATTGAAGCTATTAGTTTCCTATTGTTATAATAATCTCTTTTACAATTTAAAACTTGATGTTTAAACAACAATCTTTGGCAGACACAACACACAAAATCTGGCCCATCTTTAACTAAATCCAAAAACTTTTGCATAACAAAATCATACTGCTTTGTTTTTTTTTTTTTGTTTTGCTTTTTCATTTCTTGCCTTTTCAATTTCATACCTGCTTTAACACGCTTCTTATGGTCAGGACTTCCGTGATATTTTCTTCTGCTCATGGCATTTACCGTCTTTCTATGAAACTGATTTAACCTATTCTTTTTTTACTCATTTCCTTTACATTTTCCCTGTGCAAATCATTTTCCAGATGCTTAATTTTGCTCCTGTCCTTGTTCTTTTCCTTATACAACACATTTTCCCAATATTTCCATTTGCTAATGTCTTTTAACTTTTCCTTATACATCACATTTTCCTGATATTTCCTTTTCTTAATGTCTTTTACCTTTTCCTTAAACAACACATTTTCCTGATATTTCCTTTTGCTAATGTCTTTTACCTTTTCCTTATACAACACATTTTCCTGATATTTAATATTTTTCTGGAACAACCGTTTCGTTCCCTATCTGTCACTCACTCGACGTTGGAGACACCTCTGGTCTTTGATAAAAGGCCAATGAAAATTGGCGAGTGGTATTTGCATGCCACTCCCCCGAACATACGGGTATAAAAGGAGCTGGTATGCAACCACTCATTCAGATTTTCTCTTCGGAGCCGAACGGTCATGCTCATTGAGCTGAATACTACTGTTCATTCACCTGCTGGATCTGACGGCGCATTTCAGCGACTTCTCCCTCCTCTGCACTGGTGCACTGCAGAGAACGCCCCTGGGCGCTTCGGCAGAAAAACTAGAAAGTATATTTTCTGAAAGAGCATTTTTCCCCTCTAAAAAGAGTATATATTTCTCTAAAAGAGCGCACACACGGAACGTCTTTTTAAAGACGCGTCTTTTTAAAGATGCTTTTCCGATTGTGTGTTATTCCTGGTTGTGCTCGTTATCTCTCGCCTTCTAACGGTCACGATCACTGTCTTTCGTGTCTGGGCACTGCTCACGCGGAGACAGCGTTCGTGGATGGTCACATTCTCATTGCGAGAATGTGTCCATGGCAACGTTGCGGTCGCGGCTCGCCTTCGTAAGGAAGCGAGCCACCCCAGAGGCTCCCGCCTCGGTCCTTTTACCCACGGGTTTGAGGCCAGCGCGGCTAGCACTGGGGGCAATTTGGGGACCCCAATGGGACCGCCTCTGCCGGGTATCCCCCGCGGACCTCCCATTCCCCAGCACGCTCGTCTGCCCCGATCGGGCTTCCGGGTGAGTCCGCCGGCTCGTCTCACGGCGAGTTCGACCTCTTATTCGGAGCCCGCGAAAGTGATGAGCTCTCGAGCGCAGCATCGGAGAGCGGGCTCGTCCAGTCGGAAGCCTCGGCTGGGCTCCTCCCTTCGGGGTCGATCGCCCAGTCACAGGCTGACGCGGAGATGACGACATGCTTTCCCGGACAGCCGCGAGCGTCGGTTAGAGTGGATTTCACCGCTCTTCCCTGAACCCTCGCGGCTCTGTGATTGGTTCCTGGGCTCGCGGCGCCGCTCAAAGCCACGCCCCGCCCCGTTCCTTTCTTCCCGGAAGTGCATGAAGAGCTGACAAGATCGCGGGAGGCACCTTTTACTGCCCGGTCCCGATCTTTTCAGCTTCCCCGCTCTCACTACCCTCGATGGTGGGGCGGCCAAGGGTTATTCGGCAATACCCCGGTGGATAAAGGCGCTCACGGTGCATCTATGCCCGCAGAGCGCCGCCACCTGGCGTGGGTGCCCAAAGCCCACGTCCAAGGCCTGTAGGTTTACGTCGTCTCTGACGGTCAAAGCCTACGGCGCTGCTGGACAAGCCGCCTCCGCCCTGCACGCCATGGCTCTCCTGCAAGTCCGCCAAGGCACTAAAGGAACTGCACGAGGGTAGTTCCGCCCCGGGATTGATGCAGGAACTGCGCTCAGCGACCGACCTCGCTCTCCGATCGACGGAGGTCACGGCGCAGTCTCCCGGGCGGACGATGGCCACACTAGTGGTCCAGGAGCACCACCTTTGGCTCAACCTGGTCGAGATGGGTGAGGCCAACAGGACACGATTCCTTGCTGCCCCCATTTTCCAGGCGGGCCTATTCGGCGACACTGTCGAGGACTTTGCCCAGCAGTTCTCGATGGTAGAGCAGTAGATGGATGCTAGCCGGCTTGTCCTGCCCCGGCGTGGCTCAAGATCCCCCCATCTACTCATCGCCGAGGGCGTCCCCCTGCGGTGACTGCACCGGCTCTGCCGCAGCCCGCCCCTCCGGCCCGGCCCCGGCGTGGAGCCCACCGCAGGAAGCCGACGCCACCCGTCTCACAGCCAGCACCGAAGAACCCACGGAGGTCTTCGAAGCGCCCCTGAGACGGGCGACCCAGGGACAACGAAACCCGCTGCTCTGGAGCTGGTAAGCAGATCTTCTTTTTGTTACCTTTTGCATTTAATTGCGCTGCATGCCCAAGTGGCTGCAGTACTCAAGAGCTCCGCAAGAGTGGTTTCCTTGTTCCCTGGGTCACATATTCGGTGTGTACGGCTGGCATCACGACCACCGTCCACCACTCCATTTGGCAGGTTGGCGCTCCAGCGGCGGTCTCCCGCCCTGAGCGCCCAGCTGTGGCACAAATCCGCCCCCGATGTGACAGTCTCCACGGGTCATGAGGACAGGCCTCTTCCTCCCCCGTCCCAGGCTGTTCCGGGGGTGGTCACAAGGAGCCAGGTAAGTGCTTCGATGTCCTCGGACTCAGCACGGCCACGATGTGGTGTGGCACCTCAAGCTCCGCCCCGCCGCGAGGCCCCACCCGCCGGTACATCCAATGACGTTGTCCCTTTGGTCCCCCTTGCGCGGAACTCGGGTGCATGGCTTGCGCTTTCCAGTCCGTCGCGAGGGCTGGTCCGGACCGTCTGACTCGGCTGCACGATTCACTTCGCTGGGCATCCGCCCAGGTCCAGCGGTGTCCACTTCACCTTGGTGAAAGATGGAAACACTGCTACCTTGCGCGGAGATCGCTACCCTCCTACGGAAGGACGCGATAGAACCTGTCCCTCCAGCCGAGATGAAGAGGGGGTTTTACAGCCCCTACTTCATTGTACCGAAAAAAGGCGGTGGGTTGCGGCCAATCTTGGACCTGCGAGTACTGAACCGGGCCTTACACAGACTCCCGTTCAAGATGCTGACGCAAAGATGCATTCTAGCGAGCGTCCGGCATCAAGACTGGTTCGCGGCGGTAGACCCGAAGGATGCGTACTTTCATGTCTCGATCCTTCCTCGACACAGACCCTTCCTGCGGTTTGCGTTCGAGGGTCAGGCGTATCGGTACAAGTCCTCCCTTTCGGCCTGTCCCTGTCTCCTCGCATCTTTACGAAGATCGCAGAGGCTGCCCTTGCCCCGTTAAGGGAGGTGGGCATTCGCATTCTCAACTATCTCGACGACTGGCTAATCCTAGCTCACTCTCGAGACGGGTTATGCGCACACAGGGACCTGGTGCTCTCACACCTCAGCCGACTAGGGCTTCGGGTCAGCTGGGAAAAGAGCAAGCTCCTCCCGGTTCAGAGCATCTCTTTTCTCGGTTTGGAGTTGGACTCAGTCTCCTTGACGGCGCACCTTACGAACGAGCGCGCCCAGTCGGTGCTGGCCTGTTTGAAGGCGTTCAAACAGAAAACAGCGGTTCCACTAAAACATTTTCAGAGGCTCCTGGGGCATATGGCGTCCTCGGCGGTGGCCACCCCGCTCGGGTTGATGCATATGAGGCCGCTTCAGCACTGGCTCCAGACTCGAGTCCCGAGACGGGCATGGCGCCACGGGACACACCGCGTGGCCATTACGTCGGTCTGTCACCGTCTTTTCAGCCCTTGGACCGACCTCTCGTTTCCACGAGCAGGTGTTCCGCTAGAACTGGTCTCCAGGCGCGTCGTGGTCACGACAGACACCTCCAAAATGGGCTGGGGCGCTGTTGGCAACGGGCACGCAGCTGCCGGCCTCTAGACGGGTCCGCAGCTGCGTTGGCACATCAACTGCCTCGAGTTACTGGCAATTCTGCTCGCCCTGCGGAGGTTCCGGCCGTTGATCCAGGGCAAGCACGTGCTAGTTCGGACAGACAGCACGGCAGCGGTAGCATATGTCAACCGCCAAGGCGGTCTGCGCTCCCACTGTATGTCATAACTCGCCCGCCGTCTCCCCCAACGGAGTTAGCAGCACCAAGTCGCTGCAAGCCACTCACATCCCGGGCAACCTCAACACTTCGGCGGACGCGCCGTAACAACAGGTTACCCTCAAGGGAGAGTGGAGACTCCACCTTCAGGTGGTCCAGCTGATTTGGAGTCGATTCAGTCAGGCACAGGTGCACCTGTTCGCCTCCCAAGAATCCTCCCACTGCCCGCTCTGGTACGCCCTCACCGAGGCCTTCCTCGGCATAGACGCGCTGGCACACAGCTGGTCCCCTGGCATTCGCAAATATGCGTTTTCCCCAGTGAGCCTGCTCGCACAGACCCTGTGCAAGGTCAGGGAGGACGAGGAGAAGGTCGTCCTGGTAAGCACCCTACTGGCCCGCCCAGACGTGGTGCTCGGACCTCACACTCCTCGTGACAGCTCCCCCGGGCAAATTCCCCTGAGAAAGGCCCTTCTTTCTCAGGGAAGGGGCACCATCCGGCACCCGCGCCCAGACCTCTGGAATCTCCATGTCTGGCCCCTGGACGGGATGCGGAAGACCTAAGCTGTCTCCCACCTGCGGTGGTAGACACATTCACTCAGGCTAGGGCTCCCTCTACGAGGCGCCTGTATGCCTTTAAGTGGTGTCTGTTCGCTAAGTGGTGTTCTTCCCATCAGGAAGACCCCCAGAGGTGCGCAGTCAGATCAGTGCTTTCCTTCCTGCAAGAGAGGTTGGAAGGGAGGCTGTCCCCTTCCACCTTGAAGGTGTACGTTGCTGCCATAGCAGCACACCATGACGTAGTCGACGGTGAGTCCTTAGGGAAGCATGATCTGATCATCAGGTTCCTAAGAGGCGCCAGGAGGCTGAATCCCTCCAGGCCACGCCTTGTTCCCTCATCGGACCTCTGTAGTTTTTCAGGGTCTACAGAGAGCCCCCTTTGAGTTTTGCAGTCAGCCGGGCTTAAGGCACTCTCCTTGAAGACTGCCCTCCTGACTGCGCTCACTTCCATCAAGAGGGTAGGTGACCTGCAAGCGTTCTCTGTCAGCGAAACGTGCCTGGAGTTCGGTCCGGGCTATTCTCACGTGATCCTGAGACCCCCGACCGGGCTATGTGCCCAAGGTTCCCACCACTCCTTTTAGAGACCAGGTGGTGAACCTGCAAGCGCTGCCCCAGGAGGAGGCAGACCCAGCCCTGGCGTTGCTGTGTCCGGTGCGCTCTTTGCGCATCTATTTGGATCGCACGCAGAGCTTTAGACTCTCTGAGCAGCTCTTTGTCTGCTTCGGTGCACAGCGGAAAGGAAGCGCTGTCTCCAAGCAGAGGATCACCCACTGGCTCATTGACGCCATAACTATGGCATGTCTCGCCCAAAACATGCCGCCCCCGGTAGGGCTACGAGCCCATTCTACTCGTGGTGTAGCGGCTTCTTGGGCCCTGGCCAGAGGTGCCTCTCTAACAGACATTGCAGAGCAGCGGGCTGGGCAACACCCAACACCTTTGCAAGGTTCTACAACCTCCGGGTGGAACCGGTTTCGTCCCAGGTAGTGGCACGCAACACAAGCGGATAAGCCCGGGATAGCCGGCCGGGTGTATCGCTTGCACATAGCGCCTTCCACCTCCTTTTGAGCTGAAGATGTGCGCTGTTAATTCCCAGTAGTGTTCACAAAGGTTGTTCCCTGGTTGACTTCCTCCGAGCCCTGTGGCAGTCGAGTTTTCGGAGAGACTCGCTGCCGGCCCAGTACACACGCTAACTAAGAGCCCGGTTCTGGGGTAGGTGCTCCGCATGTGGCGGTTCCCTGTAAGGCTAACCCCATGCGATCTATATCTTCCGCTAGTTCGTTTCCCTACTGGCAAACTGCGTCTTCCTTGGGCAGAGCCCCTCAGTCTCCATGTTGTAGTAACTCCTCCTCCATTGGGTAGGATCTACCTTGAAGGCTCTCCACATGGTTGGAAAGACCATGTGATGTATTCTTCCACTTAAATATCCCCCCCTCTCTTGGGGCGAGGTGTGGTCTCCGCGGTGTCCTCCCCTTGGGAGGGACACCCCCCGACTAGACCTGGCGGCCCAGTCGGATAATCCCCCTTCTTTTTTAGGGAGTGGAAAAAGAGAAGGGGAAAGAGGCCATGACTGGGTTAAGCCTGTCTCTATCTCTGGGTAGTCGACTTGTCCCCAAAAAGGGCCGTTCGACACTCATAACTGTGTTGGGGGAGGTTACGTGTCGACCTGGTGTGCTGGCTATGAGGCACACAGCAAGTCTGCCCACCACACACCGCCAGTTCACGTAACACAGTTCAGCCTTGTGGCGTTTTGTATAGGGACCCCTAGTGTCACTACATCGACACCAACGTCGAGTGAGTGACAGATAGGGAACGTCATGGTTACTGGTGTAACCTCCGTTCCCTGATGGAGGGAACGAGACGTTGGTCCCTCCTGCCACAACGCTGAACTACCCACTGAAATGGCCGGACCTTATATCGGCTCCTCAGCGTAAAACCTGAATGAGTGGTTGCATACCAGCTCCTTTTATACCCGTATGTTCGTGGGAGTGGCATGCAAATACCACTCGCCAATTTTCATTGGCCTTTTATCAAAGACCAGAGGTGTCTCGGGCTCCCAAGAGTGACCCCTAGTGTCACTACATCGACACCAACGTCTCGTTCCCTCCATCAGGGAACGGAGGTTACACCAGTAACCATGACGTTTTGTAATACTTTGAAAAACAATACTTAATATTTGACCTATAGATATTTGTAGTAAGCTCTGCCTGTTTTGACATTTTTCTACACATGTACTGTGTTTTAGACAAATTACCCATTTTGCACAAATCAAAGCAAACCTCCTTATCAACATGTTGGACACATATTACTGGTTCAAAATGATTATTCTCACAATGTTTCAAGTATATTCCTTCATTTGTAAACAGTGTATCCATGCAACTATATTTAAGCCATTTATCACCATTGAATGTAAATATGTCCACTCCAAAAGCATTTACTGTAGCCTGAAATTCTGTGTCTGAAGCACAATGTCCAAGATATTTCATCTGTGACTTGTTAATATACTCTGACATCAAAGCATATCCTTTTCCCACTGATTTCATGTGTTCTTCACTTTGATTTTCCATATACTTAACTGCAAGTCTTATCTTCCTATGACTCTTTTCAGAACCACTAATTACTTGAGCTACTGCTCTAAAGAAACTATTACCATCTTCTACAACTTTAACTGTCTTACAAACAACTCCCAAAGACCCATAAACAGTGGGTACTTAAAAATCTTGTCTCTCAAAATTCAAATTGAATTTATTGCATAATGACAGAGGACTAAATCAGACCTGTATTATCCACAACTTCAACATCAGACTCATCTTCAACTTCAACATCAGAATCTAATACCATTGACGCTGCACAACATAAATCATTTTTTATTCTTTTTAATACACCATGATGCTGTTGTTCAGTCCTAATCTGCTCTTCGACAAGCTGTTTCTTGCTTTCCAAAGCCAGAACATTATTTTCATCCTTTGTTTGTGATCTTATATTGTACCCTATAAAATAAGATGTACTTGTTTTGCAATAGCCATAACAACTCTGCATTTCAGGCTCATAAACACAAACCACAGTTTCATAATGGTTCCCATGGCAATTTTCTAAGTAAATGCTGTGTTTTGACAAAAGCTTACTGCTGCATCTGTACTTTAGCCAACGGCCATCATAAAATGTAAATACATTGACTCCTAAATAATCTGCTGTTGCTTGTATTTCAACTTCTGTAGCCCAGTTGTTAACATTTCGCATTTTTGACTTGTTAATGTACTCCGACATTGAGGAATACTCTCTTCTCAAAATGTTTTGTTATTTTACACCATTGTTTTCCAATTGTTTTACAACAGCAAGTCTTATTTTTCGATGATTCTATTGTGTGCCACTCGCAGCTTTAGAGATGGCTCGGAAAAAACAGTTCCCATCAGCCAATATACTGTCATTTTTGCATGGAACTCCTAACAAGCCAACACGTGGAAAAAAGTCCACATTTAAATGTGTGCACAGTGCTTGACTAACATATTTGCAAATAGGACTAAAGATCAGGTCTCGATATATTACATCACCAACAAATTCAACATCTGAATTAACTTCACTAACATTATATCTTTTTAATTTTTTTGATGCATGATTCTTCATGGTTCTTGCATATTTCTTGGTACATCTTGTGTCAAATCAAACTCATTAGTTTCAAAAGTCTTTTCAGAATCTTTACAACTCTCTGTTAGTCTTAAATGCTTTTTACATCTGGCATTTTTTATTTTTAGTATATCTTGGTGTGAAGCAGAACCCAAGTCACAGTGACACAAATACCAGCTATTTCAAAAGGTTTTTGCTTCTCACTGAGACCTGTAGCCAATTGGCAAATGTAATTGAACAAATTTTTAAGAGAACTAAAATATAAAACAACACTTCTTCCATTTCCATCGACCATGCCAATCGCACTGCGTGCATGAGAGTCAACCACTGCATACTGTCCATTTTGAGAAATGATTGCACATGTACTGCTACACAATGTCAAAAGACATGTGTCGTACTATGATAAAATCTGGTATAGGTATAGGCTGGTATAGGCACTGCTCTCAATAAATTCACCATTAAAAACATCTACATCACCACTGACAAAATCACCAAATTGAAACAAAAACTTCTCTCCATCAATAACTTAGTGTTTAGGCAAATCAGGGACACACAACAGATTGGACGAGTGGCTAATCATTTTGGTGTCTCGCAAAGCTGTGCACAGCTCGTCACCTAAAACTAGAACTCTGTCAAGATCTTTTGTCTGTCATGAGACGACTCTATCAACTGTATGTTTTGCTAGGCTTACCAAACCTATTGCCATACATTGAACTCCTCCATATTTAAACTGTTCATTCCCCTGGTGAAATTATCCTCTTCCACTGTTTTCAAGTCTGACAGAACTGCTATCCTGGAACTCAGCTGCAACTTCAGTGCCAACATTGTCGCTTTCAAACCTAACAGAACTCCTATCCTCAAAGTCAGCAGCACCTCCGATGTCATCTTACTATCTGTAAACACTGTAACACTCTTTGTGTCAGGATCTTCTTGACTTGTCTTTACAGTAATGCTACTAATGCCATACCACTGTGCATCTAAAGACTTCTTTAGATTCCTGAGATGAACCATCAGATCATTAAGGCATGTGCTGAAAACAACCACAGACGTGCCAATATCAGAAGCCAACACAAACACATCACGTGTTCCAAAATCAACTACCACAAAATAATCTTTGTGATGAATAATAGCACTGACTGCACTTTGAAGGTTCAGCAGACACATTCCATCCCTCAACAAATATTCTTGCAGCTTTTCATACATTACAGTCTCCTCATCCAACAACCCAAAATCTCTGTACACTGGCATACTAATTTCTACATTCCAGTTCCTGACAAACAGTTCCTTCTCTCTCTCTCTCTCTTAATCGCTCTCAGGTGTGGGGTAACCACGCACCCAGTGTGTTTCCTTCCTATATAAAGTGAGTTTTTCATGGCTGGGTTGTGCGATGGGTGTTCATGAGCTAAGCCATCTTAGTCACCGATGCTCTTGTGCAGATTCCCACTGCTGGAGCGGAGAGTTTGTGTTCATCGCTGTCTGAACTTCAGAGGTCGCTGGGTTTATTTTTATTTTTTTTTCAAATATAGAATGGTCAATAAATGTGTCAGTGTTTCTGCTACTCTCATCTCCCCGCATCTTTTATTGCATTTTATTTTTAAAGTGTAACACCCATCCACTGACATACAGATGCAATCTTTGTTTATTACAATAACACTTTATATTTGGGTGAATTAGAAACCAGAACCTCTAAAAACTAGATGCAAAAAGTAACCACTAGACCAATCAGTCATGTTCTTGATTAAATTGCTGATATATATGTTCATCTACTGACTAACAAAGTCCCAAATCTGATAGTGGCAGACGTGGAGATTAAATTACCATATAATGTGAAATATCTATTTGAGTGATTGAATAGGTCATTAAGAACATCTGTTAATCAAAATAGGTGATTCAAAATAATCTCTTATTGTGCTTAAAATAATTCATATTCATGAGTTTTGCAGCACTGCCACCCAAAGTACAGTTTTCGGTACAGTTTATTTTTATTTAGAACAAACTTTGTGTTAATGTTCTCTTTCAAATTGCTTATTCAAGCTGTTACAAAGTTGATAGGCCTACAGGATTTTATTAGCAGAATAACATTGGATATGCATGCACTCTCCATCCATGCGTACACTTAAAAAAAAAAATAGTCCTGCATAATGTAAAGTTTTTTCCAGACTGCCAGTTTTATGTCAAGCTAAGCAACATTTAGAATTTGTTGGTGTGTTTCACAGACAATGTATTGGTACTCTGGAGATTAAAAAAAAAAAAAAAAAAATTTATGTTGGCAAATCAGTAGCAAAATTGTTACTATGTGGTTCCTGTGGAAATGCAGTTGTATCAGATATTTATAATTTGACTGTGACTCCAATTAATGTAGTACTTGATGCAGTGAAGTTTGGTACCTTAATCAAAAGATCTACGCATGGGCGCTTGCTTTGGTGTTGCCACCCCTCATAGTATATAGTACATAGAACAAATATACTAACTCTAATTGTACTTGTTCATATATGGCCAAATACCAGATTTAAATATCAGAAAATGGAAATATTGCAACAGTCTTAATTATTATCTATTTTAACCTTAGATACACTATATTGCCAAAAGTATTCGCTCACCCATCCAAATAATTGAATTCAGGTGTTCCAATCACTTCCATGGCCACAGGTGTATAAAATGAAGCACCTAGGCATGCAGACTGCTTCTACAAACATTTGTGAAAGAATGGGCCGCTCTCAGGAGCTCAGTGAATTCCAGCGTGGTACTGTGATAGGATGCCACCTGTGCAACAAGTCCAGTCGTGTAATTTCCTCGCTACTAAATATTCCACAGTCAACTGTCAGTGGTATTATAACAAAGTGGAAGCGATTGGGAATGACAGCAACTCAGCCACGAAGTGGTAGGCCACGTAAAATGACAAAGTGGGGTCAGCGGATGCTGAGGCGCATAGTGCGCAGAGGTCGCCAACTTTCTGCAGAGTCAATCGCTACAGACCTCCAAAGTTTATGTGGCCTTCAGATTAGCTCAAGAACAGTGCGTAGAGAGCTTCATGGAATGGGTTTCCATGGCCGAGCAGCTGCATCCAAGCCATACATCACCAAGTGCAATGCAAAGCGTCGGATGCAGTGGTGTAAAGCACGCCGCCACTGGACTCTAGAGCAGTGGAGACGCGTTCTCTGGAGTGACGAATCACGCTTCTCCATCTGGCAATCTGATGGATGAGTCTGGGTTTGGCGGTTGCCAGGAGAACGGTACTTGTCTGACTGCATTGTGCCAACTGTGAAGTTTGGTGTAGGGGGGATTATGGTGTGGGGTTGTTTTTCAGGAGCTGGGCTTGGCCCCTTAGTTCCAGTGAAAGGAACTCTGAATGCTTCAGCATACCAAGAGATTTTGGACAATTCCATGCTCCCAACTTTGTGGGAACAGTTTGGGGATGGCCCCTTCCTGTTCCAACATGACTGCGCACCAGTGCACAAAGCAAGGTCCATAAAGACATTGATGAGCGAGTTTGGTGTGGAAGAACTTGACTGGCCTGCACAGAGTCCTGACCTCAACCCGATAGAGCACCTTTGGGATGAATTAGAGCGAAGACTGCGAGCCAGGCCTTCTCGTCCAACATCAGTGTCTGACCTCACAATTGCACTTCTGAAAGAATGGTCAAAAATTCCCATAAACACACTCCTAAACCTTGTGGAAAGCCTTCCCAGAAGAGTTGAAGCTGTTATAGCTGCAAAGGGTGGGCCGACGTCATATTAAACCCTATGGATTAAGAATGGGATGTCACTTAAGTTCATATGCGTCTAAAGGCAGATGAGCGAATACTTTTGGCAATATAGTGTACGTTTTCTTGCATTGCCTAACTGCACCATAATTTGATGACCAAACTTTCGTTGTGGCAATGTATTTGATTACGTTGTGACAACCGGAAAAGTGAATTTCCTATATTCGTAGCCACAACGTAACTTTGGACCAGTGCCAAACCATCATTACGACGTTGTGGCAACATCGACGAACAATAGTTCTAAGTATGTGTAACTACGTTCTTCACTTAACTATGTTTATCAAAAGAACGACAAAGTTGGCTAGCAAAATAACAATGTCTGTATCTCAGAAATAACAGCTTGTATTCGGGAGCAATGACATCACTCTCCACCCCATGTGGTCCAAATCGCTCCGAAACGGTGTGCTGATTTGTGCCATTAAAAGAAACAATGTAGCTATTTATCTTCTTTAGAAATAGCATGAAACATTTCGGGAGCGGTGACGTCACTCCAAATCACTCCGAACCAGTGTGGTTTGTTTGTGCTGATTTGTGCTGTTAAAAGAAACATCATAACATATTCCTTTCTTTGTATTTAACAAGATAGCTTTTGGGAGCCGTGAAATTATTCCAAGTTTTTTCGCAAGTAAATAGCCACAGTATTCAGCTCTGAATTTGTTTATTAGTTTTAATTCTGCTAGAAGCTGGCGCAACTTGTGTTGACGGTTAGGGTTGCCACCCATCCCATAAAATACGGTATATCCCGTAGATAAAATTATGCATCCCATATCGAATCAATACGGGATGCAATTTGTCCTGTATTTAAGCTGGTCAGTTGGCATCATGGTGAAATCATTCCAGATCGCTAATTTAACATTGATGTAAGTTGGAAAATGTGCCAATGGTAGGTAAAGGACCATACGAAAAGTCCACAAATGGTGCTAAAACTGTGGATATTTTTCTATATAAATGTTCAATAAGATCAAACAATGTATTAATACAATCGCTGAGTCATAAAGACAAGTACAGGTGAAGGAAGAAAAAAAATTTTTATAAACCAACCAAAATGTATACATAAATATGATAAAGGAGACAAATAATTGAAAAGATAATTGTGTCCCTTATTTTAAAACTTAAAAAGTGGCAACCCTATTGACGGTGTTTGTGTAATTGCATAGTCCTATATGTTAGCTAATATTCAAAATATTTGTTTGAAATTTCAGCGCAATGTTGAAAACACGTTAGGTGCTGTTCACATGCTGGAATGCGTTGTTGTTGCACTAAAATTACACACACCACCACAAAAGAGCAATACGTATGTGTCTCGACTCGAGATGTTTAACAGTTTAGGTTCTTTTTAACTTGACATGGCGTCTAAAAACACGAACAAGCCATCAAAGACATCTATCTAGCTCACGTTTACATTGAAATCAATTATAAAACAGTGCGGATGGACACAAAAATGCACTCAATGTGAACGGCCCCTCAGTGTAAGACTAGAACTCTTTAGAAAAGTTTGATCACACTTGCCTATTCTTTACTATTTGTTACTGCACATTTTAGATGTGTAGGGCTTTACTGGTTGTTTAGATCAGTGTTACTATCAGAAATAATTAATAATTATTTCTGTAGTTATTAATTAATATTTAAATTAATCAATTGAATCTAACTCATTAAAACCTCATATGGGGCTCCAGTAAATGTAGTGTGCTACGTTTAGGAGCAAGTTTGGTTATTAGCAATAATTAATAATTATCAAAGATAATTATTAATTATTAAAATCAATAGAACATTGATGAGAATCAATGTTAGCTTTTTTTAATCCTTTAAATCAACAATTATCAAAGATAATCATTAATTGTTAACATCGATGAAACATTAATTAAAATTAACACTAGCTTATTGATCATTCAAATTCAACAATCAAAGATAATGATCAATTATCAAAAATCAATAGAATATTAATAAGGATTAACATTGACGGGGCACCACCCTGGAATCAGGGACTAATAACCAAATAGTAAAACAGTCTCAATATTAGATTGTTCTCTTAGGAAAATCGACATCCGAAAAATATCGATTTTCGGGAAAAAAAAACAATGAATGAAGGTTTGAATCCGAGCACTGACATCCCGTCAGCATGACACAGGCGTATGCAAAACAAACCAAAACACTTCTCTTTGTAATATAAACAAAAGTTTATTTATGCAGTAATATCAATTAATAATTAATACAATGCAGTCAATAAACTCCGACTTACAACTACAAACTAAACAGTGATATGATTAGATATGGAAATCAAAATAATCCTATAACACATAAGGTGTGTGTGTGTGGGTGTGTGGTTAGTACGAGAGAGAGAGAGAGAGAGAGAGAGAATTAATTAAGTGACAGCCCTAAAGCCGATTTCGCGATAGTGGGAGAGAAAGCAGCTGTCAATTTATCACTCAGAGATGCGGTGGACGGCTCGTAAAAGTCCCGCGTTCTTCGACTCTTTAATGGATGAACTCAGTTGCTGTCTCACCCGCAATGGCAAAATTGCACAACAATCCAATTTGGTTGGACCGCACAGCAAAACAGATTCGTGATAATAAATACCCTGACTATTAATAATGAGCGGACATGGCGGTCCGTAAACTGTACAAGCAAAAACCTTGAAACACAAGAATAACACACTATAATATTCTATCTCTGCCCAGACGTAAACCTCTTACTTGAATCGCATGAGGACACAGGTAGAATGTGTTTTCCTCCATCCTTTAACTCTGACCCGGTTCCTCGAGGCTCGGGTGATGACGGGAGGCCATTTCCTCACTCTGTCGGCGGGCGGTACGGCTGTTGATTCTCAGCGGGCTGGCGGAGAACTCAGAAATGTCGACTTGATTGAAGATGGAAGAGAAATCTTTAACCTCTTCACTTCGGCAGGCAAACGGATGAAGATGCGAATTGCTCGGCGGTCTCCCTCGGATCCGTTAGAGTGTTCGGTTGAACACAGAGTAATCTCAACTCATCCAGCGAGATGGAGATTGTATGGCTACAGTTTCAAGTCGGATGTTACTTCCTTGTGCCATGAGGTTGCACCTGAGAGCAGCGAAGAGCTGCGTCCACACGCTGCAAGCAAAGTTGCTGGAAGCAAATCCCGAAAGCATTTCAGAGGTATTTCAACTCCTGATGATGTCATGGTTTGAGGTGTGTTCTGTTGTGTGCCTCATCCAATAGGAGTTGAAAGTTCGATCCTTTAGTGAGCAAGGCTTCATGGGATTTGTAGTCTTTTTTTGGACTCCCTTTGTTTGATTTTGGCATGATTTTTATCAGTATAGTTTACGACTTGGAATGTGGGGGCTTGCGTTAGGTTTTTACGACAATGTTAGGCCTGCCTTTGTCTTCTATCTGAATACATGAGGCCCAACAGATGTTAGAGTATAACATAATCAAAACTAAGAAGAAACACAAAAGTATGGAAATTATGCAGTGACCAAAACAAATTAAATCAGAAACATCTTCTATTTGAACTTCTTCAGGGTAGCATTTTGTCTATTCCAGCTCTGCACACAGTTCATTTTCTCAGTCAACTTCAGGTGCATCCTGGGATGCTTTTTAAACAGTATTGAATGATTTCATATGCTGGACACTTGTACTTGTCTTTAAAAAATAAATGAACAAATAAAACAAATAAATAAAAGGTTTGTATAGACTATAATTAGGCACATTTTATTTTTGAGTACAAAAATTATCCAAAGCGTTTAACCATAAGCCTTTAGATCAAAAGGTTTTAAGATTATGAGAAACAAACTTAGTCAGTGTCATTTGGGCTGGTTGTGTAGGCTATATTTATTTTATATTTATAAGTTCTTGATATAAATTTTTTTACTAACTTTACTATTTTTTATTTAATTTGTATTGTATCTTGTTATGTTTTGCTATTGTTGTAGATAAATCAAGGATAACTGAGTTTTAAGTTTTTAAGCTTAAAGTAATAATTTATAGGGATTTTAATAAGGACAATTTAGAAATTTTACCTTACAATTTGGTCAAATTAGCTTCAGAAAAGGTGACTTTAGCTGAAAGGTGAGTAGTTTGCATCTGTGGTTTAAATATCAGACCAAATCTGATATTTCCTGACAGAGAGACATGTTTGAGTTTGATGAGGTGAAAGATTAAATCTTTGCCCAAAAAGTAATGCTTCAATAACAAACATGGCACAAACCAAACGTTAATTATTGCGGCACAAACGCAGCACAAATGAATGGTATAGATTTGGTAATGATTTTATTATATGGGGTGCCAACTTCACGGAGGTTACAAAAATCCAGTACATGGTGGATTTAACCAGTATGTCATCGCGCTACAGGCTGCAGTGAGGACAGACTCAATAGGCTCGTTTGAGATGAGCAAGTTCTGCACAGAACCGATCACTGGTGATCACCGGCAGGTCCATTAGTTCCCTATCTGTCACTCACTCGACGTTGTGTCAATGTAGTGACACTAAGGGTCACTCTTGGGAGCCCGATACACCTCTGGTCTTTGATGAAAGGCCAGTGAAAATTGGCGAGTGGTATTTGCATGCCACTCCCCCGGACATACGGGTATAAAAGGAGCTGGTATGCAACCACTCATTCAGATTTTCTCTTCGGAGCCGAATGGTCATGCTCACTGAGCTGAATTCCCACGACTGCTCATTCACCTCTGCTGGATCTGACGGCGCATTTCAGCAGCTTCTCCCTCCTCTGCACTAGTGCACTGCAGAGAATACCCCTGGGCGCTTCGGCAGAAATAAAAGTATATTTCTCTAAAAGAGTATATTTCTCTAAAAGAACGGCACACACGGAACATCTTTTTAAAGACGCGTCTTTTTAAAGATGCCTTTCCGATTGTGCGTTATTCCTGGTTGCAAGTCCACCAAGGCACTAAAGGAACTGCACGAGGGTAGTTCCGCCCCAGGATTAATGCAGGAACTGCGCTCGGTGACCGACCTCACTCTCCCTGAGTGACGGAGGTCACGTCGCGGTCTCTCGGGCGGACAATGTCCACATTAGTGGTACAGGAGCGCCACCTTTGGCTCAACCTGATCGAGATGGGTGAGGCCGACAGGACACGGTTCCTTGCTGCCCCCATCTCCCAGGCTGGCCTATTCGGCGACACCGTCAAGGACTTTGCCCAGCAGTTCTCGATGGTGGAGCAGTAGATGGAGGCTATCCGGCATATCCTGCCCTGGCGCGGCTCAAGATCCCACACCCCATCTGCTCGTCGCCAAGGGCGTCCCCCTGCGGTGACTGCACCGGCTCCGCCGCAGCCCACCCCTTCGGCCCGGCCCCGGCATGGAGCCCACTGCAGGAAGCAGACGCCACCCGTCTCGCAGCCGCCAAGAACCCGTGAAAGGCTTCAAAGCGCCCTTGAGACGGGTGACCCAGGGACGATGAAAACCCACTGCTCTGGAGCTGGTAAGCAGACCTCTCCATCTTTTTGTTACCTTTGCATTTAATTGCACTGCATGCCCAAGTGACTGCAGTACTCAAGAGTTCAGCAAGAGCGGTTTCCTTGTTCCCTGGGTCACGTATCCGGTGTGCACGGCCTTCATCACGACCACTGTCCACCACTCTATTTGGCAGGTTTGGTGTTCCAGCGGCGGTCTCCCGCCCCTGAGTGCCCAGCTGTGGCTCAAATCCACCCCCGATGTGACAGTCTCCATGGGTCATGAGGACAGGCCTCTTCCTCCCCTGTCCCAGGCTGTTCCAGGGGTGGTCACAAGGAGCCAGGAAGTGCTTCGATGTCACTAGACTCAGCACGGCCACGACATGGTGTGGCACCTCAGGCCGGTACGTCTGACAACATTGTCCTTTTGGTCCTCCTTGCGCGGAACTTGCCAAATACATACGTTGATGTATCTATGCTCTGAATTTAAGTAATTCTCTCTTCTAGACTGCATTTGTTATTTCAATGTTATTTGGGTCCTGTGCCGGCTGGACACAGGTCCTTTAACTACAAATTCTTCAGTTTCAGATATTTGTAAGTTTTAGACTAAGTCCTTATAGATTCTCGACTCACCGTTTAGCCCCAGTCAATTAAGTTCTGTTTTACAGATTATCTGTCCTACTCTTAGTATTCCCGTTTAATTCTACTTGGCTAAGTTCTATTATAGATTCTTGGTTCGCCGTTTAGCCTTTTAGTTCATACTTAACTAATGGATTGCTTCTGAAGTAGCTTAGTTAAACCAACTCTGACCATAGATTTGTAGTTAATAAGAAATATACTAGAAAACAGTCCTTCAGTATGAATCATAATAACAATTTATTTACCAGGTAACAGTAATACATTCAAACAATCCAATTAAAATAATAAATCAAACTCAAAGCTATCAGTGAACCAAGCATAATAATATAATTAAAGTTGCATTCCATTCAAACATTTACCAAACATAAGAAATACAAATTGCAATTACCTGGTAGAGAAAAAACTACACACAATGTTTACTGTGTGGATCTTCTGGCTACAGAGAGACCCTGATAAATATAAACTACATGCAGTGGTTCAGCATGGGAGATCTGGCTTACAGATTCCCCGAGCTCCTCTGCCATCTTTCTTTAAGTACCAAATGATTCTATTGTTATTTCAGATGTGTGTGTTTGATGTTATTCAGGATTTGGTTTACAATTTAGAGGTTTGAAGGTAGACCTTTGAAACTTGTGATTGAGTGTTTGATTGATGTTTACAAAGAATGCACCTAATCTGCATACAGCATCTGGTCTCTGTGAGAGATGATCTGGGAGGGGTCATGCCCCTGATAGAATACAGTATTTTACTAAGTTCTTAAATCTTACTTGTGATTTGATACCAAACATGTATGATCAGAAAACCTTTTACATTACAGAACAGGATAAGTCATAACTTAGTTTTTAGTGTCCTTAAAGTGACCTGAGGTGAGAGAGAGAGAGCAGATGTGAGTGTGATTTGCGTTTTATGGTCCCCAATCAGTGGGGTGTGTTTTCTCAGGTGGAGATGCTCCTCTGTGTGAGAGTTTTATGACGTTGGTTCTCGCAGAGTTCTTTGACTTTCCCGGAAGTGATGCAGACAATTTTGTGACAGTCTTACATGTTCATGTTTTTTCATGTCTTTTATTTTCAAGTTTAGTTCCTGTTATGTCATGTGATATCCTGTTCCCTCATGTGATCTTGTCATGTGTTTCCCCTGTTCATGTGTCTTGTTTTCATTGGTTCATTGTTTGATTACTTTGTTATCAGTTCTAGTTTGTCATTGGTTCAAATTTATTAGTCTTGTTATATTGCTTATAGTTCTGTCTGTTCATTGGTTGTCTTGTTACCCATGTCTGTGTATTTAAGCCCTCATGTTTGCCATTGTCTCTTGTCAGGTATTGTTAATGTAACTTTGTTGTTTTGTTCTAACCAAGCCAAGTTTAGTTTAGTTTATGTCAAGTCAAGTTTATGTTCAGTCAAGTTTATATTGAAGTTCATGTTTATGTTTCAAGTTTGTAGTCAGGGTTTTTTTGGATTCCAAAACTGTAAATAAACCGCACTTGGGTTCATCACTCCTATATCATCGTCTCTTTGTCTGCCTGTTTCCAGCAAAGTTACAGAATACCTGACCGCCAACCATGAACCCAGCGGACCGACTACTGCGCCTACGTCAGGGAAATCAATCCCTGGAGGAATATGTGGGGGACTTCTGCTCTCTGGCCAGCAAGGTGGACTTTAATGAGGTCGCCCTCAAAGACTGCTTCCGGTTTGGATTAAGTGAGCCAATTTCCTCCCTGATGCCTGGTGGTCGCAGTTCCCTCAGCCTCACTCGGTATACCGACCTTGCCCTACAGATCATTGGTTCTACGTTCACTGTGGGGGAGGTGGATGCCAAGCTGGAGTCCCAAATTATGGTCAATGGGCCAACGCCCACGCCTGCCACGGCCACGCCTGCCACAGCCAATGCCCATGCCTGCCACGGGCAACGAGCCAACGCCCACGCCTGCCACTGCCAACGAGCTGCCAGCCTCGTCCGTCCCAGAGCCTGCGTTGCCAGCCTCATCCGTCCCAGAGCCTGCGTTGCCAACTTTGGCCTCCCGGAGGAGGAGGAGGAGGAGGAGGAGGAAGTCTTTCGTTTCCAAGTCTCTGCCCATGTACACGACCATGGAGGTTGTCTCCGAGTCTTTGCCCATGCACACAACCACAGAGGTCATTTCCGAGTCTCTGCCCATGCACACGACCACAGAGGTCGTTTCCAAGTCTCTGCCCATGCACATGACCACAGAGGTCATTTCCGAGTCTCTGCCCATGCACATGACCACAGAGGTCATTTCCGAGTCTCTGCCCATATACACAAATGCAGAGGTTGTTTCTGAGTCTCTGCCCATGTTCACAACCACAAAGGTTGTCTCCGAGTCTCTGCCCATGTACACGACCATGGAGGTCGTTTCCTAGTCTCTGACCATGTTCATGACCACAGAGGCCGTACCCGAGTCTCTGTCTATGCCCACGACCACAGAGGTCGTTCCCAAGGCTCAGTCCATGCCCACGACCACAGAGGTCGCTCCCAAGACTCTGCTCATGTTCATGACCACTGAGATCTTTTCCCAATTATCCAGGACTCTTAATCTCGAGCCTACCATGGCTCTGCCTTCTACAGCTTTGCTCCTCGAGCCTACCACGGCTCCGCCTTCCACGGCTCTGCCCCACGTCATGGCAGCCATGCCAGAGTCAACCCCAGGCCATGTCACAGCCACGCCAGAGTCAGCCCCAGGCCATGTCACCGCCACGCCAGAGTCAGCCCCAGGCCATGTCACCGCCACGCCAGAGTCAGCCCCAAGCCATGTCACCGCCACGCCAGAGTCTGCCCCATGCCATGTCACCGCCACGCCAGAGTCAGCCCCAGGCCATGTCACCGCCACGCCAGAGTCAGCCCCAAGCCATGTCACCGCCACGCCAGAGTCTGCCCCATGCCATGTCACCGCCATGCCAGAGTCTGCCCCATGCCATGCCACCGCCACGCCAGAGTCTGCCCAATGCCATGTCACAGCCATGCCAGAGTCTGCCCCATGCCATGTCACCGCCACGCCAGAGTCAGCCCCAGGCCATGTCACCACCACGCCAGAGTCAGCCCCAAGCCATGTCACCGCCACGCCAGAGTCTGCCCCATGCCATGTCACCGCCAAGCCAGAGTCAGCCCCAGGCCATGTCACCGCCACGCCAGAGTCAGCCCCAAGCCATGTCACCGCCACGCCAGAGTCTGCCCCATGCCATGCCACCGCCACGCCAGAGTCTGCCCAATGCCATGTCACAGCCACGCCAGAGTCTGCCCCATGCCATGTCACCGCCATGCCAGAGTCTGCCCCATGCCATGCCACCGCCACGCCAGAGTCTGCCCAATGCCATGTCACAGCCATGCCAGAGTCTGCCCCATGCCATGTCACCACCACGCCAGAGTCAGCCCCAGGCCATGTCACCGCCACGCCAGAGTCAGCCCCAAGCCATGTCACCGCCACGCCAGAGTCTGCCCCATGCCATGCCACCGCCACGCCAGAGTCTGCCCAATGCCATGTCACAGCCATGCCAGAGTCTGCCCCATGCCATGTCACCGCCATGCCAGAGTCTGCCCCATGCCATGCCACCGCCACGCCAGAGTCTGCCCAATGCCATGTCACAGCCACGCCAGAGTCTGCCCCATGCCATGTCACCGCCATGCCAGAGTCTGCCCCATGCCATGTCACCGCCACGCCAGAGTCTGCCCCATGCCATGTCACCGCCACGCCAGAGTCTGCCCCATGCCATGTCACTGCCACGCCTGAGTCTGCCCCATGCCATGTCACCGCCACGCCAGAGTCTGCCCCATGCCATGTCACCGCCACGCCTGAGTCTGCCCCATGCCATGTCACCTCACCGCCAAGCCTGAGTCTGCCCCATGCCATGTCACCGCCACGCCTGAGTCTGCCCCATGCCATGTCACCGCCATGCCTGAGTCTTCCCCATGCCATGTCACCCCCACGCCTGAGTCTGCCCCATGCCATGTCATCGCCACGCCTGAGTCTGCCCCATGCTATGTCACAGCAATGCCTCATTTCCACGGTCCAGGCCCGCCTCTGCTCCACGGTCCAGGCCCGCCCGCCTCCGCTACACGAGCCAGCGCTCACGCCTGCCACGTCAAGTCACCACAGCACCCCCCCAGCTCCCTTTTGAACACTTTGTCTTTATTTTGGGGCGTCGGGAGCCGCCCCTAGAGGGGGGGATATGTCACGTCTAGATGTGTTTTGTTCATGTTTTCTCATGTCTTTTATTTTCAAGTTTAGTTCCTGTTATGTCATGTGATTTCCTGTCAGAATTCCACAGAATCCCTCAACAGTGTAAGTGAACAGGCATCTAAAGTCAGATTGTCAGATTCATCAGCCAAACAGATTGATTGATTTGTTCTTGTGGCTGTGCCATCTTGGTCACCGATGCTCTCACGCAAATTCCCGCTGCTGGAGCGGTGAGTTTGTGTTCGTCGCTGTCTGATCTTCAGAGTTCGCTGGGTTTTCTTTTTCATTTTTTTTTCTTAAAATATAGAATGGTCAATAAATGTGTCTGTGTTTCCGCTACTCTCGTCTCCCCGCATCTTTTATTGCATTTTATTTTTAAAGTGTAACACCCATCCACTGACATACAGTGGCAGACGTATTCATTTCTTTGTATTTAACAAGACAGCTTTTGGGAGCCATGAAATTGTTCCAAGTAAACATGTGTACCAAGACAAAGTACATTCATTGGGTTTGTCAAACGCAACCCCTTTGTTATAGAGGTGACTAACTACCTCCCTGAACCAGTGTCATGGTAACATGTCCATCAAAGATGAAGGAACAGAGACAAAGGTAGAGTGAGCAGGCAGTCGCTGGCTCGTTAACACACCAGCCACCGAAGTCATACGACTGCCATGATACAGCCACTAAGCTAAGGCCACTAAACTAAGGCTACCAAACCAAACGGTGTTCTTAACGGTTCCCCAAAGAGCCATCGTGCACATTGACGATATTGTCCTCCATCATCTCAACGTCGACAAAAATGACACAGAAATTGAGATCATGGACGCATTTAGAGGTCACAGCCTCTCCGTTGATGACACCCTTCAACAGCAGCTTCAGGCTGAAGGGATGGAATTAGTGAAGTTCAGTCTCAAACCGACTGGCTTGACCACTATATTTCCTAGTCACATTAACAGATTGTCATCTTACCAAGAACACCCTATCAGTTTGGTTGCCCTCTGGCTCCTCCTTAGTGGTTGGATCATCATTGCAATTATTGCACACGCCATGTACAGGTACATTCAACACCTACAGGCCAGACTGGACTCACTTCTCATACAGCCGCATTTTACACACCAGTCTGAGCCCATCCCACAGGTTAACCCCATCATTTCCAAGGATAAGCCTTTTAACCTTTAACCCTCCTTTCCTCTAATATTTTGTTCCTAGTAACCAATGTCAGGTTACTTTGATTTTGTGTTATGACCAAAGAACAACAAAGGATTGTGTTATGGTTAATGCTGTGCCTTCCAATAACTTGAAATGTTTATGTGGGATGAATGTAGTTTTAGATTTAGCTAGAAGTTATATGCCCAGATGTGCCTCAATCTCTGTTCAGACGATAAAGCCTCTGTGAACTCTAATGAACTGTATGGACTGTGCAACCATTTTTCTTTCCTATCAGGAATACATGGATAGCGTAACCCACAGGTTACTGTGAACCGACAAGAACTGTTCGGCCCTTCAGTTGCTCTGAAGATGCTGGACAACAACCAACTCTTCAGAACAAAGGGGGGAATGTTGGGCCTCATGTATTCAGATAGAAGACAAAGGCAGGCCTAACACAGTCGTAAAAACATAACTCAAGCCCCCAACTTCTAAGTCGTAAATTTTACTGATAAAAATCACGCCAAAATTAAAACAAAGGGAGTCAAAAACAGACTACAGATCCACAAAGCCTTGCTCACTAAAGGATCGAGCGCTCAACTCCTATTGGATGAGGCACACAACAGAACGTCCCTCAAACATGACATCATCAGGAGTTGAAATAATTCTGAATTGCGTCCAGAATTCGCTTCCAGCGACTTAGTCGACAAAGTGTGGCACAAGGAAGTAATGTCCGACTTGAAACTGTAGCCATACAATCTCCATCTCGCTGGACGAGATGAGATTACTCTGTGTTCAACCAAACACTCTAATGGATCCGAAGGAGACCGCCAAGCAATTCGCATCTTCATCCGTTTGCCTACAGAAGTGAAGAGATTAAAGATTTCTCTTCCATCTTCAATCAAGTCGACATTTCTGAGTTCTCCGCCAGCCCGCCGAGAATCAACAGCCGTACCGCCCGCCGACAGAGCGAGGAAACGGCCTCCCGTCATCACCCGAGCCTCAAGGAACCGGGTCAAAGTTAAAGGACGGAGGAAAACACATTCTACCTGTGTCCTCATGCGATTCAAGTAAGAGGTTACGTCTGGGCAGAGATAGAATATTATAGCGTGTTATTCTTGTGTTTCAAGGTTTTTGCTTGTTCAGTTTACGGATCGCCATGTCTGCTCATTATTAATACTCAGGGTATTAATTATCACAAATTTGTTTTGCTGTATTGTGGTCCAACCAAATTGGATTGTGCAATTTCGCCATCGCGGGTGAGACAGAAACTGAGTTCATCCATTAAAGAGTCAAATAACGCAGGACTTTTACGAGCCCGCTCGTAAAACCGCGTCTCTGAGTGATGAACACAGCTGATTTCTCTCCCGCTATCGCGAAATCAGCTTTAGGGCTGTCACTTAATAATCTCTCTCTCTCTCTCTCTCTTACTAATCACACACACACACACACACACACTGTCACACACACACACCTTATGTGTTATAGGATTATTTTGATTTCCATATCTAATCATATCACTGTTTAGTTTGCAGTTGTAAGTCGGAAGTTTATTGACTGCATTGTATTAATTATTAATTGATATTACTGCATAAATAAACTTTGTTTATATTACAAAGAGAAGTGTTTTGGTTTGTTTTGCATATGCCTGTGTCATGCTGACGGGATGTCAGTGCTCGGATTCAAACCTTCATTCATTGTTTTTTTTCCCGAAAATCGATATTCTTCGGATGTCGATTTTCCTAAGAAAACAATCTAATATTGAGACTGTTTTACTATTTGGTTATTAGTCCCTAACTCCAGGGTGGTGCCTCGTCAATGTTAATCCTTATTAATATTCTATTGATTTTTGATAATTGATAATTATCTTTGATGATTGAATTTGAACGATCAATAAGCTAGTGTTAATTTTAATTAATGTTTCATCGATGTTAACAATTAACGATTATCTTTGATAATTGTTGATTTAAAGGATTAAAAAAAACTAACATTGATTCTCATCAGTGTTCTATTGATTTTAATAATTAATAATTATCTTTGATAAATATTAATTATTGCAAATAACCAAACTTGCTCCTAAACGTAGCACACTACATTTACTGGAGTCCCATATGAGGTTTTAATGAGTTAGATCCAATTAATTAATTTAAATATTAATTAATAACTACAGAAATAATTATTAATTATTTCTGATAGTAACACTGATCTAAACCACCAGTAAAGCTCAACAATACTATAGTAAATTCTGCCAAGAAAACAATGGTGACAGCAGTCATTGTTACTTCAGTCATGGCTACTACAGCATTACTGAATAAAACCATGGTTAATTTTCGTTAGTGTCCTTAACAAAACAAAAAGAAAATTGCTCTAATTACTACCTCAACATTTAATTTAATACCTGCATTTATGCTATATGCATCAACATAATGTGAATTTCATACTCAACATACATTCAATATTCAGAAGTTGTACATCACTATAGAATGAATAACCTTGCTGTAAAAATGTATGCTAGAAGGGATGTTGTAATGGAACATGAGTGTTTTAATCATATGTGGAAATCCCACATCAACGGAGTAAAGGCAACATAACTTTGGCAATGAACACCCTGAGCACTTTAGTTCTTGTTTCATGTCTGTCCGAACTAGCAGTGAGTGCCTGTTTAAAGACGGAAGGGATTGTGTCTGTGTGCAGTTTCAGGCTCACCTGCGGCTCTGTGCGCACCGTGCGCTATATATTCCCAAGTGATGTCAGCGTAAATAAATAATCAAACATCGATGTATTACCAGTATACAGCACTCGCGTCAAGCAATTTCTGCAAACAGTGCCTGTTTTGTAAATGTTTTTTGACCATCACTGTTTTGATTGACCGCAAAATGAAAAAGTTCCCAGACAGGAGACTTGAATGACGCAGGGGCTTTTATCTTGCGGCTTGTTTTCTCAGCTTGCCATTTTCAACTTCACACTAATGCATGCAGAACTGTGAATCATCAACTGTTTTAACAAAGTGTGAAAATGTTCTTAGTTTGGGGCAATGGAGGAGTCAAGAGACAACGAAGCAGGTTCAAGGTTAGCGCTTTAATTTTCAGTTTTCACACACACGTTAATGTTAAGTTAATGTAGCACACTCTCAGGCACTCTGACTGTTGTGCTTTCTGGTCATTCTCTCTCCCCTATGATGCTCTGGCGTGCCTTTTAAGTCTCCCTCCGCCATCACTATAGTGAGAGACAGGTGTTAGAGATAATTATGAACCAGGTGACGAGCCTTACCGCTCTCTCTCTCCCGCAGAACGACACATGACCACGCCCCCATACCACATGCCCCCACCACTGACTCAGGCCGGGGCAACATCCGGCCTGCCTACTCCCCCCCATTTCTGGAGAAAAAGTCAGCCACAACCATCTGCGCCCCCGGTCTGTGGACCACCTTGAATTTAAAGGGCTGGAGAGCCAGATACCAATGGGTGATCCGTGCTTTAGTATCCCTCATGCGGTGGAGCAACTGCAGAGGAGCGTGATTGGAACAGAGGGCACAGGCTCACCCCAGCAGGTAGCAGCGGAGGGTCAGAACAGCCCACTTAATTGCAAGACACTCTTTCTCGATGGTACCATATTTTGTCTCCCTGAAGGAGAGCTTGCGAATAAATAGCACTGGCCGATCCTCCCCTCCCACCTCCTGCGAGAGCACCGCACCCAGCCCCCTGTCAGATGCATCAGTCTGCAAAAAAAGGGGGAAAGAGAAATCAGGTGCATGTAAAAGCGGCCCCCCACACAGTGCGGACTTTACCTTAAGGAAGGCCTGTTGGCACGACTCTGTCCACTGGACTGGATCAGGAGCCCCCTTTTTAGTAAGGTCAGTCAACGGGCTGGTGACATCAGAATAACTAGGCACAAACCTTCGGTAGTAGCCAGCCAGCCCCAAAAACTGCCGTACCCCCTTTTTGGTATTGGTCGCCGGGCAGGCTGCGATCGCTGGGGTTTTGTCAACCTGTGGACGCACCTGCCCGTGACCCAAGTGGAACCCCAGATACCTAACTTCCACCCGCCCATTTACGCACTTCTTCGGGTTGGCCGTGAGTCCCGCCTGTCTCAGTGCTCTCAGGACAGCCATCAGATGTTGCATATGCCGCTGTCATTCATTACTGTAAATGATGATGTCATCTAGATATGCGGCGGCATATGCCGTGTGCGGTCTGAGGACCTTGTCCATAAGGCGCTAAAATGTGGCTGGGGCTCCGAACAAACCGAACGGAAGAGTCACAAATTGGTGTAATCCGAATGGTGTGGAAAAAGCTGTCTTTTCTCGGGACACTGGCGTTAAAGGGATCTGCAAATAACCCTTCATTAAGTCCAGCGTCGAATAAAATGGAGCCGCGCCCAACCGATCGAGTAACTTGTCAATTCGCGGCATTGGATAAGTGTCAAATTTGGACAACGCATTCACTTTCCGTTAGTCAACACAGAAGCGGACCTAGCCGTCGCTCTTCGATACCAAAACTACTGGGCTGGCCCAATCGTTGTGCAACTCTTGTATTATGCCCATTTCAAGCATTGCCTATAATTCTTCCTGAACAATCTTTTTCTTGTGTTCAGGAAGACGATAGGGGTGGCTAGGAACCACCAGCCCCGGAGTGGTCTCAATATGGTGTTCTATGAGGTTCGTGCGACTGGGTAGGTGTGAAAACACGTTCGTGAACTCCGCTTGCAACCTGGCAATATCTGTAAGCTGCGACAGTGAGAGGTGGTCTCCGCTAGGGTCCGGGGTGAATAAACTTGATTTGGGAAATACCTCCGGCCCGAGCTCCACCCTCTCTGAACTATCGTCGCCAAGGCTACAGGTATCGCCTCCCTCCATGGTTTGAGGAGGTTGAGGTGGTAGGTTTGACGTGCCCCTCTCCTATCTGTTCGCCTAATCTCATAATCGAGATCTCCGACTCATTGTGTGACCTCAAAGATTCCTTGCCACTTGGTGAGTAATTTGGAGCTCGAGGTGGGCAGCAATACAAGCACTTTATCTCCCTGTGCGAATTCCCGTAGTTGAGTGCCCCTGTCGTACAGTCGGCGTTGACGTTCTTGCGCTTGGAGCAAATTCTCCTGTGTTACCTGCCCCAAAGTGTGGAGATTTGCTCTAAGGTCAAGAAAGTATTGAATTTGATTTTTACTATTCGAAGGTCCTTTCTCCCAAGCTTCCCGTATGACGTCAAGCACGCCTCGCTGCCAGCGCCCATACAGTAGCTCAAATGGGGAAAACCCGTTGGAGGCTTGCGGGACCTCTCGTACTGCAAACAGCAGGGGTTCGAGCCACTTATCCCAGTTTTTAGCATCTTCATGTACAAACTTACGAATCATGTTTTTTAAGGTCTTATTAAATCGTTCGACCAACCCGTAGGTTTGCGGGTGATAAACGCTGATGCGAATCGACATAATGCCTAATAATTCGTATAGTTTGCGTAGTGTACTTGACATGAATGTTGTGCCTTGATCAGTGAGGATTTCCTTTGGAATACCCACTCGGGAGATAATTTTGAAAAGTGCCTCTGCAACACTACATGCTGAGATGTTGCGCAGGGGCACTGCTTCCGGATATCATGTTGCATAGTCCACCAGAACTAATACAAAGCGATATCCACGTGCAGTCTGTTCTAATAGCCTGACGAGATCCATGGCAATTCTTTCGAAGGGGATCTCGATCGACGGCAATGGGCGCAATGGCGCTTTTGGGGTGGCCGGTGGATTTACCAACTGACATTCACGGCACGCCGCACACCACTTTCGAACGTCCCCGTGAATGCCCGGCCAAAAGAAACGGGCCATTATATGGTTCAAAGTCTTTTCATGACCTAAGTGGACAGCAATTGAATTATAGTGAGCCGCCTGGAAGAGTGTTTCCCGACGGCCCTTTGGTACTAACAGCGGAGTTGTATTCTCTTTGGTTTGAGTGTCCTGCGTCACTCGATACAACCGCTCTTTAATAATAGAAAAGTACAGGTATGTGAGCGCAACACCAGGCTGGAGCTGTTGACCACCAATTACCTTCACTTGGTCGAAGGCGTGCTTGAGGGACTCATCACACGACTGCTCCAGAGGGAAATCCCCCTCAGGGAAGCCCCTGAGAATGGGAATTCCCTCGTCTGCGTAATCCTGACAAGGAGCCGATATTGACGGCCCTGGCACTGCCTCACCAGCCATAGTATCGCACGTCACACCCCACTCCCCTACTTTGCAGGACCCATCTACACATATTACCCTCAATAGATTCTTAAAACCGGGCCATTTGGTTCCCAGAATTAGTGGATGGGTGTGGCGGGAATTAACCGTGGCCTCGACTCTATGCCTTTTTTCCCTGAATCGTATCTCAGTGGTAACCATCGGATACCTGTGAATGTCACCATGCACACACCTCACCCTCACCAGTTTATTTTTATCCAATGCCCCGCCTTGCACCAAGCGTTGGTGGATCGAGGTTTGAGAACAACCTGTATCCACCAAAGCTTGATGTGTATCCCCTTTTACTCTTACCGGTATCCGATATGTGTTTGGAAGATGGCACGCTACACAGGTGAGGAAGCTCCTGGATAGTGACGAAGAGTTCACATTTTCCTCAGAAGAAAAGCGGGAATCCGACGAGGAACATTTGCATTTTGAAGAGCGACTTGATCCAGCCGAGGATACAATTTCGTATGAGTAAGTCATTTAGTCTTACTTACATGTTAGTTGACATGCTATTTTATATAAACATGGACATATTTTACTAGTTGGACTATTTCCAGACTTGCCAGCCAGGATTCAGAGTATTGAAATTTGAAATATGTCCTAATAGGCAAATTTTAGTTACATTTAAATGTTGTTTTGGCTAAAGCAGGTATTTAAATTGTATGCTGTATGATATAAATATATGTAATATGATATAAAAATAATATGAATATTTAGATTATATTTTAACTAGTGTTTATGCTGCCTCATTATCATCAACGAAGCTTGTGCTTGCAAATATCTGTTGGGGTGAAAATGTGTAAAATGTGCTTTAAATATGCCCATATTAGAAAATCAGTATATTAGAATGATTTCTGAAGGATCATGTGACACTGAAGACTGCAGTAATGATGCTGAAAATTCAGCTTTGATCACAGGAATAAATTGCATTTTACAATATATTAAAATAGAAAACAGTTTTTTCAAAAACCACGCATAAACGTTATTTTCTCAAAAATACAAACATGTACATACATGTTGTTCACATATTATTGTTTGTGCTGAATACAGTGTTAAAAGACTTTAGCCGTTAATATGTTTTTAAGCAACTGAAAAAAGCACAAATGTCAAGGCATGTCAAAACTTTTCCAGGGCCCAAATCACCCTCAGACCCCAGAGGGTTAACACATGTTCCACAGTTTCACTTACTCCACACAATTCACACAGTCCTGATGTATGTTTACCCATTAAACATATTGTGCTGTTTAACCATGTATGCCCCAATCTAAGTCTTGATATTATACAATCTTCTTTCCTGTTTCCTGTAGTCTGCCTACCTTGTCCTACCACAGGTTGAATATCATATAAATTTCTCCCATTCACCCCTAAATCCCAATGGCTCTGCCAGGATTGATTTGCTTGTCACTTTATTATTGTTTTGAACTCTGATCTACTGTATGGAATTTGTATATCTACATCACTTCTTTCTGTTGCCTCTTTCATCAGCTTATCTGCAATTTCATTCCCTCCTACTCCTACATGAGCTGGGACCCACAAAAAATAAAAAATAAAAATAAAAAAATAGTTATATATTTCTTTGTTCCAAAATATTCAAGTGTTTAAGTATTTCTACTACAATATCCTGCCTACTATTTGATTGTTGAACTTCCAGACTTAATAAAGTAGAGATAGAGTCTGAGTGAGAGTCTTTATTTTCTGTAAGGCCATCCAAATGGCCATTAGTTCTCCAATGTATACTGATAAGTAGTCTGCCCCTTTGTCTGGGCTGCCCGGCCGCGGAAACGCAAAAGGAAAAGGGGAAACAGAGCCGGCGTTCTCATCAGAGTAAGACGCCGCGCAAATCGACCCCCGCTACCCACTATTCTACTGGCAAATTTTCAGTCTCTGGGTAACAAGCTTTGCGAGCTGAAAGCGTGGATCTCTTTCCAACGAGAGACGAGGGATGGCTGCATTATCTGCCTTACGGAAACTTGGATGTCTGCGGAGATTCCAGACTCAGCCATTGAACCCGCGGGGTTCTCCGTGCACCGAGCGGACAGAGCGAAAGACCTCTCAGGTAAAAGCAGAGGTGGTGGAGTATGTTTTATGATCAACAAATCCTGGTGTGATCAGAGGAACATACATTCTATCAAGTCTTTCTGCTCTCCTGATCTGGAATTTCTCATGCTTCTGTGTCGACCATTCTGGCTACCGAGGGAATTCACAGCGGTCATTATCACAGCTGTGTACATCCCCCCACAAGCCGACACAGACCGGGCACTCAAGGATCTGTATGGAAGTATAAGTGAGCAGGAAACCGCGCACCCTGAGGCCTCGTTCATTGTGACCGGGGACTTTAATAAAGCCAGTTTAAAATCAGTTGCACCAAAATACCACCATCACATTAGTTTCAACACACGAGGGGACTGGGTTTTGGACCATTAATACTCTCCCTTCCGGGATGGCTACAAATCCCTCCCCTGCCCACCATTTGGCAAATCGGACCACTCTTCCATTCTGCTTCTGCATGCAGAAATTGAAACAGGAAGCACCCACCCTCAGAACGATCCAGTGCTGGTCGGACCAATCAGATTCTACACTACAAGACTGTTTTGATCACACGGACTGGGAGATGTTCCAGTCCGCCTCTGATGATGACATCGAGCTTTACGCTGATAGTGTAATGTGTTTCATCAAAAAGTGCATGGAGGACGTGGTTCCGACCAGAACAATACGGATCTATCCGAATCAGAAACCATGGATAAATAACGATGTTCGCGCGGCACTTAATGCGCCAGTACAGGAGCAAGATTGAAGGACAGTTTAACACCACCAACTCTAGAAGCATGTGGCAGGGAATTAACATCATCACGGACTTTTAAGGGAATAAAAACTCCACCATGAACACCGCTGCCTCTCTCCCGGATGAGCTAAATAATTTTTATGCTCGTTTTGAGGAAAATAACACCGCCCTCACGGAGAGAGCTCTCGCGGCCGAAGCTACAGAGGTTAGTTCACTCCCCGTCTCTGTAGTGGATGTATCCCGATCCTTCCGACATGTGAATATCCGCAAAGCCGTGGGCCCAGACAGCATTCCGGGCCGTGACATCAGAGCGTGCGTGAACCAGCTGGCTGGTGTTTTTACGGACATTTTCAGCCTTTCCCTCTCTTTGTCTGTAGTCCCCACATGCTTTAAAACATCCACCATTGTGCCTGTTCCAAAGCAATCAAAAATAACTTGCTTAAATGACTGGCGTCCTGTTGCTCTGACCCCCATCATCAGCAAATGTTTTGAGAGACTAATCAGAGATTACATCTGCTCTGTGCTGCCTCTCTCTCTTGACCCGTTGCAGTTTGCTAACCGCAACAACCGCTCCACTGATGATGCCATTGCATCTACAATACACACTGCTCTCTCCCACCTGGAAAAAAAGAACACTTATGTGAGAATGCTGTTTGTAGACTACAGCTTAGCATTCAACACCATAGTGCCCTCCAAGCTAGAAGAGAAACTCGGGGCTCTGGGCTTAAACAGCTCGCTGTGCAGCTGGATCCTGGACTTCTTGTCAGAAGCAGACGCCAGGTGGTTAGAATAGGCAGCAACATCTCATCACTAACCCTCAACACTGGAGCCCCACAGGGCTGTGTTCTCAGCCCACTACTGTATTCCTTGTACACACATGACTGTGTGGCAACACATAGCTCCAATGCCATCATTAAGTTTACTGATGACACGACGGTGGTAGGTCTGATCACTGACAATGATGAAACAGCCTACAGAGAGGAGGTTCACACTCTGACACACTGGTGTCAGGAGCATAACCTCTCCCTCAATGTCAGTAAGACAAAGGAGCTTGTGGTGGACTTCAGAAGAAAAGACAGAGAACACAGTCCCATCACCATCAATGGAGCACCAGTGGAGAGAGTCAGCAGCTTCAAGTTCCTGGGTGTCCACATCACTGAGGAACTCACATGGTCCATCCACACTGAAGTCGTTGTGAAGAAGGCTCATCAGCGCCTCTTCTTCCTGAGACGGCTGAGGAAGTTTGGTATGAACCGCCACATCCTCACATGGTTCTACACCTGCACTGTAGAGAGCATCCTGACTGGCTGCATCTCCGCCTGGTACGGCAATAGCACCGCCCACAACCGCAAAGCATTGCAAAGGGTGGTGCGAACTGCCAGACACATCATCGGAGGTGAGCTTCCCTCCCTCCAGGAAATATATACAAGGCGGTGTGTGAAAAAAGCTCGGAGGATCATCAGAGGCTCCAGCCACCCGAGCCATGGGCTGTTCTCACTGCTACCATCAGGCAGGCGGTATTGCAGCATCAGGACCCGCACCAGCCGACTCCATGACAGCTTCTTCCCCCAAGCAATCAGACTTATGAACTCTTGATCTCCCACGATCAAAATACATCAGCACTGCACTTTATTACCCTTACTCTTATATCTCACACTGGACTGTCATAAATTATATTATTATTATATTATATTCTCTCTTAACAACTGACTATCAACTGACAGCCTGAATGTCAATACAGTACAATACTGGGGCCTGGGTAGCTCAGTGGTAAAATACGCTGGCTACCACCCCCGGAGTTCACTAGTTCACTAGTTCGAATCCCAGGGTGTGCTGAGTGACTCCAGCCAGGTCTCCTAAGCAACCAAATTGGCCCGGTTGCTAGGGAGGGTAGAGTCACATGGGGTAACCTCCTCGTGGTCGCTATAATGTGGTTTGTTCTTGGTGGGGCACATGGTGAATTGAGCGTGGTTGCCGCAGTGGATGGCGTGAAGCCTCCACACGCGCTATGTCTCCGTGGCAATGCGCTCAACAAGCCACGTGATAAGATGCGCGGGTTGACTGTCTCAGACACGGAGGCAACTGGGATTCGTCCTCCACCACCCAGATTGAGGCGAATCACTATGCGACCACGAGGACTTAGAGCGCATCGGGAATTGGGCATTCCAAATTGGGAGAAAAAGGGGAAAAATCCCCCCAAAAAATAAAAAATAAAATACAGTACAATACTGTACATTCTATATATACTACTATATATACTTTTTTATATATTTGTATTTTATTTTTATTGAATAATGTGTATCTATATAGTGCGTATTGTATACTGTACAGTGTATGTTATTATTTGTATATTGTTGAGTGTAATTATGTGTATATCAGATGTTTAGATTGTGCTGTGTTCATTTGATGTTATTGTAAATTGGTACAGTCACTGTCACGACTGCTATGTTGATCGGAACTGCACCCAAGAATTTCACACACCATTGCACTTGTGCATATGGCTGTGTGACAATAAAGTGATTTGATTTTGATTTGATTTGATTTGAACAATCCTCAGTCCACCACAGAACTATCTTCTCTTTCCTTTTCCCTTTACTTCTTGGAATACTTTGAGAAGCAGAAAATTGTCTAACTAAGTTTATCTCTTTACTCACTTCTTCTATTATATTCTTTTCATTTACCTCAATTTTTTAAAGCCTTCTTCACTCAAATTACTAAATTCACCCCAATCAGCATTTTCTAACACCCACCTCCCCATTATTCTTGGATTTTCTCTCTTTAACCCTCCTTCGATCATGATACAACTCATGATTGGAAAATTATCACTTCCTATTGTACATTCCTTTAATACTTCCCAATTCACAACCCCTCCTAATGAACTAGAAACAATTAAGTCCACTACTGATTCTAATCCTGTTGCCATATCTATACTTGTTGCCCTCCCATCATTTAAACATACCATATTCTTTCCTTCTAGTATTCTCGCTATTACCAGTCCATTATTATCTACATTTTTCCCACCCCATAATGTGATGTGCAATAAAATCTCCACACCAAATTACCCTTTCCCCATCTAATCCTTCAACTTCTTCAAGCTCCATTACATCTAACTTTCTACATGGATTATAAAAATTACACACTACATCATTTCTCTTCTTGACCCAAATCTCTATTACCACATACTCTATATTCAACCCTTTTCCTATCGCTCTATATGGCTATACCATATTTTATAAAGATTATATATCCACCTCCATTTCCTGTTTCCCTATCCCTCCTTACACTTGAATATCCCTTCAGCACAAAATCCAATCTTAATTTAAGCCACGATTCCGGAATACAAATCATATCGGGTTTTATTTCCAGCTTATTTATATAACTTTTTAATTCCTGCACATTTGCCACTAAACTTCTTGCATTCCATTGTAAAATGACTAACATATTTTTATTATCCAGGACATGAACCCTGACTATGTTGCATTTCTGCTGTCAACTCATCCATAATCACGTCCCAAGAAATTCCTCTTATTTCAAGAAACTTTTCAGTAACTTTAACAATAATCTGTTTTTTTTTTTTTCTGTTCTTCTTTCTGTCTGTACCATACAGTTGACTACCTCTGCCATAAACAATAAGAAGTTTTTTCCCTACCACCATTGTTTGCTCATCTATCTTCCTGGTTCACCCCACTCCAGTGAACCCTTTATCCAATTTTTGTTTTTTTTCTCTCTCACTCTCCTATTTGAATCTTGCTTCACGCCAACCTAGCAACTCTCTTCGTCAAATCAGCTGATCTTCCTGTGGCTGCTCTGCCAGCTCCGCGATCCTCCAAGTAGAACGTTGCACGTGTTTTGTCACGATCGCTGCAGAACCCCATTCAAATCAAACGCCAAACCTCTCCTCCTCCGTCCTACAGCGAATCTGCCGCTGGAGGATCACTAAATATACTCTGCATGAAATCATAAGAGTCAATTTACACATAATAAAGAAAAATAAAATAAAATGGAATGGAATTAAATGAAATGAAATGAAATAAAAAAAATAATAACCATAACCATACAGATTGGTCTAATTGATGTATTTTATAATTTTGTCTTCTATCTGTCACAAGTGACGTTTGGAATCAACAGCTGTGTGTTCGCAGATGTAAACAGGAAATGTGGGTGTGACGTCAGCGGGGTCTGCGCGAGTGAAGTGCGCGCGCGCCAGACAGTGATGTGAATGAATTGAGGTAAATAAACATGATTGTCTTTGAATTCATTGTGTTTACAGAGAGTTATCAGATTATATAATGACATTTCTGATTATGTTCAGTGTTTATAATGGACAGAATGAAGAAATTAACAGCTCGATAGATGTGCACTGAATTTAAAGCATACTTGATATTTTACTTACTACAGTACACGGCAGCGCTTCTCTATCACACACTAGATGCTTACATTAACTGTGTACAGTAATGCATTCTGTAGGCGTTGAACCATAATTTAAGTGCTTGCATGGCTATGTCTCTAAACTTAGTAAGCTGGCTAACTAGACAGCAACATTTTCAGACATCGTTTCCGAGCGTATGATGCCCAGAAATGCTGTTGTCTAGATAGGCTGCTCATTATGATGCACAACAATTCTACAGGTGCATCTCAATAAATTAGAATGTCGTGGAAAAGTTCATTTATTTCAGTAGTTCAACTCAAATTGTGAAACTCGTGTATTAAATAAATTCAATGCACACAGACTGAAGTAGTTTAAGTCTTTGGTTCTTTTAATTGTGATGATTTTGGCTCACATTTAACAAAAACCCACCAATTCACTATCTCAAAAAATTAGAATACATCATAAGACCAATAAAAAAAACATTTTTAGTGAATTGTTGGCCTTCTGGAAAGTATGTTCATTTACTGTATATGTACTCAATACTTGGTAGGGGCTCCTTTTGCTTTAATTACTGCCTCAATTCGGCGTGGCATGGAGGTGATCAGTTTGTGGCACTGCTGAGGTGGTATGGAAGCCCAGGTTTCTTTGACAGTGGCCTTCAGCTCATCTGCATTTTTTGGTCTCTTGTTTCTCATTTTCCTCTTGACAATACCCCATAGATTCTCTATGGGGTTCAGGTCTGGTGAGTTTGCTGGCCAGTCAAGCACACCAACACCATGGTCATTTAACCAACTTTTGGTGCTTTTGGCAGTGTGGGCAGGTGCCAAATCCTGCTGGAAAATGAAATCAGCATCTTTAAAAAGCTGGTCAGCAGAAGGAAGCATGAAGTGCTCCAAAGTTTCTTGGTAAACGGGTGCAGTGACTTTGGTTTTCAAAAAACACAATGGACCAACACCAGCAGATGACATTGCACCCCAAATCATCACAGACTGCGGAAACTTAACACTGGACTTCAAGCAACTTGGGTTATGAGCTTCTCCACCCTTCCTCCAGACTCTAGGACCTTGGTTTCCAAATGAAATACAAAACTTGCTCTCATCTGAAAAGAGGACTTTGGACCACTGGGCAACAGTCCAGTTCTTCTTCTCCTTAGCCCAGGTAAGACGCCTCTGATGTTGTCTGTGGTTCAGGAGTGGCTTAACAAGAGGAATACGACAACTGTAGCCAAATTCCTTGACACGTCTGTGTGTGGTGGCTCTTGATGCCTTGACCCCAGCCTCAGTCCATTCCTTGTGAAGTTCACCCAAATTCTTGAATCGATTTTGCTTGACAATCATAAGGCTGCGGTTCTCTCGGTTGGTTGTGCATCTTTTTCTTCCACACTTTTTCCTTCCACTCAACTTTCTGTTAACATGCTTGGATACAGCACTCTGTGAACAGCCAGCTTCTTTGGCAATGAATGTTTGTGGCTTACCCTCCTTGTGAAGGGTGTCAATGATTGTCTTCTGGACAACTGTCAGATCAGCAGTCTTCCCCATGATTGTGTAGCCTAGTGAACCAAACTGAGAGACCATTTTGAAGGCTCAGGAAACCTTTGCAGGTGTTTTGAGTTGATTAGCTGATTGGCATGTCACCATATTCTAATTTTTTGAGATAGTGAATTGGTGGGTTTTTGTTAAATGTGAGCCAAAATCATCACAATTAAAAGAACCAAAGACTTAAACTACTTCAGTCTGTGTGCATTGAATTTATTTAATACACGAGTTTCACAATTTGAGTTGAATTACTGAAATAAATGAACTTTTCCACGACATTCTAATTTATTGAGATGCACCTGTACTGTCTAGATTGGCTGCTCACTATGATGCCCAAAAATGTTGCTGTCTAGATAGTCAGCTCCCTGCGATGCCCAAAAATGCTACTGTCTAGATCAAGGATGGGCAGCTGGCGCCCTGCAGGCCGCATACGTCCCTCTGTATCGTTGAATACGGGCTTTCGGACAAGACTGAGGATTTATTTTATTTCTTTGACGAAGGGATTATGTAAAGATTGCATTCAGTTTATGATGTTATTACAACTATTGACCAGAAGAGGTCGCTTGTTCTTAGCAGACCTGCTGATCACTGTAGGATTCTAGCATGCAACATCTTACACTTGCTTATCATTTATAAGGTTAATTGAGCTAAATTTTATCTCAGCTTGTCAGCGACATAGTGCAAGCTATTGTTAATGTACGCAGGTGGAACCCATGTCTTTTGTTTGCCTGGATACGAAATCTGTCATTAAATATTACAATTTGATTCGCAAATACACCATTGAACAAGTGATCAAAGAGGCGTCAGTATGAGAGATACATACACCAGAGCTGCTCTCCTCACAGATGTAAAGGGTAAATAAAATACAAGGGTAAAAGACATCAAAAGTTTTTACGAAATCCGTGACAGTGCGGGAATCACCAAAGACATCTAATGTTGTTTCGCTCGTGCTTGTGAAAAATGAAAAAGTTGTTATAAGAGGGAGAAACTTTGAAGAAATGTGCGATTGAGATGCCTGACTGATTGTTGAGAAGTCTTGCGAATAGCGAGAATGTTCTCTGATGCACGGGACTGTTCGGTCTGTGCGTGTGTGTTGTGGTGATGACATTTTTTGTATTAATCACTGAAATGTTATGTTCTTGTATCAAGTATTGTTACTGATGATAATATTTAGATTTTAACTAATACCTATAAGCTGTTTTATGAGGTGGGGTTGAAAATGTTGTCTGTTCATTTGTGTGTTTGTCTGTTGCAAATGTAGACAATGCAAATGAGATCAATTTTCTTGAAAATGTAAGTCTGAAGTATATTGCTTGTCAATTGAACATTAATTTGTACATGTGAACGACATGTTTTAGTAAAAACGCAAGTTACAAAATAATTATTTTAGTTTTTATAAATATTGTTAAATAAAAATGTTAATATAGGTAACAAAATCTTTAAAAGAACATTGCATTAGTTGTGCATAGATTACCCACAATAATGAGGAAATTGAGTAAAGGGGTGAACATTGTTAGAGTGCGGATTTGTAATCCGGCCACTTGGTAGAATGGAGAAAAAATGTTGGCCTGTGCACCCTTCAAAGTTCCCATCCCTGGTCTAGATAGTCAGCTCACTATGATGCCCAAAAATTTTGTTGACTAGGTAGACAGCTCACTGTGATGCCCAGAAATGCTGCTGTCTAGATAGTCAATTCACTACGATGCCAAAAATGCTGCTGTCTAGATAGTCAGCTCACTATGATGCCCAAAAATGTTATTGACTACGTAGACAACTGAATAGGTTTTAATCCACAGCCTGTGTTGAATAAATGCTGATTCTGTATTTCAGATAAATGACTGGAGATCACGATGGCTCACATCACACTCAGTCAGTACCTGCAGCAGGTTAGAGTTTACCTTATTTACGAACAGTACATTCTCCAGTGTTGACGTCTGTATTTGTGAAATGTTCGTCCTGTATATTTTTGTTTCTATTGTCCTGTTTCATGTGACATCAGTGTATGACTGCGCCGCCAAGTTTGTGCCCAAAGTTCCATATTCCTTCAATGTGCTTTGCTGTGGGATGTGACAAAAGCCTTCTCCAAGAGCTAAAAGTAGCTCTTCATCACATATATTTTTTAATACTGTGACTAAATCAGACCAGAAAACAACACAAAAATTTGTAACTTCTGAATAAGAGATGTTTACGGTGATGTACTGGTGGGCGTGTGTACTCATTGGTCACACATCAGACTCGCTGACGTACGGTGATGAATCGTGGATAAAATATATTTAAATGTCAGCGAAAGTCTAATTTGGCAATATGTGTGCTATCTTCAGACCTGTATGAACTTTTCCTGTGACTTGCCATGGATCAAAAGCAATTTTTGAGGTTTTTCTTGATATTGTTTCACAGGTGTTTTTCCATTCACCGGCATTGTTTTCTCCTGCTGATGGTCACAAATATGACGGCTGTGAGGGAAATGTCATGTGACTGAAACAGGTCAATAGTTGTCTACAAACGAACTGCTTTTGTTTCTGTAAGGTTCTTGAAGCCATAGACAGCAGAGATGGGTCGTTCTCTGGAGAGCTGCTGTCATTCAAACATCCCCATGTGGCCAATCCTCGACTGCAGGTACTGCGTACATGTACTGCTTATACCTGTACAAACGCAATACACATTCACAGGTGTTTGGTTTCGCATGTGAACTGTGTGTCTGCAGCTGTCCAGTCCAGAAGAAAAGTGTCAGCAGTTACTGGAGCCGCCCTATGATGAGATGGTGGCCGCACATCTCCGGTGAACATCTGCATACTTCAGTTCACTCCGTGCTTCATGTTTACAGTATGAGATAGTACAGTAAACGTTCTCTCTCTGCAGATGCACATTCGCTGTATCCAATCATGACTTTGTAGAGGCGTACAAATGCCAGACAGTTGTCGTTCAATATCCTTTTCTGGAACATTGGAGTTCAAGTGTAAAATATTGCAAATTGAGTTTTTATCCATCAGTTTCTTTCCTTAACTCGATTGAACATCATTCCTGAAAGCATTTCAAGCTCATAAAGAAGAGAATTGGTGAGACTCATAGATTGATATGATTTCTGCTCCTTCTCAATTAGAAGTGAATCAGTGTGTGACAGTGTAACTATATCAAACTGTAAACACAACAACAGTACTTGTCTTTAAAACGGAACACAGTAAAACAGTCATTTTTTTCCAGGGCTTTGCCGATCATGTTTGCAGTGACCATTGACCTCAGGGTATTTGCCAATAATGTGAGTGAAACTGTGTCATGTGTAGATTTATAACTATCCTGCTGCTCCAGAGAGTGTCTCTTATTGTGTGTGTGTGTTGTGTTGTGAGATGAATGTATAATATATATGTTTATGTGTGTGTGTTGTGGTGGCAGGCGGAGCAGCAGCTGCAGTTAAAGGGTAAAGGGAAGGTTGGTGACATGCTGGAGAAAGCAGCCGAACAACTCATGAGCTGCTTCAGAGTGTGTGCCAGTGACAAGTGAGTTTACACACACACGTTATGTTGCCAGACTTTTAACTATGGCACTAAAGTGTGGTCCACTTCACCTTTTATTCTGACCAAGAACCGCTCTCTTAATTTACACCTGTTATGTAGATGCATTTTGGGTGATCCAAACAGGATGTCGGTAAAGAGGTGTAAATAGGGTACAAAACGTTTTAACATTGTCCGCTTCAACCTCATTCGGAATAGCAGTGAAGCGCCGCCTACTTACCTGTCAGTCAACCGCTGCACAAAACAAGGGTTTAAACTGTGCCGGTGTTGGGCCTCATGTATTCAGATAGAAGACAAAGGCAGGCCTAACACAGTCGTAAAACCTAACTCAGGCCCAAATACAAAGTCATAAATCTTACTGATAAAAACCGCACCAAAATCAAACAAAGGGAGTCCAAAACAGACTACAAATCCCATGAAGCCTTGCTCACTAAAGGATCGAACTCTCAACTCCTATTGGATGAGGCACACGACAGCACGCCCCTCAACCATGACATCATCAGGAATAGAAATACCTCTGAAATGCTTCCGGGATTTGCTTCCAGCAACTTTGCTCGCCGTGCGTAGATGCAGCTCATCGCTGCTCTCAGGTGTATCCTCGTGGCACAAGGAAGTAACGTCCAACTTGAAACTATGGCCATACAATCTCCATCTCGCTGGACGAGTTGAGATTACTCTGTGTTCCACCGAACACTCTAACGGATCCGAAGCAGACCGCCGAGCAATCCGCATCTTCATCCGTTTGCCTGCAGAAGTGAAGAGAGAAAAGATTTCTCTTCCATCTTCAATCAAGTCATCGTCGCTGATTTCTCCGCCAGCCCGCAGAGAATCAGCAGCCGTACCGCCCGCCGACAGAGCGAGGAAATGGCCTCCCGTCATCACCCGAGCCTCGAGGAACTGAGTCGGAGTTAAAGGACGGATGAACACACATTCTACGTCCTCATACGATTCAAGTAAGAGGTTTACGTCTGGGCAGAGATAGAATATTATAGTGTGTTATTCTTGTGTATCAAGGTTATTGCTTGTACAGTTTATGGACCGCCGAGTCCTCTCATTGCGGCTAATACTCAGGGTATTTAATTATCACGAATGAGATTTGCTGTGTTGTAGTCCAACCACACTGGACTGTTGTGCATTTCCGCCATCGCGGGTGAGACCGGCACACTGAGTTTATCCATTAAAGAATCAAAGACCGCGTGACGGTTTACGAGCCATCCACCGCATCTCTGAGTGATAAACTAACAGCTGCTTTCTCTCTCACGATCACAAAATCAGCTTTGGGGCAGTCACTTTATTCTCTCTCTCTCTCTCTCGTACTAACCACACACACACACACACACAAACACACACATACACATACATACATACACGCGACCCCTCACAAACATTCTCGCACACATTTTTGGCTAGTAGATAGCTTCGTGAAAGCTCAGCTTTGTCCCTAAGCTATCGTACAAGCGGATACATGCGGTAAACTGGTAGACGCCATTGACTGGTTTCTCTCCACCCACATTCACGGCCATATTCTCTGGCTGGAAGTCTCGCGTGACATACTCTCCAGGAGAGTCACGTCCGCCATTTTGTGCGCGTCCCTCCTTACACACACACTCTCACATACACACCCTCATGTGTTATCGGATTATTTTGGTTTCCATATCTAATCATGTCACTGTTTAGTTTGTATTTGTAAGTCGGAAGTTTATTGACTGCATTGTATTAATTATTAATTGATATTACTGCATAAATAAACTTTGTTATATTTCAAAGAGAAGTGTTTTGGTTTGTTTTGCATACACCTGTGTCACATGCTGACAGGATGTCAGTGCTCAGATTCAAGCCTTCATTCATTGTTTTTTTTTCTGAAATCGATATTCTTCGGATGTCGATTTTCCTAAGAAAACAATCCAATATTGAGACTGTTATACTATCTGGTTATTAGTCCCTGATTCCAGGGTGGTGCCCCATCAATATTAATCCTTATTAATATTCTATTGATTTTTGATAATTGATAATTTTCTTTGATGATTGTTGAATTTGAATGATCAATAAGCTAGTGTTAATTTTAATTAATGTTTCATCGATGTTAACAATTAACGATTATCTTTAATAATTGTTGATTTAAAGGATTAAAAAAAACTAACATTGATTCTCATCAATGTTCTATTGATTTTAATAATTAATAATTATCTTTAACAGAGGATTCTGTTCTAAACCTGATCTAAACCTGATGTCATTTTTGTGACAGGGTTGTTATAGATTTTGGTTTTTATGTTAGTTTGTATTTCTATTTAATATTCAATTTGTAATTTCAGTTTAATTTTTGTTAGTTTTCGTTTTCTCAGTGTTTTCTAGTTTCAGTTTAGTTTTAATTTTAGTATTTTATGGCTGCAAAAGTTAAAGCATTGACTGGTATAATTTAAAATGTCTAAGGTCGTTACATTTCTCAGGGCAGTGTTGTGTTAAGTCTAGTGACATTTTCATCTTTAATTAAGGGGGATTGAAAAGGTTTCAAATTTTATAATATAGGGTAATGATGGGTAAAGTGGGACAATTAAGCTTGACCCCTATTATATCTATGTATTTCCTTAAATAGTTAAAAATCATTACTAAACTAATATTTGAGAAGGAAACAATTAACACTTTGAGATTTTAAATGAATGATTTTATGTCAGTATGTGTGGCAGAGCTCATTTTATGGCCACCTGTGGGAAAAGCAATGGTAAAGAAAATGACAGAAATTTGAGGCAAATCTTTTCAATGGTGATAAAAAAGTAAAAGTTGAGTTAATGTTTGTAAATGTTACATATGATGATTTGTGATGTGGAAGTGTGTAAGAAAATACAAAAGTGAATTCAAATAATTTGTAGATATTTTTATAGTTTGAATTTTCCTCTGTCCCACTCACCAATACTGCCTTAAAAAAAATCTGGGATTTGGTCAAAAGAGGATCTCCAAAAGTTCTTCTTCACAGTATCGAGTATTTCTTAATTTTTACTTTTGATTAAAGTAGGAGACATTCTAAGCTTTCTATAAATGTATAATATCAGGTTATGTGGTATTTGGATCATAATTAATAGTGACTAAAAATAGTACAATTTCCAAAAGTGTCCCACTTTGCCCATATTTACTTTACTGTGTAGTGTGTATAAAAAAAACTAAAATTAATTCAAGGTAATTTTTATTTTATTTTTGTTCGTTTAGGGGTTATGAAAAATATTTTAGTTTCAGTTTTTTCCAATCATTTCTGGTTTTTATTTTTATTTCAGTTAATGGAAATGCTTTCATTTAGTTTTCATTTTAATTTACATTAACAGTAGGAACAATGGTTTGTGATTAAATTAAATGCAATTATAATTGAGAGAAACAGTGCTTCTTTTTCTTTTACTCTTTTGCACTTTATAATCATGTAGTAATTCACTGATGTGATGACTGATGTCGTCATGAAATCAAAGACCCTCCTCTTGGGATCTGAACACGAGTGGTCACAGGAGACGTATGATAATACCAGGTGTAAACACCAATGTGTTTACCTGTGTTTTTGCTCATTTGTGAGTCATCTCCCACAAATCCCACAAACAGCATTCTCACATAAGTGTTCCTTTTTTCCAGGTGGGAGAGAGCAGTGTGTAGTGTAGATGCAACTGATGATGCCATTGCATCCACACTACACACTGCTCTCTCCCTCCTGGAAAAAAGGAACACTTATGTGAGAATGCTGTTTGTAGACTACAGTTTAGCATTCAACACCATAGTGCCCTCCAACTCCGGGCTCTGGGCTTAAACAACTCGCTGTGCAGCTGGATTCTGGACTTCCTGTCAAGTAGATGCCAGGTGGTTAGAATGGGCAGCAACATCTCCTCATCACTGACCCTCAACATTGGAGCCCTGCAGGGCTGTGTTCTCAGCCCACTCTTGTATTCCCTGTACACACATGACTGTGTGGCAACACACAGCTCCAATGCCATCAAGTTTGCTGATGATACAACGGTGGTAGGTCTGATCACTGACAATGATGAAACAGCCTACAGAGAGAAGGTGCACATTCTTAGTGTGTCACTAAGTGTGTCAGGAGTACAACCTCTCCCTCAACGTCAGCAAGACCAAGAAGCTTGTGGTGGACTTCAGGAGAAAAGACAGCCCCATCACCATCAATGGAGCACCGGTGGAGAGAGTCAGCAGCTTCAAGTTCCTCCGTGTCCACATCACAGAGGAACTCACATGGTTTGTCCACACTGAGGCCATTGTGAAGAAGGCTCATCAGTGCCTCTTCTTCCTGAGACGGCTGAGGAAGTTTGGAATGAACCACCACATCCTCACACGGTTCTACACCAGCACTGTAGAGAGCATCCTGACTGGCTGCATCACTGCCTGGTACGGCAATAGCACCCCCCACAACCGAAAAGCCCTGCAAAGGGTGGTGCGAACTGCAGTGAGACTTTCACCCACTGTTGCACTTGTGTAGATGGTTGTGTGACAATAAATGTGATTTGATTTAATTTGATTTGATCTGCAAAATGAATAAATGTGATCACTTGTGATTGGATCAACCGAAATGCATTTTAACACCAGGTGTAAAAAGGGACTTAAAATAGGAAGAGACTGTTTCTTAAAATGACAATAATATCGTTTATCGCAGTTATTTCTGGGACAATATATCGTCCAACAAAAGTAGTTATCGTGACAGGCCTATGCGTGTCATCTGAGTCTACAGCATATGCAACAGTGTAACATCATGTGAAACGGTGTTTGTTGTGTGTTTCAGTCGTGCTGGTATTGATGACTCAAAGAAATGGGGAATGTTGTTTCTGATCAATCAACTCTTCAAGATCTACTTCAAAGTAAGATTTGTTTTAATTGTTTTTTTACATTTTTTATTTATTTATTTATTTTTTATTTAAACTGCAGATACAAGAGTACCTATAAATACTTTACAAGACCTAGAAGAGAACATTATGAAATATCAAAACAAAAACACAGGAATTCATTTTCTGTTTTGGAGCCTGGTGTAGTGTAATTTATTGGCTGTTTGCGTGTTTGTCAGATCAATAAACTGCACTTGTGTAAGCCTCTGATACGAGCCATTGACAGCTCGAACCTGAAGGACGAGTACAGCATGGGCCAGAGAGTCACCTATAAATACTACGTGGGCAGAAAGGCAATGTTTGACAGTGACTTCAAACCAGGTGACACGTCATACTGCTGTGTTTTACGGTTCAGATTCTCAGTGGATTGTTCTGGATGTTGAATGAAGCTGCTCATCTCTGTCATGTGTTGTTCAGCGGAGGAGTATCTGTCATTCTCCTTCAGTCACTGTCATCGCTCCTGTCAGAGGAACAAGAGGCTGATCCTCATTTATCTGCTGCCTGTCAAGATGCTGCTGGTAACAAAAGATGATGAGTTTAGAAGAATATTTGTGTTGGGGAGATCAAGGAATTATAAACGTTGACTGTTTGACTTTAGACTGTTTTGGTTTGAAAGCTTCGATTCACTCATTTCATAAAGTGATAAAGTGATATTTTTTCATGGAAAAGTATGCAAAAATATTTCCTACTCCTTTCACCGGTCTCTGTGACAGCTGTAGACTTTGTAAACAGCAAAAAAAAAAAAAAAAAACATTGTCGGCGGACACTGATGCTTTTCACCCGTTAATCATTTTGCTCATTCTTATCGAGTTGTATTTGAAGCGGATCATTGATACTGTATGATTCATAATGTTTGTCAGTTGAGGGTGCTATTGTGCCACTGTTGAATTTGACAGCCACAGTAACAAACAATGCTACTCTTTTGCTCAGTTTTGTTCTCAAAATTGTCTTTGGAGGGCGGGGTTTTGGAATGAGGGGGCGTGGCTAATTCAATGGCTCAGTCACATGAAAGCTTCGGAATGCTAAAATCGCTTTTAGCACCTTTAATTTATGCCATGGCATTGTTAAGTGCTTGATTCTGATTGGTTAACAAACATTCCAAGGTGTTCTACGGTAATTCATATTTAGTTCCAGGTTTGTTGAGTACGTGACAGTTCAATAACACTTCACCACATCTTTTCAAATTGTTACAAAGTTTCAAATGAATGGAACTTGAAAGAGCAGTACAGTCTACTATTATAAAAGAATCAGATAAAGACTTTGTCCAACAGAACATACCGTTTAATACTTAGTATTGTCAATAATTTACTGGTTGATTATCTGTGGCTTTTTCGGGTGTGATACTGTGATCAAATCAATGTTCTGTAATAGATTTGAACTTCAATGGTTTTAAATAAGAAATGTTGCTTATTCTACATTTATAAACAGATTTTCATTGCATTTTTTAAGATTATTCTCATGCTCATGTGTCGATAGGGTCACATGCCCACTAATCAGCTGCTGAAGAAATATGACCTCATGCAGTTTGCTGATGTCACCAAAGCTGTGAGGTAAAACGTCACTATATACTTCTACTTGCTCTATGCTTAGGCAAAAAGTATGGAGTGAATTAACTTAGTATAACTAAAATTTGGTATGCAGCTTTTTGTAGAAACCCTGCTTGTCTATGCAAAATTATATGGTCATCTGCCATTCGCAGTTTAAGTGCTGAAATGTTATTGGCTATTGGCGGCCATTTTTGTTGAATCGGTATTTTAAGAATGTGTTAGCACTTCAACCAAAGAAGATGCATGCCAAGTTTCAAATTCCATGATGAAATGTTTACAGAGTTGTTGTTTTTTTTAGTAACAGCGCCCTCTATTGGCAGAATTGGACGAAATTGAGTGTGCATCTTCAAAATGTCTACATGTTGAAGTTCACCTAGTTTCGTTAAGTATGGATTTTGAGTTGACAAGATATGTGGTCGATAATCGAAAATGGGCCACGGCAAACAATTTATTGACTTGTAACTACAAAGCGCTTTGATGGATCAAAATTAGTTTAATACCTTATTGTCAGGAGGGTCTGTAGATGAGGTTGACCTAATTTTATGTGAATCAGACAAACAGCCGAGGAGGAGTTTGAAAACGTATGTTATCCATCAAATCCAAAATGGTGCACAAACGCAGTGTTTCAGAAATCACTGTGAACATGAATGTCTCTGCTGTCTCATTCTTCATGTGTGTCAGTGAGGGAAACCTGCTACTCTTGAATGAAGCTCTAGTCAAACACGAGACATTCTTCATCCGCTGTGGAGTCTTCCTCATTCTGGAGAAACTGAAGATCATCACCTACAGGAATCTCTTTAAGAAAGTGTGAGTGCATAACAAACACAGCAACAGCACACATGTTGAGAAACAAAAATTTTACAAGCACACTTTCATCATTTGCACATCCAGGCTCCAAAATAATGAAAATTAGAATCTGTTTTGATTTGTGCAGGTATCATCTGCTGAAGACCCATCAGCTTCCTCTGGACGCGTTCCTGGTGGCACTGAAGATGATGAAGGTGGAGGACGTGGACATCGATGAAGTTCAGTGCATTCTTGCCAACCTCATTTACATGGTCAGGGTCACATTACGCACAGTGTCACTTCCTGTTGGCTGTCTCTCCTCATTAGCATAGATTATACTTGAGTCTGACATCTTTAATGCAGGAATCAACATCAAATCAATCAAATCAAATCAAATCACTTTTATTGTCACACAAAAATATACACAAGTGCAATAGTGTGTGAAATTCTTGGGTGCAGTTCCGAGCAACATAGTAGTCGTGACAGTGATGAGACATATACCAATTACAATAAACATCAGATTTACAACACAATTTAAAATATAATATACACAATTACACACAACACAATATACAAATAATAACATACAATGTACAGTATACAATACACACAATATAGAAAACATTATACAATAAAAAAAAGTATATATAGTATATATAGAATGTACAGTAGGTAATTGTTAAGAGAGAATATAATATAATAATAATATAATTATGACAGTCCAGTGTGAGATATAAGAGTAAGAGTAATAAAGTGCAGTGCTGATGTATTTTGATCATGGGAGATCAAGAGTTCATAAGTCTGATTGCTTGGGGGAAGAAGCTGTCATGAAGCCGGCTGGTGCAGGTCCTGATGCTGCGATACCACCTGCCTGATGGTAGCAGTGAACATTAGTGTTTATATACACACTAGCCCTGCTCCAAAACTTGTGTGCTACCTACCTAGACAGTATTTTTTAAGGCACCTGACACAAAGACAGTTTATCCAATACTGGGAAGTATTAATAACAACAGTTCAATCTAATTAAAAATGTACTATTTTACCTAATATTTCTTTGTGCTGTGTATTTTTATGCTTACTATGATGTTGTTAGCTTAGCAACATTCTAATGCTAACCTCCATTCAAATCAATTGAGTCTCTTGTGTGTTACATGGAGTTGCTGCCTATATAGAGCACTCCAGAGCACTCACTAATGAGGTTACATTTCAGTTAGGATGCTGCTTAAAGACCTTTTCACACCAAGCATGACTTTTTGCCACAATTAACATTTTTAATTGAAACAATGGATTCCTATGAAGTTTTGGAACTATATCTGTATTAAGGATGAAAACCTTGTCTTATTTGTCTGATATGATTTTATTTTGTGCTTGAGATTATTCTGTAATGTGATGTTGAATGTGTCTGTGTTTCAGGGTCACATCAAAGGTTACATCTCTCACCAGCACCAGAAGTTGGTTGTGAGCAAGCAGAATGCATTTCCTCCTCTGTCCAGTGTGTCTTAAACACAACATCAGAGAATGAACTTCAGTTAGGTTTAGGGTTTTCCTTTGTCTTTTTTACTGATTATGTCAAATAAATGTGATAGTGTTTTGTAAGTGTCTGCTCAGTTTTATTCAATAATGCAGGTTTTATACATCAATATAAAAGGTAAAGATCTATATCCAAATATATAAGTAAAATAAAGCCTAATTTTAAGACCATTAAGATTTTTCACATTGTGACATTATTTTCATGACAAACACAGTTTACCCAAAATTCTGATTACTGTAATGTCTATTTTAATTCTCATTATTCTCAGTTATGATTCTCTTCAGCTTCTCATTACAGTAATGGTGCATACATCATGTATTTAAAGATAAAATTATACTGAGTCAAAGACAAGTACAGGTGAAGAAAACAAAATACGTATAAATCAACCAAAATGTATAAATAAGACAAAGGAGACAAATAATCTAAAATATTTATTTTTTATTTTTTCAGGGGTCAGGAAAGTTCTAATTTCAGCATATAAGAAAGGGTATACAATTTTTATTAATAAAGCATATTAACTCAATGCATTTATTGCTAAAATTGTGGAGGATGTGGTTAGGGGCTGTGAACCAGAAAATGTCTCGAGATAAAACCCTGAACGATGTCTTAAGGTGTGGTAACCGTGGTATAAGTGGAATAATTGACTCCGGCACATTGAATTGTTGAAATATAATGCACACCTGAGGTGCATTACCACCTTGGGTCTGCATTATTTTTCAACAATTCAACGGTCTGTCATCAATTATTCCTTACATATTACATTTAGATAATTTAATACAAGGCCTTTTTTAATTATAAATATACAGGTGCATCTCAATAAATTAGAATGTCGTGGAAAAGTTCATTTATTTCAGTAATTCAACTCAAATTGTGAAACTCGTGTATTAAATAAATTCAATGCACACAGACTGAAGTAGTTTAAGTCTTTGGTTCTTTTAATTGTGATGATTTTGGCTCACATTTAACAAAAACCCACCAATTCACTATCTCAAAAAATTAGAATATGGTGACATGCCAATCAGCTAATCAACTCAAAACACCTGCAAAGGTTTCCTGAGCCTTCAAAATGGTCTCTCAGTTTGGTTCACTAGGCTACACAATCATGGGGAAGACTGCTGATCTGACAGTTGTCCAGAAGACAATCATTGACACCCTTCACAAGGAGGGTAAGCCACAAACATTCATTGCCAAAGAAGCTGGCTGTTCACAGAGTGCTGTATCCAAGCATGTTAACAGAAAGTTGAGTGGAAGGAAAAAGTGTGGAAGAAAAAGATGCACAACCAACCGAGAGAACCGCAGCCTTATGATTGTCAAGCAAAATCGATTCAAGAATTTGGGTGAACTTCACAAGGAATGGACTGAGGCTGGGGTCAAGGCATCAAGAGCCACCACACACAGACGTGTCAAGGAATTTGGCTACAGTTGTCGTATTCCTCTTGTTAAGCCACTCCTGAACCACAGACAACGTCAGAGGCGTCTTACCTGGGCTAAGGAGAAGAACTGGACTGTTGCCCAGTGGTCCAAAGTCCTCTTTTCAGATGAGAGCAAGTTTTGTATTTAATTTGGAAACCAAGGTCCTAGAGTCTGGAGGAAGGGTGGAGAAGCTCATAGCCCAAGTTGCTTGAAGTCCAGTGTTAAGTTTCCACAGTCTGTGATGATTTGGGGTGCAATGTCATCTGCTGGTGTTGGTTCATTGTGTTTTTTGAAAACCAAAGTCACTGCACCCGTTTACCAAGACATTTTGGAGCACTTCATGCTTCCTTCTGCTGACCAGCTTTTTAAAGATGCTGATTTCATTTTCCAGCAGGATTTGGCACCTGCCCACACTGCCAAAAGCACCAAAAGTTGGTTAAATGACCATGGTGTTGGTGTGCTTGACTGGCCAGCAAACTCACCAGACCTGAACCCCATAGAGAATCTATGGGTTATTGTCAAGAGGAAAATGAGAAACAAGAGACCAAAAAATGCAGATGAGCTGAAGGCCACTGTCAAAGAAACCTGGGCATCCATACCACCTCAGCAGTGCCACAAACTGATCACCTCCATGCCATGCCGAATTGAGGCAGTAATTAAAGCAAAAGGAGCCCCTACCAAGTATTGAGTACATATACAGTAAATGAACATACTTTCCAGAAGGCCAACAATTCACTAAAAATGTTTTTTTTATTGGTCTTATGATGTATTCTAATTTTTTGAGATAGTGAATTGGTGGGTTTTTGTTAAATGTGAGCCCAAATCATCACAATTAAAAGAACCAAAGACTTAAACTACTTCAGTCTGTGTGCATTGAATTTATTTAATACACGAGTTTCACAATTTGAGTTGAATTACTGAAATAAATGAACTTTTCCACGACATTCTAATTTATTGAGATGCACCTGTATGTACCATTTTTAAAGATGAGTGAGCAGGCAAAACACATTTCTTTTATTTCTTATGGGATTCATATTCAACTGTAGGTTATAACAGAATGGCACAATCATAAAACAAAACATGGCAACAAAGAAAAAAATGAAATGACCCCTGTTCAAAAGTCTGCATATCCTTAGTTCTTAGTACTGTGTATTGCCCCCTTTAGCATCAATGACAGCGTGCAGTCTTTTGTAATAGTTGTCTATGAGGCCCCAAATTCTTGCAGGTGGTATAGCTGCCCATTCGTCTTGGCAAAATGCCTCCAGGTCATGCAAAGTCTTAGGTCGTCTTGCATGAACCGCACGTTTGAGATCTCCCCAGAGTGGCTCGATGATATTAAGGTCAGGAGACTGTAATGGCCACTCCAGAACCTTCACCTTTTTCTGCTGTAACCACTGGAGGGTCAACGTGGCCTTGTGCTTAGGGTCATTGTCGTGCTGGAAAGTCCAAGAGTGTCCCATGCACAGCTTTCGTGCAGAATGCAAATTGTCTGACAGTATTTTCTGACAACATGCTGCATTCTTCTTGCCATCAATTTTCACAAGATTCCCCATGCCTTTAGAGCTCACACACCCCCAAAACATCAGTGAGCCACCACCATGCTTCACAGTGGGGATGGTATTCTTTTCACTATTGGCCTTGTTGACTCCTCTCCAAACATAGCGCTTATGGTTGTGACCATAAAGCTCTATTTTGGTCTAGTCACTCCAAATTGCAGTGTGCCAGAAGCTGTGAGGTATGTCAAGGTGTTGTCGGGCATATTGTAACCAGGCTTTTTTGTGGCATTGGCGCAGTAAAGTGTTGGGCCTCATGTATTCAGATAGAAGACAAAGGCAGGCCTAACACAGTTGTAAAAACCTAACTCAAGCCCCCACATTCCAAATTGTAAATTATACTGTTAAAAATCGCGCCAAAATCAAACAAAGGGAGTCCAAAACAGACTACAAATCCCATGAAGCCTTTCTCACTAAAGGATCGAACTCTCAACTCCTATTGGATGAGGCACACAACAGAATGTCCCTCAAACATGACATCATCAGGAGTTGAAATACCTCTGAGATGCTTCTGGGATTTGCTTCCAGCAACTTTGTTTGCAGTGTGAAGATGCAGCTCAACGCTGCTCTCAGGTGCAACCTCGTGGCACAAGGAAGTAACGTCCGACTTGAAACTGTGGCCATACAATCTCCATCTCGCTGGACGAGTTGAGATTACTCTGTGTTCAACCGAACACTCTAACGGATCCGAAGGAGACCGCCGAGCAATTCGCATCTTCATCCGTTTGCCTGCAGAAGTGAAGAGATTAAAGATTTCTCTTCCATCTCCAATCAAGTCGACATTTCTGAGTTCTCCGCCAGCCCGCCGAGAATCAGCAGCCGTGCACACCAAAAGAGCGAGGAAACGGCCTCCCGTCATCACCCGAGCCTCAAGGAACCGGGTCGGAATTAAAGGACGGATGAACACACATTCTGCATCCTCATGCGATTCAAGTAAGAGGTTTACGTCTGGGCAGAGATAGAATATTATAGTTTGTTATTCTTGTGTTTCAAGGTTTTTGCTTGTACAGTTTACGGACCGCCATGTCCGCTTATTATTAATACTCAGGGTATTAATTATCACAAATTTGTTTTGCTGTATTGTGGTCCAACCAAATTGGACTGTTGTGCAATTTCACCATCGCGGGTGAGACAGGTAAACTGAGTTCATCCATTAAAGAGTCAAAGAACGCGGGACTTTTACGAGCCGTCCACCGCGTCTCTGAGCGATGAACTAACAGCTGCTTTCTCTCCCACGATCGCGAAATCGGCTTTAGGGTCATCACTTCTCTCTCTCTTGTACTAATCACACACACACACACGCACGCACGCGACCCCTCACAAACATTCTGGCACACATTTTTGGCTCCTAGATAGCTTAATGCTAAAGCCCAGCTTTGTCCCTAAGCTATCGTACAAGCGAATACACGCGGTAACTGTTAGACGTCATTGACTGGTTTCTCTCCGCCCACATTCACGGTCATATTCCCTGGCCGGAAGTCTCGCGTGACATACTCTCCACGAGAGTCACGTCCGCCATTTTGTGCGCGTCCCTCCTTACACACACACACTGTCTCACACACACACCTAATGTGTTATAGGATTATTTTTATTTCCATATCTAATCATATCACTGTTTAGTTTGTAGTTGTAAGTCGGAAGTTTATTGACTGCATTGTATTAATTATTAATTGATATTACTGCATAAATAAACTTTGTTTATATTACAAAGAGAAGTGTTTTGGTTTGTTTTGCATACACCTGTGTCATGTTGACGGGATGTCAGTGCTCGGATTCAAACCTTCATTCATTGTTTTTTTCCCGAAAATCAATATTCTTCAGATGTCAATTTTCCTAAGAAAACAATCTAATATTGAGACTGTTTTACTATCTGGTTATTAGTCCCTGATTCCAGGGTGGTGCCCCGTCAGTGTTAATCCTTATTAATATTCTATCGATTTTTGATAATTGATAATTATCTTTGATGAGTGTTGAATTTGAATGATCAATAAGCTAGTTTAATTAATTTTATTTAATGTTTCATCGATGTTAACAATTAAGGATTATCTTTGATAATTGTTGATTTAAAGGATTAAAAAAAACTAACATTGATTCTCATCAATGTTCTATTGATTTTAATAATTAATAATTGTCTTTGATAATTATTAATTATTGCTAATAACCAAACCCGTTCCTAAACGTAGCGCACTACATTTACTGGTTCCCCAGATGAGGTTTTAATGAGTTAGATTCAATTAATTAATTTATTAATTAATTATTAATTATTTCTGATAGTAACACTGATCTAAACAACCAGTAAAGCCCTACAAAAGGCTTCTTTCTGGCAACTCGACCATGCAGCTCATTTTTGTTCAAGTATCGTCATATTGTGCTCCTTGAAACAACCACACCGTCTTTTTCCAGAGCAGCCTGTATTTCTCCTGAGGTTACCTGTGGGTTTTTCTTTGTATCCTGAACAATTCTTCTGGCAGTTTTGGCTGAAATCTTTCTTGGTCTACCTGACCTTGGCTTGGTATTAAGAGATCCCCGAATTTTCCACTTCTTAAGTGATTGAACTGACTGGCATTTTCAAGGCTTTGGATATCTTTTTATATCCTTTTCCATCTTTATAAAGTTCCATTACCTTGTTATGCAGCTCTTTTGACAGTTCTTTTCTGCTCCCCATGGCTCAGTATCTAGCCTGCTCAGTGCATCCACGTGAGAGTTAACAAACTCATTGACTATTTATACACAGACACTAATTGCAATTTAAAGGTGCAATATGTAACATTATCTAACCCTAACCCTTCCCGGACTTCCTAAAGCCTGTAGACTGATTTTCACGCGAAGGGAGCAGGTCGCTTTTGCCAGGAAAATCCAAAGGATGTGATGTTTTGCGCGCTCCCGAGAGCCTTGCCTCAGTGTTTCTCTTCCGCTATTCAACAGCGACAACAAACTGCAACACTAGGTAACGTTATCTTAGAGATGGAATACAGCAAATGTCTCCCAGCACAACACCGACTCCTACACAAACTCAGAGTAAGTAAAAAAAAAAAACATTTACTGAATCCCGTCTGGCTAAGCGGGAACATGGTCATGGTCGAGCAAAAACTAGAGTGAACATCGGCAGGACATTTGATTCCTGGAGGGACCTTCGTTCGGTTTTGGGGATCAAAACCAACCCTGAATTACCATTCTTTTTGGACAGGTAAGCTTACATAACTGCAAAGCATGTGAAATATAGTGCCATAAGGATTGATCTGTGTCATTTTAGCTAACGTGATCTTGCCTGCTAATGCAGACGAATTGAAAGCTACCTTGCTTCGTAACTTTAAAATAATTTCAAAGATCTTCTCTTTATACTAAATGTCAGGTATGCTGATTCACAGTAACTGACAATGTTAATCAGTAATTATTCAGCAAGGTAAACTACAATAACACATGAAATGAATGCTAGACAATGTTCAAGATAATGCAGAAAGACCCATTCATTAGTGTAACGTAACTTGGTTATACAGAAAATATATACATTCTATTATTATAAAACAATAGCGCATCGATATATCAAAATGACAGTTGTGATGGAATCACATCAATACTGAATTGTGTCAATATATTTATAATGTACAGTATATTTTATAAACAGCTACTGTCATCATCCACCAAATTTAGCTAACAGCTATTGATAAAGCTGGATAGCCAGCTAACGCCGACATTGACTGCATTTATACAATAGCCTATGTATCATGCAAAGAAAAGTGATTACTTCAAACTACAGTCTCGCATAGTCAGTTTTAGCCCTGTTCCATCACTGGAGAGACAAATATAATATGCAGTCTTAAAGTTTGTAGTAAAACAATCATAATTGTGTAATTTTAATTATGCTACCTTATCTGTCATCATGATGCTGGTGAATCATGTTCAGTCTCTTTGTTTTGGTCATGCTCGCTCGCGTCCCTATGGAAAGTGTATGCGTGATCACAAGCAACAGGCTGCAGTTCACTTAAAGGCCACAGGTGTCATTAATAAAAAGGGTTTCTGAATCTTACATACTGCGCCTTTAAAAATCCACAGGTTTGAGAAATTAACCTTTAATTGCCATTTAAACCTGTGTGTGTCACCTTGTGTGTCTGTAACAAGGCCAAACATTCAAGGGTATGTAAACTTTTGATCAGGGCCATTTGGGTGATTTCTGTTATCGTTATGATTTAAAAAGGAGCCAAACAACTATGTGATAATAAGTGGCTTCATATGATCACTACCCTTAAATAAAATAAATGTTTTTTTGCATGATCAGTCATATTTTCAAAATCAATGCCAAAATCTCACAATTTCTGCCAGGGTATGCAAAGTTTTGAGCACAACTGTATATATATATATATATATATATATATATATATATATATATATATATATATATATATATATATAATTTCTTATTTCTTTTGATTTTGGTGTGAAATATGACCTGGACAGCTGTTTATTGGTATTGGATTATCTGCATGTTTAATTCTGCTCTTGTGAAACCATAACAAATGTATTTATTCATTGATTTTTCTCTGAAGTGACAGAAGTGGGTGGATCCAGTGCAGATATCGTGATAATTTAGTCATCACCATGTCCACTGGACAGAGAGATTCCAGTCAGGAATGCTGTTTTTCCATTCACTGTCACAAAGGGACTGCCGGACTTCACTGCACACGTCACTGCAGTTTTGTTCTAATGGGAATGCCGGACTGCTGTTTCTCCATGCAGAACATCTTATTGGTAATTAAGAACGACAGGATGAGAGTATCACAACGTTCATCCAATGAGAGATAAGAGTGACTGGCTCCACCCATGACCACGCCCTCTCGACCGCGCCTCATCAGAATATTCTCACTGTAGTATTTGCCCTGTCCTAATACCCACACTTGCGGTCTTGGCCACTTGAGTGCACATGACAGGAAGTAAGTGTTCAAGACTGTCCCATGTCTAAAACATGCCAAAACTCAGTGCACTTAACCCACACTAAATCCACATTAGTGCGAATACTGCTTCGGAGCGGTCTTTCTGGCTAAGTGTATCCCAGAGTTCATCACGATCAGGAGCCACACCCCACCTACCCGAACTATCATTGTTAGTGATGGGAAGATCGGATCATTTTACTGACTTGGATCTTTAAGTCTTGTTCAACAAAATGAACAAATTTTTATTCAAATAATTTCGTTCATTTGAGCAGAATTAAATGAAAATGTTTTCAATAGCCAAATCCCCCCAACACATCTACTTACGCAAACTTTGATTATAGTCCCAATAAGGAAAAATGATAATGCAACCAAGGACAAATTATGAGAAACAGAAAGATTAGTTTACCTCTGGATTGAATCTTCTTGTCCGAGCCATTCATTCTTTTGTCACGTAACAGCCGTATACGCTATGCACACACACAGGAAACAGAAATGATTAGTTCACCTCTCGAGTCATCTGGTCCGAATCGTAAGAATGAACGACTTGGACCAGATGACTCGAGAGGTGAACTAATCATTTCTGTTTCCTGTGTGAGCAATGCATAGCGTATACGGCTGTCACATGACAAAAGAACAAATGACTCGAACCAAAAGAGTTGAAAGGTGAACTAATCATTTCTGTTTTTCTGTACAGCGCCTATGCGGTTTTCACGTAACAAACGAACGGAGGTTGCGCAATGCGCATGCGCGGCCAACACAAAATGAATGAATCACTCTCTGAGACTACTCGTTCTTCTGAGTCACATAAAAAATTTGTTCATAATGAACAAATCGTTCATGAACGACCCATCACTAATCGTTGTATTTTTGCTATGATAACATCAAGGGAAGCTTTTCAACAGAAGTTATTTATTATAATCAGAAAATTAAATGTAAGTGAAGCATATATTTATTTTAGTATAAATGAAAGTATTTTACATTATATAATGTGTTTGGGATGACTTAATATCAGCAACATAATTACAAAATATTATTTATGTGTATATTTATATACCTCTTTGTTATTCTTCTTGTCCAATAATCACTTTATTTTGTTTGTTCTTGCCTAATACTGCTGGTCATTTTGGTCATTTATCAGCCAGTGTGGCATACAATATGTAGTCTAGTAAATGTTGTTTTAAAATAAAAAATGTATCAACTACTACCACAGTTTCTCATCTTTATGTATTTAAAATATATGTTGTAATGCTTTTTATGTGTTGTACGAAACCACATACTGATAAGTTGTGCAAAGCAGTCTTTGGTCATCATATAAATGACAAGCCAAAGCATATCATTTAAATGGTTTGCATTAGTAGCTATTAATGAATCACACAGGTTTATAGAATAAAGTTTTTTAGTTTTTTAAATTAAGATTTATGCAGTGTATTGAGAAACAAAGTAGACAGAAATGGCTTACATTTCATATTTTACAGCATTTATGGATGATGCAATTTTACAGTTGAACATTTTTAAATGTGCAAAGTATTGAAAATTAAAATGAGTAAAAATAATTAACTTTTACATTTATTTTCACACATTAAAAACATTATAATTTTTTTTATTTATTTTCTACAGCACAATACACTTCCAACAACCAGTATGTATGTACCAGTGTATTCATAAATGAAAAGATGGGTAAAATTTTCAGTTATTTTTTATTTTAAGTAGGCTATTACAGTCACTGCTACCAAAAACAATCAGTCTTCAGCTGAGTGAAAAGACAAAAACGGCTGTCACAACCAGCACTAACATCTTTAAGTCTACGAGTGTCCCAACGTGTAATCAAAAGTCATCCACAAACTCACAGTCTTCACGTTTACTTGCACACTACTGGCCAAACACCAGAAATACGTAAGACAAGTGGGTAAGCAAGCAAGACCAAAACCGCAAGTGGGAGGTATTGGGACAGGGCCTTTCTCAGGCAAACACAGTGCAACGGCTCCTACTTCCTGTGGAATGGGGTATGATGTCAAATCATGGACAAAAATATGCAAGCGCAGAAACAGCGTGCAAACGATTTACAGTAGGGTGAGCACAGTAATAAAGCTTGCAAGCAAAATGTAAAGCTGCAGAAATCGCAAATCCCAAACTCGTGAGGAAAAAATATGATTGTGCACATCAATCAACATGCTACAAGGAGACATCTGGAGACAATGCACATCTGGCAGGTCCCTCGTGCGCAGAATTGAACACATGCATGCGAGATTCACACACGTGAGTTTAGTCTTCACGCTCATGCGCAAGTTGTATTCTACACCTCACGAGTCATTTGAGTTTTGACAGTCAGGGGTGGGGCTCAAAACTTTGTGTGAACAAATTCTATTGGCTGCTGGCCTTCTCTGTAACTCCTGTTTTGATTGGCTTCTGGCCATCTCTGGGACGGAGGCACCTCAGAGTTTAAGAGAAAGTGGGATGATGCAGACACTGAAGAGGAAACTTTTCTTTTTATAATAAAATTGAATGCCAACATATTTGGAATTTGTACAACAGCTGTAAGGTTCTTTATTTAATGGAGCACTACCTATAAATTCATGGCTTGTAACAAGATCACTAACTTTAGCTATCTAGATGTGCTAACTATGTAGTAAGCACATTGGTGGCTTTTGTGTCCCTCATTAACATGTGTAAAAAATTACCTAGGAGCACAAGGTGGGTGCCCGCTTTGCCTGCCGAGTGCCCTTTAAACGCATTTTTTGACCGTCGATCAAAAAGTCACCGGAATCGTTTGCCCTCCTAGTATCTTATCTAGAGCCCCTTGTGGTGCCACCCTGTCAAATTTAGGGTCTCTGGGACCTCTGGGTGTGATACGGGGGCACATCCCACATGCAATGTATTCCATTCATTTTTATACTGGTTTAGTGGACAGTGCTCAGAAAGCTTGGGGTGTCCTCAGACAGTGTTAAGAGTTACGCGACCCTTTGACCTCTTTTGATATAAAATTTGTCCCTTATTGTTCACAGGGGCTCAGTGAGTAAGCACTCGAAGCCCCTAGGTGTTTGCACCACATTTATGGGTGTTTTCACTCTGTCATGCAGGAAGATCCAACTGCAATGTATTTAATGGCCGCCAAATACATGGTCCATGGACAATGAGTTCTTAAGCATATTATTCACGTTTTTGACTTGTGAGGTAGATGAATGTATTAAACTGTATGCCCTGAGGGTCATTCAATGTGTTTTATGAATAATATGACATGTAAATAAATTCACACAGAGTCACATAGGAAGTGCCCAACTAACCAGCTCAGAAAACTCCAAATGTCCAGAAATCGACATATGTGTCTCATCAGGGTGTCCTCAGGCAGTGTCCAGAGTTCCACAACCCTTTGACCTCTTTTGGCATAAAATTGGTCCCTCTAGGGATGGTGTCCATAAACCCATTATGAAAATTACATTGGTTTAAATGGCAAGTGGGATGTCTAGAAAAGAGGGATCAAAAGATCACAGGCCCTTGAAATTCTAGATCCTTGTAGTCCTGGGGGCCCTCGATCGAGCCCCTGAATTTGGGGTCTCTAGAAGCTTCCAGAGTGAATGTTTCCAACCCTAACCCTAGCTGACTCTGATTATTCGAAAGGCTCTCTCTGGGCATGAGTTGAAGAGGGCTGTGTGAGAGATTCTTGCATAAATGGCCAAAAATATTTTTCTTTTTTCTAGAGCCTTATCCTCTTAATATGTTGTTTGGGGGACCTCAGGCTACCACCATGTGAAATTTGGGGCCCATGGGTCCTTTATAGGAAAATCCAACCTGCAATGTATTCCATTCATTTCTTATACTGGTTTGATGGACAGTGCTCAGAAAGCTCCAAATGTCCCAAAATTGACATGTGTCTCGTGGGGGTGTCCTCAGACAGTGTCCAGAGTTCCACGACCCTTTGACACAATATTTGACCCTTTAGGGACGGTGTCCAAAAACCCAGTATGAAAATTACACTGGTTTAAATGGCAAGTGAGATGTCTAGCAAAGAGTGGTCAAAAGGTCGCAGAACCTTGAAATTCTAGATCCTTGTAGTCCTGGGGGCTCCTAAATGAGCCCCTGAATTTGAAGTCTCTAGAAGCTTCCAGAGTGAATTTTCCCAACCCTAACCCTAGCTGACTCTGATCATTCAAAAGGCTCTGTCTGGGCATATGTTGAAATGGGCTGTGTGAGACATTCTTGCATAAATGTCCAAAAATATTTGTCTTTTTTCTAGAGCCTTGTCCTCTTAATATGTTGTTTGGAGGACCTCGGGCTATCACTGTGTGAAATTTGGGGCCATGGGACCTTTCTAGAAAAATCCCATCTGCAATGTATTTCATTCATTTTTTATACTAATTTGGTGTACTGTGCTCAGAAAGCTCCAAATGTCCCAAAGTCAACATATATGTCTTGTGGGGGTGTCCTCAGACAGTGTCCAGAGTTCCGCAACCCTTTGACCTCTTTTGACACAAAATTTGACCCTTTAGGGACGGTGTCCAAAAACCCAGTATGAAAATTACATTGGTTTAAATGGCAAGTGGGACGTCTAGAAAAAGGTCAACAGGTCGAAGGACCTTGAAATTCAAGATCCTTGACCGTCAGGGGTTCCCAAATCATGTCCTAGAATTCTGAGGCCCTGGGTGCTTGCTAAGTATTAAAGCCTCTGATGAATGTACTGCTGCACATGGGCCTACAGGCCAAGCTGTCTCATCGATTCCTATGGCAGGTAGGGAGATCTACTGAAAATAATGAAAAATATTTATATGCCTATGTTGTTCACGAGGGTGAGGAAATGAGTAAGCATTCAAAGCCCCTAGGTGTTTGCACAATGTTTAAGGGTATTTTCACTCTGTCATGCAGGAAGATTCCAACTCCAATGTATTTAATGGCCGCCAAATACATGGTCCATGAACAGTCATTTATTACATTAATTAGACATTATGACTTAAAAGTGATATATATATTTTTATTTGTGCTAAACAGGTGGTTCAATCAATAATATTTATTACAAATATTCATTAAATACATTTAAATGGAATGTCCATAAATCTAGTATTTGGCGGCCATTATGTACATTGCATTTAGGATCTTCTTGTATGACTTAGTAAAACCACAGGAAGTGCCAACTGCAATGTATTTAATGGCCACTAAATACATGGTCCGTGGACACTCATTTTTTATGCAAATTGTACATATTAATGAGTTGTAAGTTAAATAAATTGGTTCTACTGAGGTGTATATGTACCCTTAACGTGGTTCCATTCAAAAATATCCATACATATACTATTAAACCATATATAAGAAAAGAGAAAACTTTTGATCAAAAGCTCTAAGTCATTCAGGAAGATCCTAGCTGCAATGTATACAATACTTGCTTTGTGAAAATACTTTTTATAAGGTACAACATCAAATTATTGACTAAAAAACATATTTAGGTGACTATGTGACTCCCTCTGAACAACATGCACCCTTCAAATCCTCAAAAGTCAACTGTCCACAAACCATGTATATTTTTGTATTGTATACATTGCAGGTGGGATCTCCATATCTTGACACTGGGAACACTTAGAGAGCTGAAACCTGCACTCCTGAGATTTCCTTGACCTCCCCTGTTCATATTTTGAATATCAAGAAGATTGAAGAAAGTTGAAAATTTTGTCCAAAACAATTCAAATTTCTCTGAACTACTTGCAGTTTGCACCACTGAAAGGGGAGGCTAGGGCAAGCACAGGAGTTTCAAGTTTCTAAGTGGTCCCAACTCTGAGATATGGAGATCCCACCTGCAATGTATACCATTCAAAAATATACATGGTTCGTGGACAGTAAGCAATTGAAGTTTTAAAAGATCTATACTGTTCAGGGGGAGTCATATAGTCACCTAAATATGTTTTTTAGTCAATATTTTGATCATGGACCTTATAAAAATGTATGTCCATGAACCAGGTATTCAGAACCCATTATGTACATTGCACAAGGGACCATCCCACTTACAATGTATTTAATTGGTGTTAAAAACATGGTTGGTGGACATCAAGTCCTCAAGACACGAAGTCATACAGGAAGGTCCCAGCTGCAATGTATTCATTTGCCACCAAATACATTCTTTGAGGACAGTCCTGTTTTATGCATGTTATACATAATTTTGAATTAAAAGTTATGCATATATTTTCATTTTTATGCCCTGAGTGCAAAACAGGTGTTTCAATCAATAAAATGTATTGTAAATAATAATAAATTAATTTAAATGTCCATAAACCTAGTATTTGGTGGCCATTAAATACATTGCAGGTGGGATTTTCCTGTGTTTTGGGATGAAGTGGCATGATATACTTGGTAAGTGGACAAATAATCTGTTTATGAGTTAATGCTGATGTGTTTGTCTGCTGCTGCTCTCCGGGTTCTTTTCAATGTTTTTATATGATTTTGTTTTAGTGGCCTTTTGTATGAGCAACCTCAGGAAATCGAGTTTTATACTTCTCTTTTATGGACAATCTTATGGACTATTGACTTTTTAGTTTGTCTGAAATCTATGCTACACCTCACGTCTGACTGGAATACTTCAAAGAAAATTAACACCGCTGCACTCACCGATGGTCTTCGCCGGGACTGCTATGTGCAGTCTTAAATAGGCTGCTTGATTCCCTGTCCATCGTCAATGGCAAGTGGGGCTGGAGCATGTGGACTTTGCTTTAGAGTCATGTTGGTGGATGCATTGAGGATGTACTGCCTTCTGTTGCCCATCTTGGCCTACTTGAGTTTTGCTGTTTGCCCTCATCAATTTCAGTGGAGAGCCCCCTGCTTGTTTGCAAGTCCATGCAATCATCTTTCTTCTGATATGGTTTTATTCTACTCATCTCTGGATTTACAATGCTTGAATTCCTCGGACCACCTGTCAGACGGAGTATACAACTATTGCACTGCACTTGGAATTGTGCGTCACCCCCAGTATGTCCATTGAGGGTCATGACGACATTCCTGCAGATTACCGGCTGATTACCCTGACAACCACCACATACTGGCCATCTGGTCTTCACGCTGTCGCCCTCCTACTGGTGCTAGTGATGTGAAGCGGGGTGTCAATTTTGATAATCTCAGCTTGCTGAAACGCACATCTTTTATTTCACTGCAAAACATGGATGTCGCCACTATTAAGATGGCCCTCATTAATGCACGTTCAATATCGAACAAGTCTTTTATTCTGAATTACTTTTTTATATCATGATCATTGGACTTTTTATTCATCACAGAGACTTGGATGAATCCTGGCAAAAAAATGGCCCTGGGGGATCTAACACCGCCAGGCTATGACTTTTTAAATTCCCCATGGACTTCAGGATGAGGAGGTGGTGTTGCCACTGTTTTTAGAAACTCTTTTAAATGCAGAACCCTACCTATGGATATGTATTCCAGTTTTGAGGCCCAAATATTAAAGATTGACATCTTGGATCCTGCTTTCTGTGCACTTGTATACAGACCTCCCAGATTTAATAAGGACTTCATCCACCAATTTTCAGACTTTCTCTCTGGACTGGTGTCTTGTGGTGATAGACTCCTGATCCTTGGGAATTTTAATATTCATGTATGCTGTCCATCAAAACCTCTGGTAAATGAATTTATCTCCCTCTTTGAGTCTTTACATTTTGTACGACATGTCACTGGCCCTACTCACAATATGGGTCATACATTAGATCTTGTGTTGTCTTATGGTCTTTCCAACTTAGAGGTCTTAGATATTGGCATTTCTGACCATTATTCAATAATATTTGAGTCTGTGTCAACGTGTCCTCTCCCTACTTTTTCTCAGCCCTTACGTCACTCCCGCTCCATTCACTCATCTACTGCCAATCTTTTTTCAGAATTTTATCTAACGCATTTCATAGATGATGTCTTAGCTGGACTCAACACTGAATTATTGGTTGAAGCTTTTAATAAATCTTGTACTTTTACACTTGATAATGCTGCTCCACTCAAGCCAAGGAGAGTTAAGGGTGTTTCACAGCCTTGGTTTAATGATGTCACCTGAGCTCTCAGACAAGAGTGCAGAAAAGCTGAGCGCAAGTGGAAACAAGACAAGCTTCATGTCTCTTAAGATATTTTAAAGGAGTGTTTAACAAACTGTCAAAGAGCTGTAAAGGAAGCAAAAGCTAAGTTTTTCTCTACATTAATCTCTGATAACACAAATCGACCAAAATTATTGTTCAAAACAACTGATTCTGTTTTAAACCCAACTAAAAATGCTTTTCTGGATGCCACCCAAGAGAACTGTGAAACATTTTTAAACCTTTTTACTCAAAAAATTGAGCAGTTAAAAGGTGCGATTGTACTTTCACAATTTGATCAACCACATATTCCTTCCCCGTCCAGCAACATGACTCTCTTTGAACCAGTTACATCGGAACAGTCAGCAGCTGTAGTTACAAGCTGGATATTCTTTCTCCATGCCTTAAAGAAGTTTTCATGACTATCAGTTCCAGTGTGACAGCTATAATTAACAGCTCATTAGCAAGTGGAGTTGTTACAAGTAGTTTTAAACATGCAATTGTTAAAAAAATTCTGGATCCGGCAAAACAAAACAATTACAGACCAATCTCCAAACTGCCTTATATTTCCAAGATTTTGGAGAGAGTTGTTTATTCACAGCTCTACTCCTATCTAAATACATTTAACATTTTAAATACATTTCAGTCTGGTTTAAGACCATTGCACAGCACCAAATCTGCATTATTGAAGGCCACTAATTATATTTTTCTCTCCATGGATTCAGGTTCACCTGTCGTCTTAGTTTTATTAGATCTCAGTGCCGATCTCGACCATAATATTCTCCTCAGTCATCTAGAATGTATGGTTGGCATCCAGGGTATGGCCCTCCAGAGGTTTTCCTCCTATCTAAAAGAAAGGACGTTCTCTGTAAATTTAGGTAATTTTTCTTCTATGTCGGCTCAATTACAGTGTGCTGTCCCTCAAGGGTTGATTTTAGGACCCTTGTTACTTTCACTGTATATGATTCCTCTGAGCTCTATTTTTCAGAAGTGCTGCATATCTTATTACTGTTAAGCTGATGATTCCCAATTTTATTTCCCAGTGAGTGTAGACAAGAATTGTTCATCTGAGAATGCCCTATATATATATATATATATATAAAAATGGCCGGTGACCATAACAGTGCAAGCGGCATCAAGAGGAATTATGTGCAAAGAAATGTGCAAGGGAATGTGCAAATAAAATGCAAGAATATCAGGAGGCAACATTATAAATGTACAATGTACAGCTAATATCGGGAGGCAAGAAACATTGTAAATGTGGAGACTTTTTTTTTTTTTTGTACATTTTTACAAGTATTAAGTGGTCCGAGTGGGATGTAGTGTTCAGCGTCTGAGTTTAGAGTTCAGTAGGCTGACAGCTGAGGGAAAGAATCTGTTCCTGATGTTGCAACAGCGAAGACGCCTATAGTGCCTCCGAGATGGGAGAGGAGTAAACAGACCATGGTTGGGGTAAGAGGTGTCTTTGATAATGCTTCTCACCCTCCTTAGGCAGCGTTTGTGGTGAATGTCTTTGATGAAGGGTAGCTGAACACCAGTGATGTATTGGGGAGTTTTCACCACCCACTGGAGGGCCTTCTGGTCTGAGACAGTGCAGTTGCCATACCACACTGTGATGCAGTTTGTTAGGATACTTTCAATAGTGCAGCAGTAACAGTTCAGGAGGACATGGGGGGACAGGTGAGCTTTCCTTAGCTTCTTAAGGAAGTAAAGGCGCTGTTGCGCCTTTTTAATCAGAGTGGAGGTGTTGTAGGTCCAGGAAAAATCCTCAGAGATATGGACACCCAGGAACTTGAAGCTAGTCACATGCTCCACTTCATCCCCATCAATGTAGATGGGAGTGTATGTGTGGCCCTTCCTAGTCCGCCAGTGGTCCACAGTCTGCTCCTTGGTCTTCTGGGTGTTGAGTGTGAGATTGTTGTTGGCACACCACACTGCCAGGTGCTGTACCTCTTCCCTGTAGGCTGTCTCATCGTCGCCGCTGATCAGGCCTACCACAGTGGTGTCATCTGCAAACTTGACTATGGAGTTGGAGCCATGTTCAGGTATGCAGTCGTGGGTGAAGCTGGAGTAGAGGATTGGACTTGGCACACAGCCCTGTGGTGCACCAGTGTTCAAAGTGAGGGTGGAGGAGTTGTGGTTGCTGATCCTAACAGACTGTGGTCTGTTAGTGAGAAAGTCCAAGGTCCAGTTGCAGAGGGAGGGGCTGATGCCAAAATCAGTGAGCTTGGAGATCAGCTTGGATGGGATCAGAGTATTGAAGGCAGAACTCAAATCAATGAATAGCATCCTGACATGTGTTGTTTTTGTTCAAGTGAGTCAGGGTGGAGTGAAGAGCTGAGGCGATAGCATCCTCAGTTGACCTGTTGGGTTTGTAGGCGAACTGATATGGGTCCAGTGTTGGGGGCAGGCATGTTTTCAGGTGGGAGAGGACCATCCTCACAAAACACTTAGCGATGATGGGAGTAAGAGCAATGGGGCAGAAGTCGTTGAGGGCCACTGCAGCAGCATGTTTTGGTACTGATACAATGGTGGCTGTTTTGAAGCAGGTGAGGACAATGGCCTGGGCCAAGGAGAAGTTGAAAATGTTGGTGAAGACATCAGCCAGCTGTTCTGCGCAGGCCCTGAGCACTCGGCCAGGGATGCCATCAGGGCCAGCAGCTTTATGTGCATTCACTCTGCTCAGGGTGGAGTCACGTCCCTCGCCCATCACTCGCCCGTTACCATCTGCTTCACACTGATTGCACTCACTACTTATTCCTTGTGTGTCACCTCATTATTTGCCCATTTATTGTTCACTGTCATGTTAACTGTGCTCTCTTGTGTAGTTGGAGCATGCTCGTGTGTCTGTTGGTTGCCCCTCTGTAGAGGTGTGGTTACCTTCCTGTTTGCCGTCGCCCTCGTCAGTTCTGTGCCCAGTTGATGTGGAGGAGGATTCCTTAGTCTCTGCCCAGGTTTCGGGACAATATCATCTGGGCTTTGCCTTGCAACACACCAGCTTCAACGGACTCTCTTTGGATTGTTCCTGACTTCCACAAAGCACACACTTATCATACAAACACACCCTTCACTAGCCCATTGCAGCTCACTGGATTTCAGCCTTCTGCAGCCGGTGACAGATGCACCTTATCTTGACATTGAGAACTTTGTTAATAAAACCACTGAACTGGTTTCTGGGGGCGCCATGCGAGAAGCAGATGTGTGAGACACGAGCTCTGCGAACTTTGCTAGTTTTTTAATTATTTTCATGTTATAATCTGGTTAGATTTGGTACACCCAATTACATACTTGCTCTTTGAGGTAAACATGGCAAAGAAGTCAAACAGAAGTCAGACTCTGGAAATATTAAAAGACACTTACGTGTTCAAGCTGAGGCCTCTGACGGGACTGCGAGACGGGGACTCGATTTGGACGGCACGTCGGTTGATGAAATTCAGCGTCAACTGTCCAACATGTCGGTGGTTGACGAAGGTTGTTGCTGACTTGGAGGATCTTGCTGTAATACGTCGATCGATTACGGCGATGGAAAAAAATTCTCTGAGTTGTTTACAAGAGTGACAGAAGTTGAAAAACGAATCGATTATCTTGAGTCATCGGAAAGGGAATTATCTGCTAATCCACCCGCGTCCAAAACAGATTTGGAATGAATTTCGGAAAAACTGGAATATTTTGAAAATATGAGCCAAAGGAATAACATACGAATTGTTGGAATTCCTGAGCATGAAGAGGGCAGAGATATGGTGGAATTCCTGGACGAGCTCTTCCCGAGTCTGCTCGACATAACAGGCCACAAGCTGGAAATCGAGCGAGCTCACAGAGTCCCTGCTCGGAGATCTGCTGAGGGAGACAGGCCCCGATCGATTTTGGCCAAATTTCTGAGATCATCCGATTAAGATCTCATGTTGCACCAGGAAAGGAGCAAAGGGAAGCTTTCTTGGAAGAACCATAATATTTTCTTGTTCACGGACTTTGCGAATTCGACAAGAGAGAAACGCGATCGTTTCAAGGAATGTAAGAAACTTTTACATCAGAAAAAGATCTCGTTTGTTCTGATGTTTCCGGCCAATCTGAGAATAGAAACGAAGAATGGTCGCAAAGTATTTACATGTCCAAAACAGGCACTCTCCTTCATAAATACATAGGAGTAAGCCATTTGATGTTTCTTATATTAGTGGACCGACTCGTGGTTTAGTAACTCTATTATCTGAGGAAGCTGGGTGCCATTTTTGTTTCTTTTTGCACTGGCTCTGCCTAGCGGCTGGAGTTTGTTTTGTGGCATGACTCCAAGAAACTTTTGCATTGACGGAAGATCTTTTTTACACTGAAGTTTCTGGCCAGATCGAGAATAGACACTTTGGATGACCGCAAAATATCTACATGCTCACATAAAGGATGTCTTTTATAAAGTTGACGGGCTAAGTTATGGTGTATTTATTTTTTCTTTCTTTTTTTTTTTTTTCCGGCCTCCAAGTTAGTTTGGCTCTTGATCATCCGAGGAACCAGGATGCCGGTTTTGCTTTTCGTGCTGGCTCCGTCTAGCGGCTGGAGCTTGTTCTGTTGAATATCACTCCTTTGGAACAGCTGTGGATAAATCTGTTTGTTCTTTGTACTTATTCCTCCTGCTGGGTGGATGGAGTATTTTTATGGGACATTGGAATGATTATGTCATCCGCTGAACTCATAACAGCTGGCTCACTGAACAATTGCTTGTCTGTTCGAGGAAACTGAACGGCTTTATATCAGCTGGAGTTTATTTTGTGGAGGAACACACCTTCGAGACGGTTCTATGAATGAGTCTACATGTTTTTTCTGTTATTCTGCCTGTTGGCTGGGGTCTGTTTTACAAAGTATTTTCTGTAATGTAATTTTGCCTTACAAAATTTGTATAGAAGCACCGGACTTGAGCAATCCGATGGCAAAGTTGTCGCGGGGCTCTCGTAGGCGTATATGGACTCTTTGAATTTTAAGGGATTGACGGCGGTTGACGCTGTCGTGTGCGGGGTTAATGCGCACGTTTTTCTTTTTTCTGTTTGTTTTGTTCCGGGGGAAGGTCAGGGTTTGATTGTTGCATTAATGGGGAATGTGGTCTGTATAATCTTGTTTTTGACACACAATTTATTTATTTTTATTATATCAATATGTCAAATGTTAATATGGATAAGTTGTCTCTCTCCACATGGAATGTGAATGGGCTGGGGCACCCCATAAAAAGAAGGAAGGTTATTTCTTTTCTTAAACGTAAGAAATATGATATAGTGTTTCTTCAAGAAACATCTTTCCCCACAGGAAGCTGAGAAATTTGGGAAGATATGGGGTGGACATGTTTTCTTTAGTGTTGGCTAAAGTAAGAGCAGGGGAGTCATTATATTGATTAATAAACATCTACAATTCAAATTCCTCAAACAGATTAAAGATAAATTAGGAAGAGTCATTATTGTTTTAGCTGAAATTCAGGGGCAAAGGTTGATTTTGCCTAATATTTACACACCTAACGCTGATGATCAGGGCTTTTTTATAGATCTTGAAGGGATGTTGCAAGCCGCTGGCACCCCTCATGATATAATATTGGGAGGAGACTTTAATCTTTTGATGGACTCAGTCCTTGATCACAGTGAAGCAAAAGTGTATAAGCCCCCTAGAGCAACACTGACGCTTCACAGGATGTGTAAAAATCTTGGTCTTGCAGATATTTGGTGACATTTGAACCCATCTGATAGGGACTATACATTTTTTCATCAGTCCATAAGATTTATTCTAGAATAGATTTATTTTTGATATCTAAGTCCCTCATTTCATCTGTTGCTGATTGCTCAGTTAGAAACATTTTAGTCTCGGATCACGCCCTGGTGAGTTTGGAGATGTTGCCACATACAGAGAAAAAGAAATCATATAGTTGCCGCTTTAATGTATCCCTTTTGCAAAATCCTGATTTCTATATCAGTGTTTATATGGAGACCAACTGGTCCTCAGTATCCTCTGTGGGCGTGGCTTGGGAGGCACTTAAGGCAGTTCTTAGGGGACAGATCATACAGTATGCCTCATTCACCAAAAAATCCAAAGCACGAGAACTTGTGGAGTTGGAAGAGAATATTAAAAGTGCAGAGGCAGAGCTGAAGCTCAGAATGTCGTCTGATGGCTTCAGAGAATTGACTAGATTGAAATACAGATATAATGCTATTTTGTCACGGAAAGTGGAGGTTTGGTTATTCAGGGCAAGACAGTCATACTTTGAGTCAGGGGACAAAGCAGGGAAGCTTTTGGCTAGATATATAAAGCAGAGAGAGTCTTTTTCTACTATTTCCTCAGTGAAATCTGCTGGTGGTGAAATATTTACCTCGGCCACTGATATTAATAATGCTTTTAAAGAATTCTATATTTATCTTTATAGTTCTACGTCTTCGTCTACTGATGAATACATTAGAAACTTTGTGGAACCATTAAAACTTCCTAAACTGACGACTGAGCAAAGAAATTGTCTTGATTCTGAGATAACCTTGGAGGAACTTGACGAGGTAATTAAGGCCTTACCTACAGGCAAAGCTCCGGGGCCAGATGGTTTTGCTGCTGAATTTTTTAGATCTTATGCTACAGAACTGGCTCCACTTTTGTTAGAAGTTTATACAGAATCATTAAAGAACGGAAAGCTTCCTCCAACCATGACACAAGCCCGGATCAGTCTGATTCTTAAAAAGGACAAAGATCCGCGTGTGTGTAAAAGTTACTGACCAATTTCCCTGATCCAGCTAGATATAAAAATGTTGTCCAAAATTTTGGCTAATCGTTTAAGTAAGGTTATGACATCTCTTATACATATAGATCAGGTGGGGTTTATTCGGGGCCGCAGCTCTTCTGATAACATCAAGCGTTTCATTAATATCATGTGGTCAGTAGCGAATGATCAGTCTCCGGTCGCTGCCATTTCATTTGATGCCTAAAAGGCGTTTGATATGGTAGAATGGGATTATCTTTTTAAGATTTTAGAAATGTATGGGTTTGGGAGTACATTCATTGGTCGGATTAAGTTACTTTATAGACACCCTGTTGCAGTGGTACAAACAAATGGACTAATTTCAGATTATTTTACTCTGGAAAGGGGCACTCGGCAGGGTTGCCCTCTTTCCCTATTATTGTTCTGTCTTGCCCTGGAACCATTAGCAGCTGCGATAAGAAAGGAGGATGATTTTCCAGGGGTGGAGGCGGGAGGTATGGCGCATAAGCTTCTGCTTTACGCAGATGATATTTTATTATTCGTCTCTGAATAACACTGGATATATGCCTGCCCTCCACAGAATTATTAATTCCTTTTCCAAGTTCTCAGGATACAAAGTCAATTGGTCTAAATCCGAAGCTTTGGCTCTGACAGCATACTGCCCAGTAACGGCTTTCCAGCCGGGTGCCTTTCAGTGGCCCAAACAGGGCATTAAGTATTTGGGTATTTTATTCCCAGCAAATTTGTCTGATTTAGTTAGAGTTAATTTTGACCCTTTAATAAAAAGGTTTTCGAGTGATGTGGACAGATGGGCTTCATTACGTTTATTGATGATTGTGAAGATTAATGTTATTAAAATTAACTGTCTTCCAAAATTCAACTACTTGCTACAGTCTCTCCCTGTAGATGTCCCCCTCTCTTATTTTAAGCAATTTGATAGCATAGTGAAGTCCTTCATTTGGAATGGTAAACGTCCCAGACTACATTCCAACAAATTACATAGGCCGATTGACAAAGGTGGGTTAGGCTTACCCAAGATTTTGTTTTATTATTACGCGTTCGGTCTCAGGCATTTGGCTCATTGGTCGCTTCCACCTGAAAGAGCCCTTCCCTGGTTTTCTATTGAACAGGAAGTCCTTGCCCCTATTTCACCATTGCAAAGTCTTTCTATTAAACTAACCGGAGAAGTTAAGTCACACCCCGTTATTTCACATTTGCACATGATTTGGACAAGAATGGCCAGAGTATTTAATTCGGACGTTTATTTAAATGTTGCCCCAAGCATATGGCTGAACAAAATTATGTATCAATAAGTCCCCTTTCTGTTGGTCAGAGTGGATTGTGAGAGGGGTTGTTACACTTGGCGACCTGTATGAGAGTGGAGTGTTGAGATCTTTTGAGAATCTGGGTCATCATTTTGGAATTCCCAGATTTTATAGGTATTTACAGCTGCGCCACATGCTCTGTACTATTTTTGGGAGAAGCACACACCCCCCTAAAGCGGCAGATGCTTTGGGAGAGGTGATTACTGCTTTTGGAAAAGGTCATGAGGCATCAGTGTATTACTCCCTGCTGGTTCGGAGTCTGGGGGATGGAGCTTTAGCTTCTATCAATAGATTATGGGAAAGATTTGAATTTGGTATTGGAGGAAGAAGTGTGGACTAGGATTCAAAAAAATGTCAAGTCTGCATCTAGAGATGCAAGGGTTCGCCTTGTGCAATTTAAGATTCTACATACAGGTGCATCTCAATAAATTAGAATGTCGTGGAAAAGTTCATTTATTTCAGTAATTCAACTCAAATTGTGAAACTTGTGTATTAAATAAATTCAATGCACACAGACTGAAGTAGTTTAAGTATTTGGTTCTTTTAATTGTGATGATTTTGGCTCACATTTAACAAAAACCCACCAATTCACTATCTCAAAAAATTAGAATACATCATAAGACCAATAAAAAAAACATTTTTAGTGAATTGTTGGCATTCTGGAAAGTATGTTAATTTACTGTATATGTACTCAATACTTGGTAGGGGCTCCTTTTGCTTTAATTACTGCCTCAGTTCGGCGTGGCATGGAGGTGATCAGTTTGTGGCACTGCTGAGGTGGTATGGAAGCCCAGGTTTCTTTGACAGTGGCCTTCAGCTCATCTGCATTTTTTGGTCTCTTGTTTTTCATTTTCCTCTTGACAATACCCCATAGATTCTCTATGGGGTTCAGGTCTGGTGAGTTTGCTGGCCAGTCAAGCACACCAACACCATGGTCATTTAACCAACTTTTGGTGTTTTTGGCAGTGTGGGCAGGTGCCAAATCCTGCTGGAAAATGAAATCAGCATCTTTAAAAAGCTGGTCAGCAGAAGGAAGCATGAAGTGCTCCAAAATGTCTTGGTAAACGGGTGCAGTGACTTTGGTTTTCAAAAAACACAATGGACCAACACCAGCAGATGACATTGCACCCCAAATCATCACAGACTGTGGAAACTTAACACTGGACTTCAAGCAACTTGGGCTATGAGCTTCTCCACCCTTCCTCCAGACTCTAGGACCTTGGTTTCCAAATTAAATACAAAACTTGCTCTCATCTGAAAAGAGGACTTTGGACCACTGGGCAACAGTCCAGTTCTTCTTCTCCTTAGCCCAGGTAAGACGCCTCTGAAGTTGTCTGTGGTTCAGGAGTGGTTTAACAAGAGGAATATGACAACTGTAGCCAAATTCCTTGACACATCTGTGTGTGGTGGCTCTTGATGCCTTGACCCCAGCCTCAGTCCATTCCTTGTGAAGTTCACCCAAATTCTTGAATCGATTTTGCTCGACAATCCTCATATGGCTGCGGTTCTCTCGGTTGGTTGTGCATCTTTTTCTTCCACACTTTTTCCTTCCACTCAACTTTCTGTTAACATGCTTGGATACAGCACTCTGTGAACAGCCAGCTTGAATGTTTGTGGCTTACCCTCCTTGTGAAGGGTGTCAATGATTGTCTTCTGGACAACTGTCAGATCAGCAGTCTTCCCCATGATTGTGTAGCCTAGTGAACCAAGCTGAGAGACCATTTTGAAGGCTCAGGAAACCTTTGCAGGTGTTTTGAGTTGATTATCTGACTGGCATTTCACCATATTCTAATTTTTTGAGATAGTGAATTGGTGGGTTTTTGTTAAATGTGAGCCAAAATCATCACAATTAAAAGAACCAAAGACTTAAACTACTTCAGTCTGTGTGCATTGAATTTATTTAATAAACTAGTTTCACAATTTGAGTTGAATTACTGAAATAAATGAACTTTTCCACGATATTCTAATTTATTGAGATGCACCTGTAGATTTTACTGGACCCCCTCTAGATTACATAGGCTTGGTCTTAAAGACACACCCAACTGCTGGCGTTGTCAATCAGAAGTTGGAGACACAACTCATGCCTTTTGGGTGTGTGTTAAGATTCAAGATTTTTGGATGAAGGTGCAGAGCTACTTGTTTGATGTTTTGGGCACTCAAGTTTTGCTTTGCCCCAGACTTTGTATTTTGGGTGACAGAGCTGACAAAAATTTGGGGGACAAATTTATAAAAAAATTGGGTTTTAACAAGTCCGACGGAGCGCCATCATTTCTAGAGTGGTGTACAGAGATGGGGAGGGTGGCAGCGTTGAAGAAGGGGTATCTAGAGGATTGGGTAATTTGGACTTGTTTATGGGAAAATGGGGCAAATATTTGGCATTTTCGGAGGGCTCTCGGGAAGGGACAGTGGAGAGAGAGATGTAGAGGTTATGTGTGTGAATAATTATATTTTATTAATTATTTTATTTTTTAATATTTGTTTTTGTGTGTCTATAATTATGTGGGACCACTGGGATGTTGTTTTGGGTAGGACTGGGGGGATAGTAATAGAGGGGGTTAAGTGTTGATTCTGTTTGTATATGTTCTTGCTTGTATGTGTTAATATAGGAATCAATAAAAAATGTTAATATAAAAAAAAATTTTTTTTTACAGAGATTCTCTCTAAACGTGCACGGAGATGCACTGGGGAGCACTGGCAAGACAGACAGTTGGACTAAGCTGATCCACCAATCAGAACGTTCATTTCAGACACGATTGGATATTTGCTAACCAATCATATTTTCCGTTTTAGTAAGGGGCGGGACATTTCCAGCGTCTAATACACAAGCATCCCTGGAGAAACTATAATTTGCACTGCATATTTATTTCCCTGCTAAACGTAAATATATGTACACTACCGTTCAAAAGTTTAGGGTCACTTATTCTTTATTTTTATTTTTTCACATTTTAGAATAATAGTAAAGTCATCACAACTATGGAATAATAGAAATGGAAATATAGGAATTATGTTGTGACTAAAAAAATCCAAAATAAATCAAAACTATGTTATATTTTAGCATCTTCAAAGTGGCCACACTTTGCCTAGATTTTGCAGAAGTGTACTCTTGGCATTTTCTCAACCAACTTCTTGAGGTATCACCCTGGGATGCTTTTTAAACAATATTGAAGGAGACCCATCTATATGCTGGGCACTTAGTGGCTGTTTTTCTTAATTATTTGGTCCAAGTCATCCATTTCAAAAACTTTTTTTTTTTTTTAATACAATTTTCGTTTTGTAATTAAATCAATTAATAAGTTGGCACAATTATATTTTTGTCTACAAAACTAATTTAAAACATTTAAGCATAGGCCTTCAGATCAAAAGGTTTTTAAGATCATGAGAAACATTTCAGGAAAGTGACCCCAAACTTTTGAACGGTAGTGTATATACTTTTAAATTTAACTTATGCAATTAAACTTTGTGAAAATACTGCATGTTATTGCACCCCTGATAGTTTTTGATGCCCTTTTTTTTTTTTTTTTGCCTTTTACTGCTGTAGGTGGTGCCTTTTTCTCACGATATCAAATAAGTTCAATTTATATAAGTACGAAAACAATTTCACTCTACACAGAAAAGCACATAATAATAATAAAAAATAAAAAGGCTATATATGGTAATACAAGATAACGTGCTAACATGAACATTATTACTCATCAGCTACAATGCTTAACAGTTTATTGCATATTATGAATTAGTTTATTAGTTAGAATAATAAAAGTATTAACAATTTTCATAGTAGCCTAATAAAAGGAACATTGACACATATTAATTTAAATACATATTTAACATGAAGTTACCATACCATTGTTCTTAGCAGTGTACTCTACACCATGCCAGCAAGAAACTGACCCTGATATACATATTGTAAGTTATGTGGGACTATAATTACAACAGTCCCAATTTTAATGGGAAAAAAATTCTTACACATTTTACATGAACTGTATATAAATGTAAATTAATTTGACAGATCAGGTGCATACGTTTTTCATAAATTCACAGTATGTAATACAGTAATATTGTAGTAGTAACCATGGTTAATTGTGTGGTAACTATGGTTTTAACTAAATACCATGGTTAAACTATAGTTACTGTTGTGAAATGGTTAATTTTGGTAAGGGAAAACAAAACAGAAGTGTAAACATTTACTGTTTATGCTAAAAAAAATAATAATGATGAATTATGACAAAATATTATTTAAAATTACCCATTTTATCCCAAGTACTCAAAAAAAAAAAAAAAAAAAATTAATAGAAGTATCAGTATTGATATCGGTATCGACGATACTATACTTGAAATTAATGGTACTGGATCGAAAAGAAAATAAGCGGTATCGCCCATCCCTAGTGCAGAGCTGGAATAGATGAAAGGCTACACTGAAGAAGTTCAAATAGAAGATGTTTCTGATTTAATATGTTTTGGTCACTGCATAGTTTCCATACTTTTGATGATGTTATACTCTAAAATCTAAAATGTGCAGTAACAAATAATAAAGAATAGACAAGTGTGATCAAACTTTTCTAAAGAGTTCTAGTCTTACACTGAGGGGCCGTTCACATTGAGCACGTTTATGTGTCCGTCTCCCGTTTTATAAATTATTTCATGTAAATGTGCGCTAGACAGATGTCTTTGACAGCTTGTTTGTGTTTTTAGACGCCATGTCAAGTTAAAAAGAACAAACTGTTAAACGTCTCGAGTTGAGACACATGCTCTTTTGTGGCACTGCGTATAATTTTAGTGCAAAAACAAACGCATTCAAGCATGTGAACAGCACGTAACATGATTTCAAACACTGCACCGAAATTTCAAAGAAATATTTTGAATATTAGTTAATATACAGGACTACGTATATTACACAAACATCATCAAGACAAGTCGCGCCAGCTTCTAGCAGAATTAAAAATCAATTAACGTATTCAGAGCTGAATACTGTGGCTGTTCACTTGCGAAAAAACATGGAATAATTTCACGGCTCCCAAAAGCTACAAAGAAAGGAATATGTTATGATGTTTCTTTTAACAGCACAAACGAACAACACCGGTTAGGAGCGATTTAGACCACATGGGGTGGAGAGTGACATCATTGCTCCCGAACACAAGCTGTTTTTTCTAAGATACAGACGTTGTTATTTTCCTAGCCATCTTAAATGGATAATTAGCTTTATCTTTTTGTTCTTTTGATAAACATAGTTATCTGAAGAACGTAGTTACACGTACTTAGACACGTACTTAGACATACATAACAGACAGCGCGTGTGCGAGAAGTTGACGAAAAAGGGATCCCTTCAAAGTCTGAAAGGGACTTTTGAGTTGGGAATCATTCAACAATGGAGCTTGGCTGCCCTCTATTGGACATTTCTTGTAATTGCCACTCGGAACTGGGTTAGACAAATGGCATGATTTTCTAGTATTTTTACATTTCAGTTGATATTTTTATTATATATAAAAAAAGAAAAGTTTATTAACAATAAACTTCAAAATTCAAGCATGCCAAATACCTCAAAATATGTGAATATACACAAAAAGGAATGACATTTAATGCATTGCCATGGCAACAGTATTTATATCAATAATCCCTTTAGAATTTTAAATTTGCACTGTCTTGACATTATTCAAATTTTTTTTGAAGCAATTCAGGTTAACAAAATAGGGATATTTCAAAGTCTGTTAAAAGTGACACTTCGTTCCGCCAGTCAGTGGCGCTACGGCCGTGATCCACAATAGCCCCATCAATGTGATCTGCCTGCAAGGACAAACATTTGGCTCAATTATGAATGTAAATCTCACCATGCCTGCAGAAGATATGAGACATTTCCTTATTAAAATTTTTTGACGTTATTTTATCGCATCGCCATGGCAACACCATTTGATATATCAAAAATCCCTTTGCAATTTAGCATTGTCAATGTCTTGGCATGATGTCGCCCACATTTGGTACCTGTAACATGAAATCCCTGGGAGGATTATTTTGAATTCCAAAGCATGTATTTTTCAAATAATCCAAAATGGCCAACTTCCTTTTGGGCAGAGCTTATGACTTTCAGTGTGAAAGCTGTCCGACTTGATGAGATCTATATGCGTACAAAGTTTGGTGACTGTAGCTCAAAAGGGATGTGCTACAGAGCCCCCCGAACATGCCCATGTTCTAGCCTGTGCTACGGAGCGCCCCCTGAAACTTTGCTAAGCCCTAATGGCCAACGACTGATGTGTGTGCAAACTTTCAAGAGTTTTCATGCATGTTATGTACCCCAAAAGCACCGAAAACCTTGAAAAGTGGAATAATAATAATACGAATCTTTAGAAGAACAATAGGGCCTCGCACTTTCAGTGCTTGGGCCCTAACAATAATCTTTAGAAGAACAATAGGGCCTTCGCACTTTCAGTGCTTGGGCACTAAAAATAGAGAGCAGTGTATTAAGCAAGACAGATGAGAGAAAATGCCAAATTTATTGTCACTCTCTCAGCAGTTGTAATAGAAACCCCCTCGCAGCTATGGTAACAAATTTTTTTTTAACTAATTCCAGGGTAATATTACACAAAGCATGATGTTATAAATTTACACTCAAAATTTAAAAAATTGCTAATATAAAAATGTCTGCTAGATTTACGCTGCTAAATAAGGCAGAAACGCGTCACAGACCATGAAAAAGGTCTATTAAATGGAATAAATGGTATAATCTTTAAGAAATCAAGATGTTGAGTGACACGTTCAGTGAGACGAGTGCGTGATACAGTCATAATTTTGAGCTAAATCGGACTCCATATGCAAGACCTAGCTGTAGCTGACAGAGTCGGCTGTTATTATTGATGATGCCATTGAGAAAGTGATCCTTATGGATTTAAAAACCTGAGATGTTCATCATGTGATTGATTAATTTCTTAAACAGTAAAGGAGGGCTGATTTTCACTTCAAGTAAATCAGCAAGTTGTTTTTGCATTATTGCAACATCAGGAGTTTTCTAAGTGTAAATTAGGCTGCTTGATATTGTGTCTTTTTCAAGTTTTGAAAAGTAACCGAGTATCCCGACAAAACAAAATTTATTGCAAGTGACATTTACATTACAAATATTATTAGATAGCTTCTTCCAGAAATTAACTCCTTGGTAGATTCATATGAAAATGTAGATTTCTTGAATGTCAGTTTGGGAGACTTATCCAACTTTTATTAATGTATTTCACAAAGTAATCACGCTGCAGTTAAAATAAGGCTTGCTTGAGCATTCAGCATCTCTTGGCTTTCGTGCATGGATGTGTTTTTAAAATGTCAATTGATGATGTTAGGTGACTGCGACAATGTATTATGTCCATACGGTATCTTGTTAATTGTGAAACAGTGTTTCCTTAATGGCATGAATCGCACTTAAGGCCTAGACTTAAAATGCACGGGTCACCACTGGGATTCAGATAACTAATTCTACAATTACAAACCTGGGTTTGTCTGGGGAATTGGGGTCTCTACAAAATACTATTAATTATTTGAAATCTTGTTTCCTTAGGTTTGCATCTTCTAAAAAATTCAAATCAATAATTCTTATGTTTTTCTTTTTATTAAAGCTCTGCTGCTGCAACCTTGTTTGAAGGGAGAAACACATTGTGTCCCTTCTGCATATGTTGTAACAATCTGTTCCAGATGGCAGGTGAAATTATAGGGTCATTCGTTCCTACATGGAGGTCTCTGCCTTTCTGGACTGAGTCTACAGTAGGCCTACCTGCACTATTCCTTTGAAACAGTGGGAGTGCTGACAGTGCAGCATCAGCTTTGACACTGCTGAATTTTCCTGACCTGATCCACCATACATATTACTAATATTTATGTTCTTTATATGATAGGTAAAAATGATTTTAGTACTATTCAGTATAACATTAGTAATATTCAAATTTAGCAAATTGAAGGACAAGGACTTCATTCAGTTTTCCACCAAAATGAAGACCAGGTGTTTCAAATGCGTTACAAATAAATATTTCAAATATAAATATCTACCATCAAAAGTGTGAAGAATTGGATGGAGACAATCACCAAAGTTCTGAGTCTGCTATAAAGTCAATTTACAATACAAATGCTTCTTGGACTCAGGTCACCTTTGAGTCAAAGATTTTTTTTTTATTAAAGACGACTCAAGTTGAACACCCTTTAAGAGTGATTGTCTATTGTGGGCAAAACATCAATTTTTTTTTTTTTTTAATTAAAAGGCATCTTTTGATACTTGTAACTTTTGCAGTTTAATAAGAGAACAGTGATTTCTATGTGATTTTATGGCTTTTTGTTCTTTTAGTGTTGATGTCTAGACAGCAGCAACGAGAAGTTAAATGGCTATCATATTGCAGTTCAAATCAATTTGGCAAAATTGCAATATTTTTAGGCCAAATCGTGCAGCCCTAATGTGCAGATAGTCTCATGTTCCTGATGTTGTAGTTCACGTCACTCAAACCAGACAGACAGAAATGTAAACACATGACCACTGAACATTATTTAAAATCTATACTTCAGGACATTTCAAGTTGATATTGTGAAACCTTTATTAATACACAAAGCACCAAAACATGAACTTTAGCGCTTGCCACCAACACGAGGAGCGTTGACCTTCATGGGTTTGGTTATTTTCTGTTTGGGTGCAGCTTTAGCAGGAGCCTGTAAACATGAACAAATATCTTAACTTTACAGATGCTATTAAAACAAGACAACTTAACATCTAAATAGAATAAACAATGTGAAAAAAAAACACATTTGCACTAACCCAGAGCTTACATAGAAACAAATACTTGACAGCATGAGGGTAATGCACATATAAAGTCTGAGTCCACATAAAGGTTCTCACATTTGAATCGTATCTAACCCTGTGGACTCAGTTGTAACTGTGAGATTTGATGAGAGAATAAGGGAAATGCGGAAAGAAAAATTTGATATTAGAGTAGTATTTTTAAAGGTGCAATATGTACATTTTTCATGTAATATTCGCCCTTTTTTTGCCAATGTGTGAACGGCTTGTAACACAACTTAAAAAAAATGAGCCCTTCCCGGACTTCCTAGGTTGCCTGTAGACTGATTTTCATGCTAAGGAACGGGTCGCTTTTGCTGGGAAAATCCGAAGGATGACATTTTGCACACTCCCGAGAGCCTTGCCTCAGCGCTTCCGCCATTTAACAGTGTCAACAGACAGTCTGCTGCACTAGGTAACTTATCTTAGAGATGGAATCCAGCAAACAGCCGGCTCCAAACACAACACCGACTCCTACACAAACTCAGAGTAAGTCAGCTTAAGCAAAACTTGCGTGTCAAGCATTTTTAAAGGAAACACCCCGGCGTTACATCTTTAATGCAGTTCTATTTAATGCGTTATAGCTTTAAGTTAAAATAAGGAAACTGGCATTTCTCTGTGCGGTCAGCGCCTCTTCAATAAGTTGCGAAGTGTCCCGATCTAAGGGGGAGAGATTGAAACCGCACCAGGCTGAGGTACACTCTGTTTTGGGGATGCTCATCCCTATAGTATCGCTTAATGCAGCTATATTATAAAGCGATGGCAACTTGTTGAATCATAATATGTCACTGTGCATTTCTTATCAAAGAAAATTGGCAAAACACAGCTTTATTAATAAGAGAGAGTTTGTTTTTTTGTTAGTTAAAGATGGATTGACGTGAACAAAAAGATGAGAGAGGGTAGTCTTCGCCCCATTATACACTGCAAAAAAATAATTTATTTGTTTTGGCTTGTTTTCCAATATAAACATCTAAAACTCCTTTAAAACAACGTACATTTACTTTAGCAGCTATACTGCAGAATATATATATATTTTTTTTTATCTGAGAATGTTGAATATAATATCAAAAATACAAATATTTTAAAATATCTAAAAATTCTTAAAAAAAAAAAAAATGCATTCACCTGAGAAGCAGCATAAGATGTTTAGACTTGCTTTTAGAGAATAGATCTTGAATACAAGTATTTTGTCTTTACTGCACTCGCAGAAGTATGACCAAGTGAAAAAATACACATATATACAAAATACTTATATTTAAGATACATTCTCTTAAAGCAAGTCTAAATATATTATGTTACTTCTCAAGTAAATGTATCTTGTTTTAAGGATTTCTAGACAATTTTAAATGGAAAAAAAAAAGACTAATATACTTGATAACAATAGGATTTTTTTGTAGTGAAATTTTTACTGAATTAAACACAATAAAAAGTATTTTTTCCCTTTAATTCAGTGAATGTCATTTAGAGGTATTATTACAAGATGATTTTGTCCTCTTTATTGTTAGCAAGCACGTTTAATACAACCTTTTAAGTCGGGCACAAGTTGAACAGTCGGTTTAGAGCTAATGATTAATCGTTGCAATAATCGCCCGAATGGTCGAATAATCGTTCGAATAATCGTTAGATTAGTCGATAATCAAAATAATCGTTAGTTGCAGCCCTACTGCAAAGCATGTGAAATATAGTGCCATAAGGATTGATCTGTGTAATTTTAGCTAATTGATCTTGCCTGCATACTATAAGTCAGGTATGCTGATTCACAGTAACTGACAATGTTAATCTGTAATTATTCAGCAAGGTAAACTACAATAACAAATTAAATGAATGATAGACAATGTTCAAGATAATGCAAAAAGACCCATTCATTAGTGTAACGTAACTTGGTTATACAGAAAATATATACATTCTATTATTATAAAACAATAGCGCATTGATATATCAAAATGACAGTTGTGATAGAATCACATCAATACTGAATTGTCAACATATTTATAATGTACAGTCTATTTTATAAACAGCTGTCATCATCCACCAAATTTAGCTAACCGCTATTGATAAAGCTAGCTAGCTAGCTAATGGCGACATTGACTGCATTTACACGATAGCCTATGTATCATGCAAAGAAAAGTGATTACTTCAAACTACAGTCTCCCATAGCCAGACCTATATCCACACTTTGTTTTAGCCCTGTTCCAGCACTGGAGATTCAAATATATTATACAGTCTCAAAGTTTGTAGTAAAACAATCATAACTGTGTAATTTTAATTATGCTACCTCATGTGTCATCATGATGCCAGTGAATCACATTCAGTCTCTTTGTTTTGGTCATGCTCGCTCGCATCCCTATGGAGTGTGTGCGTGCGATCACGAGCAACAGGGTGCAGTTCACTTAATGGCCACAGGTGTCATTAATAACATGGGTTTCTGAATCTTACATATTGCACCTTTAATACTCGAGTGGCTGGTGCAGAACGAGTACTATTACTCGTGCACATTCCTATACTTGACGCGTCCGCTTGTTCACAAGGGTCCGTACACAGAAAGTGAAATCATCGGTGATGAAAGTGGCAGTCGCCTTTGCAAGGCTCAGTTTCACACGATCGTGCACATGCCAATTTTTCTAACTTTGAGCAGTGTGCACGCATCACGCTTCAATCCCGTTTGGACAAAATCATGGAAAGGGATGTCTGCACTTTTGAGGCAGCATAAAACTACTAGTAATGTTAAAAGCACAATGTTTTCACTGTGATATATAAAACAAGGGTTATGGCTTAAGTATAAAAGCTTAAGGCTGGCATACTGTCTGTCATCTTTTGTGTTCCACTGAAGAAAAAAAAAAAAAAAGTCATACAGGTTTGGAACAATATGAGGGTGAGTAAATTACAATTCTCGTTTTGGATGAACTATATTTTTAAACAGTTTTTTACCTTAGTATTCTGGGTGGATGGCTTCTTGGTTGCCTGCTTTGCTTTCTTGGCCTCTTTGGCAGCCCTAAAAGAACAAAATCAGTAAGCCCAGGGTATCTGCTGGTTTGAAGGAATGAAATTTAAGACTTAAAGAAATAGTTCACCCAAAAATGAAAATTTGCTGATAATTTACTCACCCTCAGGCCATTCAAGATGTTGTTTCTTCATCAAAACAGAATTTTTTTTCTGGCCTCCTCCTTTAAACAGTGCGTGTGAATGAACAATGTTTTTTGAAGGTCCAAAATGCATATTTATGGTGCATCAAAATAATCCACACGACTCCAGTCGATAAAGTTCTTCTGAACCCAAACAATTGATTATTTTTAGAAACCAAACAATACTTGTGTAATTTTTAACTACAAATGTTCGCTTCCGTACATCTGTGACGCGCGCTCATGAGAGGGATGACACAAGCTCGTTGGTGAGGTCACGCATGGAAGAGGAGACAGAAACGCGTCATTGTTTACAAGGAGCGCTGTACAAACATTTAATTGTCTTTGATGTAGATTTGTATGTGTATTGTTCAAAATGGTCATTTGGTGTGTGTATCCTGGACGCTTCAACCTTCAGAAACCGCAAAGAAAATGCATGCCGGGAAAAATATTAACTTTTCATCAATTGCCTATACGTGATCATGAGCGACTGAAGCTCTGGCTTATCGTGCTGAACATGGATATCAGTACACCCCTACATTCTCTCAAATACTGGAGGGTGTGCAGTGAACATTTTACCCCTGAGGATTTCAGACCATCGAAAGAAACAAAAGGGTCAATAACTGAATTCATCGGCTGTGCCTGTTATGTTTTTCCAGCAAACTCAGTTAGCACCTCCCTCAGCGCTCCGCTCCTCATCACCCGATTTCTAATTCACCGCACCTGCACTCAATTCACTCGCTCATCACTGCCTGCATATATAACTCGCCTTCATGCCACTTCACTGTCAAGTCTCACACAAAAGACTCTAGTTTGACCGCGCTGCTCTCACGCAGTGTTTACCTGCCTGTATTTGCTCTTGATCTTCGTCGATATCTGTTTAGTGCTTACCCTGCTGTTTCGCCTGTTACTTCAGTTCTGTGGACATCAACCTTGTGAATCCCTCTTCAGTTTGTGAATCTTCTCTACCTGTACCATTGATCTCACTGTGTAAACCCTGTAAATCCTGTGAATCACAGTAAACGCTCTCGCACTTGGTTTCACTAACTACAACTTGTGTGGCTTGAATTCCTGACAGTCATATAGCCTATATATTTCTGCTAAAGAAAAAGCACAAGTAGATAACGCAATGGCATTGCTCTGAAATAAAGGATTGTTATTTACTGCAGTAATGTTTTTTGTATTATTATTATTATTTGCAAATGATTTATTTTTATTTTACATCGTTTTGAAATTTTGGTTTGTGAATGGTGCTTGGTCTGTGCAAGTTTCTCTTGTAAACAATGACACGCTTCCTGCCTCCACGTGTGACCTTACCAACAAGCTTACGTCATTCCTCTCATGAGCGGGCATCATAGAGATGTACAGAAGTGAACATTTGTAGTTAAAAAGTATAAGTATTGTTTTGTTTCTAAAAAATAATCAATCGTTTGGGTTCAGAAGCACTTTATTTGTCGACTGGAGTCATGTGGATTATTTTTTGCACCCTAAATATGCATTTTGGACCGTCAAACAAAATGGAGTACATTCACTTGCATTGTTAAAATCCTAAAAATCTTAAATTCTGTTTTGATGAAAAACTCAGATACATGTTGGATGGCCTGAGGGCGAGTAAATTATCAGCAAATTTTCATTTTTGGGTGAACTATTCCTTTAAGGCCGAATAAAAAGAATTAAGACCACTTTTGCCATAAAAAAAACCATTACATAATTAGCAGGTAAATACAAAACCTACTTGGATGTCTCTGGACATATTTTTTATAATTAAGCATTCGTTTTCTTTCTTTTTTTTAATAATACAACATTAAAACTCTAAATGAATTCATTATGAATGCATATAGCCTAAAGTATGTAGCCTATATTGTGACCCTTCTCTTTAGTCACTTGCTTTCCAGCAAGACATGACGCAATAGATCAATCATTTGGCAACGTCACCGCTTACGCCAAACACTGAAATGGTGGCAAAAACCACGTGCAAAAAGTAAACTTATCGGATTACATTGTTGAGAAATTATTTCAAGGACTCTCGTTGACTGCTGTGGCTTCAAGCCATCAACAGAGCTGACTAGACTGAGGACATCATTTCAACTCACAACTTTGCAGCAAAAATATATCCACCTTTTTCCACAGGCAGCAAAATTACCCATTATGCTTCTTCCAATGCGGATGCAACAGACTTCTGCTTCGCAACTTATTCCCATTACCAAGCACTACGATATCACTAACAACAGTCAAAAACAGAAGAACAGTCCGTTTACTTATCGTAAATCACTTTCTCACTAAAGTCTGTGTATAGGCATTAGGTTTCGACGGCAATCCCGAATAGATGAGAACACAATCACACACATTTGCATGGTAAAATTATATGTTATGTGTGTGTGAGAGAGACAGACACAGACAGAGCACGCAGAGGGAGAATCCAAGAATATGATGCGCTAGATTTCATTGCGTTTTTTGTTGTGCACTTCAATATGAAAACAGCCAAATCCCAGACATTTAGGGAAACTAGAAATCCGACCAGATGCTTTATTAAGGTTAGAAAGAGAGGACATGTCCATGAAAAGAGGGTGTATGGTCATCATAGGTTCCATTTAAAAATCTTCCGATTTATGGCATTATTTCTGCATTATGTTCTCACGCACTCTGCTGACAACAACTGTCTCTACCTCATTCACATACACTCACAGCGCTACATGAGATAAGAACCTCGTAAAGAGGATTAATGAAAAACAAGGAGCTTGGTTTAAATGTTTTTCATCTTTGTTATCTTCCAAAATGACAAACATCATTTGGAATTATCTGTCAATGTTTTAAAAAATATGCAAGTTACAGAATTAGTTTAATGCAACCTCTGCTTATTACATCTGGTTCGACTCTAAATGTTTCAGCATTGGCAGCTTTTGTGGGGGCTTATTGTTGTGACATTCATTTTACAGTAGTTTTTAAGCCACCTGTAGTTATACCCTATAACAGCGCATATTCATCCAGGGCCTCGACTGCTCGCAATCACCAGTAACGTTAGTCTAGCTGATAACTACTAAGCGGAAGTGTGGAGCATCCGAGAGGAAGTCTCTCGCCGTAATGGCGCCGCCCATGGAGAAGTCAGGAAAAAGGTGGATAGCGAACATGATTACATGTTTGTTATTAACTCATCATTATAGTAATTGTATAGCTAAAGATATGTTTGTATTTATGGTGGTTTTGTCATACTTCCTTTAATCATCTAATCTTGTCAAATCTAACACAAGTCAATGGGCTTTCTGCCACCACTTACTGTGCATGCACTGACATTTTTGTAAACAAGAGGACTGGTCTGTAGACCTTATTTACAGTAGTGCCATGTTTGATTTTTAAAGGGAATGGAAACGAGGCTGTGAGGGGTAGACTTACAATCTCTTCAATGGCATGCATGGTATAAAACTGTAAAAAGCTCCTAGATCCCATCTAATTTTCCACAACTCTTGTTTAGAGTTTGTCTACTGAGTGTTCTTGAAGATATTTTTTCAATGTTTTGTCTGCAGAATGATCCAAAACACTTTAAACTGCAGTACAGCTCATTAAAGAGACTACATCTATCCCTCACAGCCTCATTGTCATTCCCATCAAAAATCAAATATATGCGGCATGTGATGAATAACATATGTATTGTTTCTTGGCAGATACCTTTAACAAATACTTTAACAAGTAGTTAAAAGGCAGTTAAAAAATTAAATTTGTCATCACTGCTCACCGTTGAGTCATGTATGAATTTTTCTCTGCCATGGAACAAAAAAAAGATGTTAAAATGTTTAGTCTCATCACCATTCACTGTATCTTTTTTCATTCAATGAAAGTGAATGGTGACTGAAACTCCCTAATATCTCATTTTGATATCCACTGAATTAAGTCTTACAGGTTTGCAACAGCATGAAGGTAAGTGATGACAATTTTCATTTTTGTGTGAAATCAAGTAAAAACTTGTCAGTTACCTTAAAAATGGCCATTTAAAGTTGACAAGATGTACTGAAAATGTTAACAGATTAAATTATGAAAGATAACTGCTGCATAATTAGTTATGTATACCAAACACAGATTATATACTAAATATACACTGCATGCCCAATTATTAGGCAAATTGTATTCCTCAGGATTAATTGTTGAACAAACACAATGCTCTGTCAATCCAAAATTGAGCCTCAAACCTGAATGTTTAACAAGAGTATATAAGTGTGCACATTTATTGCACAAATAAGAAACAAAATGACAATTAAATAACATTTTTGGCCTTTCAAAAATATTCAGTGACCAATATAGCCACCCTTCTTTTCAATAACTGCCATGAGCCTTCCATCCATGGAGTCAACTTTCACTGAAGCAGGAACCACAGCCTCCCAAATGCTGTTCAAAGAGGTGTATTGTCTTCCCTCACTGTAAATCTCACGTTTGAGAAGGGCCCACAAGTTCTTAGTAGGATTTAAGTCAAGTGAGGAAGAGGGCCAAGTCATTATTTGGGCATCTTTGAGGCCCTTGCTGGCTAGCCAAGCAATGGAGTACTTGGATGCATGAGATGGAGCATTGTCCTGCATAAAGATCATGGCCTTCTTGAATGCTGAGGTCTTCTTCCTGTACTACTGCTTGAAGTACCTTGCTGTCACCTGACTCGAAGTGGTGCCCTGTGTCCATTAGTGATCCAGCCATGTTCCCATCCATCTGGTCCATCAAGAGTCACTCATTTCATTTGTCCATAAAACCTTTGAAAAATCTGTCTTCATGTGTTTCTTTGCCCAACCTTGATGCTTCAACTTGTGAATATATTCAGTGGTGGTCGTGTTTCAGCCTTCTTGACCTTGGCCATGTCTCTGAGCATTTGACACCTTGTACTTCTGGATACTCCAGGTAGGTTGCAGTTCTGGAATATGGTAGCACTGGAGGATAATGGGTTCCTGGTAGCTTCACGTTTAATTCTTCGAGTCTTTTGCAGTTAATTTGCGCCTTTCTTCATGCGTTTTTTGCGCCTCAGTTTACTATTCGCAACAAAACGTTTGATTGTCCGGTAGTCACGCCTCAATAGTTTCGCTATTTCGAGAGGGTTGCATCCGTCTGAAAGGCTTTTTTTGGTGTGGATTTTTTCCCTTTTTCTCCCAATTTGGAATGCCCAATTCCCAATGTGCTTTAAAGTCCTCGTGGTCGCGTAGTGATTCGCCTCAGTCCGGGTGGCAGAGGACGAATCCCAGTTGCCTCCGCGTCTGAGATCGTCAACCCGCGCATCTCATCACGTGGCTTGTTGTGCATGTTGCCACAGAGACATAGCCTCCACACGCGCTTCACGCCATCCACCGCGGCAACCACGCTCAACTCACCACACGCCCCACCGAGAACGAACCACATTATAGCGATCACGAGGAGGTTACTTTTGCCACACACTCCCTCATAACACAAATACATACCACCTGAAAATGACTGAATCCAATAAGCATTCAAGTTTATATGGTTTGGAGTTGGAAAATGTGCATAGAAATAATAAGATCAGAATACTCACTTGCCTAATAATTGGGCACGCAGTGTAGATAATATATTTTCATATCATGTATATTATTAATATTATTGTTTTGTACATTACAATTGTTTTTTTATTGACTGATTCAGATGGCAGAGAAAACACCAGTATGTGTCAGATGGAGCTGTAGAGAGATGGAGATGAGATAACAGGTGTAACTCTGCAGCTGTGTAGTTCTGTTAGCTTTACAATTATTAAAGGTGATGTTAAATAAGGTAGTGCCATGATTTTTAAAGCGCACCGCTCCAACCTCACGTGCTTGCAAATTGCAATGTTGACAGCTTTGTGGATTATAAACAGGAGCGATAGTGTTAGCACACCACTCGCTTACAGAAACACAGAATAACAGCAGAGGATTAACAGGTTTATGAAGGTTTATACATGTGTAACTTCGTAAATTCAGTAAAAATGCATTTGCTTGCACTTCACTGCACGTGCCCACACTAAACTCAAGCATCAGCTGCTAGAAGCTGGCTGCACAAGAGAGAGAGAGACAGGGAGAGTGCAAGATGATTCTGACTAGCGCAAAATCTGCTGTTTCAAGTGTCTCCTCTATTCATGCCCCAAAATTTAAGACCCCTGCAAACTAAATTTAAGACTTCTTGTAATTTAAGATATTGAAGACTTTTTATGGCCTTACATTTTAAAAAGTAAATTTAAGACTTTAAGGACCCGTGGGTACCCTGTAAGCAGTAAGAGCATGGGAAAATTCCAAGAGTTTTTTGTGCATGCATCTCAAAACAGTTGCAACTAGGGATGGGCATTTTGACTACTTGAGTACTCTAATTACTCGAGTACTCGTCGAGTACTTGAGGGGCAATGACATGTATATAACATGTCTGACAATCATCTTAGGCTGTTATAAAATAATCAGTTACAAAATTTACAAAAGATTGCATAATCAAAATATAAAGCATCATATTTTGTCATTATGTGAAGATTCACTGCCCAACTCAATGCGCACAAGCACATCTGTCTGTTCTTCTTTCAGGTTACCATACACAAAAAAATTAAATAAATCCTGTTAAGTTTACAGTAAAAACTGGCAGCCAGAAATTCACTGTAAAAAATACAGGAACCACACTTCAGGCTTTACGGGATGTAATTTTGATGCCTGTATATTTTACTGTGCATTACTGTTTATATTATTAAATTATATAAACTTAATACTTCAACCTTCTGAAACTGTAAAAATCTGCTTTTCACTTTATAATGTATTGTTACTCACCATAGTATTTACAGAAAAGCATCAGTAGTGGCCTTTCCAAGAGCAATGACCAATAAACATGTAGCAACAGTGCTCAGTGTCACTCATGCAAGCACTAAACACCATCAGGGTAACACGTGTGAAATAAAAATAATGAAAAACATTAACTAAACTACATCAAATAAACACAGAACACCCATATGTAGATAAGTTATATTAAAAATGAGAAGAACTAACTATTTCCTTAAAATATCATGAAATGTGATGGGTAAAGCAGGGAATTCTGGGAACGCCCGATTATTGTTAATTACGGTTAAAAAAACAATTTACCGTAAAAAGTACATGTACTCTCGTTAAACATAATATAAATTTTTACAATTATACGGTAAAATCATACTTTTTACATGTAAAGAATTTAATTTACAACATTGTACTGTAAAATTACATGTATTGTCTTTATATTATAATTTTTTACCATATCTTTTAATGAGCCCACATTATGCTAATTTACAGGTTCATGATTTTATTTTGGGGGTCTACTAGAATAGGTTTACATGCTTTAATGTTCAAAAAACTAATTTCTCATACTGTACATTTCTGCTAAACCTATTTTCATCCTCTGGCTCAAACGCTCATTCACCTCCTGTCTCTTTAAAGCCCCCCTTTCCGAAAAGCCAGCTGTCCTAATCTGTTGTGATTGGTCAAATGCATAGTGTGTGTGTCGGAAAAGTAACGTCCCTTACCATAACCGAGTTTCGGGCTTCCTTAACAGCTGTAAACACTATTGTAACTATGGTAACAATGGCGTCGGTTTTTGCAGTTTGAGTCCGATAATGAAAATTTGCAAGAACAAGCTGATGGTAAATTTTAACCACGGATGCTTCAATTTGTCTGCCTTTGGAAGTCCAAACAAAGAGGTTTTGCTTTTGGAGTGAAGAAAAACGCGATGTTATGGCGTCTCCTGTTAAGTCAACCGCGATTTGAAAATAGATGGTTCAGACAGTCACTAAAACACTGTAAAAAATTCCCTTAATTTTAACGGTAAAAGACTGTAAAATGCTACAGTAAAAAAAAAAAAACATTAATTGGTAAACGGGCAGTTACCTTAAAGAGGCCCTATTATGCTTTGGGATTTTACCTTTCCTATAGTGTGTAACAGCTCTTTGAGCATGTAAAAGGTCTGCAAAGTTACAAAGCACAAAGTCCACACAAAAGGGAATTATTCTCTCTCACAGACAACACTGCTCAAGAGCTACACGAAACGGCTGGTTTGTCAGCCATTTCTTCCGTAAAGTATCTACGTCAATATGTAACCCATTTTTATAATGCCCGCCTAAGGACTACTTTGTCCCACCCTCAAACAAACGCAGTTATAGCTCAGGCCAGGATGAGTTGAGTTAGTGTTATCGCCATGTCGAGAAGACGCTGTTTTAATACGCGTTACGTTGAAGTTCAGTTTTGAAGATGCTGTGTTCTGTCTAGCTCTTTGAAACGCTCGCCTGCTGTATATGCGCTGCTTCAGCATGTTGAGTCCACTGCCACACACCTGGTGTGTGTCTCTCCAAGTGTTCGCTCCTGTTGTGAAAGCCGTAATGCTCCGTATTGTTGTTGCTTTGATGATTCAAAGTGCTCCATTCAACTCCGAGAGTCAGAATTTCCACCTTTCAACTGGGGAAAGTGCAACCGAATGAAACTTTGTCAGACTTCTAACATGGAAACCCGTGCAGAAATCTTCAACTACCATTTTGTCTAGATGCAGGCGTTACATCACGCAAACATGTCGGCACTCAAGGCAGTTATGTTTACAGTCAGTGACAAGTATTTACTAATACAGTGCTGGATACAGTGTAAATTTACCTACAGTCAACTGAAACAAAAGGCTGTCTTTTTGAGAAGTAACTTTGAGAAACTTCAACTAGTGCTGTGTCATGTGAACATGCGGCTGTTAAAACTGAACATGTTTTTGTCCACTTGTGCTGTTTTTCAATAGTTTTCCATGTAAACATTCGCTAGATGGATGTCTTTGGACAACTGCGTCACGTTTCACTGTGTTTTTAGCATCTCTCACAGGAGCGCTGCATTTTTAGAAGCTGTGTCAAGTTAAAACGAACTTCAACTGATAAAAACACATCTCGAGACACCTGCGTTCTTCTCTATTCGTTGTGGTGCATTTTGATTTTTTAGCATGAAAACACGTTTGTCTGAACGGTTACTGGAAGAAATGCTTAAGCCAGTAGTTACAATACTGTGCAAAAGTTTTAGGCACTTGTGAAAAATGTTGCATTGTAAGGATGTCTTCAAAAATAATGCCATTAATAGTTCATTTATCAATTAACATCATACAAAGTCCAGTAAACATAAAAAAGCTAAATCAATATTTGGTGTGGCTTCCTTTGCCTTTAAAACAGCCCCAATTCTCCTAGGTACACCTGGACACAGTTTTTCTTGGTTGTTGGCAGATAGGATGTACCAAGCTTCTTGGAGAATTCACCACAGTTCTATCTATTTAGTCTCAATTGCTGTCTCTTCATGAAATCCCAGACTAACTCTATGTTCAGTGGGGGCAATGCCATCTCTTGCAGAGCTCCCTGTTCTTCTATTCTAATCTTTTCTATTTGCAAAGTAATGTTTGGGAATCTAAAATATATTTTTCCTATTGACACACTAAAGCTGAAACTATAAATAACCATTTTAAGACAAATATTTTTGTGAAACATCTTAAGTGCCTAACATTTTTGCACAGTACTGTACACGAATGCTACTCTTACTCAAGAAAATAAAACAAATGCTTCTCAAAGTCACCAGAATAAACACTTGTGTTTTTTTGCAAAAAAAGAAAAAAAAAAAAAGAAAAAGTTTTAGGCAGAATTAGAGGTCTGCAACCCAACCAGGGCCCAATGGGACCTGAGAACCCAACAGGTTCAGGTTTGTAATTAATGAAAAAATAAACAGGCCTACCGATCTTGTTGTTTCACACACACGCTCTCACTCACAGACTCGCACGAACGGACGAGTTTGGGGCTGTTCACACCGAATGTGTTTTTGTGCACGTCTGTTCCGTTTTCCCATTGTTTAATAACTTGCTGGACGAATGTCTTTGACATTTGCACCACGTCTCGCTTTTTCTTCAGTGTCTCCCGCAGGACCGGCACTGTTTAAACACTGTGTAGAGTTAAAAAGAAATTCACATTTTCAAAAATGCACGTTAAGACACCTGCGCTCCGTTTTATTCTTTGCATGTAGATTTGTTTTCAGCGCAGCTGTAACAAAGATTCAACATTCTGAACAAGTTCAGGCTGCATAGAGGGGACTGCTGCATTGTTTCATATTATTCCAGATTGTTCTGCACCAGGTAAAGATTCAGCAAATAAACAGTAAGGCAATGTTTTTTCCCCTTCTGCTCTAGTGTACTAAGGGGCTGCTGTGCCTTGTTAAAACTGTGTATGTTTACTGTTTCAGTACTGTTACAAATGTTGCCTATATGCTTTCATAAAATACAGCCTATTGCAACAGTACTTGCTAGAAGAAATTAGATAGTAAGCGGGTCCGGGTTTAAAATCTGACGGTATTGTTTTGGGTTTCATTTTAAGGCCCGTGCAGACCTCTAGGCAGATTTCTGTGCATACTCTCAGATTAAATCCTGCAGGCGCCCATGCATGCAGACACTGTTTGTCTCCATAGAAAACGGAGCAACAGTGCTACCTGATAGGTGCATACTGTATGTGATGGAATAAAGACGTCAAATTGATTCTAATATTTTATGTAACTACATTTTAAATGCAGCATGTTATAGACCTCTGAAAAGTAAAAAAAAAATAAAAGGGGTAAAGTTTATTCTACACATCCAACAAACAACTTGAGACTTTAAGGAATGTGAAATCTTGCAATTGTACAAAGCACAATTTTTCAAAAGGTACAATGAATTGTAAAAACCAGCAGTTCAAATAATCGCGTAGACCACATCTTAAACTGCATGTTAATGAACTAACACAGTACGTCAAGTACAACATCACACATGAAACAGTGTGCATTTGAGTCCTTAGGATATAAAAATGGGTAAACTAGTGTGCAGCTCAGCTGACAGAGCAACAGGTGGATGTGCAGACTAACAGGCATTCAACGTGCTCACCTGATGGCCTGCTCTCTCTGGGCTTTACGCACTTCAGGTTTCTGGTTTCTCTTTGCCAGTATTTCTGCCAGCGAGGCACCGGTGATCGCCCGCTGGAACTTCACCGCACGACGGGTGCGTTTCTTACTCACCTCTTCCTGTTACAGCCCAAAAAAAATACATTTTCAACTCTAAGTCCAGTTACGTTTCATTGCAGAATATATTCAATATGCAGAATCTGAAAATTAAATGACCTGAAGATCCAGAGAGGTGTACTAGTTAAATGAAAATTACATTTAATCTCCCTAAGTTTACTTCAAACCAGTAGGACTTCCATGCAAGACAATTTTTCTTACATTTTTACACCATATTTTAAGTGCATAGCCTATCAAGCTCCAAAGGAGTAAAAACACTGTAAACCAGATTAAAAGTATCACAATATTCTAAGCTTTCTGAAGCCATTCAATCACTTTTGCATAATAAACAGACCAAAATCATTAATAAACTCCAGCATGCAGCGAATATGGCAACAATGTCAATATTATAAATACTCGTTGGTTCTTGCATCATGACGATTGGTAAAAAGACGGTTTGTGTTCCACAGAAGAAAGCGATACAAGCTTGGAGCAACATTAAGAGTGAATTTAAAATTTTGAGTGAACTATTCCTAAATCTAGAATTAGTGCACTAGTTAAACTCACTGACTGCCCCTTCTTGTGTTTGCGTCTGTACAGAACGGTCCAGTTGATCTGTCTGGGGTTTCTCTTCGACAGAAACGCAGACTCACATTTAGCGTTGAGAAACTGGAATACCTGTAGAACATAAACAACAGCATGAAAAAAAGATGACATTAGTGGTTTTTTTTTTCCTTCCTTCTTAATACCAGATCAAATCACATTGTTTTGGGCAGAGGTGTGCGAACATATTAAAATGCATTATAAACCCACCACAAATTATAATCCTCATGTATATGTTGCGTTCTGCAATGACAGATGTGTTTCAGTCTGATAGTTACAACATATTAAATGACACAGCGAATAGCCATTTAATTTAAAAAGTGAAGTCATGTATTAACTAACCCATACCCGTTAAGATCAACTACTACACGACTAATAATTTACTCATACAGCTAACAGGCCGCTGCTATGCTATGCTATGCTAACTAACAGACAAGACATCAGTGCGTCTCTCTCATCAGTCCATACTCACATGAATACAACACAAGAATAATAAAGACAAAAACACTAATAATAATAATAATAATCCGCAATAACCACTTTTACCTTTCCATCGATTCTGGCGTACCGCCGGCCGTGGCCGGGATAGATTTTATATCCACTGAAACTGCACAGATCGACCCTGCACATCAGAAATAAGACTTAGCACCGAAACATTTAATTTAGTATTAACTTATAATCACAGTAACATACGATTATGAAAGATCAAACGACAGATGTTTGTGGATTTACACGGACTACACCAGAAACTCACTTCATGGCGGCGAGTCAGATAGGGAAAAGGAAACGGAATTGTGGGTAAGCGATTTATAAAGTGGCTTGTTTCACTGTTGGTTGATGTTTTTTCAAAGTAAACCAATATTTGACATCAAAATATACTCAGGGATATTATAAAAATATCATTAATTGTTATTTTTGTTAAATCAATTTATCCAATAAAATCATCGCTCGTTTGCCTGGCGGTGAGACCGAACGTTTTTGAGCGTAATCCATGTCATTGTTAATTATCCCAAATATATACAAATATTTACAGATGGGTCAAAAGATACAGAGCATCAGACAACTGGAGCAGCATTTATAGTACCAAAATGGAAAGAAAATGGAATAAAACGAAGTTCAAATTATTTGGGAGTATATACATGAGGTACATTATAATTATGAAGAGAGAAAAGAAAATAGATTTTACAGGTGTACTTTTAGTCTAATACTTTATTTTAATTATATATTAATATAATTATACATATTATATACTCTGCACCCATCTTTTGAGGTACTTCAGCTTGGGAATTAACATTACTTGCGTTTGAACACCATATTTACTGGCAAATTGGCGTTATTTTTTGAATGCAGCCTTCAAATGCGACCTTCTTTTATGGGAATTTGAAGGATGCATGAGGTGTATTCTTCGTGGGCACTCACAACCCACAATTCAAAAAATATTGACGTCAATTTGCCCGTAAATATGATGTTCAAACGCAAGGAATGTTAATTCCCAAGTTGAAGTACCTCAGTAGATGGGTGCAGAGTATATAATATGTATAATTATATTAATATATAATTAAAATAAAGTATTAGACTAAAAGTACACATGTAAAATCTATTTTCTTTTCTCTCTACATCATTATAACTCTCCTAAAATGTACCTCATGCATTCCCTTCCAGAGGGACTTTGTTCCCTTCTCACTCAAAGCGCTTGCGCTTGTTAAAGAGTGGCGTGCTGTCATAGCAACCATGTTACGTTCCGTTTCCATTTGTACTACGAAGACCGTCTCATTTAAACGAGACTTGATTAAAGGAGGACGCTCGGTATACTACAGCCTTCAAAGGACGCGTCCTACCAAGCACGCAGCCTTCCAAACGAGTCACAGCCATGGACATATACATGTCTATTATGGCGGGAACTCCGTGCCAAAACCAAGCGTCCGACCGACCGAAGTATAACCGAACATCTTGTGCTTTGAGCGTCTTACACGACGGGTGACCCACGTGACGACCTGACGTGACATCAACGTCTTAAAATTAGCTTGTTTTAACTAGGTAAGTGTCCAAGCTGTTGTTTAAAGACCATAAATGAATAATACAGGCACTAGATGTAGATATTTTATACCTAAAACAATACTCAACCATTTTTCCTGCATCCTGCTGTACTTCCCTCAATAAGCATTCAGAGAAAGGTGTTGTAGGCTATTGTAAGTCATTCTGCGTGATGAACTCATAGCTATAAAAAAGCTACCACCTGTCTATCATGACTTTCTCTGATAATTTTGAAAGAAACTTACATACCACATTCCATGACAAGGATCTAAAGTTCTGTTTTCATTTTTCAAAGGCAACGTGTGTGTGTGTGTGTGTGTGTGTGTGTGTGTGTGTGTGTGTGTGTGAGTCTGTTTGTACTTGAGAGTGTGTTACTTAAAGAGAACAAACATACTGTATATACATGCATACCTACATACAAAGTCTTAATTCATGTCTTTCTATTTTTTCATATTATTTTATTATTCACACATATCATTTTTATATAATCTTTTTTTTTTTTTTTTTTTACTCATTTTTCATATTGTTATTTGTCAATTTTTGACAAATATTTAACAATATTTGTTAATTTTATGTTGTGTGCTATATTGTCTCACAGGTTAGAGATAAAGAGTTTCAATTTCAAGGTCTTCAGTGTCATGGGACAATGTTGTGAAGAAGTAATTGTCCATTGAATTTGCATGGTATAGTAACACTTGTTGAATTAGTGCTGGTCAGACAAAGTCAGACTGAGCATTGAGAAAGACGCAATTAAGATTTTTCAATAAACTCTGCTCATTTTTACCATCACTTCATCTCCTGCCTTCTTCTGTATTCCCCCTGCTGATTCTTGGGCTGGTTGGAGAGTAAGTTAACATAACAAGCTGTTGATGTTGACTGGTTTTGGATATTAGACAGAACTCTGATATATGGATATCTTCTGATGGAAAGAGAGGTCTTGTGTTCACTGGATCTAACATGCATTTTCACTGCTTCTCATGTTTTCATATTGTAAGCATATCATTAAATACTGTACATGGCATCACATCCCTGTCTATAGGCTATATTCATAAGCAGTGGGTGAACAAATTGCAGGGTAAGGGTACGTAAAATAAAATTAAGTAAATAAATAACATTTAAAATACATTTTTCCCATCTGAATCCATACATTTCAAGATTTTCAAATTGCAGGTTCAGCCTACTGTACAATGTTCACACTCCATACAAAACACTCCAATTTATTAAATTGTTGATTATTGTTATTTCCACAGACACCAATATTCATATTGATAATTATACATCTCAAATTGATGCTTATCAATCCATCATTCTTTATATATTCAGTCTCTTTATTAGGGCTGGGTATCGCCAGGCACCTCACGATACGATACGTATCACCATACATATGTCACAATTCGATATATCATGGCACATCACAATATCATGATTAAATTCAGTTAATTTGGGTATATTTCAGTTATTATGTCCATGTTTGCTCATATATGAAAGAAATGTGGAATTCCACTGTTATTTAGACAATCTGCTTCATCTTTATAGAACTGTTGGACATGATATAAATACACAAAAAAACAACAACATCTGAATAAAAATATACTGGAATCGATACAATAGCATGAGAAAAATTATCACGATATATTGCTATTTGATTGTATTGGCACAGCTCTACTCTTATCCCTCTTTCCAGGAAATCTAGAGAATCTCCAGATGATGTCATATGCAGCTTTAAGAGAGCCTTTAGAGCCCTCTTTCACAGTTTATTGGCAAGACAACCTTTCCTTCTCCTGGATCTCTTTCTTCTGAGCCTCTGAAGTTTTGTCTGTAAAACATAATCATACATTCCCCCATTGTCTGTTGTATATTTATGTTTACTACATGTTTCCATCATTGGTTACATTTATTTTAAACTTTTCTATTCTAAGTATATATTTTTATATTCTAAAACAGGTATATAATAAACAGTTTAAAGTATTCCAAACACTGTTTACTCTTTTATCTTTTGGGATTACACAAAAAAGTTGTATATGGAAGTACAGTTGTGCTCAAAAGTTTGCATACCCTGGCAGAAATTGTGACATTTTTGTCTTTTATTTAAGGATAGTGATCATATGAAGCCATTTATCATCACATAGTTGTTTGGCTCCTTTTTAAATCATAATGATAACAGAAATCACCCAAATGGCCCTGATCAAAAGTTTACATACCCTTGAATGTTTGGCCTTGTTACAGACCCACAAGGTGACAGACACAGGTTTAAATGGCAATTAAAGGTTAATTTCCCACACCTGTGGCTTTTTAAATTGCAGTTAGTGTCTGTGTATAAATAGTCAATGAGTTTGTTTACCTGTTGGGAAGAGATGCTATATGTAAAATGAACTTACAAATATGGTGCTTTCCAGAGGGAATATTCATAGACAGTAGGGGAATCAAACAAATGAATGTCATAAAACCCCAAGAACTCCAAGAGCCACAAGCCAACATATATTGGTTAGGAGACTTAGGGAAAGAGGTAGTGGATACAGTAAAAAAATGGGGAAAGTACATTGAAGTGCAGCTCTGTGAATCAAGTGTGCCAAAAACTGAATTTCATTGTACCCTAATATATGATCAGAGCAGGGACCCAGAGCTTGAAAAGAAGTGGCTAAAAGACACAAAAGAACAAAACGTTCCATTAAATTCACAGTACATAATTGTAGGACCAGAGGGAGCTGCACTGCAAATTGAAAAATGTAGCTTAATTAAAAAATGGTTCCAAGTGTCAGACTAAACTCCACATGTTACCTTATATGTAAGTAAGGGAAGTCAGCCAAAAGAAATATGACCAATGATGAAGAGAGCAGAGAAGGTAAAATGGAAAGGGACAGATAATCCTCTGATCTCTGAATCACCAAACAAAACATACTTAAAAATCTTGTGTGCTACTGTCATGACAGGTACTCCAAGGGTTGTGGTTACTACTAAAGAAAAAGAAAAGCCAGATTCAAAAACAGCTGAATTAATGTTGGAAATGGAAAAGCAAGTACCAGTTGAAGTGTGTGGTCTCAACATGACACAGATGTAGGTTTAATGAGATCTGCTAATCCAATTAGAATCAAAATCAAACCAGGAACACAGCCACCAAAAAAACAGCAGTATCCATTAAAACAAGAGGCTGTAGAAGGTATTAAAAAGACTATTGAGGGATTACTTAAGGCAGGGGTACTGACTGAAACATCGAGCTGTTGTAATACACCCATACTGCCAGTTGCTAAGCCAGATAGATCAAAATGGCATTTAGTGCATGATCTGAGAGCATTTAATGAGGTAGTAGAAAACTGGCCTGCAGAAGTTCCAAATCCACATACGCTGTTGACTAATTTTCCTCCTGCTGCCAATTATTTTACTGTGATTGATCTGTGTTCTGCCTTTTTCAGCATTCCTCTAGCAGAAGAAAGCAGACATCTTTTTTCATTCACCTATCAAGGTAAACAGTATACTTACACCAGAATGCCCCAGGGATTCAAGCATTCACCACATGTGTTTAACCAAGTGTTAAAAACTGATTTGGAAGATCTCAGACGTGATAGCACATTAATACAGTATGTAGATGATCTGCTGATTTGCTCATCAACATTAGAACAATGCCACCAATATTCCATCAAGGTACTTACTAAATTGGCTGAGGGAGGCCACAAGGTCTCTAAAGAGAAACTGCAATACTGTTTTCCGCAGGTAGAATTCCAAGGACGAATAATTGCACACAAAACTAAGGTTATATTGCCCAGTCAGTTGGAAGGAATTAATAAAGCACATCAACCACAGACAGTGGGACAGATGATGACCTTTTTTTAGGAATGACAGGGTTTAGTGCTGATTGGATAGAAGACTATGCTATCAAAACGGCCCCTTTTAGGGCATTGATGAAACAAACGGCATCAGAATCTTTGAGCTTGACTAACATGGGATACTGATGCATTGATAGCCTTTGAGTCGTTAATAAAAGAGCTTCTGACAGCACCTGCTCTGGCTACCCCAGATTATACCAAACCTTTCCATTTGTATGTAGCAGACAGAAGGGATGGATATGCATCAGCAGTTTTAATGCAGGAAATCTGTAGTGGAAGGAAAAAGCAACCAATAGCTTACTATAGTACCAAACTGGACAACGTGGCACAAGTCTACCCACCATGATATCAGGGGCTTGCTGCAGTATACTATGCCCATGACAAAGCCTCTTCTGTGACAGTGGGGTACCCAGTAGTGATTTACACTCATCATACATTTACAGAATGTTTGGAGCAAGGAAGATTTGTTTTAACTCAAGCTAGGTGTTTGACATATTCAACACTGCTAACTTACCCAGACGTTACCATAAGACGATGCACGACAGTAAATCCAGCTAATTACATTCCTCTAGAAGGAGAGGGCACACCTCATGAATGTGTAATTGAGTCCCTAGCTTTCACTCGGTTAAGACCAGACCTAGAATCAACACCAATCAGTGATGCAGAAACAGACTATTTTGTTGATGGGTCATGCTTTAGAGACCATTTGGGGAATCGTGCCATTGTCAAAAGAGAAGACAAAAATTTTGTTCCAGTTGTGGTCCAGCATTGTGAACAACCATGCTCAGCACAAATCGCTGAACTAAAAGCACTCACTGAGGCCTGCCTACTAGCTAAAAACAAAACTGTAAACATTTACACAGATTCAGCCTATGCACATGGTGTGTGTCATCTGTTCGGGGCAGTCTGGAAACAAAGGGGGTTTAAGAAGAGTGATGGGACTCCAATTCAACACAGTGATCAGATAACTAAGTTAATCTCAGCAATGATGCATCCAAAGAGATTGGCTATCATTAAATGCCAAGCCCATAAGAAAGACAACGATTTTGTCATCCAAGGTAATAATGCTGCTGACATTTATGCAAAAAAGACTCAGGATGCCAAGTAGCACTAATGGTAACTGCATCAATTTTAATTCAGCCCCAACCCCAATTGGATGATATTGCACAAATGCAACATCAAGCTGGCCCTTATGAACGTACAATCTGGCAACACAGAGGTGTAAGTAGAGATGTAAATGGCATATGGTGGTCCCATGAAGGACACATGGTTGCTCCAACAGCACTTCTTAATATTCTAATCTCAGATGCACATGATTTTGAGCATTGCGCAAGGGGGTAGGTGATAAGAAAAATAAAACGACAAGGATATTGGTCCCCATATCTACAGGCAATGGTAGATGAATTTGTAGCTGAATGTGAAATCTGCACTAAACATAATGTCAGGAAGGGTACATCTGCACCAATAGGTCACATACCAGTTCCAGAAGGACCATTTAAACATCTGGTAATGGATTATGTAGACATGTTAAAATCAGTAAGAGGCAAAAGATACATATTGATGATAATAGATAGATTCAGCAGATGGGTAGAAGCAGTACCATCAGCAGACCAGGGAGCTCAAACTGTGATCAAATGTCTGACCAGAGAAGTCATTCCAAAATTTGGCATACCATCTCAAATTAGTTCTGACAATGGCTCAGCATTTATTCAAAAAACAGTGAAAACAGTGATACAACAGCTAAGGATAAAACAAAGATTGGGATGCGTCTATCACCCACAATGACAGGGAATGGTAGAAAGGGTAAATGGAACTCTTAAACTCTTAAACTTAAAGCTAAGATTCTCAAGATCTGTGCTGACACTCAACTAAATTGGGTTGATGCTTTACCTCTTGCACTGATGCAGTACCGCATGCAGACCAGTAGAATCACTAATCTAACACCGCATGAAATGCTAACAGGAAGACCCTATGCCAGTACCATACCTGAGAGGTCCCTATGAAGGCCCACCTTTAGAACAGTTGCAGATGGAATTAAGGGCTTACATGAGACTACGAACTGCTATACATGAAGCCATTTATTCACAGGAACAGAACAGGGGACCCAGACAAGAAGAAGCGCCCTGTCCAGTAGTGCCCAGAGACCAAGTGTACCTGAGAGTTTTTGATGGAATGAACCCAGAAGGGAAGGACCTTTTAAAGTAGTAAGGGCAACCCCAACAGCAGTACAGGTAGAAAGTAACACAAGGTGGTATCATTTAAATCACTGCACCAGAGCGCGTATGCAAAAACTACCACAAGGCCAGGTACATACAGCAGAACAGGAACAGGAAGACTCAGACGTGACTTCCCCTGAGGTTGAAAGAGAAACTGAAGTTCATGACCAAGAAAGGGAAGAACAAGGGGAAGGAAGCGAAGAGCAGGAAGGAGAAGGTAGTAATGTTGTTACACCTCATTCTAGGGCAACTGAAGATGCTGAGACAGGAGATGAAGGGCAGATGCAGGAGGATGTACCACAGGCAATGGAGACAGGACATGAAGGTGAAAGAAGTCCTGACACTGATAGTAATACTGATACACCTGATGCAGCAGTTACCCCAGACCCAAGGCCGTCCAGAGAACAATCTCCAGAAGACCCATGGAATGTTGAGTTTCCCACTCTCAACCCTGCTGACCTCGAATGGTCCCCTTCACAAATCCAGTGGTCCTCGTAATGGCACTGAATCAACACAAGGTACTCAAGTAAATCAGTCTATTAAAAAGAGGTCCTTTGACCCCTCATATGATGACTATGATTATGAGGAGCAGCTCGCAGAATCAAAGACTAAGCATAAAGAAAATCCTCAGACTACAGGATTGAGATATCAGGTTACAAAGCCTCCACCTTCTCCATACCAGCCTATACAACAACCATTAACAATGATTTATGAAGATACAGATTATGATGCAGACCCACCAATGAGAAAGGAAAGTCTGTTAGAAAATGCACACCAAAATGACTGGTTTAGATGGGCTGAATACACAGTAAAACAATCAGGAATGTCTAGTTGCATGTTATGTTCACCATCACTTATGAAGAAGCTCACTGTAGTCCCCGACCATTATGATTATATGCATTGTGCACAATATTATTCACAAAGATGTGTTGAATGGGAAAAAGCACCCTTTTGTCCCGCTGAATGTCTGGCATTCCTAGGAAATCCAGACTTTAAAAAATACTACAACAAGGAAGGATGTGGGGATGACTGTAAACGTTTATATATTTGAATAGATACAAGAAAAAGAGAAAGCCCTTTAACATATGTAATAAATCGAGAACTAGAATATGAGTGTTTTAATAAATCCAAAGGAGAGGTAGATATGGGAGAATTTCAAGGAAACTGTGCAGTATTTGGCATCTAGATGAAAAAATTTATGATCAAGAAGAAGTGTTAAAGTTTAGTAGAATATTGTTTGCAATGGCCACGGTAAAGGAGAATTTTACACTAATAGAGAGTCCAAGATGTGTGGGTAAGCTCACAAGAACTTGCCTTGTAAATTGTGAAAACCAAACTTTAGTTGCCCCTCTCATAAAAATCTATGAGGAACAAACAGCAGCTATAGCAGATTATTTTTGGATTTGTGGAGGAAGAAGGTTGAGAGCTATATTACCAAGAAATTGGAAAGGAATATGTACTCGAGTAAGACTGGTGCAAGAAGTGACCATGTTAACATGGGACCCCCAAGAATCTGAAGCCCAGACTGAACCAAGACAAATTGTCCAGAACAAACGTAAAGAGAGCATACAAACCAGACCTAATGTTTACTTAGATGCAATTGGACAACCCAGAGGGATACCACAGGAATTTAAAGCTAGAGATGAAATAAAATCAGGCTTTGAATCTATATTCGTATGGATAACACCCAATAAGAATGCAGAATGGATTAATTACATTTATTACAATCAGCAAAGATTCATTAACTACACTGATGAAGCATTAAAAGCCTTAGGAGAGCAGCTGGCTGCTACAAGTAAAATGACATGGCAAAATAGGCAGGCACTAAATTGGCTATTGGCAGAGAAGGGAGGTGTCTGTGTAATGTTCAGAGCTGACTGTTCTTATATCCCAAATAATATAGCTCCTGATGGCTGTTTTATGGCAGCAATGAAGAAGTTGAAAAATTTAAGAGAGGAAGTGACTATGAATGCAGGAAGAGACCAACAATTTGGAAACTGGTTTGATAACCTGTTTGGGTCATGGAGACAATGGCTAATTAAAGTGGGAATAATGATAGCCACAGCATGTCTTCTCCAACACCACCAGATAACGCTCCAGGCTATCGGAAATGTCTGTGATTTCCTCTGGCACCGTGGGACATATCCTCATGCTGAACAATTTACTAATATTGTTTAATTACTGAAGTATGTTAATCTACTAAAATAAGTGTAATCATTGATATACTCTACATCATAGGCTAAGACTACACGCACATGCTTTATACAAGAAGTTCATTGGTTTTTGATTAATGTTACCCCCAAGAAAGAATTTAGTTAGGGAGATGAGATCTTTTACTCCTTCCTAGTCAAATGTGGAGGGAGATGTTTGGTCTCATTTCCGGAGTGCAGTTTCATAAGGGCAGTCGTTGGTAGAGGAATGTGTGACTTATATTAGTCACGTGGCAGGAATGAAGGAGGCTGACTTGTGAGGTTGCACTCTGGGAAAGGGTATTAGGGGTGAGACTGTAAAAAAGTCTCAAAGGGGGGATATATATGGTATATTTTCAATATTAATCATAGAAATAAAAGTATTAACAAGCATTATATAAACTAGAGATTTGTAGAGATGTGACATAACCAATTGTAATGAGAAAAGCACATGTGTGGAACATGCTCAGCCAACATACAGAGCAAAAACAGACACTCATGATGTGCAGTGTAGTCATTAAGCAAGAAGCTCATTATGGTTAATGACAAGAAGACTAATTGTGTTATTATTACTTTATTTTGTTTGTTTGAAATGTACACTTTCTAAAAATAAATGTTCTTTTTAAAAATTAGATAAGTTGCTAGGTTTCCACCATTAGAAAGGAGTCAGATGGTCTAAGAAATAATGGTGGCGAGCTGAAATGATGTAAGATGCAAGTCCATTGGTTGGAGATAAACAGGTTGAGCGATTTATGGAGATAGCAGAAGTGTATAAAGTTGGAAGTGTGGAACAGTGAAGCCAGAACAGGCAGCTGGCCTTCTCGGGTTTATTGGTTGCTCAATAAACTTTTACCTTTGGCATCTGGAACCCCTGACTCTGAGAGATTTCTTGCAGAGAGGGAAAGAATCTTCAACATTTTTCCACAACATAGTCTGTCCTGTGCCACTTGTTCTTCGCTTCCTGCAGTCTCAGTTGGATCAGGGCAAAGCAGCTAGTACAATTAAAGTTTATGCCTCGGCTATCTCAGCATTTCATGAAGGGGTGAATGGCCTGCCATTGGGTCGACATCCCTTAGTGTTTCAGTTCCTGGGAACTCGTCGCTTGTGTCCAAGCCGCACTTTTTCGGGCACCAAGCTGGGACTTACCTCTCCTTTTGAACTCTCTCACTAAATCTCCCTATGAGCCGATTTCTGAAGCAGATTGAAAGCTTTATCACTCAAGACGGCTTTTCTATTGGCTCCCTGTTCTGCCAGACGAGTAGGAGAACTGTACACTCTCTCTGTTAGTGAGGATTCTTTAAGATGGAAAGCAGATGGCTCGGGGGTGTCACTTTGGCCTAATCCTGCTTTTTTGCTGAAAGCGCTTAATCCCCAGTTTAAAAGTCAAGTACTGGAGGTGGTTCAGTTTCAACCCTCTTCCTCCTCACAGGCAGAGCAGGAGGGGTTACTTACTCTATGTCCAGTTAGGGCATTACGTACCTATGTAACTCATACTCAGCCTTTAAGGAAGTCTCATTCTCAGTTTTTTGTCAGCTATGGAAAAGCCAGATTAAGGTTACCACTCCCCAAGCAGTATTTGTCACATTGGTTGATTGATGTCATCTCTCATGCTTTTGCAGGAAAAGGGTTTCCAATTCCTACAGGAATACGAGCCCACTCAACCAGAAATGTAGCCACTTCATGGGCTGCACTGAAAGGAGTTCCTGTGGGAGATATTTGTGCTGCAGCATCATGGTCCACACCATGTACATTTACAAAATTTTACAGAGTTGACGTGACCTGTGCAACACCTGTGAGCAATGCAGTTCTGATGTCTGTTGCCCAGCGAGGTTCTGATCATGTAGATATTTCAGTTCCTCGTGACCCTTTTGATATGAGTCATCCTATTTAGACCGTAGTGACGGTCAGAGTAAGGTCAAAACAGATCATAAGTTTTGAATGTATCTATGGATCTGTGAGACTGAATGATGACCATCATTATCCTTGTCACTCTGAACACTGGGGCATTCAAGGTAAGAGGATGAGCTGGAAGTTCAACCCACATTTATAGTGCGTGAAGTTCCGCTTCTGGGGTCATGGGCATGACTTTGTTACATAAGGTCTCGAGGAAAGGTGGAATGAAGGTTATCATCCTATTTAGACTGTAGTGACGGTCATCCTTTGGTCTCACAGATCCATAGTTACATTCATAACTTACATTATTTGTGCACAGAATAGAGTTACAGATGTTATGAACAGATGTGGCTTACTTGTTGTGTTTCTCTCATGAAAAATAAAAAGAATATGAGAAACTGTTACATACGATTACTAAAAGCAAAGTCTCCTGTTTTAAACAGTCCAAAAACACAGTGATTCGACGTGTAGATTCTGAGGTAATCTTCATGGAGCGCGTTTGACATCTGAACCAGTGAATGGAAGCTGGGCGGCTGCTCCCGAGTCCTAGTGCCGGTGTTGGATCCAACCTCTGTCAGTGTGACTTATGTGTTTTTTTTCTATCTATCAACAACGCAATTTTGACCTGGTGCGACTTATAGTCAGGTGCGACTTTATTTCCAGAAAATACAGTAAATAAATAAAAAATGTATTTGCTGTGCCGTTGCAAGAATTAATTTGCAAGAACAAATCTACAAATTGGAAAAGACACAAATTTGTTGGTTTTTCATTATCCAGTTAGTGCTCTTGGCATCTGTGACCTTATTATACAGTATACCTATGTTACTTGTGTTTTTTGCATAGCCGAATTTCAAACATTACGAGTTCATGCTACTAAGATAGACAGAAAACATAGACAAGTTCTTGAAAAGGAAAACTATCGATGATGGTTATGTAGGACAGTGGTGTGCCATGGGATTTTTCATTCCCAAATATCTAGAAGGGAACCCTCTTTTGTCAACTTCTCGCACATGTGCAGTCTGTTGTGTATGTCTAAGTACGTGTAACTATGTTCTTCAGTTAACTATGTTTATCAAAAGAACGACAGATAAAATTAAAGATCCTTTTAAGATGGCTTGCAAAATAACAACAAAATAACAGCTTAGAGTATTTAGTATTTGGGAGCAGTGACATCACTTTCCACCCCATGTGGTCTAAATCACTCTGAACCGGTGTGTCGTTCATTTGTACTGATTTGTGTCATTGAAAGAAACACTGTAACTATTTATCTTCATTAGAAATAGCTTTTCGGGAGCAGTGACGTCACTCCAAATTGCTCCGAACCGGTGTCATTCATTTGTGCTGATTTGTGCTGTTAAAAGAAACATCATAACATATTCCTTTCTTTGTATTTAACAAGATAGGGATCCTTTAGTGTGCGGTTGAACACAGAGTAGTCTCAACTCGTCCAGCGAGATGGAGATTGTATGGCCATAGTTTCAAGTCGGACGTTACTTCCTTGTGTCACGAGGTTGCACCTGAGAGCAGCGATGAGCTGCATCTACACACTGCAAACAATGTTGCTGGAAGCAAATCATTTCAGAGGTATGTCTGCTCCTGATGATGTCATGGTTTGAGGGACGTTCTGTTGTATGCCTCATCCAATAGGAGTTGAGAGTTCGATCCTTTAGTGAGCAAGGCTTCATGGGATTTGTAGTCTGTTTTGGACTCCCTTTGTTTGATTTTGGCACGATTTTTATCAGCATAATTTATGACCTGGTATGTGAGGGCTTGAATTAGGTTTTTACGACTGTGTTAGGCCTGCCTTTGTCTTCTATCTGAATACGAGGCCCAACATTTGGTCTGAAGAGTTGGTTGTTGTCCAACATCTTTAGAGCAACTGAAGGGCCGAACAGTTCTTGTTGGTTCACAGTAACCTGTGGGTTATGCCATCCATGTATTCCTGATAGGAAAGAAAATGGTTGCACAGTCCATACAGTTCATTAGAGTTCACAGAGGCTTTATCGTCTGGACAGAGATTGAGGCACATCTGGGCATAGAACTTCTAGCTAAATCTAAAACTACATTCATCACACATAAACATTTCAAGTTATTGGAAGGCACAGCATTAACCATAACACAATCCTTTGTTGTTCTTTGGTCATAACACAAAATCAAAATAGAACCTGACATTGGTTACAAGGAACAAAATGTTAGAGGAAAGGAGGGTTAAAATTTAAAAAACTTATCCTTGGAAATGATTGGGGTTAACCTGTGTGATGGGCTCAGACTGGTGTGTAAAACACGGCTGTATGAGAAGTGAGTCCAGTCTGGCCTGTAGGTGTTGAATGTACCTGTACATGGCGTGTGCAATAATTGTGATGATGATCCAACCACTAAGGAGGAGCCAGAGGGCAACCAAACTGATAGGGTGTTCTCGGTAAGATGATGATCTGCTTATGTGACTAGGAAATATAGTGGTCAAGGCAGTCGGTTTGAGACTGAACTTCACTAATTTCAACCCTTCAGCCTGAAGCTGCTGTCGAAGGGTGTCATCAACGGTGAGGCTTTGACCTCTAAATGCGTCCATGATCTCAATTTCTGCGTCATGTTTGTCGAAGTTGAGATAATGGAGGACAATATCATCAATGTGCATGGTGGCTCCTTGGGGAACCATTAAGAACACCGTTTGGTATGGTAGCCTTAGTTTAGTGGCTGTATCATGGCGGTTGTATGACACTGGGACTTCGGTGGCTGGTGTGTTAACGAGCCAGCAATTGCCTGCTCGCTCTACCTTTGTCTCTGTTCCTTCATCTTTGATGGACATGCTACCTTGACACTTGTTCATGGAATTAGTTAGTCACCTCTCTTACAAAGGGGTTGCGTTTGGACAAACCCAATGAATGTTCTTTGTCTTGGTACAGGTTTAGGTTAGAGATAAGGTAGAGCGAGGGGTCCTCATCATGGTTGGCGAGTGTTGGTGGTGTTTTGAGGTGAATGTGTGCATTACCTCTCTGAAAACCAACATTAAATATGGAATTTAGTCTGTATATATTCTGCCTATGACGGTAGATTGAGGATAAATCCTATTTTGAGGTTCTGAGGATTTACATGGTTTGGAATTTCAATGCCAAAACTATATGCCACATGTATCTGTGAAGGTTGCACAATGGAGATAGTAGCAGATCTAAGGATTTGTTCGACAAGGTCTAGGGAGACCAGGTAAACTGGAATCCTTCCACCACTCAGACTGTTGACTGAGGACTAATTTCCCTGAGGAGGTCCTGCATTAGATCTCTAACGATACACACATAAGTTGTTTTCTCTGACAAAGTCCCTAAAGCATGCAAAGTGTTATTGATAAGAACGGATTGCAAATTTACAGTGACTATAGTACCCTGAAGGGTTTTACCCAGGCCCTGTAATTGTTCTTATTTTAGTCGTCGTCTCTGCTGGGCATTCGCATCCTCAACTATCTCGATGATTGGCTTATCCTAGCTCACTCTCGGGATGTGTTGTGTACACACAAGGACCTGGTGCTCTCACACCTCAGCCGACTAGGGCTTCGGGTCAACTGGGAAAAGAGCAAGCTCCTCCTGGTTCAGAGCATCTCTTTTCTTGGCTTGGAGTTGGACTCAGTTTTGTTGACGGCGCGCCTCACGAATGAGCGCGCACAGTCGCTGCTGACCTGTTTGAAGGCGTTCAGACAGAAGACAGTGGTTCCACTGAAACTGTTTCAGAGGCTCCTGGGGCATATGGCATCCTCAGCAGTGGCCACTCCGCTCGGGTTGATGCATATGAGACCGCTTCAGCACTGGCTTCAGACTCGAGTCCCGAGATGGGTATGGCGCCATGGGACACATCGCGTGGCCATCACGCTGATCTGTCACCGCCTCTTCAGCCCTTGGACTGACCTCACGTTTCTATGGGCAGGCGTTCCCCTAGAGCAGGTCTCCAGGCACGTTGTGGTTACGACAGACGCCTCCAAAACGGGCTGGGGCGCTGTATGCAACGGGCACGCAGCCGCCGGCTCCTGGACGGGCCCACTCCACTGCCCGCTCTGGTATGCCCTGACCGAGGCACCTCTCAGTATAGACACGCTGGCATACAGCTTGCCCCCTGGACTTCGCAAATATGCGTTTCCCACAGTGAGCCCACTTGCACAGACCCTGTGCAAGGTCAGGGAGGACGAGGAGCAGGTCGTCCTGGTAGCACCCTACTGGCCCACCCAAACATGGTTCTCGGACCTTATGCTCCTTGCGACAGCCCCCCCCCCCCCCCTGGCAAATTCCCCTGAGGAAGGACCTTCTTTCTCAGGGACAGGAATCTCCATGTCTGGCCCCTGGATGGGATGTGGAAGACTTAAGCGGCCTACCACCCGCGGTGGTAGACACGATCACTCAGGCTAGGGCCCCCTCTACAAGGTGCCTGTATGCCTTGAAGTGGCGTCTGTTCGCTAAGTGGTGTTCTTCCCGATGTGAAGACCCCCAGAGATGCGCAGTCAGATCGGTGCTTTCCTTCCTGCAGGAGAGGTTGGAAGGGCAGCTGTCCCCCTCCACCTTGAAGGTGTATGTAGCCGCTATAACAGCACCCCACGACACAGTGGACGGTAAGTCCTTAGGGAAGCATGACCTTATCATCAGGTTCCTGAGAGGCACCAGGAGGTTGAATCCCTTCAGACCGCGCCTCGTTCCCTCATGGGACCTCTCTGTAGTTCTTCAGGGTCTATGGAGAGCCCCCTTTGAGCCCCTTCAGTCAGCTGAGCTTAAGGCACTCTCTTTGAAGACTGCCCTCCTGACTGCGCTCACTTCCATCAAGAGGGTAGGAGACCTGCAAGCATTCTCTGTCAGCGAAATGTGCCTGGAGTTCGGTCCAGGCTACTAACCCCGACCGGGCTATGTGCCCAAGTTTCCCACGACCCCTTTTAGGGACCAGATGGTGAACCTGCAAGTGCTGCCCCAGGAGGAGGCAGACCCAGCCCTGACGTTGCTGTGTCCGGTGCGCGCTTTACGCATCTATTTGGATTGCACGCAGAGCTTTAGAGTCTCTGAGCAGCTATTTGTCTGCTTTGGTGGACAGCAGAAAGGAAGCGCTGTCTCCAAGCAGAGGATCACCCACTGGCTCATTGATGCCATAACAATGGCATATCACGCCCAGGATGTTCCGCCCCTGGCAGGGCTACGAGCCCATTCTACCAGGGGTGTAGCGGCCTCCTGGGCCTTGACCATGTCTCTAACAGACATTTGCAGAGCAGCGGGCTGGGCAACACCCAACACCTTTGCGAGGTTCTACAATCTCTGGGTGGAACCGGTTTCATCCCGTGTAGTGGCAGGCACAAGCAGGTAAGTCCGGGACAGCTGGCCAGGTGTATCCCTTGCGCATAACGCCATTCACCTCCCCTGAGCTGAAGATGTGCGCTGTTGACTCCCAGTAGTGTTTACAAACTGTGTTCCCTGGATGATTTCCTCCGAGCCCTGTGGCAGTCGAGTTCATGGAGAAACTCACTGCGGCTCAGTACATGTGCTAACTAAGCCCTGTACTGGGGTAGGTGCTCCGCATGTGGTGGTTCCCCATAGGTAACGCCATGCGATGTATATCTTCTGCTAATTTGTTTCCCTGTTGGTAAACTGCGTCTTCCTTGGGCAGAGGCCCCACTGCCCCAGCCACCATGCTTGTAGAAACTCCTCCCCCGTAGGGTAGGACCTACCATGGGACTTATCCACATGACATACTTCCGACAAAGCTCGGCAAGACCATGTGACATATTTCCACTCAAATACCCCACCCCTTCACTGGGCGGGGTGTGGTCTCCGCGGTGTCTTCCCCTTGGGAGGGACACCCCCCCCGACATAGACCTGGTGGCCCCAGTCGGTTAATTCCTTTTTTTGGGGGGGGGGGGGGGAGAGGAAATAAAAAGAGGATAAGAGGCCACGACTGGGCTAGCCTGTCTCTATCTTTTGGGCAGTCAACTTGTCCCCGAAGGGCCGTTCGACACTCATAACAGCGTTGGGGGAGGTTACGTGTCAGCCTGGTGTGCTGGCTACGATGCACACAGTGGTCTACCCTTCACACAACGTCAGTTCACGTAACACAGTTCAGCCAGTTGTAGCGTTTCGTATAGGGACCCCTAGTGTCACTACATCGACACAACGTCGAGTGAGTGACAGATAGGGAACGTCCTGGTTATTTGCATAACCTCCGTTCCCTGATGGAGGGAACGAGACATTGTGTCCCTCCTACCACAACGCTGAACTACCCGCTGAAATGGCCGGGACCTTGTCTCGGCTCCTCAGCACAAAACCTGAATGAGTGGTTGCATACCAGCTCCTTTTATACCCGTATGTCCGGGGGAGTGGTATGCAAATACCACTCGCCAATTTTCATTGGCCTTTTATCAAAGACCAGAGGTGTTTCGGGCTCCCAAAAGTGACCCCTAGTGTCACTACATGGACACAACGTCTCGTTCCCTCCATCAGGGAGCAGAGGTTATGCAAGTAACCAGGATGACATATTGATATAATAAAAAAAAAATTGTGTGTCAAAAAACAAGATTACACAGACCACATTCCCCATTAATGCAACAATCAAACCCTGAACTTCCCCCCGAACAAAACAAACAGAAAAAAGAAAAACATGCGCATTAACCCTGCGCATGACAGCGCCAAGCGGCGTCAATCCCTCAAAACTCAAAGAGTCCATGTACGCCTACGAGAGCCCCCAAGACAACTCTGCCATCGGATTGCTCAAGTCGGTGCTTCTATACAAATTTTGTGAGGCAAAATTACATAACAGAAAATACTTTGTAAAACAAACTCCAGCCAACAGGCAGAATAACAGAAAAAACATGTAGACTCATTCACAGAACCGTCTCGAAGATGTGATCCTCCGCAAAACAAACTCCAGCTGATATAAAATCATTCAGATTCCTCGGAGAGACAAACAATTGTTCAGTGAGCCGGCTGTTATGAGTGCAGCAGATGACATAATCATTCTACTGTCCCTTAAAAATACTCAACAAAACAAACTCCAGCCAGCAGGAGGAATAAGCACAAAGAACAAACAGATTTATCCACAGCTGTTCCAAAGGAGTGTTATTCAACAGAACAAGCTCCAGCCACTAGGCGGAGCCAGCACGAAAAACAAAACCGGCATCCCGGTCCCTCGGATGATCAAGAGCCAAACTAACTCGGAGGCCGCACAAAAAATTGTTAAAAAAAATAAATAAATAATACACCACAACTTACTCAGCCCGTCAACTTTATAAAAGACGTCCTTTATGTAAGCATGTAGATATTTTGCGGTCATTCTCAATCTGGCTGGGAACTTCAGTGTAAAAAATGATCTTCCATCAATGCAAAAGTTTCTTGGAGTCATGCCACAAAACAAACTCCAGCCGCTAGGCGGAGCCAGTGCAAAAAGAAACAAAAATGGCACCCAGCTTCCTCAGATAATAGAGTGCCTGAACCGTGAGTCAGTCCACTAATATAAGAAACATCAAATGGCTTACTCCAATGTATTTATGAAGGAGAGTGCCTGTTTTGGACATGTAAATACTTTGCGACCATTCTTCATTTCTGTTCTCAGTTTGGTTGGGAACATCAGTGCAAAAGTGATCTTCTGTTGGTGTAAGAGTTTCTTACATTCCTTGAACCGATGGCGTTCCCCTCTTGTCGAATTCGCAAAGTCTGGAAACAAGAATACATTGTGATTCCTCCAAGAAAGCTTTCCTTTGCTCCTCGCCTGGCACAACACGAGATCTTTATCGGATGATTTCAGAAATTTGGCCAGAATCGATCGGGGCCTGTCTCCCTCAGCAATTCTGCGAGCCGGGACTCTGTGAGCAGGGAATTTTGTTTCCATCAGCGTAATCGATCGACGTATTGAATTTCATCTACCGACATGCCGTCCAAATTGAGTCCCCGGTCCGCAGGCCCGTCAGAGGCCTCAGTCTTTTAATGTCTCCACAGTGAGGATTTTGACTTCTTTGCCATGTTTACCTCAAAGAGCAAGTATGTAACTGGGTGTATCGAATCTCACTGGATTATAACATGAAAATAATTTTAAAAATTAGCAAAGTTGGCAGAGCTCGTGTCTCACACGTCTGCTTCTCGCATGGTGTCCGTGGACTCCCCCAACAATTATATTTATTAATCACAAGTTGAATGAATAAAAATAAAAAAATAAATAACTTCTGTTTTTCTTTTCAGGTACAAAAAATAATAAATGAATCAGCACGGAAGTCTCTACGATGTTCTGGTGCCAAGGTGATAATCAAAAGGCTCATTGCTACCATAAGTCAAATGAAAGAAACCCGAAGTCTCTATGATGTTCTGGTGCAGAGATATGTGATTTGTTACTTGTTTGCTAGGTTAACCCCATCTGGTTGCTAGGCAGTTACCAAGGTGATACTAAACATGGCTTCTTGCCATCATGAGTGAAACAAGTCAACCCGGAAATCTCTACGATGTTCTGGTGCAGAGATGTGATTTGTTACTTGGTTGCTAGGGTAACCCCATCTGGTAGCTAAGCAGTTACCAGGGTGATACTAATCAAGGCTCCTTGCCATCCTGAGTGAAATAAGTCAACCCAGATGTCTCTATGATTTTCTGGTGCAGAGATATGTGATTTGTTTCTTGGTTGCTAGGGTAACTCCATCTGGTTGCTAGACAGTTACCAGGGTGATATTTTTCAAGGCTCCTTGCCATCCTGAGTGAAAAATCAACCCGGAAGTGTCGACAATGTTCTGGTGCAGAGATATGTGATTTGTTACTTGGTTGCTAGGGTAAGCCCATATGGTTGCTAGGGAGTTATCAAGGTGATACTTAACATGGCTTCTTGCTATTCTGAGTGAAATAAGTCAACCCGGAAGTCTCTGCGACATTCTGATCCTGAGATACCCATCTTAGTGATTTTGAATGGAAGTCAATGGTGTTTGGTTGCTAGGGTGCTCTAAATGGTTGCTAGGACGTGGCTAAGTAGTTCCCATGATGATAGTTGTAGACTGATTGCTCACCCAATTAAAACAAGCCAACTGTCATGTCTCTAGGACATTCTGATCCGAAGATATCACTCTAAGTGAAAGCAATAGTGTTGGTTGCTAGGGTGCTCTAAATGGTTGCCAGGGCGTGGGTAACCAGTGAACAGAGAGATTCTTATTGGCTGCTTACTAACCTGACTCATAAGAGCCAATCCCCAAGTGTTTACGACATTCTGTTCTGAAGATATCCTTCTGAGACATTTTGAATGGAAGTTAATGGGGGGTGGTTGCTAGGGTCCCATAAATGGTTGTTAGGGCGTGGCTATGCCATTTCCAAGATGATACTTAAAGAGTGATTGGTATCCCGATTGAAATGAGCCCGCCCCCATGTCTCTGTCACTCTGATTGGGAGATATGATCTGACAACTTTCTTGCATTGACTGCCATTAGTAGGAACTATGGGACTTTTTGGTACAGTTTTTTGCCCCCCTTTTTACCCCTGTGGTACATTTTACCCCCAAACACAGGGTATGTTTGAACACAGCTTACCAGCATGAATCAAATGAGAGCACCCACATGTGTCTACGTCATTCTGATCAGGAGATATGATCTGACAAAATTTTTCCCAATGTTAAGTCAATGGGACTTTTTGGGATGGTTTATCCACAATACCCCCCACCCCTTACAAAAGTCATAGCACAGGTGTCCGCAAGCACCACTAATAATAAGTTTAAATAGTATAACAGTATGTTGGCTTTCTCAAGCTAACATAACTAGAAGCTAAAGTTTGTGAAGACAAGGTAAAGATACTTTCTAAATAAAAGTGTCTCAAAACACTTACATTGCATGAAAGCACTTAAAAGTGCTAAAAACAAACCAATACCATGTTTTTTGGAGTAGTCTTCCATATAAATACCATGATATAGGCCTACTGTATATAATAAAAATACCAAGGTTTTACCATATTGTACCATCATTGTATCATGATACTGCTACAGCAGGCTTTTGAGAAAGGTATCTTTGATAAACTTCATCTTGTGCTGTGTAATGTGAAAAGGTGACGATATGTTTTTAGTCTATTTATTAATGCTACACAATATATATAGGCTACTAAAGAAAATGTTCAAATGATGCTCCTAAAATCAACAGAAATGAAAGCATTCACCAGAAATGTATACAACATCATAGTACAAAAGATTGTGTACTTGATGGGCCCCAGATTCCCCAGTAATGATGAAAGCCTATAAATGTGCCTGCTGTGAAATACACTGTACAATATGCAGTATTTATTTTTTTTTTTTTACATCATAGACCACTTGACTTGATTTATGTGCACTTTACATTAAAGTTATTCCTATATATAGTGATATCCATTTATGATGCCTAATTAAGAAACCATAACATGCACTTGCATATTTCTTCCCAACATTGTTATAATTCATGTTTTGCTAGTTTGGGTTTATACACATTTTGGGTGGGGGTACTGAAGGGTCTCGCCTAAAGTGCCAATTGGGGTAGGACCGGCACTGTCTTTCTCAACTGTTTATGTTCACTTGAGACATAACAGACTCGCCAAGATATCATGTATTTTGACATTATGTTGTTATTTGTTCGTTCAAACGCAAAAGGAAGCAAAAGTGATCTCTTTTCGGAGCGCGTGCGTTGTCTGAGACGCAACTCGGCTCTCTGTAAAATTGCTTGAATGTTCCAACTGGCAAGCCTTAAAACACATACAGTTGACAAACCTTCATGAAGATGCAAGCGAAAGTGATCTGGCATTGGGGTTCGCTCGTTGTCAGAGACACGACGCAGCTCGGGTCGAATTTTGACATACAGTATGATGTTGACATTTACACCCGTTTACATTTACGAGAGAGAGAAAAAAATACTTTGAAGCGGCTCTTCAGCATGAAACCGATCTAACGGTGCAGTTTTCAGGGTGTGTCTCCCAGTGTCAAGTTTCAACACATTTCAACAAATCCACCTTGGTCGCTAGCGGATTAGCAGCTAATTCCCTCTCTGATGATTCCAGATAATCGATCCGGACATCCCCCACTCTTGTAACCACCTCAGTGAATTTTGTCTCCATGGCAGTGATCGATCGACGTATTACAGCAAGATCCTCCAAGTCAGCAATGACCTTCGTCAGCATTGCCGACATGTTCAACAATTCTCGCCAAATTTCCTTCACTTCTCCGCCCAAATCGAGTCCCTGGCTCAGGGCCTTGTCAGGAGTATCAGCTTGAGCACATAAGTGTCTTTTAATGTCTCCAGAGCCCGAGGATTTTGAATTCTTTGACATATTGTCTTCCTAGAACAGTTAAGGATCAGGGTGTATCGAATCCCACCGGTTTATGACATAAAAAGTATTAAAAGTGCGCAGAGCTCACGTTTACATGTCCGAACCTCGCATGGCGTCACGTGACCTCCTGTAAATATATATATATATATATATATATATATATATATATATATATATATATATATATATATATATTATTTATTTATTTATTTATTTATTTATTTATTTATTTATGTATATAAAACAGATTTGTATTTAGTTTTGCACTATGTATATATGTGCGTGTATGTATATGTATATATGTGTGTGTGTGTGTGTGTATGTATGTGTGTGTGTGTATGTATATATATATATATATATATACACACACACACACACACACACACACACACAGGCAGCCAAAAGTTTGGAATAATGTACAGATTTTGCTCTTATGGAAAGAAATTGGGACTTTTATTCACCAAAGTGGCATTCAACTGATCACAATGTATAGTCAGGACATTAATAACGTGAAAACTTTCTATTACAATTTGAAAAAAAGAATTTCAGAACTTCTTAAACTACTTCAAAGAGTTCTCATCAAAAAAATCCTCCATGTGCAGCAATGACAGCTTTGCAGATCCTTGGCATTCTAGCTGTCAGTTTGTCCAGATACTCAGGTGACATTTCACCCCATGCTTCATGTAGCACTTGCCATAGATGTGGCTGCCTTGTCAGGCACTTCTCACACACCTTGCAGTCTAGCTGATCTTTCAAAAGCTCAATGGGGTTAAGATCCATAACACTCTTTTCCGATTATCTGTTGTCCAATGTCTGTGTTTCTTTGCGCACTCTACCCTTTTCTTTTTGTTTTTCTGTTTCAAAAGTTGCTTTTTCTTTGCAATTCTTCCCGTAAGGATAGTGATGGTGCTGTTTTTTTACATCAGTAATGTCCTGACTATACTTTGTGATCAGTTGAATGCCACTTTGGTGAATTAAAGTACCAATTTCCTTCCGAAACAGCAAAATCTGTACATTATTCCAAACTTTTGGCCGTCAGTGTATATACACTCATTGTGTGTGTCTGATTCTCAATTATGACTGTTGGGTAATTTAATATGACTGGCCTTTTCTCTCCACAACAGTGAATGTTGGACTCACATTTACACTTTAAGGAAATCTGAATAAAGCTTTCTGTCACATTCATTTAAGTACATAAATCTTTTCATACCCAGAGTGCCAAGTTCCTTATATAAATATACCTCAGACCCCAAAACTCAACCAGATGTAGCCTTGAGCTGTAGAGAGCATGTAAGAATGTGAAATTATTTGATTTCAAACAAATGTGAATGTGAATTTATTTGATATAGTTTATAGCCAATTGAACCCATTAAAAGTCCATTAATCTTCATAGTAAATATTTATGTGCGTTTCTGGATATTCAGCTGTATCTACTGTTCAGTGTTGCATATGCAATGAGTGTTAATTTATTTCACATTTGTATTCTTTTCTTTGTTTTTAAATTGCATTTTGTAATTAAAGGTTTATTTTCCTGGACCAATTAGATAATTTCTGGTCGGATTACTCCATCAATAACAGGAAACAGATTTATCAATAATCAATCACTCGTAATGGTGGAAGGAAGCCTTTAAACTCAAACCTTTCGCTTCGTGTTTTTATCAGAGGACAAGCTCAATTTCTAAACAACTTTTGTACGTAAACTGGTGTTGAATTCTGTACTGAGCTTAATCTAATACAGATTAATTCTAATCAATCGATTTACTTTGTAAAATTATGTAAATCATATTAAATCATAATCACAGCAGATTAAAATTTAATCAGGTCGTGACGTCACTCGTGAATAAAACTTCAGTGACTGTTGCGGCGCGTCATTCAGATGAAACGTTCGGATTCGCGTCACAGCGGAAATCATGATCATCGACAGAGTTTCTGAGGGTTATTTTGCTCTTCTGGACCGGGACACGGATGTCATAACGAGTCTGTTACACCTGTGGTTATTCTACGGTTGTTCTTCTCCAACAGAACCGGATCTCTCGGCCGGATCTCCAAATTCGGATTCGGATCAGAGCAATTCGTCCAGTCCGCAAAACTGCCTCAACGGTACGATACCATTAATAATTAATTTAATCATTCATAAAGTATCTAAAGTCTGTAGAATAAATTATATCTTACTGGAAAACAGCATTGTTGAAACCTGTAGTGTTGGATTGAGTAGCCCACTTAGCACAATAATATAATTAAATAAAGACCATTCGGGTTTCCATTCGGGTTCGAAAGGGTTTATATTTTCATTGTGTTAGAGAGGATATTAATGAAACTATTTTGCTAATTAAAGTTAAAAGTTTAAATGTATTTTGTGGAATTGTACAGCGCGCGGAAACCGAATCGGTTTCAAGGTGTGCGTGTGAAGAACACGGTGAAAGAACTGATTATGCAGAAGCGACATCACGATGTACAGGTGCCGATTAAATCACATTAACACATTACTTTTAACGTATATGACTCGCCCCAGCAGATCTGAGTAAATCCAAATTATTTTAATTCTGCTGTCATGCAAATATATAAATGGATATTTTTATTTGTTCACAGGCACAGCAGTATCACATTGACGTTGATTGTCCTGGTAACTATACACTTTTTCATGTGCAGTTTATGCGTATTAATTATCACAGGAAATTGTTTAAGTTACTGAAATATAATTTTGTATTTCATCGTAGACATAATTCGAGTGCTGCAGACAACAAAGAGACGAGCGGAGAATATTTCACACACTCCTGTTAAAAGACCAACAACAGACGACACAAACATCCTGGTAGATTAATGCTCATTTATATTAGTTATAATGATGAGTTTATATTCGTATGAGTTTAAAGTTACACATGCTGTACAGTTTAATAAGAATATCATTGACTTATGTTTGTTTCTGTTGTGTTGTACTAACTTCACATACGTGAGTTTTAATACATTTTGATTCGAATGAAGCTTCTAGTTCAAATCCACAAAGAGCTTCATTATGAATCTTCTCAAGAACTGATCTGCTCTCTCTTTTCTAGTCTCCATGCAGTGACGGCTTGTTCAGTGAGTCTGAGATGTTGGAGGAGATCGGTGACGTCCTGACAAAAGATCGACTCTCCATTGATTCTGTGACAGTACAAGGGTTTGTCCCAGTGTGTACTTCCCCTCAAGAACACAACTTGCTTCAGTCACTTTGCACTGATGTAGAAAAGCACATGTACAGCGCAATTCCATCAGCAGCAGTCCGTACAGAACACGTTCAACTGCTCTGTGCCTGGACTCAGTGCCACTGCAGAGCCACCGGTTTCATTTTTTGAATGGCAGATTCAGCAAGAAGAGGAGAAACTGGCCGCTTTGAGCCACATGGAGCTCACCACTAGAGACAGCGATGGAGACACGTGAGCTCCCTTACGACTCAGTACACTTGACATTGCGTTTATTAACGCATATAGGGGAGTGCTTTCTAACACAACTTAGTTGAAATCTCTCTACAATAACGGCAATATTCTAATCTTGGCTATGGTGTTTGAGCCCCGCCTGTTTTGACGTGAAACTGTCCGCTACAAAAACAGGTGCACAAACACCATTTTCTCAGAATTTCTTCCTTCAAGACAGCGATCATTTCTTGTCTAGAAGCCCTCTACCTTCGCCATTGAAATTCATGAGTTAGCGGGCGGAATCTTCGCAGGAAGCTTTCCGCTCCCCTGCAATTCTCTGGCGAACATCACACCGCCTCACCGCTTGATGCTTCGCTGGTGAACGGGCCTCAGCATCCTGATTCCCCGCAGTGCTTCGGCAGGGTTTGTGTAACCTTACACAGCAACTGTATGTATATTGTGTGATATAAATGTAAATATATATTTATTTATATATTTATATATCTAAAAGAGTCACTAATGTGTCTACGTCTTTTTAAAGATGTCGTTCCGTAAGTGTTCCTTGTGCGAGAGGCACATCCCGCCATCAGATCAGCATGAAAGCTGCGTTTACTGTCTGGGCCACGCACACACAGAGACAGCTCTCATGGAGACAGACTGTCCTCACTGTGAGGGCATGAGTCTCAAGACACTTCGGTGGGGCCGCGAGGTCGAGCAGGATGACTTTGAGGTGGTCCTCATGGCGGCACACGCCCACGAGCCCCTCAATCTCTACGAAGCGCACGTTTACCGATACGCTATGTGCGAGACGAGCTCCGGCCTTCTGAAAGAGTGGGTGGCCTCGTCTCGTTTAGCGGTTCTGATGCTGGGGATAATAATGACGATGTCATGTCTCTCGCTACATCAGGCGAGTGGTCAGTGGATGATGCTGCTGCCCCTCCCCCCAGCGAGGGTGAGGAGCGTGCACGCGCCACTGACAGGAAGATGCTCCATGTCCTTACAAGGGCGGTCGAAGAGCTTCACCTTGAGTGGTCCTGCAGTCCAGACGCCGTCAAACGGGAGCATCATGCAAATCTGCCCCATTCTTCCCCAAAGGGCATAACGAACTGTCTAAGTCCTGGCGTGCGCCCTTCTCGGTGCACACGTGCAGTGACGCCATCCTCTCTAATGTGGATCACAGGGAAGAAAACGATTATGCCCAACTACTGTTGAGGAGGCGGTAGCGGCACACCTCTGCCCAGCGAGTAACAGGCCATGGAAATCATGCCCCATACATCCTTCCAAACCTTGTCGACAAATGTCTACACTGGCGGGAAAAGCTTACTCAGCGGCAGGACAAGCTGGATCAGCACTCCACGCAATGGCGGTGCTCCAGGTATTTCAAGCCAAGCTCCTCAAGCAAATGGATGAGCACGGCTTCGATTCAGAGACATTTAAAGAGCTCCGCACTGCTACAGACTTAGCAATGCATGACACGAAAGTCACTGCACAGGCCATCGGCAAGTCCATGGGCAACCTGGCAGTTCAGGATCGACATATATGGCTGACCCTCACAGAAATGAGTGATAAGGAAAAAGCCACTCTGTTGGATGCTCCAGTGTCTTTAGCCGGCCTCTTTGGCGGCTCTGTGAATAAGTATGCTGAGCATTACTTCGCAACTCAGCAGCAGTCACAGGCTAGGAGACACTTGCCCAAACAGAGTACATCATAACCAGTTTGCCCCCTCTCTGTTTCGAGCCAGCACCCGACTAAAAGCCCCATACCTGCTGCCTCACCGTCACCCGCATATCACTACGCACAGCAAAAGTGCTCCTGACGGGCACAACCCTTTGAAGCGGAAAGCAGAGCCCTCGGTTCCCTCCGAGTCTGCTCCAAAAAGGCTTGATTGGAGACAGATTCTCAATAAAGAGCTCTTTTCCTCTTCAAAACTCACACATTATGCGCAACCGCTTCCCTATAGTGAGCAACACATTATATCATATGGTAAACAAACCAAATTGCCCTCTGTCCCATTATGCGGATGCATGGCGAGCCCTAATGGGTATTTCAGAATGGGTGCAAAAAACAATCGAACATGGTTATACGATTCAATTTGCACACTGTCCACCCCATTTCAGCGCCGTTCTGTCTTCCATGGTTTCGTCCGAAGACGCGCCAGTGTTACGAGCCGAAATACACAATCTCCTCATGAAAAGCGTGATTGTACCAAATTGTCAAGCCCAAAAAGGGTTTTAAAGCTGTTATTTTCCTGTCCAAAAAAAGATGGTGGGCTTCGGCCGATCCTGGATCTGAGACGTTTAAATCTCGCACTCACAAAGCGCCTGTTCAAAATGATTACTCAGAAACAGATCTTATTGCATGTACGCCCACACGATTGGTTTGCGTCAATTGATCTGAAGGATGCGTACTTTCATATCCAAATTGTACGACATCACAGGATTTTTTTGAGATTTGCATTCGAGGGAACAGCGTATCAATTCAAAGTCCTGCCCTTTGGACTGTCTCTGGCTCCTCGCACATTCACAAAGTGCATCGATACGGTTCTCGCCCCTGTGAGACTGAGCAGCATGCGCATCTTGAACTACCTCAACGATTGGCCGTTACTGGCACAATCAGAGGCACTGTTATGCCAGCACAGAGACTTACTGCTTCAGCATCTAAACGGCTTGGGCCTCAATGTGAACTGGGCGAAGAGCACCCTCTCCCCCAGCCAACAAATCTCCTTTTTGGGAGACCGCCTCGACTCCACAAGGGGGCGCGTGCATTTCATGAGCGAGCGCATTCAGGCCATTCTACAGTATCTGTCTCAGTTCAAACTGGGGAGAACACTTCCACCTGAAGCTGTTTCAGAAAGCATTGGGATTTATGGCAGCAGCATCCGCCGTCATTCCATTAGGTCTCTTACACATGAGATCTCTTCAGTGCTGACTGAAGCACTGTGTGCCACAACATGCTTGGCGCCAAGGGTGCATGCGCATCACTATATCCCGCCGCTGTATAGCTGCTTTAGCATCATGGACAGCTCCTGCATTTTACCAGTGAGGTGTCGCGCTGGGGCAAGTTGTCAGGTGGAAAGTGGTGACTACTGACTGAAGTTGGGGGTCAGTGTGCGATGGACACCTGACTTTCGGCACCTGGACAGGGGTGAAGAAAGCATGGCACATCAACCGCCTAGAGCGATCAGCTGTATTTCTAGCCTTAAAGGCTTTTCAGTGAGAAATCGCAAACTGTCATGTCCTGGTTCGCTTAGACAACATGGACATTTGTGGCATATAAAAATCGGCAAAGGCGGAATTCATTCACCGCCACTGTTGAGATTGATGCATCGCCTCCTCCTATGGAGTGAGTGTTATCTCATCTCCCTGAGAGAGACATTTGTCCCAGGCCACCTGAATTACGGAACGGACCTACTGTCATGCCAAGGGGTGATACCGGGCGAATGGAGACTTCATCCTCAAACTGTATTGAGGATTTGGGAAATATTTAGCAAAGCAGAAATCGATCTGTTTGCCTCAGTGGGGAATACCCACTGTCCCCTCTGGTACTCGAAGTCACAAGCCCCACTGGGAGCGGATTCACTCTGTCATATGCAAAGTCCAAGAGGACAAGGAAACGATTCTATTGGTTGTGCCGAAATGGCCCAATCAGCCATGGTTTCCGGAAATGATAGAGATGCTGTTCAGCTCGTCATGTGAAATACAGCTGAGGAGGGATCTCCTCTCTCAGGCACAAGGCGCAATCTGACATCCCCAGCCCCAGCTGTGGAACTTGCATGTGTGGCCCCTGAACGGGGCATGCTAAAACATGCCAGAACTGACACATTCAGTCATGAACACCATTTTACAGGCCAGAGCGCAGTCCACGAGACACCTCTACACGCTAAAATGGAAGGTGTTCACTGATTGGTGTCTCTCACATGGCAAAGACCCAGTAAACTGACCCATACATGAAATTCTAATATTTCTTCAAGAGTGATTAGACGCAGGACTCACCCCGTCAGTGCTCAAAGTGTATGTGGCAACTATATCTGTGTATCACGCACATGAAGCCGGCACCTCTGTAGGCAAGCATGATTTAATCATAAGGTTCCTTAAGGGAGCAAGATGATTAAACCCACCTCACCTGGCCACAGTCCTGACTTGGGACCTAACTTTAGTCCTAAAGGATCTCGCAGGGCCCCCCTTCGAGCTTTTGGACTGCACTAAGACCGCACTACTGCTGGCTCTGGCTTCAGTAAAGCGGGTCAGTGATCTGCATGCACTATCAATTGACAATTCATGTCTGGAGTTTGGCCCCGGTCTTTCAAAAGCTACTGTCAAACCCAGAAAAGGCTTTTTGTCTAAGGTCCTAACCACACCCTTCAGAGCGCAGGTGGTTCACCTTCAGGCATTCTTCCCTCCTCCATTTAATTAATTTGAGGAACAATCATTGCATTTGTTATGCCATGTGTGGGCACTACACGCATACGTTGAGCATACATGCCAGTTCAGACTGTCTGATCAGCTCTTTGTATGCTATGGATGATGTACAAAAGGAATGTCCATCTCCAAGCAAAGACTTTCTCACTGGATTGTCGATGCAGTTACCCTGGCTTATGAGTCACAGGGTAAGACTTGCCCAGTTGGTGTTAAAGCATACTCAACTAGAGCCATGGCCTCCTCATGGGCATGGACGAATGGTGTGTCTTTACAAGACACATGTTTTTCAGCAGGAAGATCTTCTCAAAACACATTTGCAAGGTTTTACAACCTAGACGTAACGTCTCTCTCTTCACAAGTCTTCTCTTTTTAGAGCGCTTGCTATTCATTGGCCACATATATATATATACTTATGCTCCTCCCTTTAAGGACGAGCTCCCCGTTTTACACAACCACCTGCATTCAGGCCCAAGCACTTACATTATAAATAAACCCTCTTCCCGGCTGGGTTCGTGGAAGAGTTAATTCATACTATATGACTATAGTTCATATATTCATTCTAAGTGCTTCCCTTCTGGCCCAACACGAGGGTCACTCACTGCGGCATACTTATGTCGCCGTCCCACGAGACTGTGGCATCATGCTTTCTTTCTGGGAGGTTATGTCTTGTAGTGCGGCGTGATGGGATTCTGTTCCCCATATGCGTTAATAAACGCAATGTCTAGTGTACTAAGTCGTAAGGGAATGTCTTGGTTACGTATGTAACCTCGGTTCCCTGAGACAAAGGGAACGAGACATTGCGAATGCTAGCCGCATTACAAGACTCAGAGTTCTTGAGGCACGAGCGATGTGCTCCTTGTGCTCAGTCAGAAATTCTCAGGAAATGGTGTTTGTGCACCTGTTTTTTTTAGCGGACAGTTTTGCGCCAAAACAGGCAGGGCTCAAACACCATAGCAATATTAGAATATTGGCGTTACTGTTGAGAGGTTTCAAATAGGTTGTTTAAGAAGGCGTTCCCTTCGTATCAGGGAACCGAGGTTATGTACGTAACTGAGACGTTCTTTATACAACCAATGCAAATTAAATAAAAAGTACCAATTTCAAATCATTATCATTTAAGCAGGGCTGGATCTAGGGGGGTGCGGGTTCCGCAATTATCCCTATGCCCCCCCAAGTGCAAGTGAAGCACTTGGCATCATGGCGCTAACCAATGCCTCCCCCCCTCGTTCAACATCCCTCCGTCATTGGTTATTGCCCCCTTAATTTTATATTTCTAGATCTGGGCCTGCTTAAGATTCACAAATCTCAGTCAAAAATATCTTTTGGTGATAAATATAGAATTATGGGCTATTCTGTAAGTTCACAAAGTCTTAGGAGAGCTGTGGATTGATGTTGTGACTGCACTGCAGGTTCTTACACATCGCTGTAGCTCAGGGCCGCAGAGCGCTGGCGTACGTGCTCACCAAAAAAATGGCCACCATTGACATGTTGGACATAAAAGAACACAACAGACAGGTGTGTGCGGTTTGACTGATGTTATGAACTGTGAATGTGAATGCTTGTTACTGAACGCACCCCTGTATGACACTGAGATGTATATGTGCCTTGTTATAAACTCGCACTGTAATATCATTTTTCCTCCAATCAGAGTGCGTTTCAGGTGAGTGTTGCAGCAAATCAACATCTGATTGCACAAGATCTGCTTTCACTCGGAGCAGAAGTAAACACGCTGGACTGCTGGGGCCGATCACCATTACGTGTGTGTGCTGAGAAAGGCCACACCAACTCGCTACAGGTTTCATTGCCTGTTTACTCCCTTTCCCTCAACAGACAACCACAGTTTTTATAACCAAATATATGCAGGTTAGACACTAATTTTATCAACTAATATCATGTCACAGGGCTAGACCATTCTCACCATGTCGCTGGAAAGTGTTTTCACAGTTGAGTTCCTTTGAAAGAACCACATTTCAAACCCCTTTAAGTGAACCAAATGAAAAAGGTCCCAGTTTTCTTTGCATTCACACTGTCTCTGCCACTAAAATTGGACTCGGATCTCATTTTTTTTAAAGATACTCCTCAGTATATGCATCTGGTCATGACATCATTACCTTTGAACAGTATCCTGCAATAAAAATGTTTTGTAATTACACCAAAATAAAGTAAAACTGGTATCCTTTGTTTTTACAATACTTGTTATAAGTGAAACACACCACAGATGTGATACAGACCACAGATAAGCCGGAATGAAATGCGTATTATAATAATGTATCATAATATTAATAATGTTCAGCTCTTGGTCTCTCTCATGTAAATGTCTCTTATGTGAGGACAGCGAGGTTTCCTCATTTCCAGTATTTTCAACTCCTCCTCATGCGTCTGTTAGCCGCTGTATTTTCTCTTATCATTTTCTCATCATCTCTCAACAGTTGCTGTCTGTAATTCCATCATAATAATCTCAAACTTCCTCATAACACAGTTGACTCATGTGCATTTCCTCAAAACAACAGCATGCAAAAATTCCCCCGTCCAGTAGAACTGGTCACACAACACAAAACCTCTTTGATAAAAGTAAAAAACAACAAGCCTGTTTGTCTGTCAGCCTTAACGGTTGACAGATTGTGGCACGCAAACACTGTTGTGATCATTAATTGTGTTTCTGTGAGCATTCCAGAAGTTCGTTCTCAAACACTCCCAGAATTCCACAGTATGGAACATGTTCAGATCAGTTCTGTCTGCAACTCTTATCACTCTCAACAGGTTATTCAGAAATACATGCAGACTAGCGGCCGACACGTCAACACGGAGAGAGTGAACTATGATGGTCAGTTTGATCTTTTGTCAGCAGGTTTTTTTGTCACAGACACGTGAACTACAGTACATGGAATTGCTCATCGACTGCTGATATTTGAATATGACTCAATGCTGCTGCTGAAGAGGAATGACAAATGTTTTTCTGTTGGTGTTTGTAGGACTCACAGCTCTACATATTGCAGTTCTGTCCCATAATGCCGTGGTGCAGGAGCTGTTGTGTCACGTGACCCCGTCCTCGGCTCACACTGTCAGTCTGGTCCAGAGGAGGAAAGAGCTGAGTGACTGTATCAACATGCTGCTGCTCATGGGAGCTTCTCTTGAGACCAAGGTGAATGTTGTTGTGTTTGTGAGTCTCTTGTGTGTTTGTGTTTGTTGTGCTTCATCAGTCAAGCATTTTTACCATGTTTGAAACAGGACCAAAAAAGCGGCCGCACGGCTCTGCACATCGCTGCTGAAGAGGCAAATGTTGAGCCGCTGCGTGTGTTTCTGAACCAGTCAAACTACTTCTCTGTGATAAACGCAAAGGTCAGTTGACAGTTTCAAGTTTCATTCACCTGGGTCGTGTTGCACCAGCTGTGTGTTCAGTCTCATTTAAATTAGCACATGAAATTCAAACGAAGGGCTTAGTAACTATTAGTTCATTTGTAACTAAATCAGTGTTTAATTTAGTTGCACCACCAGTTCTCAAGGCAATACTTCACTAGTAGGTCGTAAGCTCTGCGTAATGTGGAGGTGTGTAATATGATGTTTACCTTTATTGATCCAATAAGCAACCCTCAAATTGGTCAGCAGAACAGTTAAAAAGCCATGAATTTCAGTTTTATCTTGTTATAGTTGATGTTTAAACCTTTTTTGTCTCGTGTAACTATCAGCATGGATAAATTACGTTACCATTGAAATATAATTTGTAAAAAATTATTAAATATTAAAATTTATTATTTATTATATGTAAATATTAATATTCAGTAACTGTATCTAAAATTTAATAAGTGCCAATAAATAAATACTAATACAACAGACTAAACCATTTATCCATTTTAATATCCTATATATTTTAAATGTGTAGAAACTATGCACGTCAGTGACACCGGGGCGATGCACATTGGAGAGTGCACCGTTAGATTGGTTTTATGAAAGTCAGTTTTAAGAAGTCCGTTTTTTAAATAATGTTCTCTATGTAAAAGTAAATGAGTGTAAATGTCATCATTATCTTTTTGGTCTAAAGGATTGAAGTCTGTCACGTAAAACATGAGCTCATTGATGTCATTAAATCAGTCTGCTTTTTTATTCCAGCCGTTACTCATGGTCAGAGGTTTCCGTAAATATTTAGTTTACATGTAGGTTTACACTTTATCTAAGTATAACGGTGCAACATTCAAATATTTAGGAGTGCGTAAAGTGTAATTAGTCAAAGCTGTAACTTGCACAAAGCTTTTGCAACTGACCCCTAGACACTAACCCATATACACATATACCAATGACCTTACACTGTGTGATATAATTGACAGGCGTTTAACGGGAACATGACGCTACACATGGTGAGTGCTCTACAGGGTCGGCAAACTCAAGTAGATGCGGTTCGGTTACTGCTGCAACGAGGAGCTGATCTGAGTACAAAGAACCTGGAGAATGAGCAGCCCGCACAACTCGTGTCCGACGGTCCGCTGGGAGAACAGGTACTGCAAACACAAACGCTTCAGTCTCATTTTAATTACCGACATCTGCGACCAATTGTCTTCATGTAATGCTAAATATTTTATATATTTATCTCTGATGTCTCATGTGAAGCTTTGATTTACAGTTACTAAACTGACAGTTCAGACATCATCACATTTTATTTATGGAATTCCGCAGGTGCGCCAGATACTGAAAGGTCGAGGAGGGCATTCCCGCTCATGAGCGCCAGTCCGATTCTTTGAGAAACGCTGTCAGTCAGACAGTTCGGTCTGTACAGATTAATTTGCCCATCAGGCAGATGTCGGTTGTTTCTATGAAACAGTTTCATCATTGTTCACTACTGAGTAGTCGACAGCACAAGAACGAGAGAGCAACAATTCAGAGAAAGTGTCTGAACATCAGACGGATCCACAGAATGTTCTCATGAATGTATTCAGAAATAACAAATCTAAAACAATCAGATTGGTAACAACCATTGAAGACAAAGTGTAAGAAAGAAACTGAGTGAGTTTGAATCCAGATTCAGTAACTGGAGTGAATGGTAAATTTTGTGGTTCAGGAATAGCTCTGAAATGTTGCATTTGATTGGTGTGTAAAAGTCTGGTTACTGTAATCTCAGTGCAATCTTCACATTATTATTTTCATCATTTTATTATAAATTTTTTGTCAATGTGTTTGTGTTTCGTGAAAAAACGAAAGAGGTTTTTAACTTGGTGGTTCGTCTGTTAAACAAACATGACGAGTTTAATCTGTAACTTTAAACCTGATGAAACAGAACGTTCCAGATACGTGACGGGCATATGTTCATGCACTGTGTCTTTGGGAATTTATTTAATTGCTGATTAATTCTTTGTGGGATCACATGACTGCAGTTGGACTCTCTTTATAAACCCTTTAATTATTCTAGATTAATATTTTATTTGTTCTATTCTATTGTAACTTAATCAAGTTCAACAGTAAAACTCTGATGTAAACTGACATAAACATGATTCAAGAGTTTAATGAAAACAGAGAGATGATGTGAGTGTACAATAGCTCGACATGATATTGCTGATGTATTTATGTTTTCATGGTGATGGGAATTTTATTCTGTATTTGTTTCGTACAGCATTATTCTGTTATTCATAAGGAGGGTTTTTAAAGTGTATTTTATCAATGTAGTGTCTTTTCTTTGTGAAGTTTATTCAGGTAATTTGATATTCTGTATGTTTGAATTGTCAACTGTAATTGAATCTCAAATAAAGATTAGCTGTAATCGACTTTTCTCATGGGAGTGTTTCATTGACACACTGATGTAAAACTCATGTCAGATTACAAAAGAGATTTAAAGCAGAAAACTGATAAGAAAATCCATCAGACCTGCTCTTCGAAAGAATCTTCAAAGGAGATCGGAAGATCTTGTTATTATTTACAATAATTGTAATGATTATAATTATATACAGGTGCATCTCAATAAATTAGAATGTCGTGGAAAAGTTCATTTATTTCAGTAATTCAACTCAAATTGTGAAACTTGTGTATTAAATAAATTCAATGCACACAGACTGAAGTAGTTTAAGTCTTTGGTTCTTTTAATTGTGATGATTTTGGCTCACATTTAACAAAAACCCACCAATTCACTATCTCAAAAAATTAGAATACATCATAAGACCAATTAAAAAAACATTTTTAGTGAATTGTTGGCCTTCTGGAAAGTATGTTCATTTACTGTATATGTACTCAATACTTGGTAGGAGCTCCTTTTTGCTTTAATTACTGCCTCAATTCAGCGTGGCATGGAGGCGATCAGTTTGTGGCACTGCTGAGGTGGTATGGAAGCCCAGGTTTCTTTGACAGTGGCCTTCAGCTCATCTGCATTTTTTGGTCTCTTGTTTCTCATTTTCCTCTTGACAATACCCCATAGATTCTCTATGGGGTTCAGGTCTGGTGAGTTTGCTGGCCAGTCAAGCACACCAACACCATGGTCATTTAACCAACTTTTGGTGCTTTTGGCAGTGTGGGCAGGTGCCAAATCCTGCTGGAAAATGAAATCAGCATCTTTAAAAAGCTGGTCAGCAGAAGGAAGCATGAAGTGCTCCAAAATTTCTTGGTAAACGGGTGCAGTGACTTTGGTTTTCAAAAAACACAATGGACCAACACCAGCAGATGACATTGCACCCCAAATCATCACAGACTGTGGAAACTTAACACTGGACTTCAAGCAACTTGGGCTATGAGCTTCTCCACCCTTCCTCCAGACTCTAGGACCTTGGTTTCCAAATGAAATACAAAACTTGCTCTCATCTGAAAAGAAGACTTTGGACCACTGGGCAACAGTCCAGTTCTTCTTCTCCTTAGCTCAGGTAAGACGCCTCTGACGTTGTCTGTGGTTCAGGAGTGGCTTAACAAGAGGAATACAACAACTGTAGCCAAATTCCTTGACATGTCTGTGTGTGGTGGCTCTTGATGCCTTGACCCCAGCCTCCGTCCATTCCTTGTGAAGTTCACCCAAATTCTTGAATCGATTTTGCTTGACAATTCTCATAAGGCTGTGGTTCTCTCGGTTGGTTGTGCATCTTTTTCTTCCACACTTTTTCCTTCCACTCAACTTTCTGTTAACATGCTTGGATACAGCATTCTGTGAACAGCCAGCTTCTTTGGCAATGAATGTTTGTGGCTTACCCTCCTTGTGAAGGGTATCAATGATTGTCTTCTGGACAACTGTCAGATCAGCAGTCTTCCCCATGATTGTGCAGCCTAGTGAACCAAACTGAGAGACCATTTTGAAGGCTCAGGAAACCTTTGCAAGTGTTTTGAGTTGATTAGCTGATTGGCATGTCACCATATTCTAATTTTTTGAGATAGTGAATTGGTGGGTTTTTGTTAAATGTGAGCCAAAATCATCACAATTAAAAGAACCAAAGACTTAAACTACTTCAGTCTGTGTGCATTTAATTTATTTAATACACGAGTTTCACAATTTGAGTTGAATTACTGAAATAAATGAACTTTTCCATGACATTCTAATTTATTGAGATGCACCTGTATATATGATGTTTGGTTTGAAACTGTTACCTGTCTATCATACAATGAGCTTTGAGTTTATTGGTTTTCTATCCTGCTTCTACACTTACTGAACATGACTGATTCACTCAGAAGCTCCATGACATGAATAAGGTGTGTTAGATTACAGAGATATCCAAAATGGATTACACTGGAGTTTTCAAAGCATTGAGAAACACTGAACAAAGGGGTTTTAAAAATTGTGTCAAACAAGTTCAGTCAAGTGTGTGTTTTCACTCTCAGGTTAAATATATGAACACGGAAGACACTGAAAAATACTTTTAGGAGAATATTGTGTAAAATGACCTTCATTTTAAAAGAGGAAAGTGAAATTAATATGTCTTTATATAACAGACAGAAGTTTTCCTCATTGTATTGTGAGCGCTGAGACAAGTGATCTGTCCCTCTTGCTTCAGTTATTTCATTCATTAACATCACATTCCTGTTCGATCAGTGACTTAAAAAACACTGACTTTAATACAGTTTGTCTCGCGTGTGTGTGTGTGTGTGTTTCACAGTTCAGTGCACATCAGGTTTCATGAAGAGTCCCAGTGACTCACAGAACATCAGTAAATTCCCTCTTACTGACAAAAAAATGTACCTGAAAGGTGAAAATATGATGCTTCATCTCAGGTTTCCTGGTGTCTGTGTTTTTGTTTACATGCCTTTTCATTTTGTTAGCAGCATATCTTGTTTGTCTTTAACAGTGTGATCTTGAAGAAATAAAAGACAAGTAACATGAGATTTTTTTAAATAATGATTTTGACCAGGACCATTTCTAGCTATAAGTAGGGCCCCCGAGCCACCAGGGGGCCCAACAAACGTACCGTCTCTTCAATGGCATGCATGGTATAAAGCTGAATAAAGCTTCTAGATCACCAACATCCTGGATTACCATCATCCAAGGAACGATCCAAAACACTTTTTTTTTTACTAGAGTACAACCCACTGAAGAGACTGTACATCTATCCCTCACAGCCTCGTTGTCATTCCCGTTTAAAATCAAAGATGGCGCTTCCGTGAATAAGTTCCCCCTTGTGGGCCCCCTTGTGGCCAGAGAGGGTAGGGAAAATGATCCGAGTGGGGGTTCGGGGGGATTGCAGGGGACCTTCAAGTAGGAATTTACTTAGGGCCCCTATATGCTCAGAAACTGCCCTGATTTTGACTGATGTTCAGTTTGAGCATCAGGAAAGATGCATTGGCCTGTGTGTATTAACAATGAGAACATGGCTGAAATATACAGCTGCATGCAAATAAAGCATGTTGAATAGGTGAGAATTCACTTTATTTTGTTAAAATAAAATTGTATTAACCAGACATTACCATTCAACTCTGAAACTAGCAAACACAGAATAAAGAAGAACATTAAACTTCTCTAAGCAGATTTATTGTAAAATTATGTTGCTTTGGCATTTCTTAAAGATGATCAATGAATTATTACAATTATGAATTTAAAGATCTCATTTGAGTTTATTAGAATGTCCAAGAGAGCTATCATACTTTTCTTTTAAATTTTTTCTTGCTATGCATTATGAATTCTGTTTAATCTTATATTGTGTGCAGCATTGGCTTCATACTGTAAGTTAGAGATATTGAGTTGTCTCCATTTAAGGTCTTCAACGTTACAGGACGATGTTGTGAAGCAGTAATTTTCCATCATCTTTGCTTGGTATAATAACACTTTCTGAACTTGTGCTGGTCAGACTGAGCATTGAGAAAGACAGAACTAAGATTATTCAATAAATTCTGCTAATGTTTACCATCACTTAATCTCCTGATGCTTTTTGGACTGCTAGAAGAGGTAACTGAACAAGTTGTTGATGTTGACTGCTTCTGAATTTCAGACAAAACTATATAGTGATATAGTGAAGAGACTGTTTCAAACAAAAGTTACCTGCATCTGTCAGGTGTGTTTAATTTGTTTTTACTGGCAAAATAAACATGACTGAGTCAACACACTATTGAAGGAATTCAAGAAGTCTGATCACAACAAAATTGTTATTCTAATTAGTTTTATTTGTTTGTTAACGATGTTATAGCCTATTAAATTAAATCAATGCTTGACTTCAAAATAAGCTGTGTAATCAAACTGATGCTCGACCTGTAATTTGAGGCTTGATGTAAACATTATTAAACTAAAGTCATGTGAGTTTTGTGAGGTTTTCATGCTTTGTTTACCACAGGCCTTTGACCGTACACAATATGTTTTCCACAACGTTAAAACTTTAACAATAGATTAACAAACAATAATAATGAACTTTATCAACAGGATGGAATGATGAATTTTCATTAAAGAAATAAAATATCCTCTAATGAGCTCTAATGTGGTCACTCCAAACACAGATATTAAAAACATAGTCTTTGTGACATGACAACAATGCTCAAATTAAATTCATGAAAACATTTAACAGAAACGTTTGCCATCAATTTGGTCTGATTATGGGTCCTTGAGTGTTTTTATGCAGATGAATAACATCATCGTAACAGATTCAGAAATGCTCATTTACAAAACCAAACATTTTAATAAATATTATTTATCTTTCTAAAGCTCATACAGATTGGATAATAAATTGGGCAAACATTAAAAAAAGTTAAACTCAAACGTCTGATCCAGTTTTTGTGTTCCTGATGATTTAATCCACTTTCTTCATTTACACAACTCAGTCATATAAAGGACTCAATATAAATGATCTCAGGACAGTATTAAAGCTCGGCTTTATGTTTTACACTGAAGTCTCAATGTTGATGTGACAGTACGGGAACTCCTACATCCTCCAGCAGGTGCTTGTATTTCCTATCTGAGTTCCTGCACTGATGTGTCATCAAACAGTGGCAGTCTTTATATAGATCATTCACACACACACACACACACACACACACACACACACACACACACACACACACACACACACATATGTTGGTGTAGCTATCATTATGAGGACTCTCCATAGACATAATGATTTTTATACTGTACAAACTATAGATTCTATCCCCTAACCCTATCCCTACCCCTAAACCTAACCCTCACAAAAAAAATTCTGCATTTTTACATTTTCAATAAAACATCGTTTAATATGTTTTTTAAGTGATTTGAATTATGGGGACACTAGAAATGTCCTCATAAACCACATTTATAGCGTAATACCCTTGTAATTACCAGTTTGCAACCTAAAACAAAGTCCTTGTAAACCCACTTAAACCTCAGTTTTCATTAGGGCCCAAGCTCTGAAAGTGCAGAGACCCTATTGTTCTTCTAAGGATTGTTATTATTAGGGCCCAAGCACTGAAAGTGCGGAGACCCTATTGTTCTTCTAAGGATTATTATTTAGGGTCCAAGCACTGAAAGTGTGGAGGCCCTATTGTTCTTCTAAGGATTATAAAGGCCCAAGCACTGAAAGTGCGAGGCCCTATTGTTCTTCTATGGGTTTTTCTTCATTAGGGCCCAAGCACTGAAAGTGCAGAGACCCTATTGTTCTTCTAAGGATTATTATTAGGGCCCAAGCACTGAAACTGCGAGGCCTTATTGTTCTTCTAAGGAGTTCTCTTTATTAGGGCCCAAGCACTGAATGTGCAGAGACCCTATTGTTCTTCTTAGGATTATTATTATTAGGGCCCAAGCACGGAAAGTGCGGAAGTCCTATTGTTCTTCTAAGGATTCTTCTTTTTCTTTTCAAGGTTTTCGGTACTTTTGGGGTACTTAACATGCGTGACAACTCTTAAAAGTTTGCACACAAAACTGGACTAAAGCACTGAACTGGTAAGCAAAAGGCTGTCGGTTCAATTCCCACAGCCACCACCACTGTGTCCTTGAGCAAGGCACTTAACTCCAGGTTGCTCCAGGGGGATTGTCCCTGTAATAAGGGCACTGTAAGTCACTTTGGATAAAAGCGTCTGCTAAATGCATAAATGTAAATGTAAATGTAGAATCGTCGGCCATTAGAGCTGGGCAATTTTGCAGGGGGAGAGGCATGCAGGGGGGCTCTGTAGTGCCACCTAGAAGATGGGTATGTTCGGGGGGCTCTGTAGCACATCCTTTTTGAGCTACAGTCACCAAACTTTGTACACATATAGATCTCATCAAGCCAGACAACTTTCACACTGACAGTCATAAGCTACGCCCAACAAGAATTCAGCCATTTTGGATTGTTTGAAAAATGCATGCTCTGGAATTTGAAATACTCCTCCTAGGGATTTCATGTTACAGGTACCAAATGTGGGTGACATCATGCCAAGACATTGATGATGCTAAATTGCAAACAGATTTTTGATATATCGAACGATGTTGCCTTGGCAATGTGCTAAAGTAACGTCAAAAAAAGGGAAAAAGGAAGTGTCTCATATCTTCTGCGTGCATTGGCAATTTACATAAAAATTTAGCCGTATGTTTGCCCTTATGGGCTGATCACAATGAGGTGGCTATTGTGGGTCACAGTCGTAGCGCCACCAACTGGCGGAAGGAAGTGTGGCACTTTTAACAGACTTTGAAAAATCCTTCTTGTGCTTACCTGAATTGCTTCAAATATTTTTAGAATAATGTCAAGACTGTGTAGATTAAAAATTCTGAAGGGATTTTTGATATCTTAAATAGTGTAGCCATGGCAACACATTAAATGTCATTATTCCTTTTTATGTATATTCACATGTTTTTGAGGTACGTGGCATGCTTGAATTTTCATGATATTTTGCACACACATCAGTGTTGTCGGCCATTAGGCCTGGGCAAAAGTTAACACATGGGTGTGGCTGGGGAGATCTGTAGCGCCACCTTTTGACAAAAGTGCTGGGGTCAGTTTCTTCTATGGTCACCAAACTTGCTACATATATTGATCTCTTCAAGCCAGACAACTTTCAAGATTACAGTCATTAGCTCCACCAAACAGGTAGTTGGCCATTTTGGATTGAATTTGGATTTTTTGAAAAATGCAGGCCCTGAACTTTTAAATACTCCTCCAAGGGGATTAATGTGACTGGCATCAAATGTAGGTAACATTATGCCAAGACATTGAAGATGCTAAATTGCAAACAGATTTTTTATATATTGAATGGTGTTGTCATGGCGAGGCAATACATTTATAGCTAAAAATGTGAAACAGGAAGTTTCTTATATCTTCTGTGTGCATTGTATGATTTTTATAAAAATTCAGCTGTATGTTTGGTAATGGGGCTGATCACATTTATGCGGATATTATGGGTCACGAACATAGCACCACTAACTGACAGCAGGAAGTATGGCACTTTTAACAGACTTTAAAATAGCCCTCTTATGTTTACATGAATTGCTTCAAAATTCTTTAGAATAATGTCAAGACACTGCTGATGTAAAACTGTCAAGAGATATTTGATATCTTAAATACTGTTGCCATGGCAGCACATTCATTGTTATTATTCCTTCCTATATTTGGGTGTTTTTGAGGCACTTGGCATGCTTAAAATTTCATGAAATTTAACAAACACATCAGAGTCATTGGCCATTAGGGCTGGGCAGAAGTTCACACATGGGCGTATAGGGGGGCTCTGTAGCAACCCCTTTAAAATGGGCATGTAAGACGGCCTCTGTAGCACTCCCATTTTCACCTACAGTCACCAAAATTGGTATATATATAGTTGCCATCAACCCGGACACCTTTCATAATACGGTTATTAGATCCGCCCAACAGGATGTTGGCCATTTTTTATTTTTTTAATATTGCAGTCTTTTAAATACTCATCCTAGGGGATTCATGAGACTGTCACCACATTTAGTCAATATTATGCCAAGACATTGAAAATGCTAAAATGTTAACAGATTTTTTATATATCGAATGGTGTTGCCATGGCGAGGCATTAAATTAATGGAGAAAATGGGAAACAGGAAGTGTCACATATCTTCTGTGTGCAATGTGTGATTTAGATCCAAATTGAGATGTATGTTTAGTCTTAAGGGCTAATCACATGGATGTGACTATTTTGGGTCACGGTCATAGTGCCAACACCTGGCAGCAGGAAGTGTGGCTCTTACAACAGACTTTAAAATAGTCCTCTTATATTTACCCAAACTGCTACAAAATTGTTTAGAATAATGTCAAATACAAAATGCATGTGTCCACCTTGCATTGTTCCCTATCTGTCACCCACTCGACATTGTGTCGATGTAGTGACACTAGGGGTCACTCTTGGGAGCCCCAAACACCTCTGCTTTTTTTAAAAAAGGCCAATGAGAATTGGCGAGTGGAATTTGCATGCCACTCCCCCAGACATACGGGTATAAAAGGAGCTGGTATGCAACCACTCATTCAGATTTTCTCTTCGGAGCCGAGCGGTTCTATTCATTGAAGCTGAATTCATCCGCGAAGTTCATTCACCTCATCTGCTGGATTCTATGGCGCATTTCAGCGGCTTCTCCCCCTCTGCACCCATGGAGTGCAGTGGACGCCCCTGGGCGCTTCGGCAGAAACAACTAAAAGAGTATATTCTAAAAAGAGTATATTTTCTTTCTAAAAGAGCAGCACACACGGAACGTCTTTTTAAAGATGCCTTTCCGTTTGTGTGTTATTCCTGGTTGCGGTCGATATCTCTCCGCTTCTGATGGCCACAATCGCTGTCTTACGTGTTTGGGCACTGTCCACGTGGAGACATCGTTCATGGATGAGTCATGTCCTCATTGCGAGAACATGACCATGGCAACGTTGCAGACCCCAGCGGCTCCCCGCACCGGTTCTTCTACTTACGGGTTTGAGGCTGTGTCGGTTAGCACTGGTTAGCGCCATGGCTCTCCTGAAAGTACACCAAGCCAAGGCGCTAGAAGAACTACACGAGGGTAGTTCTGACCCGGGATTGATGCAGGAACTGCGCTCGGTGACCGACCTTGCTCTCCGGGCGATGGTCACGGTGCGGTCTCTCAGGAAGGTGATGTCCACCCTGGTTGTCCAGGAGCGCCATCTCTGGCTCAACTTGGTCAAGATGGGAGAGGCAGACAAGGCACGGTTTCTTGACGCCCCCATTTCCCAGGTTGGCCTGTTTGGCGACGCCATCGAGGACCTTGCCCAGCAGTTCTCAGCGGTGAAGAAGCAGACGGAGGTCTTTCAACATATCCTGCCCCGGCACGGCTTAAGACCCCTCACTCTGTCTGCTCGTCGCCAAGGGCGTCCTCCTGCAGCAACAACACCGGCTCTGCCGCAGCCCCTCCCCGTGAGAACGCCGAGAACGCCTCTACCTTGCATGCAGAGATCGCTACCCTTCTGCGTAAGGGCGCGATAGAGCCTGTCCCTTCAGCCGAGATGAAGAAAGGGTTCTACAGCACTTACTTCATCGTACCGAAGAAAAGTGGTGGGTTGCGACCAAACCTGGACCTGTGAGTACTGAACCAGGCTTTGCACAGACTCCCGTTCAAGATGCTGATGCAAAAACGCATTCTAGAGAGCGTCTGGCATCAAGATCAAGATTGGCTCATGGCGGTAGACCTGTAGGACGCATACTTTCACATCTCGGTCTTACCTCGACACAGACCCTTCCTGCGGTTTGCCTTTGAAGGCCAGGTGTACCAGTACAAGGTCTTCCCCTTCGGCCTGTCCCTGTCCCCTTACGTCTTCACGAAGGTTGCAGAGGCTGCCCTTGCCCCGCTAAGGGAAGTGAGCGTCCGCATTCTCAACTATCTCTATGACTGGCTAATCCTAGCTCACTCTTGAGAGTTGCTGTGCGCACACAGGGACCTCATGCTCCAGCACCTCAGATGACTGGGGCTTCGGGTCAACTGGGAAAAGAGCAAGCTCTCCCCGGTTCAGAGCATCTCTTTTCTCGGTCTGGAGTTGGACTCGATGACAGCGCACCTCACGAATGAGCATGCACAGTCGGTGCTGAACTGTCTGAAGGCATTCAGATGGAGAACAGCGGTTCCACTGAAAATTTTTCAGAGGCTCCTGGGGCATATGGCATCCTCAGTGGCGGCCACACCGCTCAGATTGATGCATATGAGACCGCTTCAGCACTGGCTTCAGATCACACCGATCTGTCACTGCCTCTTCAGCCCTTGGACCGACCTTGCATTTCTACGGGCAGGGGTTCCCCTAGAGCAGGTCTCCAGGTGTGTCGTGGTTACAACAGACGCTTCCAAGATGGGCTGGGGCACCGTATGCAAAGGGCACATAGCCGCCGGCTCCTGGACTGGCCCGTGGCTGCATTGGCACATCAACTGCCTAGAGTTGTTGGCAGTACTGCTCGCCCTGTGGAGGTTTCGGCCATTGATCCAGGGCAAGCACGTGTTGGTCCGGACAGACAACACAGCATCGGTAGCATACATCAACCACCAAGGCAGTCTACGCTCTCATTGCATGTCACAACACGCCCGCCGTCTCCTCCTCTGGAGTCAGCAGTGCCTCAAGTCGCTACGAGCCACTCACATCCCGGGCGACCTCAACACCACAGCGGACGCGCTGTCATGTCAGGTTACCCTCAGGGGAGAGTGGAGACTCCACCCTCAGGTGGTCCAGCTGATTTGGAGTCGATTTGGTCGAGCACAGATAGACCTGTTTGCTCCTGGGAATCCTCCCACTGCCCGCTTTGGTACGCCCTGTCCGAGGCACCCCTCGGTATAGATGCACTGGCACACAGCTGGCCCCCTGGACTATGCAAATACGCTTTCGCCCAGTGAGACTACTTGCACAGACCCTGTGCAAGGTCAGAGAGGACGAAGAGCAGATCATCCTAGTAGCACCCTACTGGCCCACTCAGACATGGTTCTCGGATCTCACGCTCCTCGCGACAACCCCCTGGACAAATTCCCCTGAGGAAGGACCTTCTATCTCAGGGACGGGGCACCATCTGGCACCTGTGACCAGACCTCTGGAATCTCCATGTCTGGCCCCTGGATGGGACGTGGAGGACCTAAGTGGCCTACCACCCACGGTGGTAGACACGATCACTCAGGCTAGGGCTCCCTCTATGAGGTGCATGTATGCCTTGAAGTAGCATCTGTTCACTAAGTGGTGCTCTTCCCGATGCGAAGACCCCCAGAGATGTGCAGTCGGATCAGTGCTTTCCTTCCTGCAGGAGAGGCTGGAGGGGCAGCTGTCCCCCTCCACCCTGAAGGTGTATGTAGCCGCTATTTTGGCGCATCACGATGCAGTAGATGGTAAGTATTTGGGGAAGCACGACTTGATCATCAGGTTCCTGAGAGGCGCTAGGAGGTTGAATCTCTCCAGACCGCACCTCGTCCCCTCATGGGACCTCTCCATAGTCCTTCGGGTCTACAGGGAGCTCCCTTTGAGCCCTTGGAGTCAGCTGAGCTTAAGGCACTCTCTTTGAAGACTGCCCTCCTGACTGCACTCACTTCCATCAAAAGGGTAGGGGACCTGCAGGCATTCTCTGTCAGCGAATGGTGCCTGGAGTTCGGTCTGGGTTACTCTCACGTGATCCTGAGACCCCGATCGGGCTATGTGCCCAAGGTTCCCACGACTCCTTTTAGGGATCAGGTGGTGAACTTGCAAGCGCTGCCCCAGGAGGAGGCAGACCCAGCCTTAGCGTTGCTGTGTCTGGTGCGAGCTTTACGCATCTATTTGGATCGCACACAGAGCCTTTGGATCACACGCATGAACACCACTGCCTCTCTCCCGGATGAGCTAAATACTTTTTATGCTCATTTTGAGGGAAATAACACCACCCTCGCGGAGAGAGCTCTCGCGGCCGAAGCTACAGAGGTTAGTTCACTCTCCGTCTCTGTAGCGAATGTATTCCGATCATTCCGATGGGTGAATATCCGCAAAGCCATGGGCCCAGACGGCATTCCAGGCCGTGTCATCAGAGCGTGCGCAAACCAGCTGGCTGGTGTTTTTACGGACATTTTTAACCTTTACCTCTCTTTGTCTGTAGTCCCCACATGCTTTAAAACATCCACCATTGTGCCTGTTCCAAAGCAATCAAAAATCACTTGCTTAAATGACTGGCGTCCTGTTGCTCTGACCCCTATCATCAGCAAAAGCTTTGAGAGACTAATCAGAGATTACATCTGCTCTGTGCTGCCTCTCTCTCTAGACCCATTGCAGTTTGCTTACCGCAACAACCGCTACACTGATGATGCCATTGCATCTACAATACACACTGCTCTCTCTCACCTGGAAAAAAGAACACTTATGTGAGAATGTTGTTTGTAGACTCCAGCTCAGCATTCAACACCATAGTGCCCTCCAAGCTAGATGAGAAACTCTGGGCTTAAACAGCTCACTGTGCAGCTGGATCCTGGACTTCCTGGCAAGCAGACGCCAGTTGGTTAGAATAGGCAGCAACATCTCCTCATCACTGACCCTCAACACTGGAGCCCCGCAGGGCTGTGTTCTCAGCCCACTCTTGTATTCCTTGTACACACATGACTGTGTGGCAACACATAGCTCCAATGCCATCATTAAGTTTGCTGATGACATGACGGTGGACACTGACAATGATGAAACAGCCTACAGAGAGGAGGTGCACACTCTGACACCCTGGTGTCTGGAGCACAACCTCTCCCTCAATGTCAGTAAGACAAAGGAGCTTGTGGTGGACTTCAGAAGAAAAGACAGAGAACACAGTCCCATCACCATCAATAGAGCACCAGTGGAGAGAGTCAGCAGCTTTAAGTTCCTGGGTGTCCACATCACTGAGGAACTCACATGGTCCATCCACACTGAAGTCGTTGTGAAGAAGGCTCATCAGCACCTCTTCTTCCTGAGACGGCTGAGGAAGTTTGGAATGAACCGCCACATCCTCACACGGTTCTACACCTGCACTGTAGAGAGCATCCTGACTGGCTGCATCTCCACCTGGTACGGCAATAGCACAGCCCACAACCGCAAAGCACTGCAAAGGTTGGTGTGAACTGCCAGACACATCATCGGAGGTGAGCTTCCCTCCCTCCAGGACATATAACAGGCGGTGTGTGAAAAAAGCTCGGAGGATCATCAGAGACTCCAGCCACCCGAGCCATGGGCTGTTCTCACTGCTACCATCAGGCAGGCGGTATCGTAGCGTCAGGACACGCACCAGCCGACTTCATGATAGCTTCTTCCCCCAAGCAATCAGACTTTTGAACTCTTGATCTCCCACGATCAAAATACATCAGCACTGCCCTTTATTACTCTTACTCTTATATCTCACACCGGACTGTCATAAATTATATTATTATTATATTATATTCTCTCTTAACAACCTACTATCAACCGACAGCCTGAATGTCAATACAGTACAATACAACTTACTGTACATTCTATATATACTATATTTACTTTTTTATTGAATAATGTGTATCTATATTGTGTGTATTGTATACTGTACAGTGTATGTTATTATTTGTATATTGTGTTGTGTGTAATTATGTGTATATTAGACATTAAATTGAGTTGTGTTAATTTGATGTTATTGTAAATTGGTATATGTCTCATCACTGTCACGACTGCTATGTTGATCGGAACTGCACCCAAGAATTTCACACACCATTGCACTTGTGTATATGGCTGTGTGACAATAAAAGTGATTTGATTTGATTTGATTAGAAGCTCCGAGCAGCTCTTTGTTTGCTTTGGTGGACAGCGGAAAGGAAGCACTGTCTCTAAACAGAGGATCACCCACTGGGTCATCGACGCCATCACGATGGCATATCAGGCTCAGGATGTGCCACCCCCTGCGGGGTTACGAGCCCGCTCCACCAGGAGTGTGGCAGCCTCCTGGGCCCTGGCCAGTGGCGCCTCTTTGGCAGACATCTGCAGAGCAGCGGGCTGGGCAACACCCAACACCTTTGTGAGGTTCTACAATCTCCGGGTTGAGCCGGTCTTGTCCTGTGTATTGGTAGGCATGAGCGGGTAAGTTCCGGGACAACTGGCTGGGCGTACCGCTTGCACATAGCGCCTTTCCCCTCCCTTGAGGTGAATATGTGCGCTCTTGACTCCCAGTCGTGTTCACAGACTGTGATCCCTGGATGACTTTCTTCCTTAGCCCTCTGGCAGCTGAGTTTGCGGAGAAACTTGCTGACCGGCCCAGTACGTGTGCTAATGAGCCCCTGTACTGAGGTAGGTGCTCCACATGTGTTGGTTCCCTGAAGGCGACTCCATGTGATATCTTCCGCAAAAATTGTTTCCCTGATGGCAAACTGCGTCTTACTTTGGCAGAGGCCCCTGTCGCCATGCTCTGTAGAAACTCCTCCCCCTTCGGGTAGGACCTACCATGGGACCTCTCCACATGACATATTTCCGACAAGACTCGGTAAGATCATGTGACGTATTCCACTCAAAATACCCCCTCTTTTTGGGCGGGGTGTGGTCTCCGCTGTGTCTTCCCCTTGGGAAGGACACCCCCCGATGCAGACACTTATGGCTCCCAGTCAGTTAACAAATTCCACTCTTTTTGGGGAGAAAAGGGAGGGAAAAGAGGCCTCGGCTGGGCTAGCCTGTCCCTATAGTTGGGCAGTCGACTTGTTCCTGATGGACCTTTCGATGCTCATAAGAGCATTGGGGGAGGTTACGTGACAGCCTGGTGCGCTGGCTGCAAGGCACACAGCAGTCTGCCCGTTACACACTGCTAGTTCACACAACACAGTTCAGCTAGTTGTGGGATTTGTATAGGGACCCCTAGTGTCACTACATTGACACAACGTCGAGTGAGTGACAGATAGGGAACGTCCTGGTTACTTTCCTAACCTCCGTTCCCTGATGGAGGGAACGAGACATTGTGTCCCTCTTGCCACAATGCTGAACTACCTGCTGAAATGGCCGGGACCTGGTCTTGGCTCCTTAGCACAAAATCTAAATGAGTGGTTGCATACCAGCTCCTTTTATACCCATATGCCCGGGGGAGTGGCATGCAAATTCCACTCGCCATTTCTCATTGGCCTTTTTTAAAAAAAGCAGAGGTGTTTGGGGCTCCCAAGAGTGACCCCTAGTGTCACTACATCGACACAATGTCTTGTTCCCTCCATCAGGGAATGGGGTTACGAAAGTAACCAGAACATTTTCCAAAAGCCACTGGCTGGAAATGGACCCATGGTGCTTGGGCCCGTCATCTGCTTGCAGCTATATTTATTATTATTATTATTATTATTATTATTATTATTAGGGCCCAAGCACTGAAAGTGCAGAGACCCTATTGTTCTTCTAAGGATTATTATTAGGGCCCAAGCACTGAAAGTGCAGAGCCCCTATTGTTCTTCTAAGTATTATTCTTTTTCTTCTTCTTTTCAAGGTTTTCGATACTTTTGGGGGTACTTAACATGTGCGAAAACTCTTGAAAGTTTGCACACACATCAGAGTCATCGGCCATTAGAGCTGGGCAAAGTTGCAGGGGGGGCTCTGTAGTGCCACCTGGAAGATGGGCATGTTCGGGGGGCTCTGTAGCACATCACTTTTAAGCTACCGTCACCAAACTTTGTACACATATAGATCTCATCAACTGGACAACTTTCCCGCTGACAGTCATAAACTCCGCCCAACAGGAAGTGGGCCATTTTGGATTGATTGAAAAATTCATGCTCTGGAATTTGAAATACTCCTCCTAGGGATTTCATGTTACAGGTATCAAATGTGGGTGATATCATGCCAAGACATTAATGATGCTAAATTACAAACAGATTTTTGATATATTGAATGGTGTTGCCATGGCGACGCAATAAAATAATGTCAAAAAATGGGAAAAAGGGAGTGTCTCATATCTTCTGCGTGCATCGTATTTTACATCAAAATTGAGCCAAATGTTTGGCCTTGCGGGCTGATCACATTGATGTGGCTATTTTTGGTAAGGGTCATAGCGCCACCAACTGGCGGAAGGAAGTGTGGCACTTTTAACAGACTTTGAAATATTCCTCTTATGTTTACCTGAATTGCTTCAAATTTCTTTAGAATAATGTCAAGACAGATTTAAAATTCTGAAGGGATTCTTGATATCTTAAATACTGCTTCCATGGCAATACATTAGATGTCATTATTCCTTTTTATGTATATTCACAAGTTTTTGAAGTACTTGGCATGCTTGAATTTTCATATTATTTTGCACACACATCAGAGTTGTCGGCCATTAGGCCTGGGCAAAAGTTGTGCTGATTTGTCTTGTTAAAAGAAACATCATAACATATTCCTTTCTTTGTATTTAACAAGATAGCTTTTGGGAGCTGCAAAATTATTCCAAGTAAACAGCCACAGTATTCAGCTCTGAATTCATTTATTAGTTTTAATCTATCTAGAAGCTGGCGCGACTTGTGTTGATGGTGTTTGCATAGTCCTATATGTTAGCTAATATTCAAAATATTTCTTTGAAATTTCAGCGCTAATGTTTGAAAACATGTTAGGTGCCGTTCACATGCTGGAATGCATTTGTTTTTGCACTAAAATTACATGCAGCACCACAAAAGAGCAAAACATAAGTGTCTCGACTCAAGACGTTTAACAGTTTAGGTTCTTTTTAACTTGACATGACATCTAAAAACACTAACAAGCCATCAAATTCGTCAATCTAGCGCACGTTTACATTGAAATCAATTATAAAACAGCGCGGATGGACACAAAAACGCCCTCAGTGTAAGACTAAAACTCTTTAGAAATTTTGATTACACTTGCTTATTCTTTATTATTTGTTACTGCACATTTTAGATTTTAAAGTATAACATCATCAAAACTAAGAAGTAACACAAAAGTACAGAAATTATGCAGAGACCAAAACAAATTAAATCTTCTATTTGAACTTCTTCAGTGTAGCCTTTTGTCTATTTCAGCTCTGCACGCAGTTCATTTTCTCAATCAACTTCAGGTGCATCCTGGGATGATTTTTAAACAATATTGAATGATTTCATATGCTAGACACTTGTTGGCTAAAAAGATAAACCAATAAATAAATTAAACATATAAATAAAAGGTTTGTATAGACATCTATAATTAGGCACAATTTATTTTTGAGGACAGAAATAATCCCAAACTTTTGACCATAATCCTTTAGGTCAAAAGGTTTTAAGATTATGAGAAACAAACTTAGTCAGTGTCCTTTGGACTGGTTGTGTAGGCTATATTTATTTTCTATTTATAAGTTCTTGATATTAATTTTTAGAGTTGGGGTACGAGAGTTTTGTTTATAAATTAAGTATAGACTATAAAATAAATGTATTATTTGATGACAGAGTTTGTGTATGAAGCTAAAACCATGTTACGAGATGAATTTAGTTGGTTATGACGTTTTTATTTTAAATGTTTATTTTATTTTTTATTGTAAACCACCAGGTAACGTATGCATGTCTTTTTTTATCCTATATCTCTGACACTTTTGAAGGACAATTCTGTTAAATTTATGACTCAAAATATGTTTTTGCGGTAAAAGAAAAGCTTAATGAAAATTTATTTGGTTGGTATTTAAAGATTTCAGACTGATTGCAGACCAACGCAGCTGCCGCTCAAGCAAATGTATAAAAAAAAAAATTCTTCTGCAGCAGCAGCTGCGAGATGCATCAGGGATTTAGGTACACAAGCAGCTCTGCATTGTACAGTTTCTCACAAATTAACTACAAAATCATGTCCGTGACGACTGATGACATTGGTCTATCCTAAGTCCAAGGTTCAGGCAATGGCATATGAAGTATCCCATGTCTTATGGTTGGAGTTGGCATCAGTTCATCGTCTGAAGTCCATCGTAATAGACTGAAGTGATGTTTGGCTGGCACCGGCTGCTATTAGTCATCATCACTCAGCGACACGTAGTGTAGTATATTTTTTATATATTATAGTATATTTTTACATATCAAATATAGAAAAAGTGCTTATATAGAATAGTTTGAGCATTATTTTAATCCAGGAAAACAAAGAGACTGTAAGGTCTTCGTGACCTTGCTGAGAGAAATCTGGGCACTCAGCCATGACAGAAAAGTACTCTTCAAAGCATTGAACGGCACAGCCAATAGCCAAGTTATCTTTTTTTGTTATATTCTATTTACTTAGAATGTATTCTTTCATAATAAATTAATTTAAAAGTTATTTAAAAAAATAAGCTAAGTGTTAAGATTCCACCATTAAAAAGAAGCCAGAGAGTGTGTGAGATAACGGGGGCGAACAAAGATAATGGAAAAGCACGCTTATTGGTTAAAATGGCAAAGAGTGGGGTGCCAATGAGGTAATGTGTGATAACAGAAGTGTATAAACAAGTAAGCTTTGAATGAGAGGATCAGGCAGTACAGCTGGCATCTCGGCTTTGTTGTTTTGCTCAATAAAGTCTAACATTTGACACCTGGAACTCCTGACTTCGAGAGTTTTCATACTGAGAGGGAAAAGAGTCCTCAATACTCCACAACATAACACTGGCGACCCCAGCAGGACTGGTACGGGGCCAGGGGAGCCGCTGCGGGCTTGCTTGCACTGACTGCACAAAATCACTGGCGCCAAAACTCAGGTAAGCAATTTTGCTTAAAATGGTGATTTTGTGTAGTCTGCTGTAGGTTTGGCCCAGATGGTGGCAACTCTAAGGGCCTCTCCAGTCTCGAACTTAATTAAATTATTAATTGGATAAAATAGAGAACTGAGTTGTAGGTTTCAAAGAACAATGAGCCCACAATTTGAGTGCTATTTTGTTCCTCAAAATAGCACTGCAGTTAAGGGCTGAATTGGCAGATTTCCCAGGGCTGAAGAGTGTTTGTCTGGTCTGTCTATATACAGGTGCATCTCAATAAATTAGAATGTCGTGGAAAAGTTCATTTATTTCAGTAATTCAACTCAAATTGTGAAACTCATGTATTAAATAAATTCAATGCACACAGACTGAAGTAGTTTAAGTCTTTGGTTCTTTTAATTGTGATGATTTTGGCTCACATTTAACAAAAACCCACCAATTCACTATCTCAAAAAATTAGAATATGGTGACATGCCAATCAGCTAATCAACTCAAAACACCTTCAAAGGTTTCCTGAGCCTTCAAAATGGTCTCTCAGTTTGGTTCACTAGGCTACACAATCATGGGAAAGACTGCTGATCTGACAGTTGTCCAGAAGACAATCACTGACACCCTTCACAAGGAGGGTAAGCCACAAACATTCATTGCCAAAGAAGCTGGCTGTTCACAGAGTGCTGTATCCAAGCATGTTAACAGAAAGTTGAGTGGAAGGAAAAAGCGTGGAAGAAAAAGATGCACAACCAACCGAGAGAACCGCAGCCTTATGAGGATTGTCAAGCAAAATCGATTCAAGAATTTGGGTGAACTTCACAAGGAATGGACTGAGGCTGGGGTCAAGGCATCAAGAGCCACCACACACAGACGTGTCAAGGAATTTGGCTGCAGTTGTCGTATTCCTCTTGTTAAGCCACTCCTGAACCACAGACAACATCAGAGGCGTCTTACCTGGGCTAAGGAGAAGAAGAACTGGACTGTTGCCCAGTGGTCCAAAGTCCTCTTTTCAGATGAGAGCAAGTTTTGTATTTCATTTGGAAACCAAGGTCCTAGAGTCTGGAGGAAGGGTGGAGAAGTTCATAGCCCAAGTTGCTTGAAGTCCAGTGTTAAGTTTCCACAGTCTGTGATGATTTGGGGTGCAATGTCATCTGCTGGTGTTGGTCCATTGTGTTTTTTGAAAACCAAAGTCACTGCACCTGTTTACCAAGACATTTTGGAGCACTTCATGCTTCCTTCTGCTGACCAGCTTTTTAAAGATGCTGATTTTATTTTCCAGCAGGATTTGGCACCTGCCCACACTGCCAAAAGCACCAAAAGTTGGTTAAATGACCATGGTGTTGGTGTGCTTGACTGGCCAGCAAACTCACCATACCTGAACCCCGTAGAGAATCTGTCAAAGAAACCTGGGCTTCCATACCACCTCAGCAGTGCCACAAACTGATCACCTCCATGCCACGCCAAATTGAGGCAGTAATTAAAGCAAAAGGAGCCCCTACCAAGTATTGAGTACATATACAGTAAATTAACATACTTTCCAGAAGGCCAACAATTCACTAAAAATGTTTTTTTTTTTTTATTGGTCTTATGATGTATTCTAATTTTTTGAGATACTGAATTGGTGGGTTTTTGTTAAATGTGAGCCAAAATCATCACAATTAAAAGAACCAAAGACTTAAACTACTTCAGTCTGTGTGCACTGGATTTATTTAATACACGAGTTTCACAATTTGAGTTGAATTACTGAAATAAATGAACTTTTCCACGACATTCTAATTTATTGAGATGCACCTGTATGTATGTGTATATGACTGACTGCATTGTTTGAGTATATGTGTGTTTGTATTAACTGTGCTGTGTTTATATTGGCAGTGTTGTAATTATATTAACTATGCCTTGCTTATGTTAACTATGCTGTGTTCTGTTGTATGTGTGTGAGATCAGACTGTGAGTGTGTGGTTGAGTGTGCTGATAAATATATCTGTGCAATTGTTTTTCTCGTGAGTACTGTGATATAAAGAAACGGGTGTATTAGGATCAGTGTTTTGATAAATGTAAAATGAATGATGAAAAATGTGTAAAAGAAGTGAGAAAAATCATTTTTGGTGTTGGTGTGATCCAGATAAAGAAACACCTTAACACAAGTTAAGAAAAAGCACCTGTTTCTCTCTCTCTCTCTTTCTCTCTCTCTCTATCTCTCTCTTTCTCTCTCTCACACAGCGAGAGTGAAGGATGGAAGGCTGATTGTGTGATGTAAGGACCTATGACTGAGAACAGAGAGAGTGAGAAGGGAGGAGCTAAGTGACTGAGAACAGAGAGAGTGAGAAGGGAGGGGCTGAGTGACTGAGAACAGAGAGAGTGAGAAGGGAGGGGCTGAGTGAGCAGACAGAGAGAGCGTGAAGGGAGAGCTGTTAGCAGACAGAGAAACACAGAGAGGGCATTTTTCTCTGTTTTCCTCCTAACTAAAATCTAATGTGGAACCAAACAACTACCGAATTTGACGGAGCATGCTCAGCTAGAATAGCTGAGGCGGAAGAGGAGATAGAATTATAAAGAATATTAATAGAGACATGATGGATTAGTAATCATTTCTTGAGGGAGTTTGAATATGTAGACTATTTAGGTCAGACAAGGGAATTGACAGAACAAAAGAAAAAAGAGTTTCTGAATAAATTGACTACAATCACAAATTTGAAGGAAATAGAACAGTAATGGCCATGTGTGGACTGGCAAGCTATAATGAATAAACATTTGACCTTTGAGCCATTGGTACAATTGGAGGGACTTTATATGCTGAGTCCTACTCAACTGAGGCAGTCAGTATCATCATCAGAAATACCCACTGGCCCAGTGTATGTGCCTTATGTCAGAAGGAATTCAAGGAGCTGATGGCCAAAGGGGACAGGAGGAGTAACAATCCTAAGAAATGGCTACCCTATGATAAGCTCAGACATATGACCAGTGCAGTGGAAAAGTAAGGTGTTATTCCATAGAGACAGTAGTGGAGAAACAACACCAGAATACACGATAAACGGGACTATAGGAAAGGTGAAGGTAGCAATTGTTTTAAGCAGAGACCCAGGGTGGATGTAACAGATGTGAGTGGAAATATATGGGTGTTAAAAGCAATATATTTAGCAATCAATCATTGTAAATGAGAGATTTTAATAGAAATAGAAGAGGAAAAGGGAGAAAGAGAGGAAAGAGAGGAAGGGGAATTTTAAATAAAGATGAAAGGGAAGCCCTCATTGATTTCCTTGAAACTTTTCATCTAGAATATTGTGATAGAAGTGAATTAAATGTTTCTGTAGTACTATGGGGAGGGTGTCAAGTAGAATTAACCCCATCTCTCACTTGTATGCATTGAGCAGGAGGAATAGCTGCCACAGGCTGCTGGTTTGCTGAGGATGAGCTTTGGAGTTTTTACATAATTAGCCTAAGAGGAGACATTATCTGGATGCAGAACAATTCACATAGTTTAGGAGCAGAGGAATTACCAGTAAATCCATTAACCAGAAAACAAATAAATGCTGCTCTGAAATACCTGAGAAAGACTAACAAAATACTTTAAGAACTGTGACAAGTCCTCAACCCAGCAAAAGCCCATGGGAAATCAGGGGTCGGATACTTTTAGTGATCCTCGTCTGACCAGCCTGGTGAAGACTAGTTAAGAATAGACACGAGCTGGGGTTAGAGAAGTACGTTAAAAACATAACATACATAGTGATAATAATTTTAAGCAATGATGACATCAACACCGATAGAGCTGATGTGTTCACCACATCCAATCTGTAAAGACACCATAAGGGAATTTTCAAAAAAATGGAAAAAATGAACAAAAAGCTTAAACACAAAATGGCCAGCAGAGGGAACATTTGATGTGGCTATGTGTAGGGAAATGGAAGCATTGATAAAAAACCATAAGGCCTAAGATAAAGGTAGGAAAAGGGAAGACAAAAGAGAAAAAGAGAAAATGATAAATTTACTAAGAATTGAGAAAGAGGAAAAAAGATTATTAGATGACAAAACTGAGAAAACAGAGAGACCACCTCCCTATGCACCACCTCTTGACCAATCTGGAAAACAAATGCCTTTCATATCAGGAACAGTAGAAATAAGAGGGAAGATAGACATAAAAGATGAAAACAATGAAAGGGAAAGTGAAGAGGCAGGCAATAGAGAAGAGTTAGGAAACATAACATCAGTGGAAAATTATAAATGAATCAGATTGTGACATCAGCATTAGAAGGGATGAGAACCATACAAGAAGAAGAACAGGATATGTCACAAATACAAGAAGAGTTGAGAAACAAACAAGAAAAGGAATGGGGGAAAAGGACACGGGGAAAATTATACTCACAAGAAATCTAGAAAAAATGCTGAAGGAATTAGAGCAAGAGATAATAGAGACTGGTGAACAAGTATCAAGAAAGAAACAAACAATGAGAAGAGACCTGACAAGATTGGAATCTGTAGAAAAACGCAGATTCTTGATTACAAGAGCATGCTCAAATAGCCCTAAAAGAAAATATAAATATGTTACAGGCAACCTGCTCCTTGAGGATTGTGCCAAAAGAGAAGCCAAGATGGAAAAGAAGTACAGAAGGCAGATTAATAAGAACAACAAGCCTGGATCTATCAAGTAAATACCCAAGCAATGTGCATCTAGCCAATGAATTTGTAAGCAGCGTGAGCCTACCTAATGAACATTCAAGCAACATGGACATCCCCAGAGAAGATTTTAACTATATGCATCAACCCAGAGGATATCCAAGCGACATGCATCCACATAGTGAGGAATTGGAACAATATTCCATAAATGATGCAGAAGTCCCAGGTAAGTATCTAAAAAAACAGTGCCCAATTCTAATCAAAGGCACACAAGGACAGTATGAGCCATGGGTCAATCAGGATCTTGATGTCTGCAGAGATTCCAGACTCAGCCATTGAACCCGCGGGGTTCTCCGTGCACCGAGCGGACAGAGCGAAAGACCTCTCTGGTAAAAGCAGAGGTGGTGGTGTATGTTTTATGATCAACAAATCCTGGTGTGATCAGAGGAACGTACATTCTATCAAGTCTTTCTGCTCTCCTGATCTGGAATTTCTCATGCTTCTGTGTCGACCATTCTGGCTACCGAGGGAATTCACAGCGGTCATTATCACTGCTGTGTACATCCCGCCACAAGCCGACACAGACCGGGCACTCAAGGATTATAAGTGAGCAGGAAACCGCGCACCCTGAGGCCGCGTTCATTGTGACCGGGGACTTTAATAAAGCCAGTTTAAAATCAGTCGCACCAAAATATCACCAGCACATTAGTTTCAACACACGAGGGGACCGGGTTTTGGACCATTGCTATTCTCCGTTCCGGGATGGCTACAAATCCCTCCCCCGCCCACCATTTGGCAAATCGGACCACTCTTCCATTCTGCTTCTGCCCGCTTACAGGCAGAAATTGAAACAGGAAGCACCCACCCTCAGAACGATCCAGTGCTGGTCGGACCAACCAGATTCTACGCTACAAGACTGTTTTGATCACACGGATTGGGAGATGTTCTGGTCCGCCTCTGATGTGACATAGAGCTTTACGCTGATAGTGTAATGTGTTTCATCAGAACGTGCGTAGAGGACATTGTTCCGACCAGAACTGTACGAATCTATCCGAATCAGAAGCCATGGATCAATAGCGATGTTCTCGCGGCACTTAATGTGCGGACCTCCGCTTTTAATTCCGGGAACGTGGAGGAGCATAAACAAGCCAGTTATGCCCTCCAAAAAACTATCAGAACCGCAAAACGCCAGTACAGGAGTAAGATTGAAGGACAGTTTAACACCACCAACTCTAGAAGCATGTGGCAGGGAATTAACATCATCATGGACTTTAAAGGGAATAAAAACTTCGCCATGAACACCGCTGCCTCTCTACCGGATGAGCTAAATACTTTTTATGCTCGTTTCGAGGGAAATAACACCTCCCTCGCGGAGAGAGCTCTCGCGGCAGAAGCTACAGAGGTTAGTTCACTCTCCATCTCTGTAGCGGATGTAACCCGATCCTTCCGACGGGTGAATATCCGCAAAGCCGCGGGCCCAGACGGCATTCCGGGCCGTGTCATCAGAGCGTGTGCGAACCAGCTGGCTGGTGTTTTTACGGACATTTTCAACCTTTCCCTCTCTTTGTCTGTAGTCCCCACATGCTTTAAAACATCCACCATTGTGCCTGTTCCAAAACAATCAAAAATAACTTGTTTAAATGACTGGCGTCCTGTTGCTCTGACCCCCATCATCAGCAAATGTTTTGAGAGACTAATCAGAGATTACATCTGCTCTGTGCTGCCTCTCTGTCTTGACCCATTGCAGTTTGCTTACCGCAACAACTGCTCCACTGATGATGCCATTGCATCTACAATACACACTGCTCTCTCCCACCTGGAAAAAAGGAACACTTATGTGAGAATGCTGTTTGTAGACTACAGCTCAGCATTCAACACCATAGTGCCCTCCAAGCTAGATGAGAAACTCCGGGCTCTGGGCTTAAACAGCTCGCTGTGCAGCTGGATCCTGGACTCCTGTCAAGCAGACACCAGGTGGTTAGAATAGGCAGCAACATCTCCTCATCACTGACCCTCAACACTGGAGCCCCGCAGGGCTGTGTTCTCAGCCCACTACTGTATTCCTTGTACACACATGACTGTGTGGCAACACATAGCTCCAATGCCATCATTAAGTTTGCTGATGACACGACGGAGGTAGGTCTGATCACTGACAATGATGAAACAGCCTACAGAGAGGAGGTGCACACTCTGACACACTGGTGTCAGGAGCACAACCTCTCCCTCAACGTCAGTAAGACAAAGGAGCTTGTGGTGGACTTCAGAAGAAAAGACAGAGAACACAGTCCCATCACCATCAATGGAGCACCAGTGGAGAGAGTCAGCAGCTTTAAGTTCCTGGGTGTCCACATCACTGAGGAACTCACATGGTCCATCCACACTGAAGTCGTTGTGAAGAAGGCTCATCAGCGCCTCTTCTTCCTGAGATGGCTGAGGAAGTTTGGAATGAACTGCCACATCCTCACACGGTTCTACATCTGCAATGTGGAGAGCATCCTGACTGGCTGTATCTCCGCCTGGTACGGCAATAGCACCGCCCACAACCGCAAAGCACTGCAAAGGGTGGTGCGAACTGCCAGACACATTATCGGAGGTGAGCTTCCCTCCCTCCAGGAAATATATACAAGGCGGTGTGTGAAAAAAGCTCGGAGGATCATCAGAGACTCCAGCCACCCGAGCCATGGGCTGGGTGCAATAGCACCGCCCACAACCGCAAAGCACTGCAAAGGGTGGTGCGAACTGCCAGACACATTATCGGAGGTGAGCTTCCCTCCCTCCAGGAAATATATACAAGGCGGTGTGTGAAAAAAGCTCGGAGGATCATCAGAGACTCCAGCCACCCGAGCCATGGGCTGTTCTCACTGCTACCATCAGGTAGGCGGTATCGCAGCATCAGGACCCACACCAGCCGACTCCATGATAGCTTCTTCCCCCAAGCAATCAGACTTTTGAACTCTTGATCTCCCACGATCAAAATACATCAGCACTGCACTTTATTACCCTTACTCTTATATCTCACACCGGACTGTCATAAATTATATTATTATTATTATATTATGTTCTCTCTTAACAACTGACTATCAACCGACAGCCTGAATGTCAATACAGTACAATACTGTACATTCTATATATATATATATATACTTCTTTATATATTTTTATTTTTCATTTTTTATCGAATAATGTGTTTCTATATAGTGCGTATTGTATACTGTACAGTATATGTTATTATTTGTATATTGTTGAGTGTAATTATGTGTATAACAGATGTTTAAATTGTGTTGTGTTAATTTGATGTTATTGTAAATTGGTATATGTCTCATCACTGTCACGACTGCTATGTTGATCGGAACTGCACCCAAGAATTTCACACACCATTGCACTTGTGTATATGGCTGTGTGACAATAAAGTGATTTGATTTGATTTGATTTGATAGCCCGCTTTCCAAACATCCATGAGGGGGCTGGAAAATGGATTAGAATGTTACTCACAATTGGTGACGTCAAAGCATTACTGGCCAAATGCTTGGGAGGATCCAAGATGAATGAGATCCTTAGAAAAATTAATTTAAGAGGAGCAATTGATAATACAAGACTGGATGGGGTCACATTTGACAGATATCGTGCTGAAATATGGGAGGCACTGAGAAAAGAATACCCAACATGCATGGACCCAAAATCCCTAAGAGGAGAACCAATAGGTGAAACAGAAAATCCTACCACCAAGATTCAGAGACAACTGAGAAGATGGAAACAAGAGCTGGAGAGAAATCCAGAAGGAGATCCAGTGATGACTACATTTTTTAGAATGGCCATAGTGGATGCTAGGCCACCCACAGCGAAGGAAAAATTGGAAGATGTAGTTGGATTAAACTCCAAGTCACACAGGGAGTTTTGTGAACATGTGACTCATGCTGTGGAACAACACAGGAATAATGAGTTGAGACTGAAACACCAAGAAAGAGAACTACAGAGAAAGCTGACACAATTAAAACTCGAAGAACTAACTGGAAAAAAGAAGAAGATTCAAGCTGCAGCAAAAGAGAAAGAAGAACAATCAGTAGTAATGGCTCCTGTAAACATGCCTGTATCTGCTGCCCAGACAGCACTATCAGCAGTAATGGCTCCTGAAAACATGTCTGTACCTGTTGTCCAAAACACAACATCACCAGCTGGAAATGTGTCACAGCCACCAGCACAAATTGTGATTTACCTACAATCAGAAAAAACCAAGCAACAGAAACTGGAACAGACCGCAACAAGGAGGAAAAGAACAGTGGCCCTAGAAATAATGGCCCACCGGGAGTATGCTGGGGATGCAATCAGCCTGGACACAACAGAAGAGATTGCCCTACTAATCCATGGCAAAATAACCAACCACAGAGTCCAAGCACTAATCCATGGCAGCAAGAATACCAAGCTCAAGCACCAGGTCCAGTAAATCCATGGTGTGGACCACAACAGGGGTACTAGAGCTGCCAAGAGGATCCTACGGGGTGGGGTCAGCTTCCAATGATATCATCTGATGCTGATCAAGAACCTATGTTGCAGGTTAAAACAAAGGGCAAAACCACACCAGTTATGCTAGATACTGGAGCTACATTCACGTGTATAAGTGCAAATTATGCCTCTCACCTCCCCAAGTCTGGAAAATATGTCAAGACAGTAGGATTCTCGGGACTAACGCAGCTAATTCCAATGACAGCTCCAGTTAGCATAAAAGTGACACAGAAATAAAAATTCCCATACTAATATCAGAACAAACACCTGTTAACCTGTTAGGGAGGTATGGGATATGTAAAATGAATTTGCAGATATGGTGCTCTCCAGAAGGAATATACACAGACAACAGGGGAATCAAACAAATGACTGTCACAAAATCTCAAGAACCTCAAGAGTCGCAAGCAAACATATATTGGTTAGGAGATTTAGGGAAAGATGTAGAAAAAACAGTAAACAAATGGGGAAAATACATTAAATAACAGCTCTGTGAACCAAGCCTGCCAAAAACTGAATACCATTGTACCATAATATATGATTCAGGTAGGGAGCCAGAGCTTGAAAAGAAATGGTTAAATGACACAAAAGGAGTTCACAATACATAATTGTAGGACCAGAAGGAGCTGCACTATAAACTGAGAAATGTAGCTTCATTGAAAAATCAAGTACCAAATTCAGCTCCACATGTTACCTTATATGTAAATAAAGTAAGGCAAAAGATTTAGGACCAATGATGAAGACAGCAGAAAATAAAAAGTGGAAAGCCACAGAAATTCCTTTAATCTTCGAATCAGCAGACAAAACACACCTCAAAATTCTGTGCACTACTGTTATGATAGGCATCCGAAGGGTTGTGGTGACTACTAAAGAAAAAGAAAAGTTGGATTCAAAAACAGTTGAATTAATGTTAGAGATGGAAAAACATGTACCTGCTGAACTGTGGTCTCAACATGATACAGATGTAGGTTTAGTAAAATATGCTAACCCAATTAGAATTAAATTTAGACCAGGAGCACAGTTACCAAGAAAACAACAATATCCGTTGAAACAGGAAGCTGTAGAAGGAATCAAAAAGACTATTGAGGGACTGATTAAGGCAGGGGTACTAATTGAAACAGCAAGCTATTGCACCATATTGCCAGTTGCTAAGGCAGACAAATTAAAATGGTGCTTAGTACATGATTTGAGAGCAGTTAATGAGGTAGTGGAAGACTGGCCGGCAGAAGTTCCAAATCCACAAACGCAGTTGACTAATGTTCCACTTGCTGCCAATTATTTTACTCATTGAACTGTGCTCTGCTTTTATCAGCATCCTTTAGCAGAGGAACGCAGACACCTTTTTTCATTCACCTATCAAGGTAAACAGTATACATACACCAGAATGCTCCAGGGATTCAAACATTCACCACGTGTTCAATCAAGTTTTGAAAACTGATTTGGAAGATCTTAGATTGGATAGCACGCTGATACAATATGTAGATGATCTGTTGATTTGTTCAACAACATTAGAGCAATGTCACCAAGATTCTATCAAAGAGCTCACTAAATTGTCTGAAGGAGGCCTCAAGGTCTCTAAAGAGAAACTGCAGTACTGCCTACCACAGGTAGAATACTTAGGACGAATCATTGCGCATAAAACTAAAGCTATATCACCTAGCCAATTAGAAGGCATAAGTAAAACACCTCAACCACAAACAGTGGGACAAATGATGACCTTTTTAGATATGACAGGGTTTAGTGCTGATTGGATAGAAGACTATGCTATCAAAACAGCTCCCTTAAGGGCACTGATGAAACAGACAGGACATCAAAATCTCCGAGCTCGACTAACATGGGATACTGATGCATTGATAGCCTTTGAATCATTGAAAAAAGAGCTTCAGACAGCTCCAGCTCTAGCAACCCCAGACTATACTAAACCATTTCATTTGTATGTAGCATATAGAAGAGATGGCTATGCATCACCAGTCTTAATGCAGGAAACCTGTAGTGGAAGTGTTGTTATTATAACACCAAATTAGATAATGTAGCACAAGGCTACTCGCCATGCTATCAAGGACTTATAGCAGTGTATTTTGCTTATGACAAAGCCTCTACTGTGACAATGGGCTATCCAGTAATAATTTACACTCATCACAAAGTAGCAGAGCTGGATCACGTGATGCCATGCGAGAAGCAGTCATGTGAATCATGAGCTCTGCACACTTTGCTGTTTTTTTTATTATTTTCATGTTATAATCTGGTGAGATTCGATACACCCAGTACATATTTGTTCTTTGAGGTAAACATGGCAAAGAAGTAAAAATCCTCAGGCTCTGGAGACTTTAAAAGACACTTACGTGCTCAAGATGAAACCTCTGGTCCTGCAGACCAGGGACTCAATTTGGACGGCACGTCAGAAGATGAAATTCAGCGTCAACTGTCCAACATCTCGGTGATGCTGACGAAGGTTGTTGCTGACTTGGAGGATCTCGCTGTAATACATCGATCGATTACGGTGATGGAAACAAAATTCTCTGAGTTGGTCACAAGAGTGACAGAAGTTGAGAAATGAATCGATTATCTGGAGTCTTCGGAAAGGGAACTATCCGCTAATTCGCCCGTGTCCAAAATATTAGTGGAAAATTTTTGGGAAAAACTTGAAGATTTGGAAAATAGGAGCCGAAGGAATAATATACGAATTGTTGGAATTCCTGAATATGAAGAAGGCAGAGATATGGTGAAATTCCTGGACGAGCTCTTCCCGAGTCTGCTCGATATAACAGGCCATAATCTGGAAATCAAGCGAGCTCACAGAGCCCCGGCTCGCAGATCTGCTGAGGGAGACAGGCCCCGATCAATTCTAGCCAAGGAGCAAAGGAAAGCTTTCTTGGAAGAATCACAATATTTTCTTGTTCCCAGACTTTGCGAATGTGACAGAGAGAAACGCGATAGAGAGAGAGAGAGATTGTGTTTATGTTGAGAGTGTTTTTCATTTATTTACGTTTTCTCTATTAACGACGGTTAATGTCGATTGTGTGGTTCCAAATAAATGGACAGTGGTGCCGAGAACCCGGCTTTGGAGGAGAGCGCTGTTATGGAGTCCTCACCGCTGGGTGAAATCTTCAAGACCCTCACCAGCATCCAGCAGTCACAACACCATGCCCTCATAGAGGTACGCCGGGAGCAGGAACAACAGGAATGTCAAGTCCTGCTCCAGACACAAGCGGAGGACCGGCAGGCCTTCCTCGACCTCTTTGAAAAACCGCGGAGGTTTGGAAGTGGCCTCCTGATCAGTGGGCAGCCCGCCTGTTGCCCCTGCTCTCCGGGGAGGCGCAGCTGGTGGCACAGCTACTCCCCACCGCCAGCCTCCTGAGCTACAGTCACCTGAAAAAGGCCATCCAGCAACGGGTCTTTCAGACCCCGGAGCAGAGTCGGCAGCTCTTCCGCTCATTGAGCTTCAGGAAGGACGGCCGCCCGTTCGCTTTTGCGCAGCAGCTCAGTGATGCCTTCCGGAAATGGCTGCTGGTGGGGGGAACCCGCAGCGTCGGGAAAGTGGTCGATCTGGTGGTACTGGAGCAGTTCGTCTCCCAACTTCCCTGAGGCATGTCAGAGTGGGTCCAGTGCCACCGCCCGGCATCATTAGAGGGAGCCGTCCAGTTGGCAGAGGACTACATGGCGGCGTTCCCAGGAGGTGGCGAAGCAGGCTCTTCTCTCTCTTCTCTCTCTCCACCCCCTGTGCCTCATGTTCCCTCCCCTCCCCGCCGTTCTCCTCGCTTTCGCCCAGTTCCGGCTCCGTGGAGGTGGGGAGGCCCGCCCAGACCCCGGTCCAGGTCCAGAGGACCCTTTCCCTTGTTTGTCTCTCCTATACCCCCGTCTCCCTCCGCTATCCCCTCCAGGTTGGCGAGACCGCCCCCACGAGTGCGGAAGGAATACCTGGGCTGGTCTGCTGGAGCTGCAGGGAAACTGGACACAGCCAGGAGCGGTGTCCAGTAATGGAGGTGGGCACACTGGTCCGGATCCCCGACACTCCACAGGCTGCCCCCGATCGGGCAGGGGCGTATCGGATACCGTAAGAGTAAAAGGGGATACACATCAAGCTTTGGTGGATACAGGTTGTTCTCAAACCTCAATCCACCAACGCTTGGTGCAAGGCAGGGTACTGGATAAAAATAAACTGGTGAGGGTGAGGTGTGTGCATGGTGACATTCACAAGTATCCTGTGGTTACCATTGAAATACGTTAAAAATTTATTGAGAGTAATGTGTGTGGATGGGTCCTGCAAAATAGTGGGGCGGGGTGTGATGTACGATACAATGACTGGTGAGGCGGTGCCTGGGCCGTCAACGTCAGCTCCACGTCGGGATGACGCAGACGGGGGAATGCCATTCTCAGGGGCTTCCCAGAGGGGAATTTCCCTCTGGAGCAGTCGCGTGATGAGTCCCTTAAGTACGCCTTTGACCAAGTGAAAGTAATTGATGGTCAACAGCTCCAGCCTGGTGTTGTGCTCACATACCCGTACTTTTCTATTATCAAAGAGTGGTTGTATCGAGTGACGCAGGACACACAAACTAAAGAGTATACAACTCAGCTTTTGGTACCAAAAAGCCGTCGGGAAACACTTTTCCAGGCGGCTCACTATAATCCAATGGCTGGCCACTTAGGTCACGAAAAGACGTTGAACCGTATAATGGCCCGTTTCTTTTGGCCGGGCATTCACGGGAACGTTCGCAAGTGGTGTGCAGCGTGCCGTGAATGTCAGTTGGTAAATCCACCGGCCACCCCAAAAGCGCCATTGTGGCCGCTGCCACTGATCAAGATCCACGAAGATGCTAAAAACTGGGATAAGTGGCTCGAACCCCTGCTGTTTGCAGTATGAAAGGTCCCGCAAGCCTCCACCGGGTTTCCCCATTTGAGCTACTGTATGGGCGCTGGCCACGCGGCGTGCTTGACATCATACGGGAAGCTTGGGAGGAAGGACCTTCGAATAGCAAAAACCAAATTCAATACATTCTTGATCTTGAAGCAAAACTCCACACTTTGGGGCGGGTAACACAGGAGAATTTGCTCTGAACGCAAATACGGCAACGCGATTGTACGACAGGGGTACTCGACTACGGGAATTGGCACAGGGAGATAAGGTTCTTGTATTGCTGCCCACCTCGAGCTCCAAATTACTCACCAAGTGGCAAGGACCCTTTGAGGTCACACGACGAGTCAGAGATCTCGATTATGAGGTTAGGCGAACGGATAGGGGAGGGGCATGTCAAATCTAACACCTCAACCTCCTCAAACCATGGAGGGAGGCGGTACCTGTAGCCTTGGTGACGGTAGTTCCGGAGAGGGCAGAGGTATTTCCCAAATCAAATTCATTCACCCCGGTCCCTTGCGGAGACCACCTCTCACTGTCGCAGCTTACAGAGATTGCCAGGTTGCAAGCAGAATTCACGGATGTGTTTTCACCCCTAGCTGGTCGCACGAAACTCATAGAGCACCATATCGAGACCACCCTATCATCTTCCTGAATACAAGAAAAAGATTGTTCAGGAAGAATTAGAGGCAATGCTCGAAATGGGCGTAATACAAGAGTCGCACAGCAATTGGGCCAGCACGGTAGTTCTGGGTTTCCAGTACCGAAGAGCGATGGCTCAGTCCACTTCTGTGTCGACTACCGGAAAGTGAACGCGGTGTCCAAATTTGACGCTTATCCAATGCCGCGAATTGACGAGTTACTCGATCGGTTGGGTGCGGCTCAATTTTACTCAACGCTGGACTTAACAAAGGGTTATTGGCAGATCCCTTTAATTCCAATATCCCAAGAAAAGATGGCTTTTTCCACACCGTTCAGATTACACCAATTTGACTTTTCCGTTCGGTTTGTTCGGAGCCCCGGCCACGTTTCAGCACCTCATGGACAAGATCCTCAGACCACACACGGCATATGCCGCCGCATATCTGGACGACATCATCATTTAGAGTAATGATTGGCAGCGGCATATGCAACATCTGAGGGCTGTCATGAGAATGCTGAGACAGGCGGGACTCACGGCCAACCCGAAAAAGTGTGCAATTGGGCGGGTGGAAGTTAGGTATCTGGGGTTTCACCTGGGTCACAGGCAGGTGCGTCCACTGGTTGATAAAACTGCAGCGATCGCAGCCTGTCCGGCGCCCAAGACCAAAAAGGGGGTAAGGCAGTTTTTGGGGCTGGCTGGCTACTACCAAAGGTTTGTGCCTAGTTATTCTGATGTCACCAGCCCGCTGACTGACCTTACTGAAAAGGGGGCTCCCAATCCGGTCCAGTGGACAGAGTCATGCCAACAGGCCTTCCTTAAAATCCGCACTGTGTGGGGGGGGGCACTTTTACATGTACCTGACTTCTCTCTCCTCTTTATTTTGCAGACTGATGCATCTGACAGGGGGCTGGGCGTGGTGCTTTCAAAGGGGTGGGGGGGGGGAGGAACGGCCAGTGCTGTTTATTAGTCGTAAGCTCTCCTTCAGGGAGACAAAATATAGTACCATCGAGAAGGAGTGTCTTGTGATTAAGTGGGCTGTCCTGACCCTCCGCTACTACCTGCTGGGGCAGGCCTTTGCCCTCTGTTCTGATCACGCTCCTCTGCAGTGGCTCCACCACCTGAAAGATACTAACGCGTGGATCACCCATTGGTATCTGGCTCTCCAGCCCTTTAAGTTCAAGGTGATCCACAGACCGGGGGCGCAGATGGTTGTGGCTGACTTTCTCTCCAGGGATGGGGGGAGTAGGCAGGCCGGATGTTGCCCCGGCCTGAGTCAGCAGTGGGGGCATGTGGCATGGGGGTGTGGTCATGTGTCGGTCTGCAGGAGAGGGAGAGCGGTAAGGCTCGTCACCTGGCTCATAATTATTTCTAACACCTGTCTCTCATTATAGTGATAGCAGAGGAAGGCTTAAAAGGACACCGAAGCATCAGAGAGGGGTTCGTCAAGCACGACAGTCCATACCCAGAGAGAGAGAGAGAGATTGTGTTTATGTTCATTTATTTACGTTTTCTCTATTATCGACGGTTAATGTCGATTGTGTGGTTCCAAATAAATGGACTGAACTTGAACATGCTTCGTTGTCTCCTGACTCCTCCATTGCCCCGAACTAAGAACTTGTTACAAACTCCTTCAAGAAACTTTTGCATGGACGGATGATCGCTTTTACACTGAAGTTTCCAGCCAGATTAAGAATGGACACTAAGAATGACAGCAAAATATCTTCATGCCTACACAAAGGATGTCTTTTATAAAGTTGGTGGGCTGAGTAAGTCATGGTGTATTTATTTTTTTATTTTTTTTATGCAGCCTCCGAGTGAGTTTGACTTGTTCAATACACACTTGACCATTCGAGAAACCGGGGCATCTGTTTTGTTTTTTGTGTTTTTTTTGTTTTGGTTCCACCTGGCGGCTGGAGTTTGTTTTGTGGAATAACACTCTTTCGGAACAGATGTGGATGAATCTGTTCGTTCTTTGTGCTTATGCCTCCTGTTGGCTGGAGTTTATTTTTATTTTTGTGGAGTATTTTTAAGGGACATTAGAATGATTATGTCATCTGCTGCACTCATAACAGCCAGCTCACTGAACACTTGTTTATCTGTCCGAGGAGACTGAATGGCTTTATATCAGCTGGAATTGGTTTTGTGGAGGAACACACCTTTGAGACAGTTCTGTTAATGAATCTACATATTCTTTGTGTTTATTCTGCCTATTGGCTGGGGTCTGTTTTACAAAGTATTTTCTGTTATGTGGTGTTACCTTGCAAAATTTGTGCAGACGCACCGGACTTGAGCAATCCCATGGCAAAGTTGTTGCGGGGGTTCTCGTATGTGTACATGGACTCTTTGAGTTTAGAGGGATTGACGCTTGACAGTTGGCGCTATTATATCAAAATGTCAAATGTTAATATGAGTGGATTGTCTCTCTCCACATGGAATTTGAATGGGTTGGGACACCCCATATAAAGAAGGAAAGTTATTTCTTTTCTTAAACATAAGAAATATGATATAGTGTTCCTTCAAGAAATGCATCTTTCCCCGCAGGAAGCTGAAAAATTTGGGAAGATATGGGATGGACATGTTTTCTTTAGCACTAGCTCAAGTAAGAGAAGGGGGGTCATTATATTGATAAATAAACATCTACAATTCAAATTTCTCAAACAGATTAAAGATAAATCAGGAAGAGTCATTATTGTTTTACCAGAAATTCAGGGGCAAAGTTTGATTTTGGCTAATATTTACGCACCTAACGCTGATGATCAGGGCATCTTTATAGATCTTGAAGGGATGTTGCAAGCTGCAGGCACCCCTCATGATATTGGGAGGAGACTTTATTCTTTTAATGGACTTTGTCCTTGATCATAGTATAGCAAAAGTGTGCAAGCCCCCTAGAGCAACATTGATGCTTCACAGAATGTGTATTAATCTTGGTTTTACAGATATTTGGAGACTTTTGAACCCATCTGGGAGGGACTATACATTTTTTCATCAGTCCATAAGATTTATTCTAGAATAGATTTTTTTTTTATATCTAAATTCCTCATTTCATCTGTTGTTGATTACTCCATTGAAAATATCTTAGTCTCAGATCACGCCCTGGTGAGTTTAGAGGTGTTGCCACATAAAGAAATCATATAGTTGCCGCTTTAATGTATCCCTTTTGCAAAATACTGATTTTCAACAAATGTTAAAGACTGAAATCAGATTCTATATGGAGACCAACTGGTCCTCAGTATCCTCTGTAGGCAAGGTGGTTCTTAGGGGTCGGATCATACAGTATGCATCATTCACCAAAAAATCCAAAGCACGAGAACTTGTGGAATTGGAAGAGAATATTAAAAGTGTTGAGGTAGAGCTGAAGCGCTGAATGTCGTCTAATGGCATCATAGAACTGACCCGTTTGAAATACATATATAATACTATTTTGTCGCGGAAAGTGGAGTTTTGGTTATTCAGGGCAAGACAGTCATATTTTGACCGGGGGACAAAGCAGGAAAACTTTTGGCTAGATATATAAAGCAGAGAGAGTCTTTTTCTACCATTCCCTCAGTGAAATCTGCTGGTGGTGAAATTTTTACCTCAGCCATTGATATTAATAATGCTTTTAAAGAATTCTGTCTTGTCCACTGATGAAGATATTAGGAACTTTGTGGAACCATTAGAACTCCCTAAACTGACGACTGAGCAAAACAATCCTCTTGATTCTGAAATAACCTTGGAGGAGATTGACGAGGTAATTAAGGCCTTACCTACCGGCAAGGCTCCGGGGCCAGATGGCTTTGAATTTTATGCTACAGAACTGGCTCCACTTATGCTAGAAGTTTATACGGAATCATTAAAGAATGGAAAGCTTCCTCCAACCATGACACAAGCCCGGATCAGTCTGATTCTTAAAAAGGACAAAGATCCAAGTGAGTGGAAGAGTTACCGTCCAATTTCCCTGATCCAGCTAGATGTAAAAATGTTGTCCAAAATTCTGGCTAACCGATTAAGTAAAGTTATGACATCTCTAATACATATCGATCAGGTGGGGTTTATTCAGGGCCGCAGCTCTTCTGATAACATCAGGTTTCTAATCAATATCATGTGATCAGACTCTGCTGCCATCTCACTTGATGCCGAAAAGGCATTTGATATGGTAGAATGGGATTATCTTTTTAAGATTTTGGAAATATATGTGTTCAGGAATACTTTTATTGGATGGATTGTTACTTTATAGACACCCTGTAGCAGCGGTACAAACAAATGGATTAATTTCAGATTATTTTACTTTGAATAGGGGCACCCGGCAAGGTTGTCCTCTTTCCCCATTATTGTTCTGTCTTGCCCTGGAAACATTAGCAGTCACGATAAGAAAGGATGGTGATTTTCCAGGGGTGGTGGCAGGAGGTGTGGCACATAAGCTTCTGCTTTACGCAGATTATATTTTATTATTCGTCTCCGACCCTAATAGATCTATGCCTTGCCTGCACAGAATTATTAATTCCTTTTCTAAATTTTCGGGATACAGAGTTAATTGGTCTAAATCCGAAGCTTTGGCGCTGACAGCGTAATGCCCAGTAACGGCTTTTCAACCGGGCACCTTTCATTGACCCAAACAGGGCATTAAGTATTTGGGCATTTTATTCCCAGCAAATGTATGTGATTTAGTTAGAGTTAATTTTGACCCTTTAATTAAAAGGTTTTCGAGCGATGTGGGCAGGTGGGCTTCATTACATTTATCTATGATTAGGAAGGTTAATGTTATTAAAATGAATTGTATTCCAAAATTCAACTACCTGCTACAGTCTCTCCCTGTAGATGTCCCCCTCTCTTATTTCAAACAATTTGATAGCATAGCGAAGTCCTTTATTTGGAATAGAAAACGCCCCAGATTACATTTCTATAAGTTACATAGACCGATTGACAAGGGTGGGCAAGGCCTACCCAAGATTTTGTTTTATTATTAAGCGGTCGGTCTTAGACATTTTGCTCATTGGTCGCTTCCACCTGAGAGAGCCCCTCCCTGGTTTCTTATTGAACAGGAAGTCCTTGCCCCTATTTCACCATTGCAAAACCTTTCAATCAAACTAACTGGAGAAGTTAAGTCACACCCCGTTATTTTATTATATATTTTACAGTATTTAATTCAGACATTTATTTAAATGTTGCCTCAAGCATATGGCTGAACCCCAAATTATGTATCAATAAGTCCCCTTTCTGTTGGTCAGAGTGGATTGTGAGGGAGGTTACTACACTCGGCGACCTGTATGAGAGTGGAGTGTTGAGATCTTTTTAGAATTTGGGTCATCATTTTGGGATTCCCAGATTTCAGTTTTATAGGTATTTACAGCTACGCCACATGCTCCGTACGGTATTTGGGAGTAGCACACATGAAGCCATTTATTCACAAGAACAGAACAGGGGACCCAGACAAGAAGAAGAAGTGCCATGTCCCATAGTTCCTAGAGACCAAGTCTACCTGAGAGTTTTTAGGAGAAGATGGAATGAACCCAGAAGGGCAGGACCTTATAAAGTAATGAGAGCAACTCCAACAGCAGCGCAGGTAGAAGGTAGTACAATGTGGTATCATTTAAATCATTGCACTCAAGTGCCTAAGCTGAGACTACCAAGACCAGAAGGTCAAATAGATAGAGCAGAAGATCAGGAAGATTTATACATCGACACTTCTGAAGCTGAAAGAGAACTTGAAGCTCATGACCAAGACAGAACAGAGCAAGGAGAGGAAAGGGCAGAGCAGCAGGGAGAGAGTAGTGACTCTGTTACACCTCATTTTAGGATAGCTGAGCATGCTAAAGCAAGAGATGAAGGGCATCTACAGGAGGATGTACTGCAACCAGTGGAGACAGGACAGGAAGGTGAGAGAGGTATTGACATTGATACTGATGTTGGTACACCTGATGCAGCAGCTACCCCAGACCCAAGGTCTCCCAGATACCAATCCCTACGGCTTTCCAGAGACCACTCCCCAGACTCAGAGCAGGAAGGGCTTCTCCAACCCAACATCTCACCAGGGCCAGAAGAATTTCCCACAATTGACTTGTGGTCTCCCGAATGGTCTCCATAATATTACTGACCCGGCACAAGGAATTAAAGTAAATAAATTCATTAAAAATAGGTCTTTTAGCCCCTCTTTTGATGACTATGAAGATTATCAGGATCCGTATGGTAGTATTGATAAAGTAGACCCATTATTGGAAAAAGAAAGATTGCTAGAGAATGCACATCAAAATGACTGGTTCAAATGGGCTGAATACACAGTAAAACAATCAGGAATGTCTAGTTGCATGTTATGTTCACTGTCACCTCTGAAAAAGCTTACAGTAGTGCCCAACCAATATGATTATATACATTGTGCCCAATATTACTCACAAAACTGTGTTAAAAGGGAAAAGGCACACTTTTGTCCAGCTGAGTGTCTGGCATTTTTAGAACATCCAAAATTTCAAAAATATTACGACAGGGAAGGATGGGGAGATGACTGCAAATGTTTAGATGTTCGAATAGATGTGAGAGAAAGAGAAAACCCCTTAGCATATGTAATAAACCACACTCTTGAATATGAATGTTTTAATAAATCCAAAGGAGAGGTACCTTATTTGCAATTCTGTAGCAATAGTTTTCAAATTATTTTACTGTTGCATTTTTCTCTGTTCACTGTCAAAATAAATAAAGTACATTAAATTTGAGTTTGCGTTCATTATTCATACGTACAATTGTTTAAATAGCCTCTAAATTAATGTTGGGCAAATGAGGACATAAACTAGGTTAGAATATTGCATGTTCACCAATAGAATAATTATTCAAAGCATAAAATACCAACTGGTTACCAACAAAACTATTTGTCACAGTTCCGGCATTTGTGCCGGCTCATACTGTTGTTTGTTGTTCCGGCATTTGTTGCCGGCACACGATCAGCGTTTCCATGGGAACGGTGACTGATCTCGGGGAGATGCTGATTACAGCAATGATTTACTCGCCCATTACCATCTGCTTCACTCTGATTGCACTCCCTACTTATTGTGTGTCACCTCGTTATTTGCCATTTTATTGTAACTGTCATGTTAACTGTGCTCTCTTGTGTAGTTGGAGCGTGTGTCTGTTGGTTGCCTCTCTGTAGAAGTGCGGTTACCTTCCTGTTTGCCATCGTCCTCGCCAGTTCTGTGCCCAGTTCATGTGGAGGAGGATTCCTCGGTCTGTGCCCACGTCTCGGGGAATATATCATCTGGGCTTTGCTTCGCACCACACCAGCTTCAACTGTCTCTCTTCCACAAAGCACACTTATCATACGAACACACCCTTCACTAGCCCATTGCGGCTCACTGGATTTCAGCCTTCTGCAACCGGCGCCAGGTGCACCTTATCTTGTCATCGAGAACTTGGTTAATAAAACCATTGAACTGTCATCTCTGCTTTTGGGTCCTTTGTCGCCCCCGTGACACTACTGATCCACAACCTTGCCACAACGTCGTCATGACGGATTGGCACCGATCCAAAGTTACGTTGTGCCAACGAATACAGAAATTAAATTTTTTTGGTTGTCGCAACGTAATCAGTTACATTGCCACAACTAAAGTATGGTCATCAAATTACGGTGTAGTTAGGAAGTGGCCATGTAATTTGGCTAGCTGGGATTGAATTGGCTGAATTTGCTGCTGCTTTTCTCAAATTTTGCAATGCAATTTGCTGCATTTTTTGGGGGTTGATTTTGAAGAGAAAACTCACAAATCATCATTATATACCTCTGAAATTGTGATAATTACATTTTAAATGCAATTACATATAAATATTTTAGTGCATAATAACTAAATATGCAGTTAGTGTCCCAAAAAAAAAAAAAAAAAGCATACATTTAAGTGAAAGCTGTGGGCATTGAAAGATCCTTAATTATTTTTGTATTATAATTTTCTGCCTCAGAGAATGCAATAAAACTTATCTAAGTTTAAAAATGACATACATTAAATCTAAGTTAAAAACACAAATGAGGATTCAATAATTAGTTGCCATTTAGCGTTAGGAGGTTATTAGGCATGTTATGTCAGCAGAGAAGGCTTTGCTGGCCCTGAGAAATCGCCACTGCGAACAAATACAATTAGAGTTCATATATTTGAGCATTTATGTACACATTTAAATTCCACAAGTGTTTAAAAAAACATGATACATACATATATGAAAATGGTCAGTTTTGTCATATTGTCATATTCTGTATATTGCATATATCTACTGTATATAATTAAATTTTTTATATTAGTAAAAACATTTATGAACACTTACTTTCAGTATACAAGTGTTCAGCATATATTGCCATTTTCAGATTTGTAGCCTAGGGGAGCGCGGGCCACAAACTAACGCAGGTTATTTGTCACACACGTGGTTTAAACGTTTCCACACACGCTGGTGAGACGAAACATCATTTGTTTACTTATTGCCATATCAACACTGTGCAGATAAAAAAATGCCGGAAAAATTAAAAAAACTTTGGAAGATATCGCCAAAAGTTCATTTTAAGGTAGCAAAAAGTAAAAATTTGCATGAGTAAATTTTCATCTCTGTTTTTATTGTTTATTTAAAATAAGGCAAACTTGGTATCATTTTAATCTCCAATCTTTTAGCTAGCATCTTACATAGTCTTTTAATTCTCAGATAGCCAGCAGAAGTGACCAGCCAGGTTTAAATCCCAGTTGCGCTGACGGGGCACGTTGTAACACTGCGTTACAATGTGCCCCAATTCCAGAAAACTATATGCAATTCCAATGCAGTCAGATATGTAATTTACATAATTTCCCTTAATGCGTGTGTGTGTTTTGTCATCAATCCATGCATTATTTCGGTCAATGCTGTGGCTTTCTTGTGTATTAAGTGTCAAAATTATTGCAGAGTTAATAAATTTAGTTTATCTTCTAGGCTTTTTAATTAGATCAGATACAGTTGTTAGAGGTAGGGGGGGGGGGGGGGGTAGCTGTTATGTGGTCTTGTTACAATGTGCCCCTCTCCTGTTTCATTTTCTTTTTTTCGAGGTAGATTGCAAAAAAGTACACGCTGTATTCATGAAACAAGACCCCATATGTGTAATAGACAAGCTATTAATTATTGTGAACAAAGAAAAATACATCGAACCCCAAGTACATTTACACAAACGTAAGAAAACCTAAAAGTGTTAGTTTGTGCTCCGCTCTCTACTACTGTATTAATAACACTTCAAATTAGAATCACATTTCTAATGGGGATTGTAAGTGAATGTTAGGGATTCTTTGTATAAATGCAATGTTTGCACAATGCACAATGTTTTTGTGTCTCATTCTCAGCGTGCAGGGTGAAGATTTAAACATGAGCTGTGATGTATGTGTCCTGTCTGCGAATGTTAAGAAGGATACACCATTAATATGTGGATTATACAAACAGCTGCTGTATATTTGGAAATGCTGCGACTGCTTCAGACTTTAAGCATTTGTTTTGCCACTGTCAAACATAAAGGAAAGAGATGGGATTCCCATAATAACATAATACATTTGAGAACTTCATCCTTATGTGTACTATTGTCGGTCATGAGATATTGTACTTCAGTGGAGAAGTACATAAATCAGCACTGGTAAAAAGAGTCTGACTGAGTGGTCTAGTGGTAATTAATTCACCCATTGCATAAGTGGTTAAAGATTCTAATCCGTCCATATAAAATATATATGTTTTAATTAACAAAGATTGCATCCACATATCAGTTGATGTATATATTGAGTGGGGACAAATTGGTTTGCATTTTTCTATGAGATTCGACTGGAAAAGAGCTCAAACTCAAGTTAGTTGTCACAGACGTGGTTTAAACGTTTCCACACAACAGCGGGAATTTTCGCGAGAGCACCGGTGACCAAGATGGCACAGCTCATGAACACACATCGCAAAACCCAGCAAAAAAACATTTGGTTTATAAAGGAAGGAAACACAATGCGTGCCACTGCTCTCCATTAACAATTAGATTACCTGGTTACCCCACACCTGAGAGTGATTAAGAGAGAGAGAGAGAGAGAGAGAGAGAGAGAGAGAGAGAGAGAGAGAGAGAGAGAGAGAGATAAAACGCTCTACATATACACAAACAATACGGCCGAGAAGGCAATCACAATGATGGACATCTATTTCCGGGAAAAGAGAAAAAACTGCTGACATTAAACGACACTGATAACAGCCAGAACAAACATTTAACATAAATTCAAAATAACACATTCCAGTGCTGGATCGGCAATCAAAACATACACAGATCAAATGAATCAAACTCCAACTCAAGAACTGGAGATGTTTAACACATGAAATGAGAAATATAGTTAACTGAAGAACGTAGTTACACATACTTCATATACGTACATCCCTTCTAGACAGGACCCCAAAAATATTTTGGGAATCATTCAGGAGCTTGGATGCCCTCTATTGGACATTTCTTGTAATTGCCACTCATTACATATACATATTATGGCATAATTGTCTATTATTTTTACATTTCAGTTGATATTTTTATTATATTATATTTAAATAAAAATTAAGACATATGTTTATTAACAATAAACTTTAAAAACCAAGCTTTCCAAATACCTCAAAACATGTGAATATATATACAAAGAGGAATGATGACATTTAATGCATTGCCATGGCAACAATATTTAAGATATCGAGTATCCCTTCAGAATTTTCAGTCTTGACATTATTCTAAAATATTTTGAAGCAATTCAGTTTAACATAATAGGGATATTTCAAAGTCTGTTAAAAGTGACACACTTCCTTCCGCCAGTTGGTGGCGCTATGGCTGTGACCCACAATAGCCATATCAATGTGATCAGCCTGCAAGGACAAACATTTGGCTCAATTTTTATGTAAAATAATGCCATGCATGCAGAGACATTTCCTTATTCCATTTTTTTTACTTTATCGCTTCGCCATGGCAACACCATTCGATATACAAAAAATCCCTTTGCAATTCAGCATCGTCAATGTCTTGGCATGATGTTGCCCACATTTGGTACCTGTAACATAAAATCCCTGGGAGGAGTATATCAACACTCCACACTTTCAGTGCTTGGGCCCTAGTAATATTAGCATAGATGCCATTCAATTTATTGCAGAGTTATAGATCACGATCAATGTTTCTGGTTTCTGGTTCCAGCAGACCTAACTAAAGCAGCCTAATTGTGAGTTGAAGGATAAATTAGAGGTATGCCTGGCTAAATAGATGAGTCTTTAGTCTAGACTTAAACTGAGTGAGCGTGTCTGCATCTCGAACAGTGTTAGGGAGACTATTCCATAGTTTAGGAGCCAAATATGAAAAGGATCTACCTCCTTTTGTAGATTTTGATATTCTAGGAACTATTAACAGGCCAGAATTTTGCGATCGTAATGAATGTGATGGAATATAGCATGTTAGAAGGTCACTTAAGTACTGCGGAGCTAGACCATTCAAACTTTGTACGTATTTAACAGAATTTTAAAATTAATACGAAATTTAACAGGTAGCCAATGTAATGATGATAAAATGGGGCTAATATGATCATATTTCTTGGTTCTAGTCAGCACTCTGGCTGCTGCATTTTGAACAAATTGAAGTTTATTTATTAATCTTGCTGGACATCCTCCCAGTAATGCATTACAATAATGTAGTCTTAGGTCATGAACGCATGAATTAGTTTTTCGGCATCGGCAACAGAGAGCATGTGTCGTAATTAGCAATATTTCTTAGGTGGAAGAATGCTGTTCAACAAACATTGGTAATTTGATTTTCAAAGGACAGATTGGGATCAAATATAACATCTAAGTTCTTTGCTGTTGAAGACGATGTAACAGTACATTCATCTAGAGTCAAATTATATTTTAGCGGCTTGTTTTTAGAGGTTTTTGGTCCGATCATTAGTATCTCTGTTTTGTCGGAATTGAGTAGAAGGAAATTTCTGGACATCCAATCTTTTATTTCATTGATACACTCTGCTAATTTGGAGAATTGTGAAATCTCATCAGGTTTTGAAGAAATATAAAGTTGGGTATCGTCGGCATAACAGTGGAAACTTATTCGATGATTCCTGATAATATCTCCCAGGGGAAGCATATACAAGGAGAAAAGCAGAGGCCCTAAAACTGATCCCTGTGGCACTCCATACTTTACTTTTGTTTGGTTTGACAATTCCTCATTTACATAGACAAAGTGGTAGTGGTCTGCTAAATAGGACCTAAACCATGCTAATGCAACTCCACAAATGCCAACATAATTCTCTAGTCTATTGAAGAGAATGTCATGATCTAACATGTCGAATGCAGCACTAAGATCTAAAAGCACTAGATGTGAAATGCAGCCACGATCAGATAATGAGCAAGTAATTTGTAACTCTGATAAGTGCAGCCTCTGTACGGTGATGAGGCCTAAATCCTTATAAATCCTTGAAATTGTTCATATATACTATTTCTCTGTAGAAATGAACATATTTGGGAGGATACTACCTTTTCTAGTATTTTCGACATAAACGGGAGATTTGAAATCAGTCTATAATTAGCCAGTTCTCCAGGATCAAGTTGTGGCTTCTTAATAAGCGGTTTGATAACTGCATTTTTAAAGTTTCTTGGGACATGTCCTAAGGATAGCGAGGAGTTAATAATATTATGAAGAGGTTCTGAGATTACAGGGAATACCTCTTTTTAGAGCTTGGTTGTATTGGATCTAACATACATGCTGTGGCTTTTGATGTTTCGGTAAGTTTTGTCAGCTCTTCATGACCTATGACAGCGAAGGATTGAAGTTGCACGTGAGGAAAATTATGAGACACTGTTTTCTGAGGTACTGTGACAGATTTTTGCATAATTCCAATTTTATTTCTGATTATTTCAATTTTATCAGTAAAGAAATTCATTACTGTGCTGCGACGGAATATCTGGTTCTGTTGAGGCTTTATTCCTAACCAATTTAGCCACAGTACTGAATAAACACCTAGGATTGTTGTGGTTATTTTCTATGAGTTTGTTAAAATATGCTGACCTGGCAGCTTTTAGTGCCTGTCTATAGCTACAGACACTATCCTTCCATGCACCGTGAAATACCTCTAATTTTGTATTCTTCCACTTGCACTCCATTTTCCGAGCTGCTTTCTTGAGAGCATGAGTGTGATCATTGTACCATGGTGCAGGGCTTTTTTCTTTAATTTTCTTTAATCGAAAGGAGGCGACACTATCAAGAGTGCTAGATTTGACTGTATTTATATTTTCTGTATTTTCATCAAGTTCTTCTAGGCTTTGGGATTTACTGAGTGTATGAGATAGATCTGGAAGATTATTATTGAAGCTATCTTTAGTGGTCGAAAGAATAGCTCTACCTGAACGATAGTGTGGTGTAGATTGAGTAACATTAGCTGATCGCAGCATACAAGAGACGAGGTAATGATCTGAGATGTCATCGCTCTGCGGCAGAATTTCTAAAGTATCAACATCAACTCCATATGACAGAATTAAATCTAGCGTATGATTATGGTGATGAGTTGGTCCTGTTACATTTTGTCTGACTCCAAGAGAGTTGAGAATATCGATAAATGCTAATCCCAATGTGTCATTTTCATTATCTGTGTGAATGTTGAAGTCATCAACAATTAAAGCTCTATCTACAGTAACTACAAGATCTGATAAAAAATTTACAAATTCCCCAAGGAAATCAGAATAAGGCCCGGGTGATCTATATACTGTAGCAAGGGTAAAAGATGACAGAGTTTTTTTATTTATATCTGATGGTGTCACATTAAGCATTATTAGTTCAAAAAACTTAAATTTATATCCTGTCCTCTGAGTAACACCAAAAACTTCACTGTAAATTGTAGCAACACTTCCTCCTTGACCCTTCAGATGAGGCTCATGTTTATAACAATAACCTGGGTGAGTAGATTCATTTAAACTAATACAGGTGCATCTCAATAAATTAGAATGTCGTGGAAAAGTTCATTTATTTCAGTAATTCAACTCAAATTGTGAAACTCATGTATTAAATAAATTCAATGCACACAGACTGAAGTAGTTTAAGTCTTTGGTTCTTTTAATTGTGGTGATTTTGGCTCACATTTAACAAAAACCCACCAATTCACTATCTCAACAAATTAGAATATGGTGACATACCAATCATCTAATCAACTCAAAACACCTGCAAAGGTTTCCTGAGCCTTCAAAATGGTCTCTCAGTTTGGTTCACTAGGCTACACAATCATGAGGAAGACTGCTGATCTGACAGTTGTCCAAAAGACAATCATTGACACCCTTCACAAGGAGGGTAAGCCACAAACATTCATTGCCAAAGAAGCTGGCTGTTCACAGAGTGCTGTATCCAAGCATGTTAACAGAAAGTTGAGTGGAAGGAAAAAGTGTTGAAGAAAAAGATGCACAACCAACCGAGAGAACCGCAGCCTTATGAGGATTGTCAAGCAAAATCGATTCAAGAATTTGGGTGAACTTCACAAGGAATGGACTGAGGCTGGGGTCAAGGCATCAAGAGCCACCACACACAGACGTGTCAAGGAATTTGGCTACAGTGATCGTATTCCTCTTGTTAAGCCACTCCTGAATCACAGACAACGTCAGAGGCGTCTTACCTGGGCTAAGGAGAAGAAGAACTGGACTGTTGCCCAGTGGTCCAAAGTCCTCTTTTCAGATGAGAGCAAGTTTTGTATTTAATTTGGAAACCAAGGTCCTAGAGTCTGGAGGAAGGGTGGAGAAGCTCATAGCCCAAGTTGCTTGAAGTCCAGTGTTAAGTTTCCACAGTCTGTGATGATTTGAGGTGCAATGTCATCTGCTGGTGTTGGTCCATTGTGTTTTTTGAAAACCAAAGTCACTGCACCCGTTTACCAAGAAATTTTGGAGCACTTCATGCTTCCTTCTGCTGACCAGCTTTTTAAAGATGCTGATTTCATTTTCCAGCAGGATTTGGCACCTGCCCACACTGCCAAAAGCACCAAAAGTTGGTTAAATGACCATGGTGTTGGTGTGCTTGACTGGCCAGCAAACTCACCAGACCTGAACCCCATAAAGAATCTATGGGGTATTGTCAAGAGGAAAATGAGAATCAAGAGACCAAAAAAATGCAGATGAGCTGAAGGCCACTGTCAAAGAAACCTGGGCTTCCATACCACCTCAGCAGTGCCACAAACTGATCACCTCCATGCCACGCCGAATTGAGGCAGTAATTACAGCAAAAGGAGCCCCTACCAAGTATTGAGGTCATATACAGTAAATGAACATACTTTCCAGAAGGCCAACAATTCACTAAAAATGTTTTTTTTATTGGTCTTATGATGTATTCTACTTTGTTGAGATAGTGAATTGGTGGGTTTTTGTTAAATGTGAGCCAAAATCATCACAATTAAAAGAACCAAAGACTTAAACTACTTCAGTCTGTGTGCACTGAATTTATTCAATACACGAGTTTCACAATTTGAGTTGAATTACTGAAATAAATGAACTTTTCCACGACATTCTAATTTATTGAGATGCACCTGTATATTCATCCAGTTTAAGCCAGGTTTCAGTCAAACAGAGCACATCTGTAATAATTTCATTTACAATTAGTGCTTTGGTATAAAGAGATCTAATGTTTAGTAGCCCTACCTTCATATAACAGTTACCTTATATGTTTTGTTTTGTTCAAGTTTGACCTTAATCAAATTTTTTTCTAAATGATTTAGTGAAAATTTTGTGTTTGGTAGTTTGGGGAACAGACACAGTCTCTATGTGATATCTAGATGATACAGTCTCTATGTGTAGTAGTTTATGTGACCTGTGTGACGTCTCAAGGCAGCTAGCAGGTGTTCGGATTAACCAGTTTGTCTGCTTCCTGACCTGTGTTCCAGTTAGTCAAATACTATCATTATTAAGACGATAAGCCAAATTACTAGAGAGGAGAGTGGCACCTTCCCTGGAGGGATGGAGTCCGTCTCTCTTTAGCAAGTCAGGTCTACCCAAAAAAACTCTTCCAATTGTCTATAAATCCTATTCTATTCTCCAGACACCACTCAGACATCCAGCCATTCAGTGACACTAATCTACTATAAACCTCGTCACCACGACAAGCAGGGAGGGGGCCAGAGCATATTACAGTGTCTGACATCGTTTTTGCAAATTCACACACCTCTTTAACATTATCTCTAGTGATTTTCAACTGGCAAAGCATAGTGCCGATATGAATAACAATTTTAGAATATCTACATTTAGCATTAGCCAGCATTTGTAAATTTGATCTGATGTCAGAGGCTCTGGCACCCAAAATGCATTTAACAATAGTGGCTGGAGTCTCTATTTCCACGTTCCTTACAATAGAATCACCAGTAACAAGGGCTCTTTCAACATGATTCTCAGTGGGTGCATCACTAAGTGGGGAGAATCAATTGGAAACCCTAACAGGAACGGGAGAGTGGTGTCGCTTTGCTGAGCAAGTATGCCGCTGAGATGTCACCCAAACGCCCTGCTGCGGGGGCTCTACAGCCGGAAACAAAGTGCGTGTTGCTCTCTGTACTGCCTGCATCCGAAACAGTATCTACCGTCTTCTATTTCTCACTGACCTCCACTAGCGTTCGGATGCATGTCTCTAACTCATTAACCTTCTCCGTTAGCCTGACTCATTCCTTACATGTATCACATGTGAATCCCTCACTGCTGACAGAAGAAGCTATTGTAAACATGTGACATGCAGTGCAGGAAGAAATAACATGAGCAGATGACATGACTTATTGCAATTGATTGTTGTTGTTGTTTGTTGTTGCTGAGCGGTGAGGGTTTGAGATCGATGTGAATCATCACGCAATTGTTTATTGTTATGGTTGTTCTTGATAAGCGGTGCTTTGAGATCGATGCAATAATCCATGTAACACAGAGGAGAAAAACAGGTGCTCACTGTAAAATGCACGCAGTTTAATTGCGATAAAATAGAAAGCGGATGCACGCGGAAAATGCACGCAGTTGAATCGCGATAAGAGAATAATGCGCACTGAAAAATGGCAGATGTTAAGGATTAAAAGCTAAAAACAGATAGATAAGCGATGCTAAAAAAGCTAGCAGGCTACAAACACAGACACGAGCTAGGCGCCAGCAGCAACAGGTAAAATACACACAGATGAAACAGTAGAAAAGTGACAAAGGATAAAACAATGAACATATGAGAATAATAATAAGCAATGCTAAGCAGGCTAGCAGGGTACAAATACCCATGCAGCGTGCCATCAGCAACAGACACAGGAAGTCCAGTGACGTTCACCTCTTATGAGCTGATTGAGTAGTTTGCATCCCTTGTTTAAATATCAGAACAAATCTGATATTTCCTGACATAGAGATGTGTTCGAGATTGATGTGGTGAAAGATTAAATCTTTGTCAAATATGAATGCTTCAATGATACCAAACACAGAACAAACCAGAAGCAAGCACAAATGATGAAGACAGGTGAGAGTGATTGACACGGGGTTTACCCTGGTCCCAAAAGCTATCTTGTTAAATACAAAGAAAGGAATATGTTATGTTGTTTCTTTTTAACGGCACGAATGGCACAAATCGAGCACAAATGAACAACACTGTTTGGAGCAATTTGGACCACATGGGGTGGAGAGTGACGTCACTGCTCCCGAAAAGTTTCATGTTATTTCTAAGGAAGGGAAATAGATACAAGATTAATTTTAATAGCACAAATCGAGCACAAACGAAAGACACCGGTTTGGTGCGATTTGGATGACATGTAGTGGAGAGTGACGTCACTGCTCCCGAAAGATTTCTTGCTATATCTAAGGAAGATAAATAGTTACAGTGTTTCTTTTAACGGCACAAATCGAGCACAACCAAACGACACTGGTTTGGTGCGATTTGGATGACATGGGGTGGAGAGTGACATCACTGCTACCGAATTCAAATTCTTATTTCTGAAGAATTCAGGGAAATAGATATAGTGTTTCTTTAAACAGCACAAATCAGCACAAATTGAGCACAAATGAACAGCACCGGTTTGGAGCGATTTAGACCACATGGGGTGGAAAGTGACGTCACACAGACAAAAAAATAATGTCTAATATTTCAAACACCGAACCAGCACAAATGTTATTTCTTTGCAAAACAACCGCAGCACAAACGAATGGTATATATTTGGTAATAATTTTATTATATGGAGGGCCAACTTTTTGGAGGTTACAAACATCCAGTACGTAGTGGATTTAATCCAGTACATCATCGCGCTACAGGCTGCAGCAAGGACAGACTCAATAGGCTCGTTTGAGATTAGCACGTTCTGCGCAGAACCGATCACTGGTGCATGCTGGGTAGAAATCTTGCTGTTATGTCATGAAGACAAATGTCAAAAATTGTCCCACGAGAGGGAGGTGGCCACAGTTGTAGCAGGCAGGCGGTTGCGTGAACTGCAAGCATGTTGGGAAATGACTGGCTGATGACACAGCTTAATGCTCATTGGCTTAAACAACTGTGATGTTTTATTATCTTCTAAAATGTTAGATTTTTTATCTATAATATCATATTTTTATGTGTATAAATTATATGTGAATATTCCCAACACTATGACAGTGCAATCTCTGTATGGGATATGTGATAGTTATCATATTTCTGTGCCGCCTGCCTGCTACAACTGTGGCCGCCTCGCTCTCGCGGGAGTATTTTTGACATACGTGGTCATAATATCACAGCAAGTCAGACAGATTTGTAACCAGCATGCACCTGTCGGTGATCAGTTCTTCACAGAACTTGCCCATCTCAAATGAGCCTAATGAAATGCATGCTGTTTTTTCTTCAATCAGCTGGATTGGATCATAAGCAGAGTATGTGAAACATAAGTAGCCTACAGTCGCTCACATGTTGCATGTTTTAAAAATGCACTTTTAACAATTTAAAATAAGTTTCCACTATAATGTTCTAATAGACTGCAGAAGATGAAAGTTCAGTTTTTAAATTTTATTTGATACCAGGTATGTGAACACTTATAAAACATTATAAAGCATTTGTTTTTTAGCCACACACAAACGGCCCACCTGTTGGCCAGTGACAGTTAATGTTGTGGCTTCTGCCGCCTTTATGAAGAATCACTCTCAAAGTCTTAAGGTTTTGATGCCAGAAGATAGACTTTATTATCAGAGATAGCAAAGCCGAGTCAGTCTGCAGAGTAACTAACTTTCTGTATTCAAACATGCCTATATACACATTCACCTAGGGCGTGACCAATATACCCCATACATTTTGTTCTGTGTCTTCAGACTGTTAATGAACATGAAACTATTTGAGAGGCCCCTCTCCATCTCTCTTCAGGGCCTTATCCTATATTTCCTCTAGTGTCAAAACATGAGACTCAAGATTACCTTATATGAGTACCATATGTGATCACATATTCCATTTTGAGGGGCCTGCTTTACACAGGCTTCTACACACACACACACACACAGTAAAATCCATGCTTGACCATCAGAAATAATTGTAGACAAAAATGGCTATATTTACATTGATTCTACTTGATTCTACTAATTTAACTTGATAAAAAATATTCCACATATCCCCCCTCTGAGACTTACATAAGTCTCACTTTCACTGTCTTTATCCAGAGTGCAGTTTCATAATTCAGTCGCCTCAGTTATGCTATCTAGTGACTAAGTTAAATCACACAGCTTCATTACCAATGACCAGATTATGCAACCGCACTCCGGTGGAGATTACAGAACCAAACGTCTCCATTCAATTTTGATTAAGAACTGAGTAAAAGATTCTGTTCTCTTATTCATTCAATAAATGCAACATATAAGCATGTTATAAGCATGAGCGTGCAATTGGTTCAGCCTTGCTTGTGTTTGTCATAGTTACGTAGAGTATATCAAACAAAATATTCATCCTAATCAAGAGTTCTTTTTTGTAGTGTACATATCTTCAACCCAGATACTTTGCGCATCGTAGAGGGTCACCCTTTGGGGAGAGGTTTAGGCTAGCACTTACACCCAGGGTGTGGCTCATCTTTATTCATCTTCTTCGTCTTCATTTGAGGTACTTGAATTCCCATCCAATGTTTGTGAATCCCAATTTGGTTTATAAAGCCAATCCTGATAATATACACTTTGCTTACCCTCTAATATCACTTTCCCATTATCTTGACATCTTAGCACTTCCATTTGCTTAACTGTGGCTTTGATAACTAGTGATCTCAATAAAGGAAGTACACAACAAAACAATAGCCCTCCTATCATTATTGCAATACCCAAAAACATTCCCAATTTAGCAAACAATGCTCCCCATGCTCCTAACTTTAGATCAAACCAATCCCACATTTGATTATCTCTTCCAGCATTTGCTTTAACTTCGGTTCTTAAGTTTTTTAATTTAATCATGACTTCACTAAATGTTCCTCCTGGAGTAGTATTATTTGGTATAAAAGAAGAACATTGATCTCCAAACATAACACATACACCCCCTTTGTCTGCCAATAACTAATTAAGAGCCTGCCTATTTTGCCATGTCATCCTACTTGTTTCGTGTACTTGTTCTCCTAATGCAGATAAAGCATCATCAGTGTAATTAATAAATCTTTGTTGATTATAGTAAATATCATATAGTAAATATAATTTATTTTGTGTGATCCAAACGAATATTGATTCAAACCCTGCTTTGACTTAATCTCTAGCTTTAAATTCATTAGGTATATTCCTGGGTTGACCAATTGAATCTATATACACATTAGGGTCTGTTTTATAAGCTCTCTTAGTTCTATTCTTATCTTCCTTTATGAAATGTCCTAATTCCCACTGTGCCGTGGCAATTTCCTGGATCAGTCGTACTCTAACACATATTCCTTTCCATCCTAGTGGTAAGGAGGCCTTAAGTCGTTCTTTTCCACTATTGTCTGATCCTCGTATGACTCTATTGAAGGTAAGGCTATAGTTTGATTTTCACATTCTTCTGGATATATTTTCATTCCCTTTCCTAATCCTTGTGCTTGAAGTACTGGGGCTCTTACAGGTACATTTGATCACCAAGCATTTATTTTGTCTAAGTACCAAATAGTAGCACATCTTCTCTTGAATTTTCCCATATCAAAAGTTCCTTCAGGCTTATTATAGCACTCATACTCTTGGCTATAATCTATGTTGTACCATTTTGGGATTTCTACCATTCTTTCTTTTATTTTAATTTTGTCTTTTACATCCCAATATCTACACCAATCTCCCCAATGTGGTTTATTAAATTGCTCCTTAAGGATGGAATTACCCGCAAAAGCCAAACACTCAGCTAAGCAGTAGGGTCTAAAATGCTTTTCTAGATGACAAAAGTTTCTATTAAATTCAGCACATTTTTGATAGTCATGTGGATTTGGAACTACTATTACCTTGTTTAAGGGTGATTTGGAGCACAGTAAGCAATTTTCCATACCTGTCTCTCTTGCTGTAAACGTTGCCCATTCGTACCATTTGTTATTTTGTGCTGTTTCCCATAAACTATCTAATTCATTCATTTTTTCATTACTATTAATATCATTATCAATGTTTCTACATTGTTTTGATATCTTCTGTTCTTTATTCAATTCTTGTTCTGTTGGGGTTATTACTGAGTTGTTACTGGGTCTGACCTAGGGCTGAAAAATCAATTGTAGGGAAGTCTGGTTGAAATTTTGAGCAGTGGTGTTGGCTGTAGTTTGGGCTTGTAGTAGAGAAGCATGGGTGGTATTGATTGTGGCTTGAGCTTGGAGTATAAGATGCAGTAAATATGTGATGATCATTAGACATGCTATTGGAGTCATTCCTTCCACTCTCTTGATTCTTTCTGCTTTGCTTTGCTGTTTGTGCATCTCTTTCTGAGCTTTTGCCATTCTGCACTCTTTTATCCTTTGTCTCTGGTGTCTCCTCACTTTCTTCTGTATCGTCTGTTTCAAGTCTCTCTCCCTCTCTTTCCTTCCTTACCCTGGGAACTCTTGTGCAGTGGTTTAGATGATACCAGGTGGTGCTTCCTTCCACTTGGACTGCTGTTGGAGTAGCTGTCACCACTTTGTAAGGTCCCTCTCTCCTGGGCTCATTCCACTTTCTCCTGAATACCTTCAAATATACTTGGTCACCTGGGATGACTGGACAAGATGTCTCTGTCTCCTCTTTAGGCTCCTTTCTTTTTTCCTGTAAATGGATAGCTTTATGTATTGCAGTTAGTTTCTTCATATAAGACCTAAGTTCCATTCACAATTGCTCTAGAGGGGTCCTTTGTAGGGACCTCTGCAATACGGCACAGGCATGGGTCGACCCGTAAGCAGCTCATGCAGTGTTAAGTGCGTGCTTCTGTTAGTTTGCATGCGATAGCTCATTAGCGCAAGAGGTAAAGCATCAATCCAGTTGAGTTTAGTACTTTCACATATTTTGTTAAGTTTGGCCTTGAGGGTACCATTCACCCTTTCTACCATCCCTTGGGATTGTGCATGATAAACACACCCTAGCCTCTGTTTTATTCTCAATTGTTGCAATACTTGTTTTACAGTTTTTTGAATGAATACTGATCCATTATCTGAACTTATTTCTGATGGTATTCCAAATCTAGGGATTACTTCTCTTGTTAGAAATGTAATTACTGTTCCTGCCCCCTCATCTGCTGATGGTATTGCTTCTACCCATCTGCTAAATCTGTCTATTACCACAAGCATATACCTTTTGCCTTGTACTCGCTTTATCATGTCCACATAATCCATCACCAGGTGCTTGAATGGTCCTTCTGGTATTGGTATGTGGCCTATTGGTGTTGCTGTTGCTTTCCTAACATTGTTTTTGGCACAAACTTCACATGTGGACAGAAATTTGTCTATTATTGCATGTAAGTATGGAGACCAATATCCCTGCTGTTTAATTTTTTTTATCACTTCCCCCCTCGCGCAATGGTCAAAACCATGCGCATCTGGAATAAGAATGTTTAAAAGTGTGGTTCGTGCAACGATTTGTCCTTCATGTGAATGCCGAATATCTTATGTGTCTTTCGTGGCTCCTCTTTTTTACCACATGGAGTGTTCATAAGGACCTGCTTGTTGTTGAATTCAAATAATATCATCCAATTGAGGTTGTGGTTTTATAAGAACTACTGGAGCTAATATTGCTACTTGACATCCTGATGCTTTTTTAGCTTCCAAATCTGCTTTGTTGTTACCCTTAACGATATAGTCATTTCCTTTTTTATGAGCCTGGCATTTGATGATTGCTATTCGTTTTGGTAGCATCATAGCAGAAATTAATTGACCTATCTGTTCAGCATGTTGGATGGGAGTTCCATCAGTCTTTTTGAAGCCTCTCTGTTTCCACACTGCTCCAAACAGATGACATACACCATGAGCATAAGCAGAATCAGTGAAAATGTTTGCTGTTTGTCCCTTTACTAATTGACATGCAGTCGTGAGAGCTTTTAATTCTGCTAATTGAGCAGAACAAAGCTGTACACACTGTTGGGATATTACAGGCACAAATTCATCCATGTTTTTCTTTACTACTGAGTATCCTGTATGAGTTCCCAAATAATCTCTCAAACTGGAACCATCCACAAAGTAAGTGACTTCTGCCTCAAAGATTGGCGTAGACTCAAGATCTGGCCGTAACCTAGTGAATGCCAATGAATTAGCCACACAGTCATGTGGCTCACCTTCATAAGCCAAAGTAATCAATTCAGCTGGATTAACTGTATTACATCGCTTAATGGTAACATCTGGATATGTAAGTAATGATGAATATGCTAGAATGTGGGCTTGAGTCAGAACAAATTTTCCTTGTTCTAGTAACAATTTTGTGATGCATATAAATGGTTACTGGGTATCCCATAGTTAATGTAGATGCTTTCTCATATGCATAATATACTGCTGCAAGGCCTTGTCGGTAACATGGTGGGTAACCTTGCGCTACATTGTCCAGCTTAGTGCTATAGTAAGCTATGGGTTGTTTTTTCCTACCACTACAGGTCTCTTGCATCAATACAGCTGAAGCATAACCATCAGCTCTGTTTGCCACATACAGGTGAAATGGTATAGTGTAGTCGGGATTACAGAGGGCAGGTGCCCTTTGTAATTCTTTCTTTATAGATTCAAATGCTAGCATCGCATCTGTATTCCATCTTCGTGGAGTACTTAAATTTTGCAGTCCTGCTTGTTTCATGATTTCTCTCAGTGGAGCTGTTTTTACTGCATATTCCTCTATCCAATCAGAACTGAAGCTTAAGAAATTCCTAAGAAAGTCATCATCTGTCCTACTGTTTGTGGCAATGGTGTTTTACTTATGCCTTCTAAGTGATCTGGGGCTATAGCTTTTGTGCCATATGAGATCAATCGTCCTAAATACTCAACCTGTGGTTGGCAATACTGTAGTTTTGTTTTAGATGCCTTGTGACCTCTTTGAGCTAATTTAGTAAGTACTTTAATAGAATCTCTATGACATTGTCCAAATGATGTGGAACAAATCATCAAATCATCTACATACTGCAGCAGAGTACTGTCTATCTTTAGGTCTTCTAAATCAGCCTTTAGAACTTGATTGAATATATGTGGTGAGTGTTTAAATCCCTGCGGCATTCTGGTATAGGTATACTGTTTACCAGCATATATGAATGTAAAGTATCTGCTTTCCTCTGCTACCGGAACACTGAAAAAGGCAGAGCATAAATCAATCACAGTAAAGTATTTGGCATCAGGAGGGACATTTGTCAGCAGCGTGTGCGGGTTTGGACATCAGCTGGCCAATCCTCTACTATATCATTGATTGCTCGTAAGTCATGAACGAGGCGCCATTTATTTTTGTTTGCTTTGATCACAGGAAAAATTTGAATATTACAGTAACTGTTTGTTTCCATTAACACTCCTGCTTTCACTAGACCTTCAAAAGTGTCTTTTATGCCTGTTTCAGCCACAGCCCGCAAAGGGTACTGCAATTTTCTTGGCAGTCGTGAACCTGGCTTAAGTTGTATTCTTATTGGGCTGGCTGAATTTACCAGTCCTACATCTGTGTCATGCTGAAACCATAACTCAGTTGGTACCAGATGCTCCACTTCCTTAAACAGTTCAGCATCAATAGTCTCTACCAATTTGGGTGTTGTTATCATCTGCATTTGCATTTTTTGTATTAATGACTACTTCCTGAGGAGTACCCATCAATAAACCTTCACACAAAATTTGTATGTAATTTTTGTCAGCAGAATGAAAAATCAATGGATTTACTGTTGGTTCCCATTGGCACTGTTTAACTTTTTCATCATTGGCCCCAAATCTTTTGCATTCCAATTTGTTCCTACATATAAAGATACATGTGGAGCAGAATCTGCTACATTAAACCAATTTTTTACAAATTCACTCTTAGTTATACTCAAAGCTGCTCCCTGTTTACTTATTATGATGTATTGTGAGGTCATTTAGATTTTCTGTCCTTCAGTTCCTTCCTGCCATTTCTTTTCTATTTTTGCATCTCTCTCAGGATCATATATCATTGTACAGTGAAATTCTGATTTTGGCAACTGGGCTTCAGGAATCTGTGCTTCAATAAACTTTCCCCATTTATTAATTGTTTGTCTCACATAACTTTCTATCTGTCCTATCCAGTACACATTTGCTCTTGGCTCAGAAATCATAATTTGAGTTCTTATTCCCTGTAAGTCTATATACACTCCCTCTGGAGAACACCAAATTTCAAGTCCCAATTTACATAATGCATCTCTCCCTAACAAATTAACAGGAGTCTGATTTGATACTAGGATAGGTATAGTTGCACTTTTGTTTTTAGTTTTGTAGGGCTTTACTGGTTGTTTAGATCAGTGTTACTATCAGAAATAATTAATAATTATTTATTTAGTTATTAATTAATATTTAAATTAATTAATTGAATTTAACTCATTAAAACCTCATATGGGGCTCCAGTAAATGTTTTTACATTTAGTAGCAAGTTTGGTTATTAGCAATAATTAATAATTATCAAAGATAATTATTAATTATTAAAATCAATAGAACATTGATGAGAATCAATTTTAGCTTTTTTTTAATCCTTTAAATCAACAATTATCAAAGATAATCGTTAATTGTTAACATCGATGAAACATTAATTAAAATTAACACTAGCTTATTGATCATTCAAATTCAACAACCATCAAAGATAATTATCAATTATCAAAAATCAATAGAATATTAATAAGGATTAACATTGATGGGGCACTAATAACCAAATAGTAAAACAGTCTCAATATTAGATTGTTTTCTTAGGAAAATCAACATCTGAAGAATATCGATTTTCGGGGAAAAAAAAAACAATGAATGAAGGTTTGAATCCGAGCACTGACATCCCGTCAGCATGACACAGGCGTATGCAAAACAAACCAAAACACTTCTCTTTGTAATATAAACAAAGTTTATTTATGCAGTAACATCAATTAATAATTAATAAAATGCAGTCAATAAACTTCCGACTTACAACTACAAACTAAACACTGATATGATTAGAAATGGAAATAAAAATAATTCTATAACACATAAGGTGTGTGTGTGTGTGTGTGTGTGTGTGGGTGTGTGTGGTTAGTACGAGAGAGAGAGAAGTGACGGCCCTAAAGCCGATTTCGCGATCGTGGGAGAGAAAACAGCCGTTAGTTCATCGCTCAGAGACACGGTGGACGGCTCGTAAACAGTCACGCGTTATTTGATTCTTTAATGGATGAGCTCAGTTGCTGTCTCACCCGCAATGGCGAAATTGCACAACAGTCCAATTTGGTTGGACCACAATACAGCAAAACAAATTCGTGATAATTAATATCCTGAGTATTAATTATGAGCAGACATGGCAGTCCGTAAACTGTACAAGCAAAAACCTTGAAACACAAGAATAACACACTATAATATTCTATCTCTGCCCAGATGTAAACCTCTTACTTGAATCACATGAGGACACAGGTAGAATGTGTTTTCCTCCGTCCTTTAACTCTGACCCAGTTCCTTGAGGCTCGGGTGATGACGGTTTCCTCGCTCTGTCGGCGGGCGGTACAGCTGTTGATTCTCGGCGGGCTGGCGGAGAACTCAGAAATGTCGACTTGATTGAAGATGGAAGAGAAATCTTTAATCTCTTCACTTCTGTAGGCAAACGGATGAAGATGCGAATTGCTCGGCAGTCTCCTTCGGATCCGTTAGAGTGTTCGGTTGAACACAGAGAAATCTCAATTTGTCCAGCGAGATGGAAATTGTATGGCCACAGTTTCAAGTCGGACGTTACTTCCTTGTGCCACGAGGTTGCACTGGAGAGCAGCGAAGAGCTGCGTCCACATGCTGCAAACAAAGTCGCTAGAAGAAACTCACGAAAGCATTTCAGAGGTATTTCAACTCCTGATGATGTCATGGTTTGAGGTGACGTTCTGTTGTGTGCCTCATCCAATAGGAGTTGAGAGTTCGATCCTTTAGTGAGCAAGGCTTCATGGATTTGTAGTCTGTTTTGGACTCCCTTTGTTTGAGTTTGGCGTGATTTTTAGCAGTAAGATTTACGACTTGGAAGGTGGGGGCTTGAGTTAGGTTTTTACGACTGTGTTAGGCCTGCCTTTGTCTTCTATCTGAATACATGAGGCCCAACAGTTTGTAGACACACTGGAGCGGTCATAGGAATTAGCTGCATTTGTCCCGAGAATTCTACTGTCTTTGCAAATTTTCCAGACAAGGGGAGATGTGAGGCATAATTTGAATTTACACACATGTAAACCGCTCCTGTATCTACTAGCATGGGTGTGGTTTTTCCCTCTATTTTAACCTGCAGCATAGGTTCTTGATCAGCATTGGTTGTTAAAATTGGAAGCTGACTCTCCCCTGTAGGATTCTCTGGGTATCCCTAATATTCTTGATTTGGACCTCCCCAAGGGTTTACTGAGCCTTGAGATGGACCCTGAAAGAGCTGTTGCCAACCCCCCCCCCCCGCCCCCACCCCCCACCCCCCCATCCCCAGGTGGCTGTTGCCATGTACTTATGGGGCAATCATTTTTATTATGTCCAGGCTGTCCACATCCCCAGCACCTTCTTTGAGGAAAATTATTAGGCCTGCCTCTTCCTCCCTGTCCCCCTTGTGATGGATTGGTTTTCCATCCCATCGTCCCTGGCTGTTGAGCACAGACATTGACAATGGGTGCAGGGATCTGGTGTGTATTTGTAGGGACTGCTGTAGGTGGATTCAGCTGGATAGTTGGTGATGGAGCATTTACAGGAGCCATTACTGTCATTTGCTCTCATTCTTCTTTCTTTACTGTAGCTTGAATCTTTTTCTTATGCTTATGTGTTAGTTCTTCAAGTTGTAACTGAGTCAGTTTTCTCTGCAGCTCTTTCTCTTGGTTCTTAAGCTTTTGTTCATTTTTTCTGTATTGCTTCACTGCGTGAGTCACATGATCGCAAAACTCCTTATGTTTTTTGGAGATTAAGCCAACCACATCCTCCAGCTTGCTCTTTACAGCTTGTGGCATGGCATCTATCACAGCATTTCTAAACAATGTAGCCATTAATGGGTCTCCTTCTGGATCCCCTTCAGTCTCTTGCTTCCATCTGTTTAGTTGTCTCTGAACATATGTGATTGGGTTTTCTGTTTCCCCCAGCTGCTCCCCCTTTAATGCCTTAGGGTCCACTCTGGTTGGATACTCAGCACGCATTGCCTGCCACACTGCTGGACAGTATGCATCACAAACAGTTCCATCCATGTAATAAGAGTCCACAGCTCTATCCAGACCAGATGTTTGAAGGATTTCTTCCATGTTGTACAGGAACAAGATTGAAGGACAGTTTAACACCACCAACTCTAGAAGCATGTGGCAGGGAATTACCATCATCACGGACTTTAAAGGGAATAAAAACTCCGCTGTGAACACTGCTGCCTCTCTCCCGGATGAGCTAAATACTTTTTATGCTCGTTTTGAGGGAAATAACACCGCCCTCATGGAGAGAGCTCTCGCGGCCGAATCTACAGAGGTTAGTTCACTCTCCATCTCTGTAGCGGATGTAACCCAATCCTTCCGACGGGTGAATATCCGCAAAGCCACGGGTCCAGATGGCATTCCGGCTCGCGTCATCAGAGCGTGCGCGAACAAACTGGCTGGTGTTTTTATGGATATTTTCAACCTTTCCCTCTCTTTGTCTGTAGTCCCCACATGCTTTAAAACGTCCACCATTGTGCCTGTTCCAAAGCAATCCAAAATAACTTGCTTAAATGACTGACGTCCTGTTGCTCTGACTCCCATCATTAGCAAATGCTTTGAGAGACTAATCAGAGATTACATCTGCTCTGTGCTGCCTCCCTCACTAGACCCATTGCAGTTTGCTTACCACAACAACCGCTCCACTGATGATGCCATTGCATCTACAGTACACACTGCTCTCTCCCACCTGGAAAAAAAGAACACTTATGTGAGAATGCTGTTTGTAGACTACAGCTCAGCATTCAACACCATAGTGCCCTCCAAGCTTGATGAGAAACTCCGGGCTCTGGGCTTAAACAGCTCGCTGTGCAGCTGGATCCTGAACTTCCTGTCAAGCAGACACCAGGTGGTTAGAATAGGCAGCAACATCTCCTCATCACTGACCCTCAACACTGGAGCCCCGCAGGGCTGTGTTCTCAACCCACTCCTGTATTCACTGTACACACATGACTGTGTGGCAACACACAGCTCCAATGCCATCATTAAGTTTGCTGATGATACGACGGTGGTAGGTCTGATCACTGACAATGATGAAACAGCCTACAGAGAGGAGGTGTACACTCTGACACACTGGTGTCAGGAGCACAACCTCTCCCTCAACGTCAGTAAGACAAAGGAGCTTGTGGTGGACTTCAGGAGAAGAGATAGAGAACACAGTCCCATCACCATCAATGGAGCACCAGTGGAGAGAGTCAGCAGCTTCAAGTTCCTGGGTGTCCACATCACTGAGGAACTGACATGGTCCATCCACACTGAAGCCGTTGTGAAGAAGGCTCATCAGCGCCTCTTCTTCCTGAGACGGCTGAGGAAGTTTGGAATGAACTGCCACATCCTCACACAGTTCTACACCTGCACTGTAGAGAGCATCCTGACTGGCTGCATCTCCTCCTGGTACGGAAATAGCACCACCCACAACCGCAAAGCACTGCGAAGGGTGGTGCGAACTGCCAGACACACATCATCGGAGGTGAGCTTCCCTCCCTCCAGGACATATATACTAGGCGATGTGTGAAAAAAGCTCGGAGGATCATCAGAGACTCCAGCCACCTGAGCCATGTGCTGTTCTCACTGCTACCATCAGGCAGGCGGTATCGCAGCATCAGCACCCGCACCAGCCGACTTCATGACAGCTTCTTCCCCCAAGCAATCAGACTTTTGAACTCTTGATCTCCCACGATCAAAATACATCAGCACTGCACTTTATTACTCTTACTCTTATAATAAATGATATTATTATTATATTATATTCTCTCTTAACAACTTACTATCAACCGACAGCCTGAATGTCAATACAGTACAATACAACCTACTGTACATTCTATATATACTTTTTTATTGTATAATGTGTATTCTATATTGTGTGTATTGTATACTGTACATTGTATATTATTATTTGTATATTGTGTTGTAATTATGTGTATATTAGATTTTAAACTGTGTTGTAAATCTGATGTTTATTATAAATTGTCTCATCACTGTCACGACTACTATGTTGCTCGGAACTGCACCCAAGAATTTCACACACTATTGCACTTGTGTATATGGTTGTGTGACAATAAAAGTGATTTGATTTGATTTGATCTTTGCTCCTTCCACAATTTTTGCCAGGAGTGCTTTAATGTCCCCCACAGATAAAAGTCTGCCCATTGTTTGTTCTTCAAACATTCTAATCCACTTCCCAGCCCCCTCGTGGATATCAGGGAGGTGAGTGACCAGCCCCTCAAGGTCCTGTGTAGCCAGGGCACATAATGTCCCTGCGTACCTTTAATTAAAATAGGAAGTTGTTGTGCCAATGGTCTAAGCCTTCCTCGTTCTCTCCCTTGTGCCCACCTTCCTCCATCAAATGATGACTCCTCTTCACTTTCTATATCCCTACTGTCTTATAGTCCACTTCTATTTCTCACCAATTTATCTGTGTCTTGTATTAATTTTTCTGTTTCTCTAATTTTCCTATTTATTTGTGCTTCTAATACTTGTGCTTCTGCTTCAATCTCCTCTTGTTCTCTTCTCACTTACCCTATCGGTTCTTCTTCACATTCTTTTTCTTTTTCATACTGTACTTTTATTTTCTCTAATGCTGTCCTTGCCTGTTCATAACAATCTAAAGGCAAGTTTCTCTCACTTTTTCTATCCTGTTTCTTCTTTGGTCTCACTCCCAGTTTTGTTTGTCTTCCTTTTTCTAACTCCAGATGTCCCTCCATCTGCATTTCTCCTAAAACCTCTGCAGTTCCCTTGAGTATTGGGAACTGACCTTCCGTGGGCACATATGGAGGTGGTTTAACAAGGACTTCTTCTCCTTTTTTACTCATCTCTTTTTCTGCATCCTTCAGTAATTTTCTTGCCTGTCTTATATTTTTCAGAGAATTTTCTCCTTCCTTTTTGAACAGGGCTAGCACTTCTCTCTCTTTTTCCCTTTTTGTTTCTCTCTTTTTATTTATTTTTTTACTCTTATCTTTAGTTTTATAGTTTTTTATCAACATTTCCATTTCCTCACACAACCCTACATCAAATGTCCCTTCCTTTGGCCATTTTGTCATCATATCTTTGGTTCTCTTTTGCCATTTGCTTGAAAGCTTATCTATAAGTTCTTTACACAATGGATATTTTAATCCTAATATGTTCACAGGAGTGGCTGCTATGATTTTTTCTATAATACACCAAATCCTATCTTTAGGAAAAATATATCACTGTATCAATATTTGTGACAATTTTTATTTTTGGACAATTTTATTTGTTCAATTAATATGATCTTCCTAAAGAAATTCAGTTATTTTTATTTCTTTATAAACCAATTTCCCTTATCACCTTCTATAAGATACACTTTAATTGTAATAATTATTATGCCACATACGAGTACAAATTTCCTATATGTTGTCAATTTACTTTTAAGATCACTATCCAAATAGTGCCAAACACAATAACAGCTACTTTTTCTTAGATAAGCTGAATCCTTATTTCTTTATTTTATTCTTTATTCTTTTTTCCTTCCAAGTTATTTATACTTGGCACACAAAGAATGAAAAATTATTTTATCACCCTTCATTTAGATAAATCATTACATTTAGAAGATGAATGTATATCTTACTATTTTAATTTATTTCCTACTACAATAATCTGTAAAGCCAACAATTTTTCTAATTTCTTTCACCTTCACTTTTTAATACACAACATTCATACAAGTCCCTTTATTATTTGTGGGGCTCAAATTCTCATACATACCTATTTTCATACATACATGTCCCCTTTTTTGGGCTAATACACTCATTCTTTGTCCTTTTACTTAAGGCTCATTCTCTCATTCTTTGCCCCTATTATTATTTAGGGTTCATTCTCTCATCCACTCCTCTCAAGTGTGACAATAATTGTGCCCTCTGTTGAATCATACTTACGTGACAGTCCAGAAGGCACCCACTGTCCACAAGATACAGAGTTTATTTTCTAATACAGCCACAGTCACAGATATACTCACACAGACACAGACTTAGTCACAGATACTTATATATACACTTTTTACAAACACAAGGCATTTATAAACACAGAGCTCTCAAAGAATACAATAAAATTCTAAAACGCAACTATTCTACCACCCCCATGTATTCTAAAACGCAACTATTCTACCGCCCCCATGTATTCAAACATGCCTATATACACATTCACTTAGGGCGTGACCAATACACCCCATACATTTTGTTCTGTGTCTTCAGACTGTTAGAGAACATGAAACTATTTGAGAGGCCCCTCTCCATCTCTCTTCAGGGCCTTATCCTATATTTCCTCTAGTGTCAAAACATGAGACTCAAGATTACCTTATATGAGTACCATATGTGATCACATATTCCATTTTGAGGGGCCTGCTTTACACAGGCTTCTACACACACACACACACACACACACACAGTAAAATCCATGCTTGACCATCAGAAATAATTGTAGACAAATATGGCTATATTTACATTGATTATACTTGATTAATTTATATTTAACTTGATAAAAAATATTCCACATTAACAGGTTTAAAATGGGCATGTAAGACGGCCTCTGTAGCACCCCCATTTTCACCTACAGTCACCAAAATTGGTGCATATATAGTTCTCATCAAGCTGGAGAACTTTCATAATTATAGTCATTAGGTCCGCCCAACAGGAAGTCGGCCATATTGGATTCTTTTAATATTGCAGTCTCTGAACTTTTAAATACTCCTCCTAGGGGATTCATGAGACTGTCACCACATTTAGACAACATTATGCCAAGACATCGAAGATGCTAAATTGTGAACAGGTTTTTGATATATCGAACAGTGTTGTCATGGTGAGGCATTAAATGAATGGTCAAAATAGGAAACAGGAAGTGTTTCATATCTTCTGTGTGCAATGTGTGATTTACATCAAAATTGAGATGTATGTTTAGTCTTGGGGGCTAAACACATGGATGTGACTATTTTGGGACACAGTCATAGAGACTTTAAAATAGTACTCTTGATTTACCAAATTGCTTCCAAATCATTTCGAATAATGTTAAATGCCAAATGCATGGGTCCATTTCCACCTTTCGGAAAACAATGCAAGGTGGAGACATGCATTTGGCATTTAACATTAGCATTCTGCATGCATTGTGTGATTTATATCAAAATAGACCTTTTTCACACTCAGGGTTTTGGAACATGGAAGTAAACATTTTCAGGGTAAACTTTGACAGTGGTGAATGGGAGTGAATGGGAGATCACAGCAAATATTATTTTCACTTACCCATTTGCTCCAAGACTAAAAGAAAAAATCCACTATTATATTTGAATGACTTTCCAGAAGAGGAAAAAAATAGAGAGCAGTGGATAAAGAGAGTAAAGTGGGAAATGTCGTCAAATTTACTGTCACTCTCTCAGCATCTGCAATAGAAACCCCCTCGCAGCTGTGGTAATTCGTTTTTATAACAAATTTCAGGGTAATATAACACAAAGCATAATGTTATAAATTTACACTCAATATTTAAAAAAAAAATTATAATATAAAAAAATTGTGAGATTTACGCTGATAAATAAGGTGGAAATGTACCATCACAGTCTGTGAAAAAGGTCATTTGAGCTGCATGTTTGGTAATGGGAGATGATCACAAGGATGTGGCTATTGTGGGTAATAGTCCTAGCACCACCAACTGCCAGCAGAAAGTGTGGCACTTAAAACAGACTTTGAAATAGTCCCTCTAACATTTACCCAAATCATTTCAAAATTGTTTAGAATAATGTCAAGACACTGTTGATGGAAAATTGTGAAGGGTCCTAGATATTTTTAATAGTGTTGTCATGGCAACGGATTAAATTACATGGTATTGATGTCAAACTGGAATGGTGGCATATATCTATTACGCATTGTATGATTAGGGTCAAAGTTTACACGCATGCTGAGTTGTTATGGTGTCTATCATGCATTGTTTTCCAAAAGCCAATGGGTGGAAATGGACCCATGGTGCTTGGGCCTGTCATCGCTGCTTGCATTTATATTTAGGGCCCAAGCACTGAAAGTGTGAGGCCCTATTGTTCTTCTAAGTATTATTATTATTATTTTTATTTTTATTATTTTTACTGTTCTTATTTTCAAGGTTTTCGGTACTTTTGGGGTACATAACATGCGTGAAAACTCTTGAAAGTTTGCACACACATCAGATTCGCTGGCCATTAGGGCATGGCAAAGTCGAGGGGGGTCATGCAGTACCACCTAGAACATGGGCCTGTTTGTGGGGCTCTGTAGCACATCCCTTTTGAGCTACAGTCACCAAACTTTGTACACATGTAGATCTCATCAAGCTGGACAACTTTCGTGCTGACAGTCATAAGCTCTGCCCAAAAGGAATTTGGCCATTTTGGATTGTTTGAAAAATGCATGCTCTGGAATTTGATATACTCCTCAGAGGGATTTCATGTTACAGGTGCCAAATGTGGGCGACATCATGCCAAGACATTGATGATGCTAAATTACGAAGGGATTTTTTATATATTGAACGGTGTTGCCATGGCAAAGCGATAAAATAACATCAAAAAAATGGAATAAGGAAATGTCTCATATCTTCTGTGTGCATGGTTTGATTTACCATGCAGGCTGATCACATTGATGTGGCTATTGTGGGTCACGGCCATAGTGTCACCAACTGGCAGATGGAAGTGTGTCACTTTTAACAGACTTTGAAATATCCCTATTATTTTAACCTGAATTGTTTCAAAAAATTTTAGAATAATGTCAAGACAGTGCAGATTTAAAATTCTGAAGGGATTCTTGATATCTTAAATACTGTTGCCATGGCAATGCATTAAATCTCATCATTCCTTTTTGTGTATATTCAAATGTTTTGAGGTATTTTGCATGTTTGAATTTTAAAGTTTATTGTTAATAAACATATTTGTTAATTTTTATATAAATAAAATATAATAAAAATATCAACTGAAATGTAAAAATACTAGAAAACCCATGTCTAACCCAGTCTGAGTGGCAATTATAAGAAATGTCCAATAGAGGGCATCCAAGCTCCATTGTTGAATGATTCTTGGCTGTATTGTTTGTGTGTATGTAGAGCATGTGTTTTGTCTTTCTCTCTCTCTCTCTCTCTTAATCACTCTCAGGTGTGGGGTAACCAGGTGATCTGACTGTTAATGTGCAGAGCCGGCACGCAGTGTTTCCTTCCTATATAAATCGAGTGTTTCATGGCTGGGTTGTGCAATGGGTGTTTGTGAGCTTGGTCACCGGTGCTCTCATGCAAATTCCCTGCTGGAGTGGATTTTCCCAAAAATTTTTTGGTTGCTATGGCAACAAGTAAACAAATTAAGTTTCATCTTACCAGCGTGTGGAAACATTTAAACCATGTGTGTGACAACTAACCCTGCATTATTTTGTGCCCCGCGCTCCTCTAGGCTATGAATCTGAAAATGGCAATATATGCTGAACACTTGTATTCTGAAAGTAAGTGTTCATAAATGTTTTTACTGGTATAAAAATGTCAATTATTTACAGTAGATATGTCATATTCTGTATATTGTAATATGACAAAAATGACAATTTTCATATGTATCTTGTTTTTTAAACACTTGTGGAATTTAAATGTGTACATAAATGCTCAAATATATTAACTCTAATTGTATTTGTTCGTATATGGCCAGTGGCGATTTCTCAGGGCCAGCAACACCTTCTCTGCTGTATAACATGCCTAAAAGATATTTTTTCATCCTTTCATTCTTGTTGACCTTTTTGCCTATGTATTTACAATCGCTTTCCACTCGTAATTCATCTACAAACGAATAGCAAAAACTAAAAATGTATCAATCAGAATGTATTCCTTGATGCTTATCAGCAAATGTGACAACTGTTTCACAAATCGCATGCCCGAAACAGCACGTGAATTTGAGCTCCAACCCGTCAGGCCTTCAGAATTACACAGAATCCCTCAATACTGCAGTGAATAGGCATCTAAAGTCAGATTGTCAGATTCATCAGCCAGTCAGATTTATTTATTTGTTCTTGTGGATGTGGTCTTTAGGACATTTTCCAGTCCACTTGCCTTCTGGCTCGCCTTGAGTGATGCAATCACGCTTTAAGTGATGTAGGCAATTTGAAATCGAAGAGCGCGAGATCTCGCTGACGAGTCTGTCACTCACTGCTGGTATTGTCGTTGAGAAAGAGATCCTTATGGATTTACAAACCTGAGATGTTCTGCGTGATCGTGCAATTGATTAATTAAACAGGAAAGGAGGACTGCTTTTCACTTCAATCAAATTGGTAAGGGAACCTAGGTGGTTCGAGGGATTGAGCCCTATTCATTTTAATTGCCATTGGACCCATAGTAGGGGCGATGGATCGTACCCCTTCTGTGGACTCCCACTTGGCCACTAACTTGGTGGCCATCTGTCACTTTGCCAGTACTTTGGGGTAAGTTTCATTTTCCTCCTTACCTCGCCATATGGACACCTCTGGGGGCACTCTCGAGTTGTCATGGTCACTTCGGGACATGCCAACGAACCACCTACTGCCCACAGGGCATTTAGCAATGTAAACAACGTCCACAGAGCCCCTTTTTGTCCCCCTTACCACTAGTCCTTCCTGTGTCCACAAACTCACTTCCTGTGCCCCCTTACACACTAGTATTCATCATAGTCTTCCTCTTGTCCACAAACTCACTTCCTGTGTCCCCCTTACCCACTATTCTTCTAAATGGGCTTCCTGTTGTCCACAAACTCTCTTCCTGTGTCCCCCTTACCCACTATTTTTACTATTCCACAGAACCACTATTTACCCTTACCCTTACCCATTAAATACCACTTTGGCATGCCTTTGCCCACAGTGTGCCCCCAGATGCCATACATCGCCCTAATTCATGCCGGGCAGCGCCCAGGCATCCCACATCCCACATAAGTGTGTTTTTAGGCGTTCCTGACACAAATTTGTTTTTTTTTACATTTTATCAATCCATTTCCTCATAGGGCACACGGCGGGGGCCCGCTGTGCCCACCCAGAGTCCTTTAAAGGTGTTTTCTGACGTTTGACCAAAACTTCACCGAAATCGTTAGCCCTCTCTGTATGTCTTTAAGAGGTCCATGAGGGGTCACTCTGTGAAATGTGGGGTCTCTGGGACCTCTGGGCATGCTGCCAGGGTGCATCCCACGAGAAATGTATTCCATTAATTTCTATAGGTGTATCATGGACACCCCTCAGAAAGCTTGAAATGACTCCAATTTTAAATCTATAGCTTCTCAGGGGCCCTTTAGACAGTGTGCAAAGTTTGAAGTCTGAATGACTTCGTTAAGTGCTTAATTGGCTGACTTGTGAATGAAAAGTGACAGTTATTTTTCTATAATATTTTTCTTGATTTTACTTGAAGTACTTTCCAAACTCTAAGGGACACAGCTTTTTAATATGTTGTTTCGAAGGGCCCTACGATGAAGCATTCGAAGCCCCCAGGTCTTAGCACCAAAGTTAAGGTTATTTTCACCAGGTCACACAGGAAGTGCCCACGTGAAATCTATTTCAAGACCACCAAACAGGTGGTCCATGGACAGTAATTTTTCATGCAAAATCAACATTTTCAAGACTTGTGAGTTATGTAAATGTGTTCAATGGGAAGCCCTGAGACCATACATGTGGTTAAATCCCAAAACTCATCCTAATAACTATAAATTATCTGATGAATGTATTGGTGCATTTAGGCCTCTCAAGCAGTCTGTCTCATAGGCTTCTATGACAGGCAGAGAGATTTATTGAAAATAATGAAAAATAATTTTTGCATCCTAGGCCTTAGTCCCCTTAGCATGTTGATAAGGGGCACTTGACCTGTCAGCATGTGAAATTTGGGGTCTGTAGGACCTCACGGAGCGATGCTACAGTGCATCCCACGAGCAATTTATTCCATTAATTTCTATAGGTGTTTTGTGGACACCTCTCAGAAAGCTCCAAATTAATCTCAGGAGGGCCTTAGACAGTGTGCAAAGTTTAAAGTCTGAAGGAATTCGTTAAGTGCTTAATTAGCTGACTTGTGCACCTAAAATGAGTTATTTTTCCAGAATATTTTTCTTGATTTTTTTAAGTACTTCCCAATTGGTGAGAGACAGGTGTTTAATACGTTGTTTATGAGGGCACAAAGATGAAGTATTCGAAGTCCCTAGGTCTTAGCATCAAATTTAAGGTTATTTTAACCAGGTCACACAGGAAGTGCCCATGTACAATTTATTTTAATGGTGGCAAATACATGGTTCATGGACAATAATTGTTTAGCTAATTATACATTTTAAAGAGTTGTAAGTTACATACATGCATTTATAGGACTGTCCTCAGGGTCATACATGATGTTTTATTGATTTTATTGATATATATTTAATAAAGTCATATAAATAAAAAGTGTGGCAATTTTTCCTCAAAAAATTCTAAGTCCAAAAGGAAGGTCCCATCTGCAGCTTATTTAATGGACGCAAACACATGGTTCATGGACAGTCATTTTTTAAGCAAATTATACACATTTATGATTTATAAATTGCATAGATATGTTACATAGTTGGTTTGTGGTCAACCCCGTCCCCTACCGGATACACTCCAGGGGTCCGTGGTCCCCCAGGGACAAAGTCTTGTAATATAGTGGGAAGGTGGACAAATAGTGTGTTCGTGGTCAGCCCCACCCCCTCTCAGACACACCCACGGGGTCCGTAGACCCCCAGGGATGCGCCACCCAGCGTTTTGTTTTAGTTTTTGACCACTTGTAGCGCAGCCACCGTGGGGCGCAGCCGCTCGGGGACACCTCTGGTCGTCTTCGGGGGACCCACTGGTCGAAACAGAAATGTGCTGTGCGTCGGCAAAAATCATCTAAGGGGCGTCACGCAGTGACCACGAACCAGCAGCCACAGAGCTACCGAATAAGCGCTTTGAAGACCTCTTGGCCTTACTGGTTCCCTACTGTAGGTTCAAGCACCATATGGCCTTTAAGCCCATGTTCTGGACCATACTAGGCATTTCTCAAAAATTATGCAACAAAGACTATGCACACATTGCATACAAAATGTCAACTCAATCGGAAAAGTGGTAATGTTGTTACATCCACTTTAAATTTTGTCATTGTTATAGCGCCACCAAGTGACTGAGCCCCATTGTATTTTTGTCCTCTGAATGAGCTCTTACATAAGTGTGCCAAATTTCGTGACAATATTTCATTCCATTTAAGAGTTATAGCTATTTAAGTAGCAGTGGCTAAGTCAACTACTTATATTTTGCATGCCGTCGACACAAAAAATCAAAAGTTCACATTTTTTTATATTCATAAATAGACTCTAGAGAATCTTGTGGCACTTGTTTCTTTGGGATTGAGTGAAAAACCTAGAACTAGTTCACAAAAGTAGGTTTTTTACGTAATCTCAAATATTTAACAAATGGTTTGACAGACAGTTTGGTTCTTGAGGTAAAGTTGTTTAGAATGAGAAGAGCTATCATATGATATTAATTACTTGTGTTTTTTTTTAAAACACTGCATTATATACAACCGTTAACACACACAAAAATCGTGATAGTGCCACCCAGTGGCTGACTTTTTTAAAACTTTGCACAGATCTCTTAGGCCAAGAGTCAAATAGGTCCACCGAGTTTCATTCCAATCGACCTTTGTTAAGCTTGTCTAATAGCTGCTGAAAGCTGATTGGCTGATGGCGGCCATGTTTTTAAACACGCAAATGTCCTCATAGACATTGATGGGACCTGAGAAAAAGACACTGCATGCAAAGTTTGAAGTCAATCGGACCATAGTTACAGCCATTTTCATGTTTTTCTGGATTTCAGATTTTTTTGTGCGTCCTCAGATAGAGCCTATACATAAGTATGTCAAGTTTAGTGAAGATATCTCATTTCGTTCAAGAGTTATAGCATTTACGTAAAAGTGGCCACACCTACTTCCTGTGTTTTCGTGTATCGTAGCTAACGTGAATCGAAAGTTCAAAATTTTTTTAATAATTATTGATATTGACACTCCATAGAATCGTTTGGCATTGGTTTAGTACCAATTGGACGAACAGCCTAGGACTAGTTCACAAAAGTAGGTTTTGCAAAAAATCCAAGATGGCGGAAAATTTTTCATGGCAGAAATGAAAGTGGAGACATACATTTTGTTCGTCTTGAGTCACAGATTCTTGTGTCTGTGTCAAAAGGTTAAAAAGTTATGGCTATTTTTCTAAAAGTTATTGTTTTGCTCACTATAGCGCCACCGTCTGGCCGATCGGGGCGAGACTTTGTGCCTGAGTAGCGACAATGAGTACTACATTCTGACCAAGTTTCATGTCTTTACACCTTACGGTTTGGGCTCCATGATCAGTTTTAAGGCAGAAAAATAATAATAAAAATATACTTTGAGGTATAGCAGCATAGCACAGCATAGCAAGGACAATCATGCTGTTATATAGCAATATGTTTAACACATGTTTCATATTTATTTTATAGGACAATATCTCCATTTTTAATTATTTTAATTTATTTAACAAAATTTACAGCAACACACACAAACATACACACAGACAAATAGAGGACAATGGCGTAACCACTACATTTTACTAAACACAATACTAACACAATTTTCTCAAGGAAATATCTGTGATTGAAAAAGCACATGGAAAAGGTAAATTGTATTTTAACCAGCAGGTTAATATAGGAATTACTTTAAATTGTATTTTATTTTGAAAATTATTTTAATCAGGTGTAGTATGATATATTATTGTCATCTACTACTAACTGTAAATATTATAATATATATTGTTATATATTAACCCAAAAACAAAGAAACAAACTAATTTAACCCATAGACATTTACATTTATTCATTTAGCTGACACTTTTATCCAAAGCAAGTTACAAATGAGGAACATCACAAGCAATTTTTCATAAAAGCCAACAATATTCGTAGTGCATATTGCCAAGTATACAGTGTAAGTTAGATTAGTACACAAACTTGAGAAGAAGAGAAATGCTGAAAAGAAGGGAAAGAGAGTTTTTTTTAAATTTATTTTATAAATAAGAGTTATAGTAACTGCCTTTGATTATGGTTGTGGGTTAGTCAAGTACATTCGAAAGAGGCAGGTCTTGAGCCATTTCTTCAGGTAGAGGACATGGTTCTTATTATCCCTAATTGGTTTTATATTACTCTTATTATATTTACAGTTTTATTTTCATTGAAAATTAAATACAATAAGATATTGTAAAATTTTATTTTACAATACATTTTAATTGAAATTGAAATTTGACATTTAGAGAAATATCTATTACGATTACTAATAATATCATTTTTCTAAACCTATAAGGCGACTTAAAAACTGCCTCATTTTCTTCTACTTGTATTCATATATGCAATAAAATACCTAATCATGTAATTACACATAAATACAGAAATCTAATGAATGAATGAATGAATGAATTTGTTTCATCATTTTTTATGTTTGTGAAATGACTGCATTAAAACTTGGTAATTGTGTAATTTTTTTTTTTTTTTTTTTTTTTTGTGAAATTACCACCTTAAAATTTGTTAATTGTGTGAATTTTGTGTTTTCGTATTTTTTTAAATAAATTTATCCAATATACAATATAATAATTAGTAATTCTTGAGATATGGTACAAACCATCCTTGACATTTTCACATGCCATTATAAAGAGGAAATGTTGCTATTTTCAGAAGTAATCAATTATAGATACTGTAGTGAGGTCAGTGATTCCCCTTTATGGTTACTTGGGGATTGCTAGCAGTATTTACTCACTACATATGTAGTACTCACTACATGTTTTGTGCTACTGTCTTGTTTTAGTTCAGAGTTTCCTGTCTTTATTATTTCCAGGTGTATTTCATGACATTATTTTATTTAAACCTTCAAACCTTTCCTGTGTCCTTTGTGAGGTATTTTCCATTCGTTACTGGATTGTTTAGTTGGGTTGGTTTTGCTCTTGTTCTGTCTGATGGTTTAGTTCTGTTTTGTTGCTCTTTGCAAACTCTGCTTAATGAATACCCAGCATTAGCATCCTAACAGCCCTGTTCAAAGTGCATTCGTTACAAATACAACATAGTGGAAACAATAAACATTTAATTACAGTAACACATACTATTTTAACACTAAAGCTATTTCCATATTTCACCTGCTATTATGAGAAATCCATACAAGCTCTAATGATTTTTTTTTTTTTTACATGTGGTTTTAAGTTATTATGCTTATATTGAAGATTGGACTCAAGATGGCGCCAAGTATGGCTGCTGCATTGCGAGCTCCGACACAACATTGTAGTGTTTTGTTTGTTTTGTTTACAATTCTTATGTTTTTTGTATTGGATGTTGTCTGCCTTATTGTCTATGACAGACAAACACTTTTGGACATTGGTTCAGCAATTACACACCGTAAACCGGACTTCAAATTCCTCAATGCCGACCCGCTGTTTGCAAACACACCAGCGGAGCCCTTTGTCTGGGCTGCCCGGTCGTGGAAATGCAGGAGGAAAAGGGGAAACAGAGCCGGCGTTCTCATCAGAGTAAGACAAATCGACCCCCGCTACCCAGTATTCTACTGGCAAATGTTCAGTCTCTGGACAACAAGCTCTGCAAGCTGAAAGCGCGGATCTCTTTCCAATGAGAGACGAGGGACTGCTACATTATCTGCCTAACAGAAACTTGGATGTCTGCTGAGATTCCAGATTCAGCCATTGAACCCACGGGGTTCTCCGTGCGCCGAGCGGACAGAGCAAAAGACGTCTCAGGTAAAAGCAGAGGTGGTGGTGTATGTTTTATGATCAACAAATCCTGGTGTGATCAGAGGAACGTACATTCTATCAAGTCTTTCTGCTCTCCTGATCTGGAATTTCTCACGCTTCTGTGTCGACCATTCTGGCTATCGAGGGAATTTACAGCGGTCATTATCACTGCTGTGTACATCCTGCCACAAGGCGACACAGACCGGGCATTCAAGGAACTGTATGGGATTATAAGCAAGCAGGAAACTGCGCACCCTGAGGCCGCGTTCATTGTGACCGGGGACTTTAATAAAGCCAGTTTTAAATCAGTCGCACCAAAATACCACCAACACATTAGTTTTAACACACGAGGGGACCAGGTTTTGGATCACTGCTACTCTCCCTTCCGGGATGGCTACAAATCTCTCCCCCGCCCACCATTTGGCAAATCGGACCACTCTTCCATTCTGCTTCTGCCCGCTTACAGGCAGAAACTGAAACAGGAAGCACCCACCATCAGAAAGATCCAGTGCTGGTCGGACCAATCAGACTCTACACTACAAGACTGTTTTGATCACGCGGACTGGGAGATGTTCCGGTCCGCCTCTGATGATGACATCGAGCTTTACGTTGATAGCGTAACATGTTTCATCAGAAAGAGCGTAGAGGACGTCGTTCCGACCAGAACAATATGGATCTATCCAAACCAGAAACCTTGGATTAATAGCGATGTTCGTGTGGCACTCTGCTTTTAATTCCGGGAACGCGGAGGAGCATAAACAAGTGAGTTATGCCCTCCGAAAATCTATCAGATCAGCAAAACGTCAGTACAGGAACAAGACTGAAGGACAGTTCAACACCACCAACTCTAGAAGCATGTGGCAGGGAATTAACATCATCACGGACTTTAAAGGGAATAAAAACTCCGCCGTGAACTCCGCTGCCTCTCTCCCGGATGAGCTAAATACTTTTTATGCTCGTTTTGAGGGAAATAACACCGCCCACGCGGAGAGAGCTCTCGCGGCCGAAGCTACAGAGGTTAGTTCACTCTCCGTCTCTGTAGCGGATGTAACCCGATCCTTCCGACGGGTGAATATCCGCAAAGCCGTGGGCCCAGACAGCATTCCGGGCCGTGACATCAGAGCGTGTGTGAACCAGCTGGCTGGTGTTTTTACGGACATTTTCAGCCTTTCCCTCTCTTTGTCTGTAGTCCCCACATGCTTTAAAACATCCACCATTGTGCCTGTTCCAAAGCAATCCAGTATAATTTGCTTAAATGACTGGCATCCTGTTGTTCTGACCCCCATCATCAGCAAATGCTTTGAGAGACTAATCAGAGATTACATCTGCTCTGTGCTGCCTCCCTCACTAGACCCATTGCAGTTTGCTTACTGCAACAACCGCTCCACTGATGATGCCATTGCATCTACTATACACACTGCTCTCTCCCACCTGGAAAAAAAGAACACTTATGTGAGAATGTTGTTTGTAGACTCCAGCTCAGCATTCAACACCATAGTGCCCTCCAAGCTTGATGAGAAACTCCAGGCTCTGGGCTTAAATAGCTCGCTGTACAGCTGGATCCTGGACTTCCTGTCAAACAGACGCCAGGTGGTTAGAATAGGCAGCAACATCTCCTCATCACTGACCCTCAACACTGGAGCCCTGCAGGGCTGTGTTCTCAGCCCACTCCTGTATTCCCTGTACACACATGACTGTGTGGCAACACAGAGCTCCAATGCCATCATTAAGTTTGCTGTTGATACGACGGTGGTAGGTCTGATCACTGACAATGATGAAACTGGTGTCAGGAGCACAACCTCTCCCTCAATGTCAGTAAGACAAAGGAGCTTGTGGTGGACTTCAGGAGAAGAGATAGAGAACACAGTCCCTTCCCCATCAATGTAGCACCAGTGGAGAGAGTCAGCAGCTTCAAGTTCCTGGGTGTCCACATCACTGAGGATCTAACATGGTCCATCCACACTGAAGCCATTGTGAAGAAGGCTCATCAGCGCCTCTTCTTCTTGAGACAGCTGAGGAAGTTTGGAATGAACTGCCACATCCTCACACGGTTCTACACCTGCACTGTAGAGAGCATCCTGACTGGCTGCATCTCTGCCTGGTACGGCAACAGCACTGCCCACAACCGCAAAGCACTGCAAAGGGTGGTGCGAACTGCCAGACACATCATCGGAGGTGAGCTTCCCTCCCTCCAGGACATATATACCAGGCGGTATGTGAAAAAAGCTCGGAGGATCATCAGAGACTCCAGCCACCTGAGCCGTGGGCTATTCTCACGGTATCGCAGCATCAGGACCCGCACCAGCCGACTTCATGACAGCTTCTTCCCCCAAGCAATCAGAATTTTGAACTCCCACGATCAAAATACATCAGCACTGCACTTTATTACTCTTACTCTTATATCTCACACCGGACTGTCATAAATTATATTATTATTATATTATATTCTCTCCTAACAACACACTGGCAACTTACTATCAACCGACAGCCTGAATGTCAATACAGTACAATACAACCTACTGTACATTCTATATATACTTTTTTTTTGTATAACGTGTATTCTATATTGTGTGTATTGTATACTGTATATTGTATGTTATTATTTGTATATTGTGTTGTGTGTAATTATGTGTATATTAGATTTTAAATTGTGTTGCAAATCTGATGTTTATTGTAAATTGATGTTTATGTCTCGTCACTGTCATTACTACTATGTTGCTCGGAACTGCACCCAAGAATTTCACACACTATTGCACTTGTGTATATGGTTGTGTGACAATAAAAGTGATTTGATTTGATATTTTCTATAATACAACCAGGATTTTTCTATTGCGCTTATTCCATCATGCAACAGACAAATTGTTTGGGATTTTTACCTGCAAGCAGCTATTATCAGGGTTCAGTCTTTTTAGGGCATTTAAGGTCATGTTTAAAAGGATTTCAAAAGAGGCACCTAAAACAGAGAAAGTGCATCAAAAACTTCAAGGCAATTAAGCAAAGAACCTTTGAGATATAGCCATTTTTTTATAGTCCACCATATAATTGCAGGCTCCTTCAGCTTCACATCATAGCATATATGTGCTAAATTTGATAAAAAATCTGATGTTTATAACACCACCTATTCTTTAATCTCCACCAAATATTGCATTTTATATACTATGATATGACCATGCTAAAAAAAATGAAAAGTTCAGCTTACAGACTCCAACGAATATTCCTGCACTTTATTTGTTAATCCTAAACCTAGAACTAGTTTGCAAAAGTACTGTTTTTAACTGAAATATTTAACGCAGTTTTACTGACACCAATGATTCTTGAGGAAAAGTTGAAAAGTTGTTCAGAATGAGACGATCTATAATATATTAATTACTTGTGCTTGTGTGAAACATTATATTATGTACAGTAAAACCTTTAATGCACATGTAAAACATAATAGTACCTCCCAATAGTCTTTTTACTTTATTTTTTTTCTAAATGTTTACAGACCTCTAGGGCCAAGAGGCAAACAGGTCCACCACATTTTGTTCTGATCTTTGTCTGATAGCTGCTGAAAGTTGATTGGCCAATGGCAGCCATGTTTCTCAGAATATGTGACTGTCATGATAGAAATTGATAGCACCTCAGATAAAGACACTGCATGCAAATTTAGAAATCGCTCAGACCAATGGTTCCACAGATAGGTAGAACCAAATTCATGTATTTTCTTTTCTGTTATAGCACCACTAAGTAGCCAAGCACCATTTCTTTGTATATGTGTCCTCAGAATAAGCCCTTACATCAAAGCGTAACATTTTATGAAAATATCTCATTGTATTTAAGATATTCCACCGTCCCTCAGGAAATAACACTATTCTTCATTCCAGCAGATCTAACCAAGCATAACTATATACTTAAGAAATAAGCTATAGCAAAAGACATGAGAACCTGTGAACATATCCGATCCCTAAAGTTCCTATTTTATCACCACCAAGTGGTCAATCTCCATTTAATTTTTCTAAAATGGAGTTATAGCCATTTAAGTAAAACTGTCCAGTCCACTACATGCATTTTTGCTGGCTGTACCCACCTTGATTGGAAAAATAAACATGTTTTTAGATAATTAGTGATCTAGGGACTCCAAACAAATCATTCTAGATTGGTTTCACAATGCATTTATGAGGGCGTCTGAGTATTGTCACTCTTACCGAGTATAACCATTATCACAGTATACTGTTGCAAGCCTACTAATAGCATCTGATTTTTTTGTTGCCTGATGGTGGCCAAGTTTATGATATATATAAAAATATGCCCCTTCACATGTGTATAAACTGTGATGGTGTTAAATTATTATGTTACATAATAACCATTTCAGTAAAACTGGCCATATACAGTCTTTTGCGTGCAAGAAAAACGCAAGGGCGCATTGTGGACGCTTTGCACATACCACTGAGACCAAGAGTCAAATAGGTCTACCACGTTTCATTCAAATCAGCCTTTATTGACCTTGTCTGATAGCTGCTGAAAGTTGATAGGTCAGTGGCAGCCATGTTTTTCAAGATATGCAGATTTCTTTAAAGAACTTGTTGGGACCTTGGACAAAAACACTGCATGCAAAACTTCAAGTCATTTGGACTAACAGTTTCATATTTAGAGCATTTTAAAAAATTGTATTATTATTATAGCGCCCCCAAGTAGCAAATCCCAGCCAAATTCATTACAGATCCTCACTTTGATGCCCTACAAAATTGTCTTAAGTTTGGTCAACATTGCTCATTGCATTCAGGAGTTATTGCCTTGTTTTTGGATCCGCCCACAAGATTTCACTGGTCTATTATAGCCATGCAAAACATAAAACTCAAGATGTTTTTGATAATTATTGATGTAGGGACCCCAAAGAATCTTTCTAAACTGGTTTAATTTTGATTAAATTTTAAACCTATGACTAGTTCACTAAAGTAAGTTTTTCAAATCAACTCAAATAAAAAAATAAAATGTTTAATGAACAATTTGATTGACACTTATGGTTCTTGAGGCAAAGTTGTTCAGAACAAGGAGAGCTATCATATGATATGAATAATTTTTTTTAAAACACTGTTATATCCAACCCTTAAAAGGCACACAATTCGTGAAAACGCCACCCAATGGCTGATTTATTTTAAACTTTAAACAGACCTCTTAAGCCAAGAGTCAAATAGGTCCACCGTGTTTTGTTCTGATCGGCCTATGTCAACCGTGTAATAGCTTCTTAAATTTGATTGGTCAATGGCGGCCATGTTTTTCAAGCTAGGCAACTGTCCACATAGACCTTGATAGTAGCTTGGACAAAGCCACTGCATGCAAAATTCAAGCTGATCAGACCAGTGGTTCCATAGTTACAGCGGTTTTAATATTTTAAATTATTATAGCGCCACCAAGAGGCAGAGCCAAGTTTTTTTTTTCATGTGTCCTCAGAATGACTCCATTCATAACTGTACTGAAATGGGTGAGAATATCTCATTCCGTTCAAGAGTTATAACTATTTAAGCAGAACTCACCACTCGCGCTACGTACGTTTTAGCATACCATTGCGAAGATTAATCGAAATAAAAAAAAAAATTATACATTTTCATAAGGGGACTCTGCTGAATCTTTTTGCACTGGTTTGGTTCCTATGGGGCAAACAGCCTAGGACTAGTTAATTTTTAAAATAAATTCAAATAATCGCAAATTGAGAACAAAATGTCATGGCGGAAATGAATTCGGAGATAGCAAAGTTAGTCTCAAGCCAAGGATTCCGATGATATAAAACGCATAATAATATGACAAATGGTTTAGGAGTTATGGCCCAAAATGCGTTTTCCTTTGTTATAGTGCCACCATCTGGCCGATCAGGCCGAAACTTTGCGCCTTTGTAGACTAGGGGAGTACTATCTAGCCTCAAAGTTTCAGTTCTCTAATAATTATAAAAATAATAAAAATTTTAAAAGCAAATCCAAGCAAAAACAATAGGGTTTCTAGCCCTTCAGGCTTGAACTGCTAATAAAAGCAAATCCGAGCAAAAACAATAGGGTTTCTAGCACTTCAGGCTTGAACTCCTAATAAAAGCAAATCTGTGCAAAAAACAATAGGGTTTCAGCACTTCGGGCTTGAACCCCTAATAAAAATCCTAACAAAAACAATAAGGCTTGAACCCCTAATAAAAATTCTAACAAAAACAATAAGGCTTGAACCCCTAATAAAAATCCTAACAAAAACAATAATGCTTGAACCCCTAATAAAAATTATAACAAAAACAATAAGGTTTCTAGCCTTTCAGGCTTGAACCCCTAATAATAAAACATTCAATCTTAACTTTTCTTGATTCAGGCTTAGTTTAAATAATTGTGAAACAAACAGTTCAGTATCATGAACTGAACCAAATTGTGAGATGAGTGAAATGTTACACCCCTATTTTATATATATTTTTGCAATGTGAATGATCATTTTTTATTTCAAAACTGTCCAATCTGTAGAAGTAGCAGGCATAGAATAAGGTTTCTGACAAAAATCGTCAGTGTTTCACACTTCGTGCTCATAGTTTTGAATACCTCACATTCTGTCAGGTGGTCACATACAGTCTTGTCGCACAAATATTTCAACATATCCGACACTCAGATCGGACCTGAAATTCCACCTCTGCAGATGGTCTGAACTCCACACAGCTGCCGTGCAGCACTCAATTTGAAATGACTGACCTCTGGTCTGCCGTTTATCGGATGCAGTGAAAAGGCGGCTTCAGTCCAGTAAGATGAAAGAAAATGATCTGCAAAAATGTAGCGAGTACTTTTCAAGTTTAAATAAAATTGTAAAAAGTACTATTTTTTCTTTTTAAATGTAATTAAGTAAAAGTACAAATATTCTGTTTAAATTGCATTCAAGTACAAATCCCAAAAAATTACAGAATATATAAAATATAAATATATATTTTATTATATAAAAGTATAATACTTAAGTATTTTTACTCAATTACTTTACACCCCTGGGTTTAATTTAGCAACATCACAATTTAACTGTTTGAAGAATGGAGAAAGATATAGGTTATAAAAATAGACTTTATTAAAGTCAGACAATAAACAGTAACCCTCCCTCCCAAAAAAGAGACAATAAAAGCAGTCAAGATAAGTTTGAGCCAAGCAACCTCAAAAGCCAAAAAGACAACAGAACCTGATTAATTATTTCACTAATTACACAGTTAATTAATCAGCGCAGTCTGTCCCAGCGCCAGATAGACGCATCATCACACACTGCGATGAGAATACTGCTGTCTCGACTGAAACTCGTCTGTCTGATGGCCGATGTGCATTTAGGAAGAGTAAGTGTGGTACACCTGAGGAAGAACACAGTAGAGAAATATAAGGAAACCAGTAGAACAAACCTAGCAAGTTGAGGTGGATACAGAACTTACTTGGCTTTATGAGGATCTTCTACTTCTAGGTCCCAAACGTAGAGCTTTCCGACTTGATTTCCCAGAGCGAGCATCTGAGAAGATGAAACACATTTCATTTCACATGCTAAAAAGATGTTCTTTCATCTGTGATCTATAAGTTGCCTACAGCTTATTGGCACATCTAGACAAACAAGAACTTTAGGCCCTTTCCCACCTACAGTCCTGGTACTTTTCCCTCAGTAACTTTCTAGATGAGAACCCTTATGAGGAACGGAACACCCGAGGACTTTTCCTGTTGCATTCGCATTCACAAAAAGTACCCCCGTAGTGACGTCATCTAGTATTTACCATTTTTTTCTGATGTTATTTGCACACGCGTTTCAATAGCAACAACAACAAAATCAACAACACCAAAGGAGGACGCCGGGATCAGAGCTACACTTTTGTTTGTTTAGGGCTGTTTTATACGAACTGTGGCTGCATCGGAAAATGTAGGCAGCTGCCTTATCAGTTAATGGTTTAAACAAGTGTTTTTGGATGAATGGAACTATCTGAACAGTTTAAAAAGCACCTTATTTCAAACTACCTTCATCCATCCTTATACAGCCTCCGAAGGCAGCATTTACCAGTTTTCGGATGCAGCTTGTGTCTTCAGGTTACAGTTTAAACTGGGCTCGCAAGGCATGCATGCATTGCTTCGTGCTGTAGCCGGAGAGATGAGATGAGGTGGCGGAGGGGCCCTTTTAACAATGGAGCTCATGCTGAATTCAGCAGACAACATGTTGAAAATGCACTAAAAATCTATTTATCAACAATCATTTACAATAAAGGCTTTTATGACTCAGCATAAATTATAATACTCAAGTACTCACTCATGGACTTAAAAAAGACGACTTGATGCAACCTGTGTTAACCACACAGTTACAGGCATGCAATAATTCCCTCATGTAAACTAGATTTAATGCCGGTTTAGAGTATAATAAAGTTCAATTACCCATAAACATCTGATTATTTATATCCGTCATCCCAGGAAAAAGTCGATGTAGTAATCCAGAAATTACTTCATTTTCTGTAAAGTCACACAGTACAGATGCGATGAATACTCAGTGTCTCCCTATGAAGTCACACACACATGCGAAACAGGTGATTCTCTTAGGATACTTTGTTATTTCTGTTAAGGGAATTGTAAAATTAGTGCAATCCTCTCAGTAGCAGGTTAGCAGCTAGTTTGTTTACTAACGGTGGCTGTGGAGCTCCTCTCAATGCAGGTTTTTGACCTATCACAGGCTGAAGCACCTCCCACAGTCCCTATACACCCCAAAAGTATCTACCCTGGAGTAGGAGCTAAAAATGTCCCCTAAAATGGCTTTGAGGAACTATAGTTCTTTAGGTGCAAAGCGACGAAAAGCACTAAACCCAGGCAAATGTACCTAAAACGGGCTTTTGTAACACCAGTGGGAAAGGCCCTTTTGAGACATTTTTGTTTTGACTGCAACCACAAAGTTAAACAGACATCATCTATATATTCCAAGAAATTCTTTATACCTTTTGCCAGAAATCCATGGAGAATCGCATGTACCAAATATCACACTGGCTGTAATCAAAGCGGCCGAGAATCGTCACATTCGACTCATTTGGCTTAATGTGGTCAATATCGTCTTCCATTTTCCCAGGTTTCCAGCACACTATGGCATTTTCACACGACTACAACAAGAGAAAGGTGTTATTAAATTTTTGCGTGAGTCACTAACAATGAGGTGTTCAAGTGTGTGTTGTAGAGATGCCGACTGGCTTTTGTGTTTTAGTTGAAACGACCTTTGAGAGAATCAAATCTCCAAGCCAGCGGACACAGTCCACATAGTTCCTGTGAATGTCTCGTGTGGAAAAGTCTGGAAAGTGTATCTTCTGAGACACAAAAGGCCTGTAAAACAAAGAGTTCTTACAATCTGCAATGTTAGGTGCTGGAGTGAACAGTTCTAGTTAATAAGGGCTAACCGGTTGGTTTTGCTCGGGTTATACTCGTATGATCCACGGATGGCTTTCTGCATCCTCTCGGAGTTGATTCTCCACAGCTTCAGCGAGTGGTCCATCCCACACGACATGATCTTCTCACCCAGCAGGTCAAAATCCTACAAACACAAGAGGAGTATTCACCCTGATGTCACTGTTCATTAATGTTGATGTAAATCTGACCAACCATTAATATCAAAAAGCTTTAAGGAACCATGATGCCACTGCACGCTACTGCATGCTTTAAACTCACAGCACTCAAGACCTCGTCGCGATGACCTTCAACACCTCCGAATATGGCCACCAGCGTATCAGTCTGAATGTTCCATAGACGCAGCGCGTGATCTGACATACACATGACACGCTAAAACAGTGCAGACTAACACAGCATATGTATATGTCACCCAGATTATTTCATTATTCTTACCTTTACTGACTGACAGCAAAAGGTTTGGATCCCTTGGATGAAATTTGAGTTCATTGATGGCGTTGCCGTGGCCGACATAATGCTACAAATGAAATAATGCCATCAGTGTAAATCTGGGTGAAGAAACAATCAACACACAACACGACTGCGCTAATGCACAAATACTGTTTTCATTAATGATTCACCATGCATTCACATTATTAACTCATACGACATCTCACTTTGACACACTGCATGGTGATGTGGTTGATGATCCGAATGATGCCGCGCGAACCGGCCACAGCGAGCAACGGGTGACTAGTGCTCATGTCAAATGTCCAAGCACAAGTGTAAAAGTTCTCATCCGCCTAGTGAGTGCAGAAATCAAGGGAATACCACGAGACACTGGGCCAAAACTGCAGTGAAAATAGCCTAGTTTCTATCCACTTTCCGTGCTATTTTGTTATCAACAAATTGAAAATACGTAAAAAAAAAAGTTTGGGAAATTTACCGTCTTCTGCCTGTTTCCATTCAAATAAAAATGGTGTGCGTGATGACATCATGCCTAAATAAAAACCACTGTCGCATAAGTTTTGGTTTATCGCAAAATAAATCTGCCCTTAAGCCGTTTCCATACAGAAATGTGCGTTTATCGCTAATTGCGTACCTTTTGCCTCCCATATCTCCCTAATTTTTTTTCCTCCGAAATTTTGGTAAAATGGGGAGAGTATTGAGACAATTCATTGAAATTAGACAGCTTACTGTAATTTTAATTTCACAAATAAATGCAATCAGAAGAGGAGAAATTGCAATCAAAAGGGAGCAGTTGCCCTTCTGATAGGACTGTAATATTGGCCTATCGCAAGTTGCCACCGTTTCGGACCCGAAGCAAATCGTCATGGCCCTGTTCAAGCTGGCAACCTGCACCAAGTAGAGGGGGAAACTTTAGGTCTTAGTATAAGCACCATCCATCGAAGTGTATATGTTGTGTGCACAGCTATTAAAGAAAAATTGATGCGGTGTAATATCAGGGTTCAGGCTACATATGATATATTCCTGATATTCAATAGGCTATTCTGAACAATCATCAAACTAAAGCATCGCCATCACAACTGCATTATGTCCTGCATATTTGTCCAGCAACTTTTAATGACCAACTGAACCTGACTGTCATCTAAATGTAATTTTAGCATCATAATGCAATTTACATTTTCTGAAGAAGCTCAGCAAATGCAATCCAAGGTAAAGAGGGTTAGATTTAAAATATTTAAAAGTTTTAAAATGTTCAAAAGCTCATTTTCTGAAAGTGAACTCTGCATTGGGCAAATAGTTCTGACAGTCTTGAAAAAAAGTGTAGAACATTCTGAGAATGTCATCCAGCCGACTTTTTTCATCTACAGTACAGAGTAAGACTAATTTAAGTTTGTGTAAAGAAAAGGCATATATAGGACTAAATATATATATATTTCGTTTGGTAATTATTTTATTTAATGCTTTATTCATTTGGTAATTTATTTAGCCTATTTTAATACAGGAAATTTTGCCAAGATTTTTTCAAAAGTAAAAACAATAATTTTATAGAATTGGGCTGTGTTAGTGTTTCAAAAAAGCACACTGAAGCTTTTCTCCTAGTATTGTGTATTTATTTTTAAATACACAATATTTATTTTCAAATTTAAAACATCTTTGTGCATAGAAATGAAATGTTTTTTTGTATCATGGGCTAAATCCATGATGGCTACCGTGATTAAATCAATCACAAACAGTGGCCATTCATTTGTTCTCCGTGCAATTGTCGATGTACATGATACGAGATATTTGTTTTGGCACTTCTGGAAGTGTCATGTTTGCAGAATCAGCTCTATATGCCATTAAGATCAATCCATAATCAAGTACAATAAATTGGCTTTCAAGGATGTATACCTTCGTCATGATTAACACAGGCTAATGATTGGGTAAATTCTGCCATGTGACACTACATTTTTGCGTTAATGTTCGACAAAAGTGTTTCCAAACCAGTTTTTCCTGACATTTGAAGTATCGACATAAGAGTTTATGTGCTAGAGCTAAACAGAAAAATATTATGTCGACACTTGTGAAATTCTTAGCGATAATTTGCGTTTCCATCAGCTTTATTTTGATGCGCTAAAACTTTTTTTGCAAAAACTCCTTGGATGGAAACGTAGTTAGTGTTTAAACGGACTGGATAGCAACAGAAAAGACAAAAACCCAATGAGGGTTGGAAAAGGATACATCTGCATCTACATATGACTGCAGGAGCCGAATCTCTCCCTGAGAATGACACTCGTATAATGTGACCTGCAACAACAAGATCAACTCGTCAAACATTAGATAGTTCATTTGTGTGTTCGTTGAATACGGAGTAACAGTGGTTTGACACTCACTCTGTTGCTGCCGACGGTCGCAAACACCAGCGGATCTCCTTCTTTACTGTGCCAGTTAAACTGCACACCGAATAACGGCTGCCCATGATCCTCCTGTGCGGTTCATTGGACACAAATCACCATCAATGGTTCTTTCACTCATATTCACTACAGAAATTCGTCAGCCGTTCTTACCCTCAGACTGTTGACACACTTGAACGAATATTTACATTTCTTGGACTTCCATTTGCCTTTACCCCAGCTCTTCCTGCCCGGGGCACTAGCGGTGTTGGTCGGGGTATCTGGCCGCTCTGTGTTGGTGCCACTTTCAATACTGACCGCATCATCCTGCAATTCAAACACATTTCACTCTTAATTCATTTCACAACAGAAACAGTACAATACAGAAACAGTCTTAAATTCTCCTCAGAACTACAATGAAAACAACACTTCATTAACACAAATTATATACAGACAACATAAACACGCATTTCAGGCCTTAGATTATATGTATTATAAATTAGACGAAGAGACTGTGTTGATAATTAACTCTATAAACACACGATACATCAATTGAAGCCAGTGAGATGATACTGATGTTTTTGTCATAAAACTCGTGTGCATTAATATAATAACACAAACACATTCGATTCCCTTTACATCTCGATTATAAACATCCAGCAGCGAAAATAATGTGGAATTTTGCGTTAAAAAGAAATACGCGATAAAAGACAGTTCACATTCACGCGCAGCTACACAACAAACATTTATTAAAACACACAGAGCGCGAAATACACACGTACATTCTCGTCTCCGGACAGATCGGGGTTGCTGTTTTCATCGCTACTTAATTTCTGTTTTTTATTATTCGGCATCTCGTTTCCCGCCTCGTGACTTTCAGACATTTTCATCTTCCTCCTCATCTTCCACACGCGATGACACACTGCCGGAAAGCAAACCGTACGCTCTCATCTGCCACACCAGGCCACACTGCTGCAAAACTCTCCTGCTGCTTTAACACCCACCGACACCAGAGGGCGACATTTCAAACCTACATTACATACATGCGTTCATTGACATTAATTCATAAACATTTATATTCAAATAATTTATTTCTTTATCAGATGCGAACAAATAAAGAATACTGCAACATAAGTGATTTATTACAAGAGGACAGTATCATAACAAGTGCTGAAATAAAACAGAGATGAAAGATACAGTGAAGATAAAGTAAAATAGTTTAATTATCATAAAATAAAGTTTTATATAAAAATCTAAATGATATAAATGAAATAGTATTACGTTTTTGTATTAATAGTTAATGGAAGAGTTTAGTTTCTTTGAAACAGAGAATGAATTGTTTAATTACAGTTTTTTTTATTTTATTTTATTTGTTTTTTTGTTGGATACACACTGGTGACTGAAACATTATCTTACCTAACACAAAAATAAAACTGTTAATATTATGCATTTATTTACGTTAAAACAGTATGCAATTACATTACAATGGGTATTTAATTAACATTTGAGTCTGGCTATAAATTCCTTCTTAAGATCTGGCTGACAAAAAAACATCACACCCTCAACTAACAAATGGGTTTTGATTAACTTTGAAAATAAAAGCATACAATGTAGGGTTATTGTTTATGAAATCTGAGGAAGAATATTTAGACTTGCTTAAGTCTATCTTTGACCATATTACATAAGAGAACAATGGCAATCTAATGTAGAACTCTCTTTTTACACAAAATAATGTAGCCTAAAACTGAAAAAAGAGCATAGTGTCTGTTTTTCCTCTTTTATTATTATTATCCTCCCATTCAATGAGGGGACAATTAGCCTTTTCTTGTCCTGCACACATGAATTTGCACACAAGAGTCATATACTTGTGCAGTTAATAAATAATCATAAGAAACAATGAACAAACTGATTTGATGATGTTCAGGATTGTGAACGCTGACACACACCTGTATACAACTAAATAATGTCAGGATTTATGCATAGGCAAGTTCAGTGACACTTCACATAATCTTTTTACAAGCACTACAGAAAAGAATTGAGAATAAAATGCAAATTTTCGTGTATTTCTTTTGAAGCTTCGGTTTACATCATCGATTTATCTTTTGTGAAAAGTTTGTGCATATGAGCTGACATCACTCCTGTAACAGCTTTGAAATTATTTAAGTCTGTAGTTTTGGCTGCACCCAGCTGATAAACAATTTGCATAAATACATTTGATTGAATAAGAGGCGATAAAATGCGCTCATATAAAAGTTGCTGGTTCATGTTTTGGAAAAGAGTGTAACTGAACTATGCCCACACAAGCTTAAACATTCGCGCTCAGGTCCGGAACTGGACCGTGGATAGCTTGACGACCGCCGATGCTGTTGTTGCACGTGTTGAGTGTTGTTAAACTCACCAATGTTTTTAGCGCAGAGAGAGCTCGGATGTTTACACAGCGATTTTATCAAAATCATATGGAAGGTCAGATAAAAGTGATTGGCTGGCCTCATCGAATCACTGAACAACATTAAATAAAGACATTACTTCATACTGGGAGACTCTGAGAAGTGGTGGTACTCAAGAAAAACTGCCGGTGTTGTGACAATCTGTGCTTTCTGCTCAGGATGTGCTACCAGCAGTGAAAACAGTGATATATAAAGCCTGAACTTGGGTAGCACATGTCGAGGCATGGGAGAATCTGTCTGTATATACTACAACAACATTAAATGTGTTAAAAACCTAGGTAGCACATCTTGTCAACCAGATAATACCTATCAGGATATGCTTCCAGCATAACTATCAGATAATGTGATATGGTGTAATGCCCATTTCACATCACAGCGTATTTTTTCATCGTCTATAATAACAGATTAGAGCATTCACATCGGAAGCGTCAGCGGCGTGTCAGAGCGTAGTGTGAGCTGCAGTGCAGCGGGGGTTTCGGCTCCAAGTCTATTTTTGCTGCGCCGCTGGTACTCAGTTAAAGTGACCGTGCACTGATGGATAAAATGAATGTGATTTGACACAGAAAAGTACACAATGCACAAAATAAGTATTTATTAGTAGTCTAGTGTATCTTTATTCTGTATTAATTAAAGCACATCTGAAAAACAAATGAAAAGAAAAAAGAAATTCCAGGAGATCTAACAATTTAAACCAATTTAAAATATGTTAATTATAGATCTTAATCAGAAGTACAGTTTATCATTTAAAACTACAGTAAACTACAACTTATGAGCCTGAAAATATGAGACATGTACTATTACACATAGAACAGGTCTACAGATGAAATTACTCTGATGTCACACCGCAGGAAACCGCGGTTCCAGGTTCTTTTGAGCAGCAGATTTCAATGGTGGAAATAGGCAGCGCTGCAGATTTAATAATCTTTTTAGCTTTATAGAATGTAATAATGTCTTTTAATGTTATTAAAACTTATTGTAAATGGCTTATCTATGGTTTACAGAGAAGAAATTATGTGGGTTCTTTTCTGAAATTTCAGCAAAACAAGTTTAAACTTGGTTCAATGAGCCTTTATGATTATGTCGGACATGTAACAGGTTGATGAATACACATACTCACGTTTAACACGCTTCTAAAGCCTAAGAAATGTGATATATAAAAATAAAAACTACCACTAGAAATGCAATATGTGTCTTTACCGCTTAAATTATTAACCCGCATAAAATAAATAATAATATTCTTACTTCAGTATGATCATATTCCATATCAAAACTTAATAACTGTTGTTTTCGATTGAACAATATTATTTCCTTAAATCAAAATAAATGCAAAGACATCATTTTTGCTGTATAACATTGTGGCAATGGGGGCGTGGTCAAGCGTCTCTCCGGAGAGAGAGAAAGCGGTAAGGGCGCTTACACCTGAGCTAAATGATGTCTAACACCTGTCTCTAATTTCAGTAAGCACGGGGAGAGCAGCATAAATAGAGACACACCGCAGATAGAAGAGAGAGAGATCGCGTCTAGGCACCACAGACCCGAATAAGAAACAAAGAGTGTTATTATTACAAATGATGAGAGGTTATTTTGTGAAGCGGTGTGCGATTGTAGATTAACTTAGTACATAACGCAAAGACTGTGAGATTGTAATTGTGCTACAGACAGAGAAAATAAATCCTTACCTGAACCTGGAAAGCTGCTTCTCGCCTCGTCCTTACAAACATTATTTTTATTCACTTATCATTTCACAAACAGTAGTCCATGTGCTGCGGTGGTGGAGATGGGATCTGTTCCTCCCTTATATCCTATATGATGATCTTGATCAGATCAGATTAGGGCTGCACAATAATGGTTAAAATGATAATCACGATTAGTCTGCCCTTTGAAGTTGTATTTATTTCTTTATTTTTATTGCAGGGCGGCACGATTTGGACAACAACAAAAATACTGTTGCCACAGCCTTGATTATTTTTTTTTTTTTCTGAAATAAGACATTTAATTACATAAAACAGCAGCTCTCACGTTGAACAATGTATTAAAACTACAAACAAGTAAATTATTTTTTTTTGAACAAAATTAAATCATGTTTTGCCCATGCTTCCAATTTTAAGGGTTTTCACACAAGTTCTCTTTGAAAATTATTTACTTTTATTATTATTAATATTATTATTATTATTGCAATAAACAGTAGTAATATATTTCTGTAATCATTTTGCAGGCGACGATGCTAAACGGTCTCAAGCCTTTAATTTGATGTAAAAAAAAGTTTTGGCAGGCTCTGGTGCTCCATCCAAACCTTATCCTTATCTCTTCATCACCACCGTGAAGTTGGCACCCCATATAATTCAATAATTACCAAAACTATTCCATTCGTTTGTGCTGTGTTTGTGCTAATTTGTGCCGCAAAAATTAACGTTTGTGCTGGTTTGGTGTTTGAGATATTAAGCTGTGTGACGTCACTCTCCACCCCATCTTGCTCAAATCGATCCAAACCGGTGCTGGTCGTTTGTGCTCGGTTTGTGCCGTTAAAACAAACGTTGTAACTATTTCCTATGATTAGATAATAGCAAGAATGTTTTCGGGAGCGGTGACGTCATTCTCCACCCCATGTTGTCTAAATCGCTCCAAACCGGTGCCATTCGCTTGTACTCGATTTGTGCCGGTTCGTGCCGTTAAAATGAACACTTTATCTATTTCCATTCCTTAGAAATAACTAATATGATTCGGGATGTGACGTCACTTTCCACCCCATGTCGTCCAAATCGCTCCAAACCGGTGTCATTCGTTTGTGCTCGATTTGACCTGTTTTGTGCTGTTGAAAAAAAAAACCTGTAACTGTGATCGTTTTTCAAATATAACAAAAAACATTTTTTTTTGTTGTTGTTGTTGTTTTTTTGTTTTTTTTTTTTTTTTTAAGAACAGTGACGTCACTCTCCACCCCATGTCGTCCGAATCGCTCCAAACCGGTGTCATTCCTTTGTGCTCGATTTGTGCCGGTTTGTGCCGTTAAAATGAACAGTGTGTCTGTTTCCCATCTTTAGAAATAACAAATTTAATTCGGGGCAGTGACTCACTCTCCATCCCATGTCGTCCGAATCGCTCCAAACCGGTGTCATTAGTTTGTGCTCGATTTGTGCCGGTTTGTGCTGTTGAAAGAAACAATCTAACTAATGCCCTTACATAGAAATAACAAAATTATCTCCCGGACGGATCTGTGACGTCAGTCATGCATTTACCTCATCTCGTCACGTTCGTTTGTGCTCGCTCGGTGCAGGTTTCTTATCGTTGCTGTCATTGTTTTATTTTTATTTTTTTATTTTGATAGTTTGATCATTGGCAGTAACTTCAAGCTTCAAATCCAAATCACATATGCTCTGTATTTGTGCCGCAGATTGTCGTTTGTAATGACTGATGTTTAAGATAATCGACACAATACTCTGTGATCTCATTTACCTGTAAAAATGTACTGTAATTACTGTAACTGTATTGATACTGCTGTAGTAGGGGTAACACATTTTTACAATAAATAATGATTAAACAATCTCTGTGTGTGGTGTCTTAAGTTATCTGAACACTTAACAGTTTATAGATGTTGTAGTCTCTGCCCCCTTAAAAACATGTATTTACCCTAAGCACTGCATCGCGGGAAATAACAGGAAATAACGTCTGGCTGTGGGTAAAGGTAAGCATTAACATGTGCTTGAGTTACAATACTCAAAAAAAAAAAAAAAAAAACCTCTGAGCATGTGTGTAGGAAAATACATAGCACATTAAAAAAAATGACAACTAATTGTTAAGCACATACTTCAGAGAGATGAAATGTTTTATTAGTATTTGGCATTCAGTAGAAACTCACATGAACATCCTCATGAATATTATCCTGCACTGGTCACACCAATAAGGGTAGGACATCTTTGTTCCCTGCCATAAAACACATTAAGCTTTGATGTGCACAATGATGCACATTTTGTGAAAGTAAAAAAAAAAAAAAATAAAAAATAAAAAAAAAAATTATTCAGTCATAAACCCATCCAGGGCCGGAGTGGGATTCATATTCAGCCCGGGATGTCATTTCCAAGTCAGCCCACACCCAAAAGGGGGGTTGGAGGTGAAGATGATAACAATAAAACAAGATCACAGCAAAAATATGCAATATATGTAATTACTTGAAAATTATTTAAGCTCTCCATGTCATTATACCATATACGGCATTCACTAAGATTTTCACTTTGTCATAAGACATCATTGTATGTGTTGTGAAAATAAGTGAATGTTAAAGGGATATTTGATCATTTCCTCACCCTCATGCCATCCTAGTTGTGTATGACTTTCTTTTGCAGAACATGAATGAAGATGTTTAGAAGAACTGTTGGTCCATTCAATGCAAGTAAATGAGAAGCAGTGAGAAACAGATCAATAATTAAGTCATTTTTTACGATAAATCTTCAATTTCACTTTCATAAGCACTCTTCTCTCTTAAGAGTTCTTCTTCTGTTTTTGGTGATTTACATAAGCATATCGCCCCCTACTTGGCAGGGAGGAGAATTTATAATAATAAAAAAAAAAAAAAACTTAAATATTGACCTGTTTCTCACCCACACCTATCATATCACTTCTGAAGACATAGATTAAACCACTGGAGCTGTATGGATTACTTTTATGCTGCATTTATGTGATTTTTGTACCTTCTGAGTTCTGATCACCATTCACGTGCATTGAAAGGACCAACAGAACTGAGAAATTCTTCTAAAAAGCTTCATTTGTGTTCAGCAGAAGACAGAAAGTCATACACATCTGGGATGGCATGAGGGTGAGTAAATGATGAGAGAAATTTCATTTTTGGGTAAACTAAGTTTATTTTAAAGACTATCTAGGCACATAATAACACTATAGAACTGTAAATGTTTATAACTCTTTCAAGATGTACAGGTTCACACTTTAAATGGTCAGTGCTTTGTATTTTCGATAATTAAAATAGCAACAGATCCAGTGAAACAATTAAGTTTGAGTGATTGTTTTCACATTTTTACATGCCATTCAAAAACGTGCCATTTTACAATGATAAGAGTGAAATTAAAGACTAAAAATAACACGGTTGTACTTTTCTTTTACTTGGAATGTAAATGTTCAGGACAAAGGCAAAATGGTTACTGTCTCTTTAAGAGGGTTTTATCGCATGATACAACATTGAAGGCACTTTGTGCAGTTTGTTTCGTTGAGTTTATTCTTTTGAGAGCTGAAAAATCCCATTACTTTCGTACCGTGTCGTGCTGTTGCATCTGTATTCATTTACTTTAAGTATTCTGTTATTTTGTGACAAAAAATAATTTTGCTATTATCATTCTGCACTGCTAGGGTAGAGGATTTCAGAGATTAAATAATTGAGATTGTGAGACTGCAGTCAGTATTAAACTTGTGATGATCTTGTACCTGAAGCACGTTCATCCATTCAGCTATTAGTAGCCTATCTGTTCTCGATGGATCTTCCGTGATCCTTCCCGCGCTGTCTTGTGAAGCGGCGCAATATCAGTTTCGTCTCTTACAGGCTACTCTCTCATTTGTTTGGGTGCGAGATGTTAAAATACAGACTGCGTCCGCTATAATACGGAACGCAATTCTGATCCTTTAAATACCGGATGTTACGGACTGTTGGCAATTGTTATGCAACATATGATGAAAGTTTGTCAATCAACATGCGGACCTAACCTGCCCAATTTTTGACCGGCCCAGCGGTAATGCTCCCTTTCTTCCCTATTGCCACTCCGGCCCTGAACTCATCCCCCTTATACTCATGAGGTTTCAAACTTGAACCTCTTTCTTTCTTTGATCACAAAAGGTAAATTTCTGAAGGGCATCCTGGCCACATATTTCCATATAATTAAAGTAAATGTGGACTAGTGCTGGAAAGCTTCAAAATGACAATATATAAGTACCATAAATGTGGTCCATACCACTCGTGCAGTATATTTCAAGTCACATTATAGCTCTGAGAAACAGACTGGAATTTCAAAATTTCATAAAATTATTATTTTTTTTGATAATCTTCCTTTCCAATGAACAGAATCGTTTAGTTAGAAAGTTAAGAGCAATTTGTCCAATTCATGAACAAATCATTAAGACTGGTTTTGTGAGCTGAATAAACCAATTCATTAAAAAGTCATTGCTACTTCTCTTATGAAAACAGCAAAGTGATCTAGATGGATGGCAAGATTTTCAGAGAATGATGACTAAAACTTCAGTCTGTTTATCACACAAAGCTATCAAAACACTTCAGAAAACTTGGAATAAAGTGCACAAGTTAATATATGATAATAAATATATGATAATAATATATGGTTTGTTTATTTATTTTATTTATTTTTTTGGCACTTGACAACTCCAGTCCACTTCATTTTCATTATATGAGAAAAAAAGTGGCCAGGATATTCTTCAAACATGTACTTTAATCTGTGGTCCATGGGAGAGAGAAAGTCATATTGGTTTGGACTGACATGAGGGTGAGTAAATGATGACAGAATTTGTATTTTTTGTCATTTACTCACCCTCATGACGTTCCAAACTCAAATGACTTTCTTTCTTATGTGGAACACAAAAGTGGATGCTAGGCAGAATGTAAGGAACTAAAAGCCACCATTTACTTACATTGATTTGAAAAAGATGCAGCGTAAGTGAACGGTAACTGAGGCTGTCATTCTCAACACATAATTTCCTTATGTTCCAAGGTGGAAAGAAAGTTAAATTTGAAAATATTTTTTATATTACCCTTTAAGAATAAGCATGCAACCTCAGCATTTGCTATGTGGGCTGTTAGAAATGAGTTAGTGCCCTTGACCTAGGGATTACATAAAAAATAATTCTTGTTTTGATTAGATGCCGAGGAGGCCAAATTGTGGAAGTGATGACATCAAAGTCATCAGTGCTTCAAAAGATCAGATTATTACAGGGCGGAACTTAGCAGTTCCCTCAGGGAAGGTGTGGGTAGATTTAAGTCAGAAACTCAACAAAAAGGTTTCACCAAAAAACCTTTACACTTTTGTCAAGACAAACAGGCACAATATATGGCAAGTCCTTGGCCTTTGCAAAAATGACAAAAAAATCCAAGATGAACATCCAAACAGTGACAGCTCAGAAGGCAGCTCAAAAGATCATTTATCCATGTCAAACTCAGTCACAAATCAGTAAAGTCAATGCTATGACATTCAGTTTGAGAGTAGTCTCTCTTATCAGAGATGGGTAGAAATCTGGTCTGATAAAGTTGTTTACAACGACAAATCACTCAACACATGTAAAAGAGAATACACCATCTTGAAACGTGGTGCATGGACTCATATTTTGTATGAAGAGATATGAAAAAATATCAAGACCTCATGCACTCTTAGATTTAGGAGAGCAAAAATCTATCCAACTGTTACATCTCACTATACAGACATAATTGGGAACTGCACTGAGTGTGACACACAACTGTCTATAACAGTTGAAGGTATGCCAGTGGCTAACAAACCAGTAGTGCTTAAGTGTATTATCCAGAATGTTGATTGTCTCCATACTGGGAAAGCAAAATGCAAGTTATCTGGAGATCTGAGAACACAAGTGTCTAAAGAACTCTGGGAAGGACAAAAACCAGTACATGTATGGCGAGCAGCTGAGGCTTACAAAATGATGGATGTTGGTGACCCAGAGCCTAGCCATCTACCAAATCTGGCAACACTAAGAAAAGCCAAACAGGAGATGGGTGACAAAGAGCTTGGCGACAGGGACCCAATAATGTCATTGCATCTGCTGAAATACAGTGTGCCCCACAATGGAAGCATTCATGACATAGGCCTTGATTTGTTTTTTTGCCATTACTGGACTCCATCTCAGATGCAAATTTATTTAAAAAAAATCCAAGGACTCAGGCTCCATTGTGAGGTTTGATGCAACAGGTACAGTCGTTAAAAAAACTGGGAAGACCCTGTGGCAGTTCTGGACATGTGTTTCTGTACCAAGGAGTTTTGTGCTCACAGGGAGATCATGTCCCAGTAGTGCAAATGCTTTCTGAGAAACACACCATCAATTCCATTGCATACTGGCTCACAGAATGGCAATGAGCAGGTGCTGCTGTGCCCAAAGAGGCTGTGATTTCTCCCTGGCTTTGCTTGGAGCATTAGTTAAGGCCTTCACTCCTTACCCAGACTTGAAAACATACATTAATGAGTGCTTTGGATTGTTGATGAGGAATGACTCAAAGCTACCACCTTGCTTCATCAGGGTTGATGTTGCACACTGCATCAAGCTCATTAGCCGGTGGGAATGCTTAAGATAAAGAGGAAGCAGAGTTAGAGAATTCTACCTCAGAGCAATGGCACAACTTTTACAATCTGATTCACTGGAAGATGCAAGGGAGCTCATTCACTCAATTACAGTTGTTGCCTTCAGTGAATCAGAAGGCAATGACAAAAAAGGCATACCTATTGTTTCTGAAACATGCAAAGCACAACTGAAGAGACGAGACGGGGTGCTGCCATGTGTCAATGAAGATGACAATTTCACAGAGGTGATGGAGCATGAGGAGACACTCCACACAGATCTGAAAACATGGGTAACAGAAACCTGTGCAGAGAGTCAGATGACTGCAGCACATCATGGCGACAGAGATAATCTTCATTTCCTCCCAGAGCTTGTTTCAAATATCATAAGAATGGCATGCTACCTACCTCTCTGGACAGCTGTGATGGTTCCACACTTCAAAAGTGTACACAATACAGCAAGCTCTGCAAATGTTGAGGCTGAATTTAAAAACATAAAGCATGGTGTCTTCAAACATGAAAGCCTCCCTATCTGAATTGACAGCTTCGTCATACGTCACTTTGAATTCCTCGAGGGCAACATGAAGCTTTTTTCTGCTCCAGGGAAGCCATGTGAGCACACCAAGACAAAGACTGAGCCAAAAACTGACTGTATTGAGCAGGATACAGAGATTAAACCACAATCACTGGAAGAAGATCCTTTTGAAAACTGGAAAGGCCACAAAGATCCTCCCAAAAAGCATCTGTCCTTCCTGACCCCTTGCGAAGAGTGGCTGCATGCGGACACAAACCTGAAAAGAAAAAAGACCAAAATTAATATCTTAAAAAATGGAAACTACCAGGCTAAAACGCCTATTAGAGTCGACAAAATGCTTGTAACTGTCAACAATACTTGTACATTTGACTCATTTTGCCAGTGCCTTTGCTCTGCATTCTGTGACAGTGGATCATTCTGCAATTATCTAAACAAAGAGCACACAAAAACTAAAATGTTTGATTTGGTGAAGACTATTGTCACAAAAGGAGTTGGAAAAGATGCTTATGCAAAGAGAGCAAAAATGCTGTTGGGAACGTTTCAATATGTTCACCTTAAATCAGGTGTGAGGCAGGTCAATGCTGAGTGCAATGTTGCTAACATAGTAACATCAACAATGAAACAAGTACCAAGTGCAACAATTACGACTGAGTGCTCTTCTCCATACTGCAGTCGAAATACAAAATATTCAAGGACCATCTCTCTCCTACCAGTCAATGTGGATATTCTCCAAACTGATGGACTGGGTAAACTCCAAGCAGCACTGGAAGATGGACTACACCTCAACAGGTCCAAGTGTCTGAAGCCACTAAAGTTTCCTCAAGAGTGCCCAGATAACTTAAAAATAAAGGATGTTTCATCAATGAAATTCCTCTGCAATGGATCAGTCACACACAGCTGCATCACTGGACAACTACTTTGTGTTGAAACAAGTGCGGATACAAACCATCCACTGTGTGAAATCCCTGTGAACATGGACCTGGACAATCATTTGTTCACATTGCGAGGTGTTGTCGCATTCATTCCAGGACCCACAAGGGATTCTCTCGGACATTATGTGGCCTACTGCAGGAGAACATCAGTTGGCTGGGAGAAATATGATGACCTGTGTGACCGCATCACAACAGTATCAGCAAAAACCAAAATACAACCCCACGTCATATTGTTCACAAAAGAGGACTAAAACGTTTTGTTAATCAATATCTTGTTCTGGCCTCTATAGTCCGTAGACCATTTCATTCCCATTTGATTTCTATTAGCCTATTGACATACTCATTTAAACAGTTCCATGTTTTTTGAACAGCAATTCTTCTCAGTAATTGTTCTGTTCTGTTATTTATACATAGATCTCTTCGTTTTCACAGTTCTATTCTTTGTACATTTTTTCATCTTTGCATTTGAAAGTATACACAAGCATTGGGTGTTGTCTGTTCTTTGTTCCATCTTTAAATAGCAATGCTGTAAGCTGCATTCTGCTTGATACCTTAATCTTCAATACTGATTACATGATGGAATTTAAACATAACTAATAACTAAAATAATTATATTATTATATATATACATTAATGATATTTCAGATGGATACAGTGCTGAAAAAAAAAATAAACTTACAAAAGCATAAGATGGTTTTTTGGTCTTAACTGGTCTGCCAGCCTTGTCTTTCAGCTGGCCTTAAAGGGATTTGTGCACTTTTCAAGTGGTCAGATTGGGAAACCAGGTAAAACCAGCTAATACTAGAAAACCAGCATAGGGTGGTTTCATATGGTTAGCGTTTTTTCATCAAACTAATTATTATTATTACTACTTTTGACAGGTAACTAAAACAGGCTTAAAATATTTGAAACATTAAAAAACATACACCTCACCAGAAATGCAAGCAGAGACGACCCAAATTTGAAGATAAAAAGCTTCAACTGTCTCAATTTCTTATGAAACTGTTTATCGTATACAATCATTTCATCATTGTCGTTGCATAATGCAATCACCATTTTGAACATAAACTGCACTTAAATCAAGTTACACACTAACTAATCCAGCAAATGGTTATTATAACGCAGTGGCCTTAATGATATATTTACTGAGGTAAAGTTAGGCTACTTTTTACTTTGAATAAACTCCTAAAACATAATGGTAATAAACGATGTAATACTTGGTTCAGCGATGAACCAGAACACAAACAACATTATATTAAGTACCAATGTACACAAAGTGAATTCAAACAAGTGCTACTGTCATGGAAAATTGTTGAAGATTCTTTCCTCTTTGCAAGAAAACTCTCAGTCAGGGGTTCCAGATATCAAAGGTAATAGTTTATTGAGCAACCAATAAACCTGAGAAGGCCAGCTGTCCGTTCTGCCTTCACTGTTCCCTGCTTCCAGTTTTATACACATTTGCTATCTTTTCTGAGTCCATAAATTATTTGCCCTGGTTATCTCTAACCAATGGACTTGCATTTTACATCATTTCAGCTCGCTACCATTATTTCTTAGACCTTCTGGTTTCTTTCTAATGGTGGAAACTTAGCAACCTATCTATTTTTTAAAAAGAGTATTTATTTTAGAAAGTATACATTCTAACCAAACAACATAATGTTAAACTAACACAATCATTCTTTAGTCGTTAACTATATTGAGCTTCTTGCTTAATGATTATGTGTCTGTCTTTGCTCTGTATGTTGGCTGAGTCTGTTCCACACACGTTTTTCTTATTACAATTGTTACATGTACATATCTCTGATTCATATAATGCTTGTTAATACTTCTATTTCTTAAAAATATACCATATATATCCCCCCTTTGAGACTTTTCATAGTCTCACCCCTATTACCCTTTCCCAGAGTGCAACCTCACAAGTCAGTCTCCTTCATTCCTGTCAAGTGACCAATACAAGTCACACATTCCTCTACCAACGACTGCTCTTATGAAATTGCACTCTCCCTCCACTTTTACTAGGATGGAGTAAAAGATCTCACTTCCCTAGCTAAACTCTTTCTTGGGGGTTACATCAATTACAAACAAATCAATTTCTTGTAGAAGCATGTGCATGTAATCTTAGCCTTGCATGATGTAGAGTATATCAGTGATTACACTTTAGTAAATTAACATACAATATTAGTAAATTGTTCTATATTAAAATATGTCCTACGATGCCAGAGGAACTCACAGACATTTCCTGTAGCCTGGAGTGCTATCTGGTGATGCTGACGCAGACAGTGGGTTTTTAAACCTCCAGTAGTATCTCGTTCTTGTTGCTAAGCACTGAGGTGCTCGTCAATCCTTTCTTCATTTCTTCTTGGCATTTGTTTATATATATATATTTCAGTGTAAAATAATTTGTTTAATCATAATGCATTCTATTATAATTCAGACTTTTTACTTGATTAAAAATTTAAACATAATTAAGAATTGATATCTCAATGAGTAACATAGTACATTACTAATAACTTCAGGGGTATATGCCAAAATAACAAACATAACACCCTCTATCTTCCTGCCTACTCTATCCATCTTAGAGTTCTACCTAATTTTATGATAAAAGAAAATACAATGAATATGCTAACTCCCTCACTGTCAGAAACAATATGAAGTAAAAATAGAAAGTACAAAAATGAAGAAGGCTCCCCTTCCCTACTATCTTAAAATTCATCCAGCTCGTCCAGTCCGGGACCTATGGTTATGGGATGCATTGTGGTCGCAATGTCAAACCCGGACGGTCTCACAGATACATTAACCATCTGTCTGGCTGCCACATTAGCCATCATCGATCTAAGGAAAGGCACAACACAACAGAATAATAACATAAAAATAGCAAATGCTGTGACTATCATTATTCCCACTTTAATTAGCCATTGTCTCCATGACCCAAATAAGTTATCAAACAAGTTTCCAAATTTTTGGACACTGCCTGCATTTGCAGTTACTTCCTCTCTTAAATTCTGCAACTTCTTCATTGCTGCTGTAAAGGAGCCATCAGGTGGTGTATTATTTGGGATATAAGTACAACAGTCAGCTCCAAACATTACACATACTCCTCCTTTTTCTGCCAACAGCCAATTCAATGCCTCTCTATTTTGCCATGTCATTTTGCTTGTAGCTGCTAACTGTTCTCCTAAAGCTTTCAGTGCTTCATCAATGTAATTGATTTCCCCCAGCCTTCTGAGTCATAGTATCAGTAATGCTGAATTCAGGATTTCCCAGAAATGCTAGACATTCAGCAGGACAAAAAGATGTCCTTTCTCCTTTAGCACAATTTTTCGAGTAATATTGCGCACAATGCCTAAAGTCATATCTATTCGGGACTATAGTCAGTTTTTTCATGGGTGATGGTGAACATAACACACAACTAGACATTCCTGACTGTTTTACTGTGTATTCAGCCCATTTGAACCAGTCATTTTGGTATGCATTTCTTAACAGTCTTTCATACTCATTGGTAGGTCTGCATCGTATTCTGTATCTTCATAAGTCATTGGTACTGGTGGTTGTTTCGTCTGATATAACAATGGGGGTGGTCGTAGTTTTATACTCTGTACATTCTGATAGTCTTCATAATCACCTCTTGGGTTTTCATAATCATCATATGCTGGGTAAGAGGCATACCTCTTTTTAATAGATTTGTTTACTCGAGTATCTTGTGGTGCTTCAATGCCTTCATGGAGTCCACTGGAATTGTGAAGGAGACCACTCGAGGTCGGCGAGATTGAGTGTGGGAAACTCAACGCTCCATGGGTATTCTGGAGTTGATTCTCTGGAAAGCCTTGGGTCTGGGGTATCTGCTGCATCAGGTGTATCAACATTACTATCAGTGTCAGGACTTCTCTCACCTTCCTGTCCTGTCTCCACTGCCTGCGGTACATCCTCCTGCATCTGCCCTTCATCTCCTGTCTCAGCATCTTCAGTTGTCCTAGAATGAGGTGTAACATCATTACTACTTTCTCCTTCCTCCCCTTCACTTTGTTCCCCTTGTTCTTCTCTTTCTTGGTCATGAATTTCAGTTTCTCTTCACTTGAGTTGTCCTGTTCCTCTTCTACTCTCTGTACCTGATCTGGTGGAAGTCTTGGCATAGGAGCTCTAGTGCAGTGGTTAAAATGATACCACGCTGTGCTACCTTTCACCTGCACTGCTGTTGGGGTTGCCCTTACTACTTCAAAAGGTCCTTCCCTTCTGGGTTCATTCCATCTCCTTCTAAAAACTCTCAGGTACACTCGGTCACTGGGCACTATTGGACAGGGCACTTCTTCTTGTCTGGGTTCCTTGCTCTGTTGCTGTGAATAGATGGCTTTATGTATAGCAGTTAGTTGTCCCATGTAAGGCCTTAATTCCATTTGCAACTGTTCTAGGGGTGGACCTTCATAGGGACCTCTCAGGTATGGTACTAGCATGGGTCTTCCTGTTAACATTTCATGCGGTGTCAGATTAGTGTTTCTATTAGTCTGCATGCGGTACTGCATTAATGCAAGAGGTAAAGCATCCATCCAGTTTAGTTGAGTGTCAGCACAGATCTTGAGAATTTTAGTTTTAAGGTTTCCATTTACCCTTTCCACCATTTCCTGTGATTGTGGGTGATAAACACATCCCAATCTTTGCTTTATCCTTAGCTGTTGTATCACTGTTTTCACTGTTTTTTGAATGAATGCTGAGCCATTGTCAGAACTAATTTGAGATGGTATGCCAAATCTTGGAATGACTTCTCTGGTCAGAAATTTGATCACAGTTTGTGCTCCCTGATCTGCTGATGGTACTGCTTCTACCCATCTGCTAAATCAGTCTATTATTAACAACATGTATCTTTTGCCTCTTACTGCTTTTATCATATCTACATAGTTCATTACCAGATGTTTAAATGGTCCTTCTGGAACTGGTATGTGACCTATTGGTGCAGATGTGCTCTTCATGACATTATGTTTAGCGCAGATTTCACATTCAGCTAAGAATTCATCTACCATTGCCTGTAGATATGGAGACCAATACCCCTGTTGTTTTATTTTTCTAATCACCTCCCCCCTTGCGCAATGGTCAAACCCATGCGCATCTGAGATTACAATATTAAGAAATGCTGTTGGAGCAATCATGTGTCCTTCATGGGACCGCCATGTACCATTTACATCTCTGCTTGCCCCTCTGTGTTGCCAGAGTATGTGTTCATAAGCACCCGCTTGGTGTTGCATTCGTGCAATATCATCCAATTGAGGCTGAAGCAAAATTTCTACTGTTGCCATTACTGCTACTTGACATTCTGAAGCTCTTTTGGCAGAAGAGTCAGCTTCATTGTTACCTTGGATGACAAAGTCTTTACCTTTCTTATGAGCTTGACATTTAACTATAGCCAATTTCTTTGGATGCATCATTGCTGAAATTAGCTTAATGATCTGCTCATTGTGCTAAATTGGAGTGCCATCACTTTTTTTAAACCCCCTTTGTTTCCAAACTGCTCCAAATAGATGACATACTCCATGTGCATAGGCTGAATCTGTATAAATGTTTACAATTTTGTTTTTAGCCAGCAGACATGCTTCAGTGAGTTCTTTTAGTTCAGCCAGTTGTGCTGAGCATGGTTGTTCACAATGCTGGACCACAACTGGGATGAAATACTTGTCTCCTCTCTTGACAATGGCATACCCAGCATGATTCCCCAAATGGTCTCTAAAGCATGACCCATCAACAAAATAGTCTGCTTTTGCATTATTGATTGGTGTTGATTCTAGGTCTGGTCTTAAACGAGTAAAAGCTAAGGACTCCATTGCACATTCATGAGGGGTCCCCTCTCCTTCTAGAGAAATGTAATTGGCTGGATTGACCGTTGTGCATCGCCTTATGGTAACATCTGGGTAGGTTAGCAGTGCTGAGTATGTCAAACATCTAGCTTGGGTTAACACAAATCTCCCTTGTTCCAGTAATTCTGTAACTTTATGGTGAGTGTAGATTACTACCGGGTACCCCATTGTCACAGAAGAGGCCTTGTCATAAGCATAGTGTACTGCAGCAAGCCCCTGATAACATGGTGGGTAACCTTGCACTACATTGTCCAGTTTGGCACTATAGTAAGCAATTGGTTGTTTTTTCCTTCCACTACAGATTTCTTGCATTAGAACTGCTGATGCATATCCATCCCTTCTGTCTGCTACATATAAGTGAAATGGTTTGGCATAATCTGGGGTCGCTAGAGCAGGCGCTGTCTGAAGCTCTTTTTTCAATGACTCAAATGCTATCAATGCATCAACATCCCATGTCAATTGAGCTCACAGATTTTGACGTCCTGTTTGTTTCATCAATGCCCTCAGTGCGGCCGTTTTGATAGCATAATCTTCTATCCAGTCAGCACTAAACCCTGTCATTCCTAAAAAGGTCATCATCTGCCCCACTGTCTGTGGTTGAGGTGCTTTACTAATTCCTTCCAACTGACTGGGTGATATAGTCTTGGTTTTATGTGCAATAATTCGTCCTAGGTATTCTACCTGTGGTAAGCAGCATTGCAGTTTCTCTTTAGAGACCTTGTGGCCCCCCTCAGCCAGTTTAGTAAGCACTTTGATAGTATCTTGGTGGCATTGTTCTATTGTTGATGAACAAATCAGCAGGTCATCTACATATTGTATTAATGTGCTGTCAAGTCTGAGATCTTCTAAATCAGTTTTCAGTATTGGTTGAACACGTGGTGAATGTTTAAATCCTTGGGGCATTCTGGTGTAAGTATACTGTTTACCTTGACAGGTGAATGAAAAAAGGTGTCTGCTCTCTTCTGCTAGAGGAATGCTGAAAAAGGCAGAACACAGATCAATCACAGTAAAGTAATTGGCAGCAGGAGGAACATTAGTCAACAGCGTATGCGGGTTTGGAACTTCTGCGGGCCAATCTTCCACTACCTCATTAACTGCCCTCAAATCGTGCACTAACCGCCATTTTGATTTATTTGCTTTAGCAACTGGTAGTATGGGTGTATTACAACAGCTCGATGGTTTGATCTTAATTCTGATCGGATTAGCAGATTTCACTTAACCTACATCTGTGTCATGTTGAGACCATACTTTAACCCTTGGAGTACCTATCAAGTCAGTGGTACACAAGATTTTTAAGTATGTTCTGTTTGGTGATTCAAAAATCAGTGGATTATCTGTTCCTGTCCATTTTACCTGCTCTGCTCTCTTCGTCATTGGTCCTAGTTCTTTTTGCTGACTTCCCTTACTTACATATAAGGTAACATGTGGAGTTGAGTCTGATACTTGAAACCATTTTTCAATAAAACTACCTCTTTCAATTTGTATTGCAGCTCCTCCTGGCCCTACAATTATATATTGTGAGTGTAAGGGAACTTTTTGTTCTTTTGTGTCATCTAGCCTCTTCTTTTCAAGCACGTCCCTGCTCTGATCATATATTAGGGTACATTGATATACAGTTTTTGGTACACTGGATTCACAAAGCTGCACTTCAATGTATTTTCCCCATTTGTTTACTGTATCTCCACTATCCCTTTCCCTAAACCTCCTACCCAATAAATTTTGGCTTGGGGCTCTTGGAGATCTTGGGGTTTTGTAACAACCATTTGTTTGATTCCTCTACTGTCTATGAATATTCCCTCTGGAGAGCACCATATTTGTAAGTTCATTTTACATATAGCATCTCTCCCCAATAGGTTGACAGGTGTTTGTTCTGATATTAAAATGGGAATTTTTACCTCTGTGTCTTTTACACGTATGCTTACTGTAGCCGTCATTGGAATTAGCTGCATTTGTCCCGAGAATCCTACTGTCTTTACATATTTTCCAGACTTGGGGAGGTGAGCGGCATAATTTGGATTTATACATGTGAAGTAGCTCCAGTATCTAGCATAACTGGTGTTATTTTGCCCTCTATTTTAACCTGCAGAATAGGTTCTTGATCAGCATCAGATGATATCATTGGAAGCTGACCCCTCCCCGTAGGATCCTCTGGGCAGCCCTAGTAGCCCTGTTGTGGTCCACGCCATAGGTTGAATGGACCTTGCGCTTGAGTTGGGTATTCTTGCTGCCATGGATTACTGTTTGGGCTTGGTGGCTGGCTATTTAGCCATGGATTAACAGGGCAGTCTTTTTGCTGTGTCCTGACTGATTGCATCCCCAACATACTCCTGGGGGTCCATAATTTCTTGGGCCGCTGTTCTGTCGCCCTCTTCCTCTTCCTCCTTGGGGTGGTCTATTCCAGTTTCTATTATTTGGCTGTTCCAGTTTTACATATATTACCATTGGTGCTGGTGGCTGTGCGGCACTTCCAGATATTGGTGTTGCATTCTGATTGACAGGCGCAGGGGGCATTAATACAGGATGAGCAGCAGGTGTAGGCACATTTACAGGGGCCATCACTGCTGATTGTTCTTCTCCCTTCTTCCAGTTGTAGTTGTGCCAATTTTTTCTGCATTTCCCTTTCTTTCTGTTTTAACTTTGCTTCACTCTTTCTGTATTGTTCCACTGCATGGGCCACATGTTCACAGAATTCCCTTTGTGTTTTGGAGTTTAATCCAACCACATCTTCCAATTTGTCCTTTACTGGTGGTGGCATAGCATCTACTATGGCAGTTCTGAACAGTGTTGTCATCACTGCATCGTTCTCTGGGTCTCTTTCCAGTTCTTGCTTCCATTTTCTTAGTTGTTTTTGGATGTAGGCTGTGGTGTTTCCTGTCTCACCTATTGGTTCTCCTCGCAGTAATTTTGGATCCATTCGCGCTGTGTAGCCTTTTCTTAGAGCTGTCCACATTTTAGTGTGGCATTTGTCAAAAGGAACTCCATCAACTCCTGTGTTATCAATTGCCTGTCCCAGGCCTGCTTCATGGAGAATCTCATTCATCTTGGCTCCTCCCAAACACTTAGCTAGCAGGGCTTTGATATCTCCATTAGCCAAAAGTTTCCCCATGGTTTCTTCCTCCACAATTCTAATCCATTTCCCTGCCCCTTCATGTATGTCTGGAAGTCGAGCTATCAGTCCATCTAGATCCTGGTTGGCCCATGGCACATATTGCTCTTGTTTCCCTTTCATTAAAATAGGACACTGTCTGTTCACTTGCTGGATCTCCATTGCTGAAATCTTTGTCACTGGATTGGCTCAGAGAGCTCTGCTCATCACTATCTTTTTTACCCAGGTATCTGTTGCTTAAACACTCACTAGCTAGGTCCATGTTACTTGTGTTCCTTATCAATCTGCCCTTTTCACATCTCTACCACTCCAATTTCTCTTCGGGCAGATCTTCAATTAACAGTCTGCCTGACACTCGTTTATATTCTTTCTTAAGGCTGCTTGAGGGGACTCTTGATTTTGAGCATCTTTGTCTTTCTTCAGGTCTTCTATTCATTGATTTTCTTCTAGCTTACTTTTCTTCTGACACCTTTTTTCCTGTTCTTATAAACTCATGTTGTAGACACTCTACTGTTTCATCCAGTTCTCCCTCAAGTATGAACTCTTCCCTTAACATGTTTTCACCTCCTTCATTCTATTTTGCCACTACTCCTGTTATTAGTTGCAGTAGTTCCTGTTGAGTATAAAACCTCCCTGCACTTTCTTCCATTTTTACTACCACCACGCTTTCTCTTGAACCCCTTTTTTCTTCATAAATTGATGCCTCCCTTTCTCTTTCTTCATTAATCCCTTCTTGCCTATCATCCTTTATCTATACCTCACCTCTTATTTCCATTGATCCTTTTATAACAGGCATTTGGCACTTTTCCACTTGCTCAAGGGGTGGAGCATAGGGTGGAGGCCTTTCCATTTTTTCTTCATGTTTATCATCCAATGCTTTCTTTTGCTGTTATTCATTTCTCAGTATTTGTATTCCATGATCTTTAAACAGCTGCAGTATCCCTCTCTCTTTGTCTCTTTTCTCTTCTCTCTTTTTTCCTTTGTCTTTCGCCTTGAGATTTTTTACTAATGCCTCCATTTCTCTACACATAGCTACATCAAATGTTCCCTCTGCTGGCCATTTTGTGTTCAACCCTTTTGTTCTATTTTCCCATTTCCTAGACACCTTCCTTATGATTTCTCTGCACACTGGAAATTCTGTGCATATTTGTTCCACAGGTGTCAATGTTATTATTGTCTGTTATTAAAATATGCTTTTTTATGTTTATTTAACCCCTTTAACCCCAGCTTATTTTTACTACTGGCCTATTCTTCACCAGGTTGGCCAGACGAGGACCACTAAAAGTATCTGACCCCTGACTTCCCCTGGGCTTTTGCTGGGTTGAGGACTTGTTACTTTTCTTTTTAAGGAATTTTGTTAGTTTTTCTCAAATATTTTAAAACAGCATTTATTTGCTTTTCATTCAGTGGTCTTGTAGGTGTCTTCTCTGCTCCTAACCTGCATGAGTTATTCTGCATCCAGTTAATGTCCCTTCTTAAGGTAATTATATCAAAGCTCCATGGCTCTTCTACAGCAAACCAGCGACCTGTGGCAGTTATTCCTCCTGCCCAGTGTATAAAAGTGAGAAATGGGGTTAATTCCACTTGACATCCTCCCCATAAAGTCACAGAAACATTTAATTCACTTCTATCACAATATTCTAAATGAAAGGGCTCAAGGAAGTTAATTAAAATTTCCTTCTCATTTTTATTTAGTATCCCCCTCCCACTTCTTCCTCTCCTTCTATTTTTATTTTTACATATCTCATTCATTATTTACAACAGTTTGACTTTTATTTTTCATAATTTATTCATTACATCAGTTGAGTTTCTAATTTTTGTCTAATTCACTTATTACAACAGTTGAGTTTCTCTTTATTTTTACATACTTCACTTAGTACAACTATTAGATGCTAATAATCATCTGTATTTTTACAAGAGTAAGTTGCTGGTTTAGTTTATTTATCTTCTCTTTCCTCCATATATTTCCATCCACACATGTCTTATCTGCTCTGGCTCTCTTATGCCAATCATCACTTCCACCTTTCCTATTGTTCCATTCGTGGTGTAGACTGCCATCATTTCTCCATCACTGTTCCTGCTGAACAGCACCCTACTTTCCCACTGCACTGGCCTTATGTCTGAACTGACATAAAGGGTCACATTCTTCAGGACAGATGCTCCTCCCTCTCCTGGTTTTTCTGTTGTGTGGATTCTGTAATATGGAATTTCGCTTTTGAGATAAGGAATGTATACTAAATTGATTGGTATTCTTGTTGTTACTCTCATTTGTCCCCATTGGGTTGGGCTTAACATGTAAAGTCCCTCCAATTGTTTTACCAATGGTTCTACTGTTAAATGCTTGCATACTATTGCTGTCCAATTTACCCATGGCCATTCATATTCTATCTCCTTCAAATTTGTAATTCTGACCAAGTTTTTCAGCAGTTCTTTCTTTTGCTCTGTAAGTTCTTTCTGCTTCCTGTAACATCCACATACTCAGATTCCCTCCAGAAGTGATTACTAATCCCTCTAGTTTGTATTAATGTCTTTTCTAATTCTTCTTCTGCTTCATCTTGCCTTTGGGGAACCTCTTCTCTCTCATAACTTGTTAGTCTCTGCATTTTTCCTTAGTTGGGAACACTGGAAAGAAGAGAAAATTATTTTCTGTGCTTGTCTATTTAATAATTATTTCCCTGGATACACATGTAGGGCTTTACTGGTTGTTTAGATCAGTTTTACTATCAGAAATAATTAATAATTATTTCTTTAGTTATTAATTAATATTTAAATTAATTAATTGAATCTAACTCATTAAAACCTCATATGGGGCTCCAGTAAATGTAGTGCACTACGTTTAGGAGCAGGTTTGGTTATTAGCAATAATTAATAATTATCAAAGATAATTATTATTAAAATCAATAGAACAATGATGAGAATCAATGTTAGCTTTTTTTAATCCTTTAAATCAACAAATATCAAAGATAATCGTTAATTGTTAACATCGATGAAACATTAATTAAAATTAACACTAGCTTATTGATCATTCAAATTCAACAATCATCAAAGATAATTATCAATTATCAAAAATCAATAGAATATTAATAAGGATTAACATTGATGGGGCACCACCCTGGAATCAGGGACTAATAACCAGATAGTAAAACAGTCTCAATATTAGATTGTTTTCTTAGGAAAATCGACATCCGAAGAATATCGATTTTCGGGAAAAAAACAATGAATGAAGGTTTGAATCCGAGCACTGACATCCCGTCAGCATGACACAGGTGTATGCAAAACAAACCAAAACACTTCTCTTTGTAATATAAACAAAGTTTATTTATGCAGTAATATCAATTAATAATTAATACAGTGCAGTCAATAAACTTCCGACTTACAACTACAAACTAAACAGTGATATGATTAGATATGGAAATAAAAATAATCCTATAACACATAAGGTGTGTGTGTGACAGTATGTGTGTAAGGAGGGACGCGCAGAAAATGGCGGACGTGACTCTCGTGGAGAGTATGTCACAAAAGACTTCCGGCCAGGGAATATGACCGCGAATGGGGGCGGAGAGAAACCAGTCAATGGCGTCTACCAGTTACCGCGTGTATCCGCCTGTACGATAGCTTAGGGACAAAGCTGGGCTTTAGCATTAAGCTATCTACGAGCCAAAAATGTGTGCCAGAATATTTGTGAGGGGTCGCGTGCATATGTGTGTGTGTGTGTGGTTAGTACGAGACAGAGAGAGAAGTGACGGCCCTAAAGCTGATTTCGCGATTGTGGGAGAGAAAGCAGCTGTTAGTTCATCGCTCCGAGACGCGGTGGACGGCTCGTAAACAGTCCTGCGTTCTTTGACTCTTTAATGGATGAACTCAGTTTACCTGTCTCACCTGCGATGGCGAAATTGCACAACAGTCCAATTTGGTTGGACCACAATACAGCAAAACAAATTCATGATAATTAATACCCTTAGTATTAATAATGAGCGGACATGGCGGTCCGTAAACTGTACAAGCAAAAACCTTGAAACACAAGAATAACACGCTATAATATTCTATCTCTGCCCAGACGTAAACCTCTTACTTGAATCGCATGAGGACATAATGTGTGTTCATCCATCCTTTAATTCCGACCCGGTTCCTTGAGGCTCGGGTGATGACGGGAGGCCGTTTCCTCACTCTGTTGGCGGGCACGGCTGTTGCTTCTCGGCGGGCTGGCAGAGCACTCAGAAATGTCAGCTTGATTGAAGATGGAAGAGAAATCTTTAATCTCTTCACTTCTGCAGGCAAACGGATGAAGATGCAGATTGCTTGGTGGTCTCCTTCGGATCCGTTAGAGTGTTCGGTTGAACACAGAGTAATCTCAACTCATCCAGCAAGATGGAGATTGTATGGCCACAGTTTCAAGTCGGACGTTACTTCCTTGTGCCACGAGGTTGCACCTGAGAGCAGCGATGAGCTGCGTCTATACCCGGTGGACAAAGTTGCTGGAAGCAAATCCCGGAAGCATTTCAGAGGTATTTCAACTCCTGATGATGTCATGTTTGAGGGACGTTCTGTTGTGTGCCTCATCCAATAGGAGTTGAGAGTTCGGTCCTTTAGTGAGCAAGGCTTTATGGGATTTGTAGTCTGTTTTGGACTCCCTTTGTTTGATTTTGGCGCGATTTTTATTAGTAAGATTTACGACTTGGTGTGTGGGGGCTGAGTTAGGTTTTACGACTTGTGTTAGGCCTGCCTTTGTCTTCTATCTGAATACATGAGGCCCAACACACACACAAACTACTTAGCTTATCTGCCTTTTTTGCCTTGCAGCTTGTTCACCCCACCCCTCCCTCGTTCCCTCTCAGGGACCTCACATCGCATAATTAGATTTGAGAGGGGAGGAGCGAGATCAAGAAACAGGTGCTTTTTTATTTCTTTAACAACAACTGTGTTTCTTTGTGTGGATCACACCAGTTACAATTTGGATGGTGTCCAAATAATCGACATGGCCAATATCTTGGAACATTCTTAGTTTTTGGAATACTTCTTCTAACCTCTTTTACCACTTTTCCTTTATCCATTTTGCTCTGATCATATACACAGTTTACACCTGTTTCTTTATTATTACAGCATATTTAACTGCACACTCGCATACAAAACACAGTTTAGCACAATCAGCAGAAGCATGCAACTCAGCCAACATAAGCCCAGTATAATCAAAACCAGCAGCACATATGAGCAGACAATGCAGTCAATGTCACACATGCTTCAAAACAACATATATACAAATTTTCAGTAAGACTTCTCAACTTTGCTCAGCCCGGGCTTTTAAATACTTCAAAACCTTTTTTAATGCCACTTCTGGCAACCTATATAGGATTTTTATATCCCACTTCTGGGAAGACCCACCTCTGGGTTTCATGCTGCTTCTGCATTTTCTGTAAATGCCTGGTCTCTCAGCAGTGCTTCTTTGAGGTGCAGTGTTATCCTTAGATCACACCATTCCTCAGCCAGCTAAGGGGCTCTGGCTTAGTGCAGGCTCCCCTTCATTACTGGGGCTCTGCTGAGAGTGACATCCACAGAATTTTTGCACACTTTAAATCACTTACAATATCTATTCATATTCGCATGCACAATATTTGAAATCTGGACCCCACTCCAATTATTATTTTAGTCAATTAGCAATTTAGTTAGGCTCGGATCGGCAAGGCTTTGCAGAGCAACCACTTACTAGGTCAGACTTACATCAGATCACACAAAAACACCTTTTAAGCAAAGTGCTTACCTCAGTTTTGGTGCCAGTGGTTTTGTGCAATCCGTGCCAGCCGACCCTTCATGGCTCCTCCACCCTTCTGGCCTTGATTCCGGTCCCTTTGTGGTCGCCAAGATATGTCGTGGAAAATTGTTGAAGATTCTTTCCTCTTTGCAAGAAAACTCTCAGAGTCAGGGGTTCCAGATATCAAAGGTAATAGTTTATTGATCAACCAATAAACCTGAGAAGGCCAGCTGTCCATTCTGTCTTCACTGTTCCCTGCTTCCAGTTTTATACACATTTGCTATCTTTTCTGAGTCCATAAATTATTTGCCCAGGTTCTCTCTAACCAATGGACTTGCATTTTACATCATTTCAGCTTGCTACCATTATTTCTTAGACCTTCTGGTTTCTTTCTAATGGTGGAAACTTAGCAACCTATCTATTTTTTAAAAAGAGTATTTATTTTAGAAAGTATACATTCTAACCAAACAACATAATGTTAAACTAACACAATCATTCTTTAGTCGTTAACCATATTGAGCTTCTTGCTTAATGATTATGTGTGTCTGTCTTTGCTCTGTATGTTGACTGAGTCTGTTCCACACATGTTTTTCTTATTACAATTATTACATGTACATATCTCTGATTCATATAATGCTTGTTAATACTTCTATTTCTTAAAAATATACCATACTACATGCGCACAAATACTGTACATGGCATATGTGATTTGGATTTGAAGCTTGAAGTTACTGTCAATGATCAAACTGTCAATATAAAAATAAAAAAATAAAAATAAAAAATAAAACAATGACAGCAACGGTAAGAAACCTGCACCGAGCGAGCACAAACGAACGAGTCAGAAAATGAGTGCATTGGACGAGATGAGGTAAACGCATGACTGATGTCACAGATCCGTCCGGGAGATAATTTTGTTATTTCTATGTAAAGGAATTAGTTAGATTGTTTCTTTCAACAGCACAAATCGAGCACAAACTAATGACACCGGTTTGGAGCGATTCGGACGACATGGGGTGGAGAGTGACGTCACTGCCCCGAATTAAATCTGTTATTTCTAAAGAAGGGAAACAGATTGACTGTTCATTTTAACGGCACAAACCGAGCACAAACGAATGACACTGGTTTGGAGCGATTTGGACGACATGGGGTGGAAAGTGACATCACAGCCCCGAATCATATTAGTTATTTCTAAGGAATGGAAATAGATAAAGTGTTCATATTAACGGCACAAACCGGCACAAATCGAGCACAAACGAATGACACCGGTTTGGAGCGATTTAGACAACATGGGGTGGAGAATGACGTCACCGCTCCCGAAAACATTCTTGTTATATCTAATCAAGGGAAATAGTTACAACGTTTGTTTTAATGGCACAAACGACCAGCACCGGTTTGGATCGATTTTTTTGTATTTGATTTTTTAATTTTTTTATTAAAGAACATGTAAACAACATTATTACAGAAACAGGCATCTAAAACAGAAGCTCCAAAGATGGTTAAAGAACAAAAATAAAATAAATAAAAAAACGAACAAAAAAGAAGACATTCACAAGACGCCAAATACAGATTCGTAATATCTTACAATAGACGTAGCTTTTAAATTTTTCACAACCTTGTATAAAGGAGGAGATTTTGACAATCTACATTTATGAATGAAAAATTTGCCATGTAGAATGATAAAATTTACAAAATTGTGAATATTTTTACCGGTTTGGATCGATTTGAGCGAGATGGGGTGGAGAGTGACGTCACACAGCCCAAAAAAAGAATGCTTAATATCTCAAACACCAAACCAGCACAAACGAGCACAAACACAGCACAAATGAATGGAATAGTTTTGGTAATTATTTAATTATATGGGGTGCCAGCTTCACGGAGGTCTCCTACCTCATCGACCCACAAAACCCCGGTGCCTTGGCTTTACTTTAGATTTTTTTTAGACACTTTTAAAATGGCCAAACATACCTGAAACTACGCAAATGTGCAATGAGGTAAATCTGGAGCGCTTTTTAGCGAGTTCAACATACGTTAGCGATGCGCATGAACCGAACTGAACCAAACTCCCAGCACAGCTGAAGGTGTATAATTAGAGCACGAGTTGGAATTCATGTCTTTTGAGCACAGAACCGCTCTTAAACCGCTGTAACACCGTGTTGCAACCAAAGTTTATTCAGCTGACTTGCTGCATAATCAGTTAATTGCTGAACAGACAGAGTTGTTGAATGACTGGTCTCAGAACAGTTTGAAAGGCACCAGATTTTCATTCTACCTCCACATAGCCTCCGAAGGCCTTGTATCTATCAAAGCAATATATGAAACATACTCGTAAATACCTGCGGCTCCATACGTCAGCGCATGCTCGAAACTGAAAAGTGATTGGTCAGTGGCGAACTTCTGAAGAGAGCTCGATTGGTCAGATGAGGTGGAAATAGACTCAAAAGCCTGTGATTTGACCTATCATCTTGAGACACAACCTATTATAAAAAATAAGCAACAATTTGCAACTTTAGCTGGCTGATAATTTCTGTTTGCTAGCTCACTAATATCACAGACGATTATGCTTGAGAGGCAGAAATCATGATCGCGATTAAAATACGATTAATTGTGCAGCCCTAATATATTTTTCATTAATCCAGACATAAACAACGACACTTTTACCAAACAAAGACAACATGAGTGCTAAATACACATACAATAACAGTTTATCGGTGCCACTGAGTCAGCACATGCATGTTCAAACGACACCAAAATCCACTCCAGCCCATGCATGTTACAACATCCAGCACATATTGGATGTAATCCAGTATGTCATCATGATGTTGGACATTTCTGGTACTGCGCCTGAGCACTTTGCCACTCGATCTAAAATTTAGAACAGAACTGACTTTGATTTTCTAGTATTTTTACATTTCAGTTGATAGTTTTATTATATTTTATTTATATAAAAAATAACAATTTGTGCAGTACATTTTCATTACAATAAACTTAGACTTCTAATGCTTTTTTATTTCATTTTAAAAACTGCTTTCACTTGCACAATAAATTGCAATGACAACAGTATTTAAGATATCAAATATCCCTATAAAATATTTCATCAGCGCTACAGAGCTCCCCAGCTCCCAATTTTGCCCAGGCCTAATGGCCGACAACTCTCATGTGTGTGCAAAATATTATGAAAATTATTTCATTATTTTATTATTATTATTTTATCGCTTCGCCATGGCAACACCGTTCGATATATAAAAAATCCTTTTGCAATTTAGCACCATCAATGTCTTGGCATGATGTCGCCCACATTTGGTACCTGTAACATGAAATCCCTCTGAGGAGTATATCAAATTCCAGAGCATGCATTTCTCAAACAATCCAAAATGGCCAACATCCTTTTGGGCAGAGCTTATGACTGTCAGCATGAAAGTTGTCCGGCTTGATGAGATCTACATGTGTACAAAGTTTGGTGACTGTAGCTCAAAAGGGATGTGCTATAGAGCTCCCTGAACAGGCCCATGTTCTAGGTGGTACTGCCCCCCCCCCCCCACACACATTCCAAAGTTTTCACGCATGTTATGTACCCAAAAAAGTAACGAAAACCTTGAAAATAAGAATAGCGAGGGATACCCCTGTCATTTACTGGAAAGTACGTTTATTTTTAACCACTAACTTAAGTTTTCATCTCGTAAGGTGATAAGCATTTATGACACTGTTTATGTAATTGTTGCTTTTATTTTATTTATGAAAGTTTAAATAACCCTGCTGCACCTTGCAACACGAAGCTGTGTGAGTTCATCAGAGATCAATGTGAGAGAGAACTGCGTACATCGAAGAGTATTGGATTGATCTTTAAACGTCGATGGAGTTTGAGTAAACTAAATGATAATTCAGCGGACTGCTGAGAGTTGTTACGGACAAATCGCGGATCTACGTGGAGTTCGTGGAGGATCGTTTGGGTTCGTTTGGATTCCGAAGAGGAGTTGAGGTGATATTTATTTTATTTGGTGTGCTCTTTAGAGTGAAGAGGCCATTTGTGTGTTTTTAAGGCCACAACGCTCTCAAGCCACTAACAGGCCTGCAACGGGTTGGTGTGTGAGAGTGTGAGTGTGTGTGGGCCTAACTATTGATTGTTAACATAATTCAGTAGAGATTTATATTTCATTTCATAAGATTTAAACTGTAATAAGGTTGAAAAATCCTACTGAAACGAGTGTTTATTTGGAATACTAATTTTATTTAATTCCAAGTGCCCTGATATATTGTGAGATATTGATTTCATTTATTCATTTAGCTAAATGTGAGCTGATTAATAGTTCCTTTGGGAATATTTAATGTGAACATTCATGTCATTCTTGCATTTTATTTTTACTTTATTGTATTGTAAATTTGGGACATTACTAGTAGCAATATTCATTCAGAAAAGAAGACCATTTGTATTATTAAAAGGACTCATTTATTATTTTTTGTACCTGAAAAGAAAAACAGAAGTTATTTATTTATTTTATTTTTACTCATTCAACTTGTGATTAATAAATATAATTGTTATTTCTTGATACTTACCTTTTGTGATGATTCAAATCTTCATATTTTAGGGTAATCATATTATACCTAAAAGGGAATTTAAGAATTATTCATTTAATTTGTCACAGTAATTAATAGGATACTGGAGGGGATTTATATTTTTAAAGTCGAGAGACACACCGTAGGAACTAGGGTGCTCTGCCCATTTAATGGTTAAGGGTAGGGGGCGCTACACAAATTGGGGGCTCGTCCGGGATACGTCTGTTCTGGTGTCCTGTTAATGATAAGAACTGAGTTAAACGTTAAGTGAATACAAGAGAATTGATACTTACCTGACTGAAGTTTCAGCATGGCTTTTGAAAATAACCCTTTATTGCTCGCTGAGTTATCTGAGTGGTGTAAGGAAGTAGCAGTCACAGAAAATCATGCCATCTTAGTGATAGGAGTACCTGCAACCACAGAAGTGGCATGTATAGAAGAGATGGTGCAGACTATAAAAGCCCTAGGGACAGTGCGGGTAAGAGACTCTAGGGTACAGTATTTTTTATTTCATTTTTTGGATTTTTCCCCTTTTTCACTCAATTTGGAATGCCCAATTCCCTATGCACTTTTAAGTCCTTGTGGTCGCGTAGTGATTTGCCACAATCCGGGTGGCGGAGGACGAATTCCAGTTGCCTCCGTGTCTGAGACCGCCAACCCGCGCATCTTATCACGTGGCTTATTGAGCGCGTTGCCATGGAGACATAGCGTGTGTGGAGGCTTCACGCCATCCACCGCGGCATCCATGCTCAACTCACCACGTGCTCCACTGAGAACGAACCACATTATGGCGACCACGAGGATTTGGCAGGTTTGGCGCTCCAGCGGCAGTCTCCCGCCCCTGAGCACCCAGCTGTGGCACAAATCTGCCCCCGATGTGACAGTCTCCACTGGTCATGAGGACAGGCCTCTTCCTCCCCCGTCCCAGGCTGTTCTGGGGGTGGTCACAAGGAGCCAGGTAAGTGCTTTGATGTCCTTAGACTCAGCACGGCCACGATGTGGTGTGGCACCTCGAGCTCCGCCTCACCCCGCCGCGAGGCCCCACCTGCCAGTATGTCCGATGGTGTTGTCCCTTTGGTCCCCCTTGCACGGAACTTGGACGCATGGCTTGCACTTTCCAATCCGTCGCAAGGGCTGGTCCGGACCGTCCGACTCGGCTGTGCGATTCACTTCGCCGGGCGTCCGCCCAGGTTCAGCGGTGTCCACTTCACCTTGGTGAAGGACAAAAATGCTGCTACCTTGTGTGGAGATCGCTACCCTCCTACGGAAGGTCGTGATAGAACTTGTCCCTCCAGCCGAGATGAAGAAGGGGTTTTTCAGCCCCTACTTCATCGTACCGAAAAAAGGCAGTGGGTTGCGGCCAAACTTGGACCTGTGAGTTCTGAACTAGGCTTTACACAGACTCCCATTCAAGATGCTAATGCAAAAACGCATTCTGGTGAGCATCCAGCATCAAGATTGGCTTGCGGCGGTAGACCTGAAGGATGCGTACTTCCACGTCTCGATCCTTCCTTGACACAGACCCTTCCTGCGGTTTGTGTCCTAGATTCAGGTGTATCAGTACAAAGTCCTCCCTTTCGGCCTGTCCCTGTCTCCTTGCATCTTTACGAAGGTCGCAGAGGCTGCCCTTGCCCCGTTAAGGGAGGTGGGCATTCGCATTCTCAACTATCTCAACGACTGGCTAATCCTAGCTCATTCTCGAGACATGTTGTGCGCACACAGGGACCTGGTGCTCTCACACCTCAGCCGACTAGGGCTTTGGGTCAACTGGGAAAAGAGCAAGCTCCTCCTGGTTCAAAGCATCTCCTTTCTCAGTTTGGAGTTGGACTCAGTCTCCTTGACGGCGCGCCTTACGAACGAGCGCGCCTAGTCGGTGCTGGCCTGTTTGTAGGTGTTCAAACAGAAAACGGCGGTTCCACTGAAATATTTTCAGAGGCTCCTGGGGCATATGGCATCCTCGGCGGTGGCCACCCCGTTCGGGTTGATGCATATGAGGCCGCTTCAGCACTGGCTCCAGACTCGAGTGCCGAGATGGGCATGGCGCCACGGGACATGTCGCGTGGTCATCACGCCGGTCTGTCACTGTCTTTTCAGCACTTGGACCGACCTCTCATTTCTACGGGCAGGTGTTCCTCTAAAACTGGTCTCCAGGCACGTTGTGGTCATGACAGATGCCTCTAAAATGGGCTGGGGCACTGTTCGCAATGGGCACACCACGACGCAGTCGACGGTAAGTTCTTAGGGAAGCACAACCTGATCATCAGGTTCCTAAGTGGCGCCAGGAGGCTGAATCCCTCCAGACTGCGCCTCGTTCCCTCATCGGACCTCTCTGTAGTTCTTTAGGGTCTACAGAGAGCCCCCTTTGAGCCTTTGCAGTCAGTCGAGCTTAAGGCACTCTCCTTGAAGACTGCCCTCCTGACTGCGCTCACTTCCATCAAGAGGGTAGGTGACCTGCAAGCGTTCTCTGTCAGCGAAATGTGCCTGGAGTTCGGTCCAGGTTACTCTCACGTGATCCTGAGACCCTGACCTGGCTATGTGCCCAAGGTTCCCACCACCCCTTTTAGGGACCAAGTGGTGAACCTGCAAGCGCTGCCCCAGGAGGAGGCAGACCCAGCCCTGTCGTCGCTGTGTCTAGTGCGTGCTTTACGCATCTATTTGGATCGTACGCAGAGCTTTAGAATCTCTGAGCAGCTCTTTGTCTGCTTTGGTGCACAGCGGAAAGGAAGCCCTATCTCCAAGCAGAGGATCATCCACTGGCTCATTGACACCATAACTATGGCATATGTCTCCTAGGACATGCCGCCCCCGGTAGGGCTACAAGCACATTCTACCAGGGGTGTAGCGGCTCCCTGGGCAACACCCAACACCTGTGTAAGGTTCTACAACCTCCGGGTGGAACCGGTTTCGTCCCAGGTAGTGGCACGCAACACAAGCGGATAAGCCCGGAATAGCTGGCCGGGTGTATCGATTGCACATAGCGCTTTCCACCTCCCTTGGAGCTGAAGACGTGTGCCATTAATTCCCAGTAGTGTTCACAAACTTTGTTCCCTGGTTGACTTCCTCCGAGCCCTGTGGCAGTCGAGTTTTCAGAGAGACTCGCTGCCGGCGCTAAGTACATGCGCTAACTAAGAGCCCTGTTCTGGGGTAGGTGCCCCGCATGTGGCGGTTCCCTGTAAGGCTAACCCCATGCGATTACATATCTTCCACTAATTCGTTTCCCTGTTGGCAAACTGCGTCTTCCTTGGGCAGAGCCCTCTGCCCCAGTCTCCATGTTTGTAGTAACTCCTCCCCCATTGGGTAGGATCTACCTTGAAGACTCCCCACATGGTTGGAAAGACCATGTGACGTATTTTTCCACTTAAATATCCCCCCCTCTCTTTGGGCGAGGTGTGGTCTCCGCGGTGTCTTCCCCTTGGGAGGGACAGTTGGATAATCCCCCTTCTTTTTTAGGGAGTGGAAAAAAAGAAGGGTAAAAGAGGCCGTGACTGGGTTAAGCCTGTCTCTATCATTTGGGTAGTTAACTTGTCCCCAAACAGGGCCGTTCGACACTCATAAATACGTTGGGGGAGGTTACGTGTTGACCTGGTGTGCTGGCTATGAGGCCCACACACACCGCCAGTTCACGTAACACAGTTCAGCCAATTGTGGCGTTTCGTATAGGGACCCCTAGTGTCACTACATCGACACAACATCGAGTGAGTGACAGATACGGAACGTCATGGTTACTTGTGTAACCTCCGTTCCCTGATGGAGGGAATGAGATGTTGTGTCCCTCCTGCCACAACGCTGAACTACCCGCTGAAATGGCTGGACCTTATATCAGCTCCTCAGCATAAAACCTGAATGAGTGGTTGCATACCAGCTCCTTTTATACCCGTATGTCTGGGGGAGTGGCATGCAAATACCACTCGCCAATTTTCATTGGCCTTTTATCAAAGACCAGAGGTGTCTCGGGCTCCCAAGAGTGACCCCTACTATCACTACATCGACACAACGTCTCGTTCCCTCCATCAGGGAACGGAGGTTACACAAGTAACCATGACATTTTTGCCAGCAAGCTTTTCATTTAATTGATGATTGGTCGTTTATTTGGTTTAATCCCACCTCTATGAGGGGATATGGATTGTGATTGGATATAGAAGGAAAGAGAGAAGACGGCTGATCGGCGAGAGATGTCATAAGATTTGCTCATGCGTTTATGGGAATGTACGTTTATTTTTAACCACTAACTCAGTGTGTTAAGTTTTCATCTCGTAAGATGATAAGCATTTATGACACTGTTTATGTGATTATTGCTTTTGTTTTGTTTATGAAAGTTTAAATAACTTAGTTTGAACTGAGTTCGCTGCACCGTGCAACACGAAGCTGTGTGAGTTCATCAGAGATCCATGTGAGAGAGAACTGCATACATTGAAGAGTATCGGATTGATCTTTAAACGTCGATGGAGTTTGAGTAAACTACAGACGTCGAGAGGAAGAAGATTTGCCGTTAATTCAGCAGACTGCTGAGAGTTGTTACAGACAAATCGCGGATCTATGTCGAGTTCGTGGAGGATCGTTTTGGTTCGTTTGGATTCCGAGGAGTTGAGGTGATATTTATTTTATTTGGTGTGCTTTTTAGAGTGAAGAGGCCATTTGTGTGTTTTTAAGGACACAATGCTCTCAAGCCACTAACAGGCCTGCAACGGGTGGGTGTGTGAGAGTGTGTGTGTGTGGGCCCACAAATAACTATTGATTGTTAACATAATTCAGTAGAGATTTATATTTTCATTTTGTAAGATTTAAACTAATAAGGTTGAAAAATCCTACTGAAACGAGTGTTTATTTGGAATACTAATTTTATTTAATTGCAAGTGCCCTGATATATTGTGAGATATTGATTTAATTTAATATTGAAAATTGATTTAATTTATTCATTTAGCAAAATGTGAGCTGATTAATAGTTCCTTTGGGAATATTTAATGTGAACGTTCATTTCATTCTTGCATTTTATTTTTACTTTATGTATTGTAAATTTGGGACATTACTAGTAGGAATATTCATTCAGAAAATAAGACATTTGTCATTTGTATTGTTAAAGGGATTCATTTATTATTTTTTGTACCTGAAAAGAAAAACAGAATTTATTTATTTATTTTATTTTTACTCATTCAACTTGTGATTAATAAATATAATTGTTGGGGGAGTCCACGGACACCATGCGAGAAGCAGACGTGTGAGACATGAGCTCTGCAAACTTTGCTAATTTTTTAAATTATTTTCATGTTATAATCCGGTGAGATTCGATACACCCAGTTACATACTTGCTCTCTGAGGTAAACATGGCAAAGAAGTCAAAATCCTCACTGTGGAGACATTAAAAGACACTTATGTGTTCAAGCTGAGGCCTCTGATGGGCCTGCGGACCGGGGACTCAATTTGGACGGCATGTCAGTAGATGAAATTCAGCATCAACTGTTCAACATCTTGGTAATGCTGACGAAGGTTGTTGCTGACTTGGAGGTTCTCGCTGTAATTCGTCGATCAATTACGCCGATGGAAACAAAATTCTCTGAGTTGTTTACAAGAGTGACAGAAGTTGAAAGACGTATCGATTATATTGAGTCATCGGAAAGGGAATTATCCGCTAATCTGCTCGCGTCCAAAATAGATTTGGGCGGACGCCTGGTGAACTGAATTGCGTAGCCGAGTCGGATGGTCCGGATCAGCCATCGCGACGGGTTGGAAAACGCAAGCCATGTATCCAAGCTCCGGGCGAGGGGGACCAAAGGAACAATCTCATCGGACGTACCGGCGGGTGGGGCCTCGCGGTGGGGCGGAGCCTGAGGTGCCACGCCGTGTCGTGGCCGTGCTGAGTTCAGGGACATCAAAGCACTTACTTGGCTCCTTGTGACCACCCCCAGAACAGCCTGGGACGGTGGAGAAAGAGGCCTGTCCTCGTGACCCATGGAGACTGTCACATCGGGGGTGGATTTGTGCCACAGCTGGGCGTGCAGGGGCGGGGATACTGCCGCTGGAGTGCCAAACCTGCCAAATGGAATGGTGGACGGTGGTCGTGATGACTGCCTTGCACACCGTGTATGTGACCCAGGGAACAAGGAAACCACTCTTTTGCTGAACTCTTGGGTACCGCAGCCAATTGGGCATGTGGCGAAATTAAATGAAAAGGTAACAAATGATTCTCCTCCTGGCCCTCCACCGGGGGATGGAGTGGTCTGCTTACCACCTCCAAAGCAGTGGGTTTCGTCGTCCCTGGGTCGCCCGTCTCAGGGGCGCTTCAAAGCCTTTCGCGGTTCTTGGCAGCCGGCCGTGAGGGTGGCGTCTGCTTCTACACCTGGGCCGGGCCGCAGGGGGGGATGCGGTGGAGCAGGTGCAGTCACCGCAGGGGGGATGCCCTTGGCGACGAGCAGGCGGGGTGTGGGATCTTGAGCCGAGAACTGCTGGGCAAAGTCCTCGACGGTGTCGCCGATGGCCAACCTGGGAAATGGGGGCACCAAGGAACCGTGCCTTGTCGGCCTCTCCCATCTCGACCAGGTTGAGCCAACGGTAGCGCTCCTGGACCACCAAGGTGGACATCGCCTGCCCGAGAGACCGCGCCGTGACCTTCGTCACCCAGAGAGTGAGGTCGGTCACCGAGCGCAGCTCCTGTATCAATCCCGGGGTGGAACAACCCTCGTGCAGTTCCTTTAGCGCCTTGGCTTGGTGGACTTGCAGGAGAGCCATGGCGTGCAGGGCGGAGGCGGCTTGTCCAGCGGCACTGTAGGCTTTGACCGTCAGGGACGCGTAAACCTACAGGCCTTGGACAGGAGCTTTGGGCGCCCGTGCCAGATGGCGGCGCTCTGCGGGCATAGGTGCACCGCGAGTGCCTTATCCACCGGGGGAATCGCCGAATAGCCCCTGGCCGCCCCACCATTGAGGGTAGTGAGGGCGGGGGAGCTGAAAGATCGGGACCATGCAGTAAAAGGTGCCTCCCATGACCTTGTCAGCTCCTCTTGCACTTCCGGGAAGAAAGGAACTGGGGTGGGGCGTGGCTGTGAGTGGTGCCACAAGCCCAGGAACCAATCATCGAGCTGCGAGGGTTCAGGGGAGGGCGGAGGGTTCCACTCTAGCCCAACGCACGTGGCTGCCCGGGAAAGCATGTCCATCATCTCCACGTCAGCCTGTGACTGGGCGACCGCACCCGAGGGGAGGAGCCCAGCTGAGGCTTCCGCATCTGACTGGATGAGCCTGCTCTCCGATGCTGTGCTCAAGAGCTTATCACCTTCGCGGGCTCTGAATAAGAGGTCCAACTCACCATGAGATGAGCCGGTGGACTCATCCGGAAGCCCGATCGGGGCAGACGAGCGTGCTGGGGAATGGGAGGTCCGTGGGGGGATACCCGGCGGAGGTGGTCCCATTGGGGTCCCCAAATTGCCCCCAGTACAAGCCTCGCTGGCCTCATACCCGTGGTTTCTTACGAAGGCAAGCCGCGACCGCATCGTTGCCATGGACATGTTCTCGCAATGAGTACATGACTCATCCACGAAAGCTATCTCCATGTGGGCAGCACCCAGACACGAAAAACAGCGATCGTGACCATCAGAAGGTGAGAGATAACGACCGCAACCAGGAATAACACACAAATGGAAAGGCATCTTTAAAAAGACGCATCTTTAAAAAGACGTTCCATGTGTGCCGCTCTTTTAGAGAAATATACTCTTTTATTTCTGCCAAAGCGCCCAGGGGCGTTCTCTGCAGTGCACCAGTGCAGAGGAGGGAGAAGTCCCTGAAATGCGGCATCAGATCCAGCAGAGGTGAATGAACTGTCAGCTCAATGAACATCGACCGTTTGGCTCCGAAGAGAAAATCTGAATGAGTGGTATGCAAATACCACTTGCCAATTTACATTGGCCTTTTATCAAAGACCAGAGGTGTTTCGGGCTCCCAAGAGTGACCCCTAGTGTCACTACATCGACACAAAGTCGAGTGAGTGACAGATAGGGAACAAATGTTAATATGAATAAGTTGTCTCTCTCCACATGGAATGTGAATGGGTTGGGGCACCCTATAAAAAGAAGGAAAGTTATTTCTTTTCTTAAACGTAAGAAATATGATATAGTGTTTCTTCAAGAAACACATCTTTCCCCGCAGGAAGCTGAAAAATTTGGTAAGTTATGGGGTGGACATGTTTTCTTCAGTGCTGGCTCAAGTAAGAGCAGGGGAGTCATTTCATTAATAAGTAAACATCAACAATTCAAATTTCTCAAACTGATTAAAGATAAATTAGGAAGAGTCATTATTGTTTTAGCAGAAATTCAGGGGCAAAGGTTGATTTTGGCTAATATTTATTCACCTAACGTTGATGATCAGGGCTTTTTTATAGATCTTGAAGGGATGCTGCAAGCCGCTGGCACCCCTCATGATATCATTTTGGGAGGAGACTTTAATCTTTTGATGGACTCAGTCCATGATAATAGTGAAGCAAAAGTGTGTAAACCCCCTAGAGCAACAGTGACACTTCACAGGATGTGTAAAAATCTTGGTCTTGCAGGTATTTGGAGACTTTTGAACCCATCTGGTAGAGACTATATATTTTTTTCATCAGTCCATAAGATCTGAGTCCCTCATTTCATCTGTTGTTGATTGCTCAATTGGAAACATCTTAGTCTTGGATCATGCCCTGGTGAGTTTGGAGATGTTGCCACATATGGAGAAAAAGAAATCATATAGTTGGTGCTTTAATGTATCCCTTTTGCAAAATCCTGATTTCCAACAAATTTTAAAGACCGAAATCAATGTTTATATGGAGACCAACTGGTCCTCAGTATCTTCTGTGGGCATGGCTTGGGAAGCACTTTAGGTGGTTCTTAGGGGTCGGATCATACAGTATGCCTCATTCACCAAAAAATCCAAAGCAGGAGAACTTGTGGAGTTGGAAGGGAACATTAAAGTGCAGAGGCAGAGCTGAAGTGCAGAATGTCGTCTGATGGCCTCAGAGAATTGACTCGATTGAAATACAGATATTATGCTATTTTGTCGTGGAAAGTGGAGTTTTGGTTATTCAGGGCAAGACATACTTTGAGGGGGAAGGAAGCTTTTGGCTAGATATATATAAAGCAGAGAGAGTCTTTTTCTACCATTCCCTCAGTGAAATCTGCTGGTGGTGAAGTTTTTACCTTGGCCACTGATATTAATAATGCTTTTAAAGAGTTCTATCTTGACCTTTATAGTTCTACGTCTTCGTCTACTGATGAAGATATTAGAAACTTTGTGGAACCATTAGATCTTCCTAAACTGACGACTGAGCAAAACATTTTTCTTGATTCTGAGATAACTTTGGAGGAACTCGACAAGGTAATTAAGGCCTTACCTTCGGGCAAAGCTCCGGGGCCAGATGGTTTTGCTGCTGAATTTTTTAGATCTTATGCTACAGAACTGGCTCCACATTTGTTAGAAGTTTATACGGAATCATTAAAGAACGGAACGCTTCCTCCAACTATGACACAAGCCCGGATCAGTCTGATTCTTAAAAAGGACAAAGATCCAAGTGTGTGTAAAAGTTAACGTCCAATTTCCCTGATCCAGCTAGATGTAAAAATTTTGTCAAAAATTTTGGCTAATCGTTTAAGTAAGGTTATGACATCTCTTATACATATAGATCAGGTGGGGTTTATTCGGGGCCGCAGCTCTTCTGATAACATTAGGCTTTCATTAATATCATGTGGTCAGTAGCAAATGATCAGTCTCCGGTCCCTGCCATTTCACTTGATGCCAAAAAAGGCGTTTGATATGGTAGAATGGGATTATCTTTTTAAGATTTTAGAAATGTCGGGAGTACATTTATTGGTTGGATTAAGTTACTTTATAGACACCCTGTAGCAGCGGTACAAACAAATGGATTAATTTCAGATTATTTTACTCTGGATAGGGGCACTCAGCAGGGTTGCCCTCTTTCCCCATTATTGTTCTGTCTTGCCCTGTAACCATTAGCAGCCGCGATAAGAAAGGAGGATGATTTTCCAGGGGTGGTGGCGGGAGGTGTGGCGCATAAGCTTCTGCTTTACGCAGATGATATTTTATTATTCGTCTCCGACCCCACTAGATCTATGCCTTGCCTCCACAGAATTATTAATTCCTTTTCCAAGTTCTCTGGAGACAAAGTCAACTGGTCTAAATCCAAAGCTTTAGCTCTGACTGCGCACTGCCCAGTAACGGCCTTTCAGCCGGGCACCTTTCAGTGGCCCAAACAGGGCATTAAGTATTTGGGTATTTTATTCCCAGCAAATTTGTCTGATTTAGTTAGAGTTAATTTTGACCCTTTAATGAAAAAGTTTTCAAGCGATGGGGACAGATGGGCTTCATTACATTTATCGATGATTGGGAAGATTAATGTTATTAAAATGAACTGTATTCCAAAATTCAACTACCTTCTACAGTCACTCCCCATAGATGTCCCCCTCTCTTATTTTAAGCAATTTGATAGAATTGCGAAGTCCTTCATTTGGAATGGTAAACGTCCCAGTCTACATTCTAACAAATTATATAGGCTGATTGACAAAGGTGGGTTAGGCTTACCCAAGATTTTGTTTTATTATTATGTGTTCGGTCTCAGGCATTTGGCTCATTGGTCGCTTCCACCTGAGAGAGCTCCTCCCTGGTTTTCTATTGAACAGGATGTCCTTGCCCCTACTTCACCATTGCAAAGTCTTTCTATTTAACTAACCGGGGAAGTTAAGTCACACCCCGTTATTTCACATTTGCACATGATTTGGACAAGAGTGGCCAGAGTATTTAATTCAGACATTTATTTAAATATTGCCTTAAGCATATGGCTGAACCCAAAATTATGTATCAATAAGTCCCCTTTCTGTTGGTCAGAGTGGATTGTGAGAGGGGTTGTTACACTCGGCGACTTGTATGAGAGTGGAGTGTTGAGATCTTTTGAGAATTTGGGTCATCATTTTGGGATTCCCAGTTCTCAGTTTTATAGGTATTTACAGCTGCGCCACATGCTCTGTACTATTTTTGGGAGTAGCACACACCCCCCCTAAAGCGGCAGATGCTTTGGGAGAGGTGATTACTGCTTTTGGAAAAGGTCATGAGGCATCAGTGTATTACTCCCTGCTGGTTCAGAGTCTGGGGGATGGAGCTTTAGCTTCTATCAATAGATTATGGGAAAAAGACTTGAATTTGGTATAGGAGGAAGAAGTGTGGTCTAGGATTCTAAAAAATGTCAAGTCTGCATCTAGAGATGTAAGGGTTCACCTTATGCAATTTAAGATTTTACTGGACCCCCTCTAGATTGTATAGGCTTGGTCTTAAAGACACACCCAACTGCTGGCATTGTCAATCAGAAGTTGGAGACACAACTCATGCCTTTTGGGGGTGTGTTAAGATTCAAGATTTTTGGATGAAGGTGCAGAGCTATTTGTTTGACGTTTTGGGCAATAGAGGGGGTTAAGTATTGATTCTGTTTGTATATGTTCTTGCTTTTATGTGTTAATATAGGAATCAATAAAAACATTTAATGTAAAATATATATATATATATATATATATATATATATATATATATATATATATATATATATATATATATATATATATATATATATATATAATTGTTATTTCTTGATACTTTTTGTGATGATTAAAATCTTCATATTTTAGGGTAATCATATTACACCTAAAAGGGAATTTAAGAGTTATTCATTTAATTTGTCACAGTAGTTAATAGGATACTGGAGGGGATTTATATATTTAAAGTCGAGAGGGACACCGTAGGAACTCGGGTACTCCGCCCATTTAATGGTTAAGGGTAGGGGGCGCTACATAAATATTATTAAATGTCAAAAATAAACTTGTGTTAACTCATATTAACTTGTGGGGCTTTTATACAAAGTGTATAAAAACACTGTATTTTAATGGGACGTGGCACTACGGTCACTACAAAATCATACAATGTTATTAAAAATAAAAATAATATATAACAGACCAACTCCCAGTCAGGATATGGCCAAGTGATGTGGCTTGTGATCTCTCATGCAACGTCCATTAAAGGCAACACCTTGCAACAACACCATGATGTCCCCAGCAGCAAGATTCTAATACATATGGCATGCATAGTTTACAGGTAGTGGTGGTTCGGGACCACATTTAATGAATATTTGAAACAAAATTTGAAACAACTCTAATTCTAGCTGATGGGATTAAGGCAGTAGGTTACAGACGACGGTGCAAGCTGACCAATCAGATGAAAGGGGCGTTTCAGTGTCGCTCACGTGCATATCAAATGTTCAAGGCATAAACTAATTTTTAAACACTGAAGGAAATTTTTTTTAAGCCTTTTCCCCCAAACTCTTTATTCCTTTTTAAATAGAAAATGAAATGATCAACAGGAAATGAGTTTGTATCTACTTATTTTATTAATCAGTGTTAAAACCAATAAAGAAACAAAAAAAAAAAAAAATAGTTTTTCATTTTTTAGTTAAAAAAAGAAAAAGGAGTGGACGCAAAAGTACATGGACCCCACAAGCTATCTTGTTAAATACAAAGAAATGAATGTGTTATGATGTTTCTTTTAACAGCACAAATCACAAATTTATTTATTAGGCATGTTACGCCAGCAGAGAAGGCTTTGCTGGCCCTGAGAAATCGCCACTGGCCATATACGAACAAATACAATTAGAGTTCATATATTTGAGCAATTATGTACACATTTAAGTGTTTAAAAAGCATGTTACATACATGAAAATTTTCATTTTTGTCATATTCTGTATATTGCATATATCTACTGTATATAATTGGCATTTTTATATCAGTAAAAACATTTATGAACCCTTACTTTCAGCATACAAGTGTTCAGCATATACTGCCATTTTCAGATTCGTAGCTTACTGTATTAATAGCACTTCAAATTCTAATCACATTTTATTACACAACTAATGGGGATTTTAAGTGAATGTTAGGGATTCTTTGTATAAATGCAGGTTTTGTCTCATTCTCAGCAGGCAGGGTGAAGATTAAAGGTGAGCTGTGATGTGTGTGCTATCTGCGGTCCGTGAAAATTTAGAAGGATTTTGATAGTGAACACAACGTGGAGGAGACGCTACATTGTTACTATGGAGATGAAACAAACATCATAACATATTCCTTTCTTTGTATTTAACAAGTATCTAAACCGCATGTCAATCACTCTCACCTGTCTTCATCATATGTGCTCACTTCTGGTTTGCGCCGTGTTTGGTATCATTGAGGCATTAATTTTTGGCAAAGATTTAATCTTTCACCACATCAAACTCAAACACGTCTCTGCCTGAGTGTGTAGAGCAGGAATAGACAAAAAGCTACACTGAAGAAGTTGAAATAGAAGATGTTTCTGATTTAATTAATTTTGGTCACTGCATAATTTCCATACTTTTGTGTTACTTCTTAGTTTTGATGATGTTATACTCTAAAATCTAAAATGTGCAGTAACAAATAATAAAGAATAGGCAAGTGTGATCAAACTTTTCTACAGAGTTCTAGTCTTACACTGAGGGGCCGTTCACATTGAGTGCATTTATGTGTCCGTCCGCACTTTTTTATAAATTATTTCAATGTAAACGTACGCTAGATAGATGTCTTTGATGGCTTGTTTATGTTTTTAGATGCCATGTCAAGTTAAAAAGAACTTAAACTGTTAAACGTCTCGAGTTGAGACACATACGTTTTGCTCTTTGTGGCGCTGTGTATAATTTTAGTGCAAAAACAAACACGTTCAAATATGTGGATGGCACGTAACATGATTTCAAACACTGCGCTGAAATTTAAAATAAATATTTTGAATATTAGCTAATATACAGGACTATGCAATAACACAAACACTGTAAACACAAGTTGCACCAGCTTCTAGCAGTATTAAAACTAATACACATATTCAGAGCTGAATACTGTGGCTGTTCACTTGCGAAAAAACGTGGAATAATTTCACGGCTCCCAAAAGCTATCTTGTTAAATACAAAGAAAGGAATATGTTACGATGTTTCATTTAACAGCACAAATCAGCACAAATGAACGACACCGGTTCGGAGCAATTTGGAGTGACGTCACTGCTCCTGAAAAGTTTCATGCTATTTCTAAGGAAGATAAATAGTTACAGTGTTTCTTTCAATGACACAAATCAGTACAAATGACACACCGGTTCAGAGCGATTTAGACCACATGGGGTGGAAAGTGATGTCACTGCTCCCAAATACAAGCTGTTATTTTGTTGTTATTTTGCAAGCCATCTTAAACGGATCTTTAACTTTATTTGTCGTTCTTTTGATAAGCATAGTTAACTGAAGAACATAGTTACACATACTTAGACATACTTAACAGACTGCACATGTGCGAGAAGTTGACAAAAGAGGGTTCCCTTCTAGATATATGAAAGTGTTTGGGAATCATTCAACAATGGAGCTTGGCTGACCTCTGTTGGACATTATTGTAATTGCCACTCAGAACTTGGTTAGACATATAGAATCAGAATCAGCTTACACATACAAGGAACTTGTCTTGATGACAGGAGATTCCAGTGCACAACAATACAAAACAGCAACAAGACATAGATAATAATTAAAAATAATTAAAAACTGAATTCAAATAAATAAATAAATAAATAAAAATTTAATAGAAAATAAAGTATATATAGAATACATGATAAGACTATATACATACACATATGCATATATATAGCTTTGATTTTCTAGTATTTTTACATTTCAGTTGATATTTTTATTATATTTTATTTATATAAAAAATAAATGTTTATTAACAATAAACTTGAAAATTCAAGCATGCCAAATACCTCAAAACGTGAATATACACAAAAATGAATGATGGCATTTAATGCATTGCCATGGCAACATTATTTAAGATATCAAAAATCCCTTTAGAATTTTAAATCTGCACTGTCGACATTATTCTAAAAGTTTTTGAAGCAATTCAGATAAAAAATAAGAGGGATATTTCAGAGTCTGTTAAAAGTGACACACTTCTGCCAGCTAAGACCGTGACCCACAATAGCCACGTCAATGTGATCAGCCTGCAAGATCAAATATTTGCCTCAATTTTGATGTAAATCACACCATGCACGCAGAAGATATGAGACATTTCCTTATTCCAAATTTTTGACGTTATTTTATCGCGTTGCTGTTCGATATATCAAAAATCCTTTCGCAATTTAGCATCGTCAGTGTCTTGGGATGATGTCGCCCACATTTGGTACCTGTAACATGAAATCCCTAGGAGGAGTATTTCAAATTCCAGAGCATGCATTTTTCAAACAAACCAAAATTGCCGACTTCCTGTTGGGCAGAGCTAATACAAGCCAATGGGAAATATGTCTGTCACGGTGAGAACAATGTCCTCACCAAAACTTGTGAATATCAGACAAACTGTGTGGCAACCACAGCGATAAACTCATTTGAAATGTTAGGGGGCGCTATGGAGTCCACAGGCTACACCCAACACAAATGACAAGGGAATTCTAAAATCTTGCCAAACTTTGACGGGTGTGCCAAGTTTCAAGAGTTTTGAAAAATGAAATATGCATTTACGAACTAGGGGGCGCTGTGGAACCAATGAGGCCCGTCTATGCTGAATTGTAATATCAAATCAAAAGATGTCCTAAGACAAATGTTTGTGTAAACTTTCATAAGTTTTCAGCCATCGTAAGCCCCTCAAAACACTGCGGGAAAATGTGAAAATACCACATTCCATCCAACATGGCTGTCTTCCTGTTGGGCAGAGTCAAATACAACCAAGTGAACTTTGTCTAAAATGATTAGAGCAGTAACCATACCAAATCTTGTGCACATCTGAGCAACTTCATCCCCACCATTGCCTGCGTTTGGAGGCGCTGTAGAGCTCCTCAACCACACCCAAGCCAAAACACTACATACATTTTAGATTTTACGCAGGTCTGATATGTGTGCCAAGTTTCTTGAGTTTTCAAGCATGATGAATGCCTTATAAATGGGTGAATGCGTTAAAATATATATAAATATATATATATATATATACAAGCAGCGATGACGGGCCCAAGCACCATAGGTCCATTTCCACTCGGTGGCTTTCGGAAAACAATGCATGATGGACACAGCAACAACTCAACATTAATGTAAACTTGGACCCTAATCATACAATGAGTAATAGATATATGCCACCATGCCATTTTCCATCAGCAGTGTTTAAAAAATTTAAGCAATTGGGGTAAAGGTAAGAGAACTTTTTCAAAGTCTGTTGTAAGTGCCACACTTCCTGCTGCCAGTTGGTGGCGCTATGACCGTGACCTACAATAGCCACGTCCATGTGATTAGCCCCCAAGAAAAAAACATACAACTCAATTTTAATCTAAATCACACAATGCACATATGAGACACTTACTGTTTGCCTATTTTTGCCATTAATTTAGTGAATCGCCATGGCAACACTGTTCGATATTTAAAAATCTGTTCGCAATTTAGCATCCTCGATGTCTTGGCATAATGTTGTCTAAATGTGGTGACAGTCTCATGAATCACCATTAAGAGAATCAATCAATCTATCTACATACCTATCTATATCAATTATTAATTGTAATTTTACATTTTTTGCTAACTGATTAATTTAAATTTTTACTATAATTTAATATAAAATAATTATTTTAAATTATACATTTGAAAAATAAATATGTAGATCTAAAGATTATATTGCAATGAAATTATTTACCATTTTTATTTATCCATAAACTGGCTTTAAATTAAATTAACAAATGTAATTCATGGCATTAGGTGTTAAGGTAGTCTAAGTAGATTTTAATATGAGCACAGAAGTCATTTAGGCTTGTAATTTCATTCCAATTCTGTTGTTGCATTTTTTTCTCTGTGCACTGTCAAAATACATTAGGTACATTAAATTTGAGTCTGCATTCGTTATTCATACGCACAACTGTTTAAATAGCCTCTAAATTAATGTAGGGCAAATGAAGACATAAATTAGTTTAGAATACTGCATGTTCACACTGACCACACCCACAAGAACAAATAAATCAATCTGACTGGCTGATGAATTTGACAAACTGACTTTAGATGCCTATTCACCTGCACTGTTGAGGGATTCTGAAGGCATGACAGTAGAGATGGACGATACCACTTATTTACTTTTCGATCCCATATGAGTACTTTTAGGCCAATATCGCCGATATCGATACCAAAACCGATACCTCTATTAAACTGAATTTTTACGCATTCTTTGGATAAAATGAGTAACTTTATTATTACTTAATTTATATATATATATATATATATATATATATATATATATATATATTTATGGCCCTAAACAGAAAATTATTAGTCTGCTTTGTTTAATCTTATAATATTAGTTAGTATAAGCCACATATCAGACCTAAAAATTAACCTTAGATATTATTATATGGTTACTATTACTGAAACCAAGTTACCATATGGATACTACAGTAATGCTGTAGTAAAACCATGGTTAATTGTATCAAAACCTTGGTTACTGAAAAAAAACAAAAAAACATGGTTACTACAGTCGTGGTTACTAATACAATATTACTACAGTAAAGCCATGGTAAGTTTTCATAAGGGTATCATTTATTAACGAGGATTAAAGATCATTATCAATGTTTTAACAACTCTGAATTTAAATAAACCTGTAAAAATAGTCAAACAAGGCCATTATAATACATGTCACGTCTAGGTTTGTCTTTACTTAATGTGTATAACTCCAGATGCTGTTTTTCTGTCATTACCTCAGGAAAGCAATGCTCCCTCTTTGAACGAGCACTATCTCTGAAAGGGTGAGCGCTGTCTGACTGCTGGTGTATTTTAGCATTTATGTGCATCAAGATGAGCGGAAGAAAAAAATGTTCTGGTGTCATGCAACAATTCGCTCATTTAATTCTTTTTTTCCACTTCGAAGCTTATGAGATGACATATTCATGTAATCTAAATAATAATTGTCATAATTTTGTGTATAATTTTGTGTCATTCTCAGCATGCATGGTGAAGATGTGCAGTAACAAATAATAAAGTATAGGCAATGTAAAGTATATGTAAAGTATGTAAGTTAGATAGGTCTATGTGTAATATGATTATATATGTAGCACCGTGGTCCTGTGAGGCACGACATTTCGTTCCCCTGTATGTCTCTACATATAGCGGAATGACAATAAATCTCACTTGACTTGAGTTCTAGTCTTACACTGACACTGTCTTACACTGTTCAGCCTGGATGAACATTCAGTAAATATATTATTAAATGTAAAAAAAAAAAAAAAAAAAAAAAAATCTTCTTTTCATTTTATATAAAAAGTTTTAATAAATACACAGAAAATACTTGGAGAAAAGTGTAACACATCAGCAATATGAAAGCATTATTCTCTGAATTAAATAAATACAGAGCTTAGGCTACAAAACGAAAATAAATAAATGATTGCATTTTCTCGTTTTTTTTTCCTTTACATTTATCATGCATTTTCTTTTCAACGTTATTTTAATTACTATTTTACTTTTAATAAATGTACTTTAAACATTTGTAAACTTCTTTAGTTAAGATTCACATCACACCAATTTTATTTATAAATAAATAAATAATATAAAATAGAAAGATTGAACAATTTATACTGGTGTTTATGGGACGTTTTATCCAAATCAGCAAATACAGTTGGATACAATTATAGAAATATATATTATGTTTGTGCATTATCCATAGGGAATTTGCAAGCGTGATATATTATCAGCCTTTATGAATTTTCTAAATGTTGCATTGCCGATAGGTTACTAATCTAAAAGAGGAGAAAGACGTACTATAACCCACCTTTTTTGTTTTCTCCAATGTGAACGGTGAAGTTTGTAATTTTTCGGCCACAATTCTTTTTATTTTCACAATGAATATTTGCTTGTGGTAGCTCATTATTACTGTAGGCTACCTCCCGCACTCGCGTTCATTCTCAACATCTGTACTTTTCTGTATTTGTGATCAGGCTGTCTTATTATATGCCTATTTGACAAAATCCATCTTTCTTGTAAATGTTAGCCTATGCTCGTCGTGATGGAGTGGTATTAGAGCAACGGAAATGCTGATGTCCTGACTTTCAGAGAGAGAAAAAAATGCTCCTCTGTGGTGGGCAAATTTCGCAGTTTCGCTTCTATTCCGCAACACTTCCGTAACGTGAGTCACGTTCACTGTGTATTGTGCAGTCTGACATAATGTCACACAGTGTGCCATGGCGATATCAATGCGTTCATATCATACAGTCTGACAAGCAACAATTGTAAAGGACTATTATAAATTTCACAAATAATTTCACAAATAACATAAAGAACAAAGTATTCCTCTCATTTGATTTTGCTCGAATGTCCCCTCCGTGTGCGAATGGTACGAAGATCTATTGGGATTCTAATAAAGTTCGTCACTGAAAAGGTTTGCTCACAGACTTGGCACTAAACAGCAAATGTAGCCTCACGAATGGACATGGAGTGGCTGCATCACACTTTTCTTTGAGCATAATATTGCACTATTGATCGCTAAGTATTTTATTTATTTATATTTCGAAGAGGAGAGAGAAAGCAAGGTTGCCAGATTGCCTAAATTTAGTATGACAAAAGGCTAAATATTTCCTATTTGTGCAAGTATAAGTTTCTGCTTGGGGTGTTCCATCTATTATCTGGCAACCTTGAGCATATTACAAGCTTGTGGATGCACAATAGGTCCCAAAGCCAGATAAATGAAAGATCTAATAAAAAACGTTCATGATAACTGGACCCACGGGCAGTAGTTTGCCCTGGTCTGCAACTGAGGGTGCTGTGAGTAAGTAAAGCTTTATTTAGCACCCTTGTAGAACCAAGCCTGAAACGAGAGTGAGTCACTGAGTGTTTGGGAATCATTCAACAATGGAGCTTGGCTGACCTCTATTTGACATTTCTTGTAATTGCCACTCAAGCTGAGCCCAGACAAATGACAGTATTTCTAGTATATTTACATTTCATTCGATATTTTTATTATATTTTATTTATATAAAAATTAACATATGTTTATTAACAATAAACTTTAAAATGTAAACATGCAAAATACCTCAAAACTTTTGAATATACACAAAAAGGAATGATGAGATTTAATGCATTGCCATGGCAACAGTATTTAAAATATCAATAATCCCTTCAGAATTTTAAATCTGCACATTATTCTAATTTTTTTTTAAGCAATTCAGGTTAACATAAAAGGGATATTTCAAAGTCTGTTAAAATTGCTATTAAGGACAAACATTTGGCTCAATTTTTATGTAAAATAACAGCATGCATGCAGAAGATATGAGACATTTCCTTATTCCATTTTTTTGACGTTATTTTATCGCATCGCCATGGCAACACCGTTTGATATATCAAAAATCCCTTCACAATTTAGCATCATCAATGTCTTGGCATGATGTCGCCCACATTTGGTACCTGTAACATGAAATCCCTGGGAGGAGTATATCAAATTCCAGAGCATGCATTTTTCAAACAATCCAAAATGGCCAACTTCCTTTTGGGCAGAGCTTATGACTGTCAGCGTGAAAGTTGTCCAGCTTGATGAGATCTATATGTGTACAATGTTTGGTGACTGTAGCTCAAAAGGGATGTGCTACAGAGCCCCCTGAACATGCCCATATTCTAGGTGGTGATGCAGAGCCCCCTCCCCTCCCCCAACTTTGCCAAGCCCTAATGGCCAACGACTCTGATGTGTGTGCAAACTTTCAAGAGTTTTCACACATGTTATGTACCCCAAAAGTACCGAAAACCTTGAAAAGAATAATAATAAAAAAATAAAAATAATAATCCAATAGGGCCTCGCACTTTCAGTGCTTGGGCCCTAATAATAATTGTGAAAAAACATTCCAAAAACAATAGGGCTTTAGCACCTCCGGTGCAGGCCTCTCAGCCTGCACCTTCGGTGCTCGGGCCCTAAAAATAACGAGGGGTCCCCCTGTCATAGGTGGACATAAGGCCTTCGCAAAATGTAGCCAGGGCAAACTGGCAAATGTGTGAGATGTGTCCTGAGCAGGAGTCAGAGTGCTTGAAATGTCAACAAGAAATTAGATTAGGCAGAAATTAGGCAGTGGTGGTGGCGTAGTGGACTAAAGCACTGAACTGGTAAGCAGAAGGTTGTTGGTTTGATCCCCACTACCACCACCATTGTGTCCTTGAGCAAGGCACTTAACTCCAGGTTGCTCCAGGGGGATTGTCCCTGTAATAAGGGTACTGTAAGTTGCTTTGGATAAAAGCATCTGCCAAATATGTAAATGTAGATTCATCAAAAGAACTTGATGAGCATGTTGATATAATTCCTGACATTGGTGTTTAGAGAAAGTTAGAGTTAAAACCAAAGCCTTTCCATGTATTTGTTACTGCAGGAACAGGAAAGTCACATTTAATCAGAGCTATTCATTATGAAGCGACCAGATTATTATCTCAAACTGCAACTGCACCAGACAAAGTTTCTGTTCTATTGACAGCACCTACTGGAATTGCTGCTTTCAGCTTGGGTGACAAGACCATCCATAGTACATTTTCAATCGGGACAAATGTAAAATTGCCTTACACACCTTTAGGAGAAGAAAAAGTAAATACAATGCGTGTGGTATTTAGACTTGCATATACTGATTATAGATGAAATTTCTATGGTAAACCACAGCCTACTAGCCTATGTCCATGGTAGGCTTAGACAAATAAAGCAGACAGGTGACTACTCTCCATTTGGTAAAGTTAGCATAATTGCTGTGGGAGATTTTTCCAATTGCCACCTGTGAGGAAAACCATTGTATTTGCAAAATGCTCCGTTGGATTTGTGGAACAACACATTTGCACTGTCAGAATTAACAATCATTGTTAGACAAAAAGACTCAGCTTTTGCAGAAATATTGAGTAGATGGCGTACACGGAACAAGAGTTCCCCATTATCACTTAATGACTTAAATATGCACAAAGGTAGGGAAACTGGGCAAACCTCTTCCACTTTACACATTTTCCCAACAAATACTCAAGTGGAAGAGCATAACATCAAACAGATAACTGCATATTGCCCAGACCACATTTGTGTAGAGGCTCAGGATTTTGCGAAAAATTATCTTACCTAACACAAAAATAAAACTATTAATATTATGCATTTATTTACATTATTTACGTATGCAATTACATTACAAGGGGAATTTAATTAACATTTGAGTCTGGCTATAAATTCCTTAAAATCTGGCTGAAGAAAAAACATCATACCCTCAAATAACAAATTGGTTTTGATTAACTTTACTTTGAAAATAAAAACATACAATGTAGGGTTCATTTTTATGAAATCTGAGGAAAAATATTTAGACCTGCTTAAGTCTATCTTTGACCATATCAACCCACATAAGAGAACAATGGCAATCTAATGTAGAACTCTGTTTTTACACAAAATAATATAGCCTAAAACTGAAAAAAGAGCATAATGTCTGTTTTTCCTTTTTTATTATTATTATTATCCTCTCATTCAATGAGGGGACAATTAGCCTTTTCTTGTCCTGCACACATGAATTTGCACACAGGAGTCATATACCTGTGCAGATAATAAATAATCATAAGAAATAATGAAAAAAATGATTTGATGATGTTCAGGATTGTGAACGCTGACACACACCTGTATGCAACTAAACACTGTCAGGATTTATGCATAGGCAAGTTCAGTGACACTTCATATAATCTTTTTACGAGCAATACAAAAAAGAATTGAGAATAAAATGCAAATTTTTCTGTGTATTTTCTTTGAAGCTTTGGTTTTCATCAGGGCCGGAGTGGGATTCATATTCAGCCCGGGATGTCATTTCCAAGTCAGCCCACACCCAAAAGGGGGGTTGGAGGTGAAGATGATAACAATAAAACAAGATCTCAGCAAAAATATGCAATATATGTAATTACTTGAAAATTATTTAAGCTCTCCATGTCATTATATGTTTAGAAGAACTGTTGGTCCATTCAATGCAAGTAAATGAGAAGCAGTGAGAAACAGATCAATAATTAAGTCAATTTTTACTATAAATCTCCACTTTCACTTTCATAAGCAATCTTCTCTCTTAAGAGTTCTTCTTCTGTTTTTGGTGATTTACCTAAGCATATCGCCCCCTACTGGACAGGGAGGAGAATTTATAGTAAAAAAAAGAAAACTTAAATATTGATCTGTTTCCCACCCACACCTATCATATCGCTTCTGAAGACATAGATTAAACAACTGGAGTTGTATGGATTACTTTTATGCTGCATTTATGTGATTTTTGTACCTTCTGAGTTCTGATCACCATTCACTTACATTGAAAGGACCAACAGAACTGAGAAATTCTTCTAGAACAGAAAGTCATACACATCTGGGATGGCATGAGGGTGAGTAAATGATGAGAGAAATTTTATTTTTGGGTAAACTAAGTTTATTTTAAAGACTATCTAGGCACATAATAACACTATAGAACTGTAAATGTTTATATCTCTTTCAAGATGTACAGGCTCACACTTTAAATGGTCAGTGCTTTGTATTTTATATAATTAAAATAGCAACAGATCCAGTGAAACAATTAAGTTTGAGTGACCAAGCCTATACAATCTAGAGGGGGTCCAATAGAATTGATGTAAAATCTTGAATAGCATAAGGCACACCCTTGCAACTCTAGATGCAGACTTGACATTTTTTAGAATCCTTGCCCACACTCCCTCCTCCAATACCAAGTTTAAATCTTTCTCCCCTAATCTCTTGAGAGAAGTTGAAGCTCCGTCCCCCAGACTCTGAATTAGCAGGGAGTAATACACTGATGCCTTATGACCTTTTCCAAAAGCAGTAATCACCACTCCCAGAATATCTGCCACTTTAGGGGGGTGTATACTACTCCCAAAAATAGTACAGAGCAGGTGGCGCAGCTGTAAATATGTAAAGAACTGAGATCTGGGAATCCAAAATGTTGAACCAAAATTTCAAAAGATCTCAACACTCCACTCTCATATAGGTCACAGAGTGTATTAACCTTCCTCACAATCCACTCTAACCAGCAGAAAGGGGACTTATTAACACATAATTTTGGGTTCCGCCATATGCTCAAGGCAACATTTAAATAAATGTCCGAATTAAACACTCTGGACACTTTTGTCCATATCAAGGGCAAATGCGAGATAAAGGGGTGTAACTTAACTTCTCCGATTAGTTTGATAGAAAGGCTTTGCAATGGCGAAATAGTAATCTGGGACGTTTACCATTCCAAATGAAGGACTTCGCTATGCTATCAAATTGCTTAAAATAAGTGAGGGGGACATCTATAGGGAGAGACTGAAGCAGGTAGTTGAATTTTGGAATACAATTCATTTTAATAACATTAACTTTCCCAATCATCGATAAAAGTAATGAAGCCCACCTGCCCACATCGCTCGAAAACCTTTTTATTAAAGGGTCAAAATTAACTAACTAAATCAGACAAATCTGCTGGGAATAAAATACCCAAATACTTAATGTCCTGTTTGGGCCACTGGAAGGCGCCTGGCTGAAAAGCCATTACCGGGCAGTACGCTGTCAGCCAAAGCTTCGGATTTAGACCAATTAACTCTGTATCACGAGAACTTAGAAAAGGAATTAATAATTCTGTGGAGGCAAGGCATAGATCTAAAAGGGTTGGAGACGAATAATAAAATATAATCTGCGTAGAGCAAAAGCTTATGCGCCACACCTCCCGCCACCAACCCTGGAAAATCATCCTCCTTTCTTATCACAGCTGCTAATGGTTCCAGGGCAAAACAGAACAATAACGGGGAAAGAGGGCAACCCTGCCGTGTGCCCCTATCCAGAGTAAAATAATCTGAAATTAATCCATTCATTTTTACTGCTGCTACCGGGTGTCTATAAAGTAATTTAATTCAACCAATAAAAGTATTCCCGAACCCATGCATTTCCAAAATCTTAAAAAGATAATCCCATTCTACCATATCAAATGCCTTTTCGGCGTCAATTGAGATGGCAGCAACCAGAGTCTGATCATTCGCCACTGACCACATGATATTGATGAAACTCCTGATGTTATCAGAAGAGCTACGGCCCCGAATAAACCCCACCTGATCTATATGTATGAGATGTCATAACTTTACTTAATCAGTTAGCCAAAATTTTTGACAAAATTTTAACATCTAGCTGGATCAGGGAAATTGAATGGTAACTCTTACACTTGCTTGGATCTTTGTCCTTTTTAATAATCAGACTGATCTGGGCTTGCGTCATTGTTGGCGGAAGCTTTAAAATCTTTAATGATTCTGTATGAACTTCTAGCAAAACTGGAGCCAATTCTGTAGCATAAGATCTAAAAAATTCAACGGCAAAGCCATCTGGCTCTGGAGCTTTGCCTGTAGGTACGGCCTTAATTACCTCGCTAAGCTCCTCCAAGTTATCTCAGAATCAAGAGAAAGACTCTCTATGTTTTATATATCTAGCCAGAAGTTTTCCTGCCTTTTCCCCCGACTCAAAGTATGTCTGTCTTGTCCTGAATAGCCAAAACTCCATCTTCCGTGACAAAATAGTATCATATCTGGTAACACTTTATTTTGATGGTCCCAAGTAGATATTTAACTGACAATAAGTGACTTATCAACTGGCTTGCTATAGCTATTAAACAGTGTTTCAACAAACATTCAGTAGACTATCAATAGCCTGTATTACAGCAGCAAAATAATAGCTTATCGACTGACTTGCTATAGCTAGTAAACAGTGTTACTGAATGTCTACTGAATGTTTGTTGAAACACTGTTTACTAGCTATAGCAAGTCAGTCGATAAGCTGTTATGTTGCTGCTGTTATACAGGCTATTGATTAGAGTCTGACTGTTATGGGATTTCTGAGACCGATACCGATTTTAGAGATGGAAAATTCACCGATTACCAATATGGTGACCGATATAGCTAATTTTTGAGCTGGAATGAATACAGAACTTTTCTATGTGGATTATGTACCGCTTTTGCACTGATATGACTATGCAAAGGTACTCAGAAGGCTGCTTTCTTAAACAAATATTTTCATCAAAGAACATTTGACATTATTATTATACACTGTCAACAAATTCTAGAAATGAACACTGAGAAAATAAAGAATAAATAAAAATACAATAAATAGCTTAATAAACATCAGTACTGTTAGTATAAGTCAATTGCTGACCATTTAAATAAATAATAAATAAAATAAAATAAAAATCAGTACTGTATGTTTAGTATCAGTCAATTGCTGACCATTTAAATAAAGAATAAAAATATAATAAATGGCTAAATAAACATCAGTACTGTATGTTTAGTATGTCAATTGCCCACCATTAAAATAAAGAATAAATTCAAATAAAATAAATAGCTATATAAACATCAGTACTGTTTAGTATCACTAAGTCACAATTTACGGTCTACTAAATGTTTGAGTGTTGCACCATTAAATTTAGGTAGGACGTAACTCTACATATAAACTAAATATATATGGCAGCCTCTGACCAGGAGTAACAGATGGAATAAAAAAGCAGATGATATTATATGACATCAATGAGCACATGTTTTGGTTGACAGGCATCAGTCCTTTCGACATATATGATGACGTTGTCATTTACACTCATTTACATTTACGATAGAGAAAAAACAAAAAACTTTCTTTTAAGCGGCTCTTCAGCATGAAACCGATCTAACGGTGCCGTTTTTAGGGTGCATCGACCGGTGTCAAGTTTCAACTCATTCAAAATATATATATAGGATATTGAAATGAATAAATGTCTATTTTTCCAGCCTGTTGTATTAGTATTTAATCATCCCTCATTTATTTTAGATACAGTTCCTATATATTATTAATTACACAGGGCAAATATACTATTTATTAAATCTACTTTTATTACGTATCCTATTTTAATGTCTGGAAAACCAGACTTTTAATTATTACAATTTGTAAATGCAACAACTGGAATTGTTCGGTTGAAGGGTGTACCAAACTGTGAATCCTGAACAAAACAGTTTGGTGAATACATGTTTACACGTTGAGGTATGAAAGTAGCTACGTGGTTAGCTAGTCAGCTGTAAACTCGTTGCCACAGAGATTAAAAGATGGACTTTATTTACTCTCCAGCATTGCGTCTCACCAACTAGGTCACAGCGAAGTGTGAAATCAACACTCACCACACACAATCCACCACCGCACCGTTGTCTGCTGAGCTGCAAAAAGATGCTCTGATGTTTACCTTTCAATCTGCTACATTACTTACTGCACTGATAAACTATAGCTGGCTATCAGCAAACAGATATGATAAACATGAGTGAAATGGTTGTCAGGGACAGGGTTAATGTTATACAAGTTATATAAAATGATGGGGTCATTTTTTATTAACTTTCCAGTATGTATTTCACAAACTAGTTAGCAATTTAATGAGAAGAGACCGCTCAAATCCGCACCATTTAACTCCGCCCTGTCTGTAGAACCACCATCAGCTCAGAGTCAGCTCTGTAAACAACAGAGTTGGAGCATGCTCTGCTGGACAAACTATGCTATGACACCAATTCTAAAGCATTGTTTTCTGCATTATGTAGGGACAGAACATTGATGAGAATCAATGTTAGCTTTTTTTAAATCCTTTAAATCAACAATTATCAAAGATAATCATTAATTGTTAACATCAATGAAACATTAATTAAAATTAACACTAGCTTATTGATCATTCAAATTCAATCATCAAAGATAATTATCAATTATCAAAAATCAATAGAATATTAATAAGGATTAACATTGATGGGGCACCACCCTGAAATCAGGGACTAATTACCAAATAGTAAAACAGTCTCAATATTAGAGACTTAGGAAAATTGGCATCCGAAGAATATCGATTTTCGGGAAAAAACAATGAATGAAGGTTTGAATCCGAGCACTGACATCCCGTCAGCATGACACAGGTGTATGCAAAACAAGCCAAAACACTTCTCTTTGTAATATAAACAAAATTTATTTATGCAGTAATATCAATTAATAATTAATACAATGCAGTCAATAAACTTCCAACTTACAACTACAAACTAAACAGTGATATGATTAGATATGGAAATAAAAATAATTCTATAACACATAGAGTGTGTGTGTGACAGTGTGTGTGTGACAGTGTGTGTGTGTGTGTGTGTGTGTGTGTGTAAGGAGGGACGTGCACAAAATAGCGGACGTGACTCTCATGGAGAGTATGTCACGCGAGACTTCCGGCCAGGGAATATGACTGCGTATGGGGCGGAGGTGGCATCTACCAGTTACCGCGTGTATCCGCTTGTATTATAGCTTAGGGACAAAGCTGGGCTTTAACATTTAAGCTATCTACGAGCCAAAATGTGTGCCAGAATGTTTGTGAGAGAGAAATTTTTTGTGAGAGCCGATTTTGCGATCGTGGGAGAGAAAGCAGCTCCTGATGATGTCATGTTTGAGTGACATTCTGTTGTGTGCCTCATCCAATAGGAGTTGAGAGTTCGATCCTTTAGTGAGCAAGGCTTCATGGGATTTGTTATCTTTTTTGGACTCCTTTTGTTTGATTTTGGCGCGATTTGTATCAGTAAGATTTACGACTTGGAATGTGGGGGCTTGAGTTAGGTTTTTACGACTGTGTTAGGCCTGCCTTTGTCTTCTATCTGAATACATGAGGTCCAACAATTATATGTTCTGAAAAAAGTTTTCATATCGGCATATATCAGTAAAATATACGCCAATACCAATATATCGGTTGGGCACTACTATTGATAGTCTACTGAATGTTTTTGAAAAACTGTTTACTAGCTATAGGAAGCCAGTTGATAAGTCACTTATAGTCTATAGTTAAATATCTACTTGGGACCATCAAAATAAAGTGTTACCTTATATCTGTATTTCAATTGGGTCAGTTCTCTGAGGCCAGACAACATTCGGTCTCGATACTTTTAATATTCCCTTCCAACTCCACGAGTTCTCGTGCTTTGGATTTTTTGGTGAATGCGGCATACTGTATGATCCGGCCCCTAAGAAACGCCTTAAGTGCCTCCCAAGCCACACCAACAGAGGATACTGAGGACCAGTTGGTCTCCATATAGACACTGATTTTGGCCTTTAGCATTTGTTGAAATTCAGGATTTTGCAAAAGGGATACATTAAAGCATCAACTATATGATTCCTTTTTCTCCGTATGTGGCAACAACTCTAAACACACCAGGGCATGATCTGAGACTAAAATGTTTCCAATTGAGCAATCAACAACAGATGAAATGAAGGACTTATATATATATAAAAAAATCTATTCTAGGGTTAATCTTATGGACTGATGAAAAAAATGTATAGTCCCTACCAGATGGGTTCAAAAGTCTCCAAATATCTGTAAGATCAAGATTTTTACACATCCTGTGAAGCATCAATGTTGCTCTAGGGGGCTTACACACTTTTGCTTCACTATGATCAAGGACTGAGTCCATCAAAATAATAAAGTCTCCTGCCAATATTATATCATGAGGGGTGCTAACGGCATGCAACATCCCTTCAAGATCTATAAAAAAGCCCTGATCATCAACGTTAGGTGTGTAAATATTATCCAAAATAAGACTTTGCCCCTGAATTTCTGCTAAAACAATAATGACTCTTCCTAATTTATCTTTAATCTGTTTGAGACATTTGAATTATGAATGCTTACTTATCAGTGTAATGACTCCCCTGCTGTTACTTGAGACAGCAATAAAGAAAACATATCCACCTCATGTCTTCCCAAATTTTTCAGCTTCCTGCGGGGAAAGATGCATTTCTTGAAGTAACACTATATCATATTTCTTACGCTTAAGAAGAAAAATAACCTTCCTTCTTTTTTTGGGGTGCCCAAGCCCATTCACATTTCATGTGGAGAGAGAGATAATCCACTCATATTAACATCTGACATTTTGACATAGGAGAAAAAATTGATTGTGTGTCAAAAACAAAATTATAAAGACCACATTCCAACATTAGAGCAACAATCAAACCCCAAACCTCCCCCAGAACCAAACACACAGAAAAAAGAAAAATGTGCGCATTAACTACACACACGACAGCGGCAACTGGCGTCCATCCCTCTAAACTCAAACAGTCCATGCACGCCTACGAGAGACAACTTTGCCGTTGGATTGCTCAAGTCCAGTGTTTCTATACAAATTTTGTGAGACAGAGTTACACAACAACAGATAATCTATAACACAAACTCCAGCGAATAGGCAGAATAACAACAAAGAATGTGTATCCACATAACTTTCATCCACATAACTGTCCTGAAGGTGTATTATTCCACAAAACAAACTCCAGGCGCTAGACGGAACCAGCACCAAAAACAAAAACAAAAGGGGCGCTCAATTTCCTTGGACAGTCAAATGAATGTTCAGTGAGCCGGCCCATTTGGCTGCTACATGAGTGCAACAAATCAACGAATCACTCCAATGTCTTGCAAGAAATACTCCATGAAACAAACTCCAGCCAATAGGAGGCATAAGCACAAAGAACGTGCAGATTCATCCACTCAACAGTCCCGAAGGAGTGTTACTTCACAAAACAAACTCCAGCCGCTAGGCATAACCAGCACAAAAAGAAACAAAAAAGGCACTCAGTTCCTCGAACAGTCAAGTGAATGTTCATTGAATCGGTCCATTCGACTACAGCGTGAGTACCACAAAATAACTTACTCAGTCCATTGACTTTATGAAGGACATCGCTTGCTGGGGACATGTAAATGTTTTGTGGCCATCCTTAGCATCTATTCACAATTTGGCCGGGAACATCAGTGCAAAAGCGACCTTCCGTTGATGTAAGAGTTTCTTGCATTCCTTGAATCGATCACGTTTCTCTCTTGTCAAATTCGCAAAATCTGGGAACAAGAAAATGCTGTGGTTCTTCCAAAAAAGCCTTCCTTTACTCCTCGCCTCACGCAACACGAGATCTTTATCAGATGATCTCAGAAATTTGGCCAGAATCGATCGGGGCATGTCTCCTCAGCGGATCTCCGAGCCAGAACCCTGTGAGCTCGCTCGATTTCCAGCTTATGGCCTGTTATGTCAAGCAGATTCGGAAAAAGCCTGTCCAGGAATTTCATCATATCCTGGCCCTCTTCGGCTTCAGGAATTCAGACGATTTGGACGTTATTCCACCGGTTACGGTTCTCCAAGTCCTCCAATTTCTCCCAGATGCGCTCCAAATCCACCTTGGTCACTAGCAGATTAGCAGCTAATTCCCTCTCCGATGACTTCAGATAATCGATCTGTTTCTCGACATCCTCTACTTGTGTGACCACCTCAGTGATGATTGATTGACGTATTACAGCAAGATCTTCCAAGTCAGCAACAACCTTCAGCATTGCTGACATGTTCAACAATTCTCGCCAAATTTCCCTCACTTCTCCGGCCAAATCGGCTCCCTGGCTCGAGGCCTCCGGAGGGGTGTTAGCTTGAGCACGTAAGTGTCTTTTAATGTCTCCAGAGCCCGAGGTTTTTGAATTCTTTGACATATTGTCCTCCTAGAACTGTTATGCAACAGAGTGTATCGAATCTCACCAGTTTATATATTTAAAAGTGTTAAAACTAGCAAAGTGCGCAGAGCTTGCCATTCACACATCCGAACCTTGCATGGCATCACGTGACCTCGTCTAGTGTGTCTTTATACTGTATGAATTAGAGCACATCTGAAAAACATATAAAAAAAAAATAAAAAAAAATAAAAAAAATTCCAGGAGATTTAACTATTTAAACTAATTTAAAATATGTTAATTATAGATCTTAATCAGAAGTATGGTTTATCATTTAAAACTACATTAAACTACAACTTATGAGCCTGAAAATATGAGACATGTACTATTAAACAGAACAGGTCTATAGATGAAATTGCTTTGACGTCACACCGCAGGAAACCGTGGTTCCGGGTTCTTTCGAGCAGCAGATTTCAATGGTGGAAATAGGCAGTGCTGCAGTTTTAATAATCTTATAAGCTTTATAGAATGTAATAATGCATTTTAATGCTAATAAAAGTTATTATAAATGGTTTATCTATGGTTTACAGTGAAGAAATTATGTGGATTATTTTCTGAAATATCAGCAAAACAAGTTTAAACTTGGTTCAATGAGTCTGAATGATTATGTCGGACAAGAAACAGGTTGATGATTACACAACCTCACATGTTTAACATGCTTCTAAAGCCTAAGAAATGTGATATAAAAAATTAAAACTATGCAATATTTGTCTTTACTGCTTAAATTATTAACCCACATACAATAAATAATAATATTCTTACTTCAGTATGATCATATTTCATATCAAAACAGCTAATAACAGCTGTTTTCGAATGAACAATATTATTTACTGCATTCAAAATAAATGCAAAGACACAACATTCGTTGTATGACATTATTTTTATTCACTTATCCTTTCACAAACAGTAGTCCATGTGCTGCGGTGGTGGAGATGGGATCTGTTCCTCCCGTTATATCGTATATGAGGATCTTGATCAGATAAGATCATTGTTAGATAATATTTGACATCATATCTGTCAAAGCGACAGCACTTTGGAAATTAAAAAAGCAGTTTGCAATCAGAGTTTATGTAATTTCTTCATAAAAAAAGTTAATATCCACCAACAGCTGCTGCGGGTCAACTGAGTCTAATAGAGTAGACACGATAACAATGAATTATCATCATTATTTATGTAAAATCCTGTGTTTTTCCTGATGCAACAATCTGTTGGAAATTGAAAGAAGCCCCACTCTCCAATAATCTGTGGAAAACAGGGTGTTCCAACCCCACAAACAGCAATTTTTGGGCAGTTTCAGCACAATTTGAGCGAAGTGCCCATAGACAGCAGTTCTTTTCTGGGCAACTAAAGAATCCGGAATGGGCGGGGCAGAGCATTTGTTTGTAAACAGTAACTTCATCTATATGCTTCAGCAATACCCAATCACAGCTGAGTTTGCTTTCACTTGTAAACGCATGCACGTGACAAACCGTGATATCAGTAAACTGATTGTGGAGGTGGAAAAGAAAAAAGTACTCTATTGTTTACCTTTTAGATGCAAATGTGGTCGTCCTCCTCGTGTAAATAATATTTAATGACTATCAAGATTGTAATATGTATCAATGACCCACTCCTGATAAATATTTTATAATATTCAGATAATAGATGGAACACCCCAAGCAGAAACTTATACTTGCACAAATAGGAAATATTTAGCCTTTTGTCATACTAAATTTAGGCAATCTGGCAACCTTGCTCTCTCCTCTTCGAAATATAAATAAATAAAATACTTAGCGATCAATAGTGCAATATTATGCTCAAAGAAAAGTGTGATGCAGCCACTCCGTGTCCATTCGTGAGGCTACATGTGCTGTTTAGTGCCAAGTCTGTGAGCAAACCTTTTCAGTGACGAGCTTTAGTAGAATCCCAATAGATCTTCGTACCATTCGCACACGGAGGGGACATTCGAGCAAAATCAAGTGAGAGGAATACTTTGTTCTTTATGTTATTTGTGAAATTATTTGTTAAATTTATAACAGTCCTTTACAATTGTTGCTTGTCAGACTGTACGATATGAACGCATTGATATCGCCATGGCACACTGTGTGACATTATGTCAGACTGCACAATACACAGTGAACGTGACTCAAGTTACGGAAGTGTTGCGGAATAGAAGCGAAACTGCGAAATTTGCCCACCACAGAGGAGCATTTTTTTTCTCTCTCTGAAAGTCAGGACATCAGCATTTCCGTTGCTCTAATACCACTCCATCACGACGAGCATAGGCTAACATTTACAAGAAAGATGGATTTTGTCAAATAGGCATATAATAAGACAGCCTGATCACAAATACAGAAAAGTACAAATGTTGAGAATGAACGCGAGTGCAGGAGGTAGCCTACAGTAATAATGAGCTACCACAAGCAAATATTCATTGTGGAAATAAAAAGAATTGTGGCCCGAAAAATTACAAACTTCACCGTTCACATTGGAGAAAACAAAAAAGGTGGGTTATAGTACGTCTTTCTCTTCTTTTAGATTAGTAACCTATCGGCAACACGAAATTTAGAAAATTCATAAAGGCTGATAATATATCACGCTTGCAAATTCCCTATGGATAATGCACAAACATAATATATATTTCTATAATTGTATCCAACTGTATTTGCTGATTTGGATTCAAACGTCCCATAAACACCAGTATAAACTGTTCAATCTTTCTATTTTATATTATTTATTTATTTATAAATAAAATTGGTGTGATGTGAATCTTAACTAAAGAAGTTTACAAATGTTTAAAGTACATTTATTAAAAGTAAAATAGTAATTAAAATAACATTGTAAAGAAAATGCATGATAAATATAAAGAAAAAAAAACGAGAAAATGCAATCATTTATTTATTTTCGTTTTGTAGCCTAAGCTCTGTATTTATTTAATTCAGAGAATAATGCTTTCATATTGCTGATGTGTTACACTTTTCAATTTATTTATTAAAACTTTTTATATAAAATGAAAAGAAGAATTATTATTATTTTTTTTTACATTTAATAATATATTTACTAAATGTTCATCCAGGCTGAACAGTGTAAGACAGTGTCAGTGTAAGACTAGAACTCAAGTCAAGTGAGCTTTATTGTCATTCCGCTATATGTAGAGACATACAGGGGAACGAAATGTCGTGCCTCACAGGACCACGGTGCTAGATATAAAATCATATTACACATAGACCTATCTAACTTACATACTTTACATATATTTTACATTGCCTATACTTTATTATTTGTTACTGCACATCTTCACCATGCGTGCTGAGAATGACACAAAATTATGACACACTTATTATATAGATTACATGAATATTAATGCATCTCATAAGCTTCGAAGTGGAAAAAAAGAATTAAATGAGCGAATTGTTGCATGACACCGGAACTATTTTTTCTTCCGCTCATCTTGATGCACATAAATGCTAAAATACACCAGCAGTCAGACAGCGCTCACCCTTTCAGAGATAGTGCTCGTTCAAAGAAGGAGCATTGCTTTCCTGAGGTAATGACAGAAAAACAGCATCTGGAGTTATACACATTAAGTAAAGACAAACCTAGACGTGACATGTATTATAATGGCCTTGTTTGACAATTTTTACAGGTTTATTTAAATTCAGAGTTGTTAAAACATTGCTAATGATCTTTAATTCTCGTTAATAAATGATACCCTTATGAAAACTTACCATGGCTTTACTGTAGTAATATTGTATTAGTAACCACGACTGTAGTAACCATGTTTTTTTTTTTTTTTTTTTTTTTTCAGTAACCAAGGTTTTGATACAATTAACCATGGTTTTACTACAGTATTACTGTAGTATCCATATGATAACTTGGTTTCAGTAATAGTAACCATATAATAATATCTAAGGTTAATTTTTAGGTCTGATATGTGGCTTATACTAACTAATATTATAAGATTAAACAAAGCAGACTAATAATTTTATATATATATATATATATATATATATATATATATATATATATATATAAATTAAGTAATAATAAAGTTACTCATTTTATCCAAAGAATGCGTAAAAATTCAGTTTAATAGAGGTATCGGTTTTGGTATCGATATCGGCGATATTGGCCTAAAAGTACTCGTATCGGATCGAAAAGTAAATAAGTGGTATCGTCCATCTCTACCGTCATGCCTTCAGAATCCCTCAACTGTGCAGGTGAATAGGCATCTAAAGTCAGTTTGTCAAATTCATCAGCCAGTCAGATTGATTTATTTGTTCTTGTGGGTGTGGTCAGTGTGAACATGCAGTATTCTAAACTAATTTATGTCCTCATTTGCCCAACATTAATTTAGAGGCTATTTAAACAGTTGTGCGTATGAATAACGAATGCAGACTCAAATTTAATGTACCTAATGTATTTTGACAGTGCACAGAGAAAAAAATGCAACAACAGAATTGCAATGAAATTACAAGCCTAAATGACTTCTGTGCTCATATTAAAATCTACTTAGACTACCTTAGCACCTAATGCCATGAATTACATTTGTTAATTTCATTTAACAAATTTCAAGTTTATGGATAAATAAAAATGGTAAATAATTTCATTGCAATATAATCTTTAGATCTACATCTTTTTTTTCAAATGTATAATTTAAAATAATTATTTTATATTAAATTATAGCAAAATTCTTAAATTAATCAGTTAGCAAAAAATTTAAAACTACAATTAAAAATTGATATAGATAGATATGTAGATTGATTGATTCTCTGAATGGTGATTCATGAGACTGTCACCACATTTTGACAACATTATGCCAAGACATCGAGGATGCTAAATTGCGAACAGATTTTTAAATATCGAAAAGTGTTGCCATGGTGATTCACTAAATGGCAAAAATAGGCAAACAGGAAGTGTCTCATATCTTCTGCGTGCATTGTGTGATTTAGATTAAAATTGAGTTGTATGTTTTTTCTTGGGGGCTAATCACATGGACTATTGTGGGTCACGGTCATAGCGCCACCAACTGGCAGCAGGAAGTGTGGCACTTACAACGGACTTTGAAAAATTTCTCTTACATTATGTAAGAGAATACATAATGTATTTTACATTACATTACCCCAATTGCTTAAATTGTGTTTAAACACTGCTGATGGAAAATTTTGTGAAGTTGTAGTCAAACTGGAATGGTGGCATATATCTATTACTCATAGTATGATTAGGGTCCAAGTTTACATTAATGTTGAGTTGTTGCTGTGTCCATCATGCATTGTTTTCCGAAAGCCACCGAGTGGAAATGGACCTATGGTGCTTGGGCCCGTCATCGCTGCTTGTATATATATATATTTATATATATTTTAACGCATTCACCCATTTATAAGGCATTCATCATGCTTGAAAACTCAAGAAACTTGGCACACACATCAGACCTGCGTAAAATCTAAAATGTATGTAGTGTATAGGCTTGGGTGTGGTCGAGGAGCTCTACAGCGCCTCCAAACGCAGGCAATGGTGGGGATGAAGTTGCTCAGATGTGCACAAGATTTGGTATGGTTACTGCTCTCATCATTTTAGACAAAGTTCACTTCGTTGTATTTGACTTTGCCCAACAGGAAGACAGCCATGTTGGATGGAATGTGGTATTTTCTCATTTTCCCGCAGTGTTTTGAGGGGCTTACGATGGCTGAAAATTTATGAAAGTTTACACAAACATTTGTCTTAGGACATCTTTTGATTTGATATTGCAATTCAGCATAGACGTGCCTCATCGGTTCCACAGCGCCCCCTAGTTCGTAAATGCATATTTCATTTTTCAAAACTCTTGAAACTTGGCACACCCATCCAAGTTTGGCAAGATTTTAGAATTCTTTTGTCATTTGTGTTGGGTGTGGCCTGTGGACTCCATAGCGCCCCCTACCATTTCGAATGAGTTTATCGCTGTGGTTGCCACAGAGTTTGTCTGATATTCACAGGTTTTGGTGAGGACATTGTTCTCACCATGACAGACATATTTCCTATTGGCTTGAATTAGCTCTGCCCAACAGGAAGTCGGCCATTTTGGTTTGTTTGAAAAATGCATGCTCTGGAATTTGAAATACTCCTCCTAGGGATTTCATGTTACAGGTACCAAATGTGCACGACATCATCCCAAGACACTGACGATGCTAAATTGCGAAAGGATTTTTGATATATCAAACTGCAACACGATAAAATAACGTCAAAAATTTGGAATAAGGAAATGTCTCATATATTCTGCATGCATGGTGTGATTTACTTCAAAATTGAGGCAAATGTTTGATCTTGCAGGCTGATAACATTGATGTGGCTATCTGAAGGGATTTTTGATATCTTAAATACTGTTGCCATGGCAATGCATTAAATGCCATCATTCATTTTTGTGTATATTCACATTTTGAGGTATTTGGCATGCTTGAATTTTCAAGTTTATTGTTAATAAACATTTATTTTTTATATAAATAAAATATAATAAAAATATCAACTGAAATGTAAAAATACTAGAAAATCAAAGCTATATATATGCATATGTGTATGTATATAGTCTTATCGTGTATTCTATATATACTTTATTTTCTATTAAATTTTTATTTATTTATTTGAATTCAATTTTTAATTATTTTTATTTATTATCTATGTCTTGTTGCTGTTTTGTATTGTTGTGCACTGGAATCTCCTGCCACCAAGACAAGTTCCTTGTATGTGTAAGCATACTTGGCAATAAAGCTGATTCTGATTCTATATGTCTAACCCAGTTCTGAGTGGCAATTACAATAATGTCCAACAGAGGTCAGCCAAGCTCCATTGTTCAATGATTCCCAAACACTTTCATATATCTAGAAGGGAACCCTCTTTTGTCAACTTCTCACACATGTGCAGTCTGTTGTGTATGTGTAAGTACGTGTAACTATGTTCTTCAGTTAACTATGTTTATCAAAAGAACGACAGATAAAGTTAAAGATCCTTTTAAGATGGCTTGCAAAATAACAACAAAATAACAGCTTGTATTTCCACCCCATGTGGTCTAAATCACTCTGAACCGGTGTGTCGTTCATTTGTACTGATTTGTGTCGTTGAAAGAAACACTGTAACTATTTATCTTCCTTAGAAATAACTTTTCGGGAGCAGTGACGTCACTCCAAATTGCTCCGAACCGGTGTCGTTCATTTGTGCTGATTTGTGCTGTTAAAAGAAACATCGTAACATATTCCTTACTTTGTATTTAACAAGATAGGGAGGCGTGAAATTATTCCACGTTTTTTCACAAGTAAACAGCCACAGTATTCAGCTCTGAATACGTTTATTAGTTTTAATTCTGCTAGAAGCTGGTGCGATTTGTGTTGACGGTGTTTGGGTTATTGCATAGTCCTATATATTAGCTAATATTCAAAATATTTCTTTTAAATTTCAGCGCAGTGTTTGAAATCATGTTACGTGCCATTCACATATTTGAACGTGTTTGTTTTTGCACTAAAATTATACACAGCGCCACAAAGAGCAAAACGTATGTGTCTCAACTCGAGACGTTTAACAGTTTAAGTTCTTTTTAACTTGACATGTGTAGGGCTTTACTGGTTGTTTTGATCAGTGTTACTATCAGAAATAATTAATAATTATTTCTTTAGTTATTAATTAATATTTAAATTAATTAATTTAATCTAACTCATTGAAACCTCATATGGGGCTCCAGTAAATGTAGTGCGCTACATTTAGGAGCAAGTTTGGTTATTAGCAATAATTAATCATTATCAAAGATAATGATTAATTATTAAAATCAATAGAACATTGATGAGAATCAATGTTAGCTTTTCTAATCCTTTAAATCAACAATTATCAAAGATAATCATTAATTGTTAACATCGATGAAACATTAATTAAAATTAACACTAGCTTACTGATCATTCAAATTCAACAATCATCAAAGATAATTATCAATTATCAAAAATCAATAGAATATTAATAAGGATTAACATTGACAGGGCACCACCCTGGAATCAGGGACTAATAACCAGATAGTATAACAGTCTTAATATCAGATTGTTTTCTTAGGAAAATCGACATCCGAAGAATATCGATTTTCAGGAAAAAAACAATAAATGAAGGCTTGAATCCGAGCACTGACATCCCGTCAGCATGACACAGGCGTATGCAAAACAAACCAAAACACTTCTCTTTGTAATATAAACAAAGTTTATTTATGCAGTAATATCAATTAATAATTAATACAATGCAGTCAATAAACTTCCGACTTACAACTACAAACTAAACAGTGATATGATTAGATATGGAAATCAAAATAATCCTATAACACATGAGGGTGTGTGTGTGAGAGTGAGTGTGTGTGTGTGTGTGTGGTTAGTACGAGAGAGAGAGAGAGAGAATAAAGTGACGGCCCTAAAGCCGATTTCGCGATCGTGGGAGAGAAAGCAGCTGTTAGTTTATCGCTCAGAGACGCGGTGGACGTCTCTTACATGTCCCGCGTTCTTTGACCCACGATGGCGAAAATGCACAACAGTCCAATTTGGTTGGACCGCACAGCAAAACAGATTTGTGATAATTAATACCCTGAGTATTAATAATGAGCAGACATGGCGGTCCGTAAACTGTACAAGCAAAAACCTTGAAACACAAGAATAAAACACTATAATATTCTATCTCTGCCCAGACGTAAACCTCTTACTTGAATCGCATGAGGATGCAGAATGTGTGTTCATCCGTCCTTTAATTCTGACCCGGTTCCTTGAGGCTCGTGTGATGACGGGAGACCGTTTGCTCACTCTGTTGGTGGGCACGGCTGTTGATTCTCGGTGGGCTGGCGGAGAACTAAGAAATGTCGACTTGATTGAAGATGGAAGAGAAATCTTTTCTCTTCACTTCTGCAGGCAAATGGATGAAGATGCGGATTGCTCGGTGGTCTCCTTCGGATCCTTTAGTGTGCGGTTGAACACAGAGTAATCTCAACTCGTCCAGCGAGATGGAGATTGTATGGCCACAGTTTCAAGTCGGACGTTACTTCCTTGTGCCACGAGGTTGCACCTGAGAGCAGCGATTAGCTGCGTCTACACACTGCAAACAATGTTGCTGGAAGCAAATCATTTCAGAGGTATTTCTGCTCCTAATGATGTCATGGTTTGAGGGACGTTCTGTTGTATGCCTCATCCAATAGGAGTTGAGAGTTCGATCCTTTAGTGAGCAAGGCTTCATGGGATTTGTAGTCTGTTTTGGACTCCCTTTGTTTGATTTTGGCGTGATTTTTATCAGCATAATTTATGACCTGGTATGTGAGGGCTTGAATTAGGTTTTTACGACTGTGTTAGGCCTGCCTTTGTCTTCTATCTGAATACGAGGCCCAACATTTGGTCTGAAGAGTTGGTTGTTGTCCAGCATCTTTAGAGCAACTGAAGGGCCGAACAGTTCTTGTCGGTTCACAGTAACCTGTGGGTTATGCCATCCATGTATTCCTGATAGGAAAGAAAATGGTTGCACAGTCCATACAGTTCATTAGAGTTCACAGAGGCTTTATCGTCTGGACAGAGACTGAGGCACATCTGGGCATAGAACTTCTAGCTAAACCTAAAACTACATTCATCACACATAAACATTTCAAGTTATTGGAAGGCACAGCATTAACCATAACACAATCCTTTGTTGTTCTTTGGTCATAACACAAAATCAAAGTAGAACCTGACATTGGTTACTAGGAACAAAATGTTAGAGGAAAGGAGGGTTAAAGTTTAAAAAGCTTATCCTTGGAAATGATTGGGGTTAACCTGTGTGATGGGCTCAGACTGGTGTGTAAAACGCGGCTGTATGAGAAGTGAGTCCAGTCTGGCCTGTAGGTGTTGAATGTACCTGTACATGGCGTGTGCAATAATTGTGATGATGATCCAACCACTAAGGAGGAGCCAGAGGGCAACCAAACTGATAGGGTGTTCTCGGTAAGATGATGATCTGCTTATGTGACTAGGAAATATAGTGGTCAAGGCAATCGGTTTGAGATTGAACTTCACTAATTTCAACCCTTCAGCCTGAAGCTGCTGTCGAAGGGTGTCATCAACGGTGAGGCTGTGACCTCTAAATGCGTCCATGATCTCAATTTCTGCGTCATGTTTGTCGACGTTGAGATAATGGAGGACAATATCATCAATGTGCATGGTGGCTCCTTGGGGAACCATTAAGAACACCGTTTGGTTTGGTAGCCTTAGTTTAGTGGCTGTATCATGGCGGTTGTATGACACTGGGACTTCAGTGGCTGGTGTGTTAACAAGCCAGCAATTGCCTGCTCGCTCTACCTTTGTCTCGGTTCCTTCATCTTTGATGGACATGCTACCTTGACACTTGTTCATGCAATTAGTTAGTCACCTCTCTAACAAAGGGGTTGTGTTTGGACAAACCCAATGAATGTTCTTTGTCTTGGTACACGTTTAGGTTAGAGATAAGGTAGAGCGAGGGGTCCTCATCATGGTCAGCGAGTGTTGGTGGTGTTTTGAGGTGAATGTGTGCATTACCTCTCTGAAAGCCAACATTAAATACGGAATTTAGTCTGTATATATTCTGCCTATGACGGTAGATTGAGGATAAATCCTATTTTGAGGTTCTGAGGATTTACATGGTTTGGAATTTCAATGCCAAAACTATATGCCACATGTATCTGTGAAGGTTGAACAATGGAGATAGTAGCAGATCTAAGGATTTGTTCGACAAGGTCTAGGGAGACCAGGTAAGCTGGAATCCTTCCACCACTCAGACTGTTGACTGAGGAGCTAATTTCCCTGAGGAGGTCCTGCATTAGATCTCTAACGATACACACATAAGTTGTTTTCTCTGACAAAGTCCCTAAAGCGTGCAAAGTGTTATTGATAAGAACGGATTGCAAATTTACAGTGACTATAGTACCCTGAAGGGTTTTACCCAGGCCCTGTAATTGTTCTTATTTTAGTCGTCGTCTCTGCTGGGCATTCGCATCCTCAACTATCTCGATGATTGGCTTATCCTAGCTCACTCTCGGGATGTGTTGTGTACACACAAGGACCTGGTGCTCTCACACCTCAGCCGACTAGGGCTTCGGGTCAACTGGGAAAAGAGCAAGCTCCTCCCGGTTCAGAGCATCTCTTTTCTTGGCTTGGAGTTGGACTCAGTTTCGTTGACGGCGCGCCTCACGAACGAGCACGCACAGTCGCTGCTGACCTTTTGAAGGCGTTCAGACAGAAGACAGCGGTTCCACTGTAACTGTTTCAGAGGCTCCTGGGGCATATGGCATCCTCAGCAGTGGCCACTCCGCTCGGGCTTGATGCATATGAGACCGCTTCAGCACTGGCTTCAGACTCGAGTCCCGAGATGGGCATGGCGCCATGGGACACATCGCGTGGCCATCACACTGATCTGTCACCGCCTCTTCAGCCCTTGGACTGACCTCACGTTTCTATGGGCAGGCGTTCCCCTAGAGCAGGTCTCCAGGCATGTCGTGGTTACGACAGACGCCTTCAAAACGGGCTGGGGCGCTGTATGCAACAGGCACGCAGCTGCCGGCTCCTGGACGGGCCCACTCCACTGCCCGCTCTGGTATGCCCTGACCGAGGCACCTCTCGGTATAGACACGCTGGCATACAGCTTGCCCCCTGGACTTCGCATATATGCATTTCCCACAGTGAGCCCACTTGCACAGACCCTGTGCAAGGTCAGGGAGGACGAGGAGCAGGTCGTCCTGGTAGCACCCTACTGGCCCACCCAGACATGGTTCTCGGACCTCATGCTCCTTGCGACAGCCCCCCCTGGCAAATTCCCCTGAGGAAGGACCTTCTTTCTCAGGAATGGGGCACCATCTGGCACCCGTGACCAGACCTCTGGAATCTCCATGTCTGGCCCCTGGATGGGACGTGGAAGACTTAAGCGGCCTACCACCCGCGGTGGTAGACACGATCACTCAGGCTAGGGCCCCCTCTACGAGGTGCCTGTATGCCTTGAAGTGGCGTCTGTTTGCTAAGTGGTGTTCTTCCCGATGTGAAGACCCCCAGAGATGTGCAGTCAGATCGGTGCTTTCCTTCCTGCAGGAGAGGTTGGAAGGGCAGCTGTCCCCCTCCACCTTGAAGGTGTATGTAGCCACTATAACAGCACCCCACGACACAGTGGACGGTAAGTCCTTAGGGAAGCATGACCTTATCATCAGGTTCCTGAGAGGCACCAGGAGGTTGAATCCCTTCAGACCGCGCCTCGTTCCCTCATGGGATCTCTCTGTAGTTCTTCAGGGTCTATGGAGAGCCCCCTTTGAGCCCCTTCAGTCAGCTGAGCTTAAGGCACTCTCTTTGAAGACTGCCCTCCTAACTGCGCTTACTTCCATCAAGAGGGTAGGAGACCTGCAAGCATTCTCTGTCAGCGAAATGTGCCTAGAGTTCGGTCCAGGCTACTAACCCCGTCCGGGCTATGTGCCCAAGTTTCCCACGACCCCTTTTAGGGACCAGATGGTGAACCTGCAAGCGCTGCCCCAGGAGGAGGCAGACCCAGCCCTGACATTGCTGTGTCCGGTGCGTGCTTTACGCATCTATTTGGATTGCACGCAGAGCTTTAGAGTCTCTGAGCAGCTATTTGTCTGCTTTGGTGGACAGCAGAAAGGAAGCGCTGTCTCCAAGCAGAGGATCACCCACTGGCTCATTGATGCCATAACAATGGCATATCACGCCCAGGATGTTCCGCCCCTGGCAGGGCTACGAGCCCATTCTACCAGGGGTGTAGCGGCCTCCTGGGCCTTGACCATGTCTCTAACAGACATTTGCAGAGCAGCGGGCTGGGCAACACCCAACACCTTTGCGAGGTTCTACAATCTCTGGGTGGAACCGGTTTCGTCCCGTGTAGTGGCAGGCACAAGCAGGTAAGTCCGGGACAGCTGGCCGGGTGTATCCCTTGCGCATAGCACCTTTCACCTCCCCTGAGCTGAAGACGTGCGCTGTTGACTCCCAGTAGTGTTTACAAACTGTGTTCCCTGGATGATTTCCGGAGAAACTCGCTGCCGGCTCAGTACATGTGCTAACTAAGCCCTGTACTGGGGTAGGTGCTCCGCATGTGGTGGTTCCCCATAGGTAACCCCATGCGATGTATATCTTCTGCTAATTTGTTTCCCTGTTGGTAAACTGCGTCTTCCTTGGGCAGAGGCCCCACTGCCCCAGCCACCATGCTTGTAGAAACTCCTCCCCCGTAGGGTAGGACCTACCATGGGACTTATCCACATGACATACTTCCAACAAAGCTCGGCAAGACCATGTGACATATTTCAACTCAAATACCCCACCCCTTCTCTGAGCGGGGTGTGGTCTCTGCGGTGTCTTCCCCTTGGGAGGGACACCCCCCCGACATAGACCTGGTGGCCCCAGTTGGTTAATTCCTTTTTATTGGGGGGGGAGAGGAAATAAAAAGAGGATAAGAGGCCACGACTGGGCTAGCCTGTCTCTATCTTTTGGGCAGTCAACTTGTCCCCGAAGGGCCATTCGACACTCATAACAGCATTGGGGGAGGTCACGTGTCGGCCTGGTGTGCTGGCTACGATGCACACAGTGGTCTACCCTTCACATAACGTCAGTTCACATAACACAGTTCAGCCAGTTGTGGCATTTCGTATAGGGACCCCTAGTGTCACTACATCGACACAACGTCGAGTGAGTGACAGATAGGGAACGTCCTGGTTACTTGCGTAACCTCTGTTCCCTGATGGAGGGAACGAGACATTGTGTCCCTCCTACCACAACGCTGAACTACCCGCTGAAATGGCCGGGACCTTGTCTCGGCTCCTCAGCACAAAACCTGAATGAGTGGTTGCATACCAGCTCCTTTTATACCCGTATGTCCGGGGGAGTGGTATGCAAATACCACTCGCCAATTTTCATCGGCCTTTTATCAAAGACCAGAGGTGTTTCGGGCTCCCAAAAGTGACCCCTAGTGTCACTACATGGACACAATGTCTCGTTCCCTCCATCAGGGAGCAGAGGTTACGCAAGTAACCAGGATGACATATTGATATAATAAAAAAAATAAATTGTGTGTCAAAAAACAAGATTACACAGACCACATTCCCCATTAATGCAACAATCAAACCCTGAACTTCCCCCCGAACAAAACAAACAGAAAAAAAAAAACATGCGCATTAACCCCGCGCACGACAGCGCCAAACGGCATCAATCCCTCAAAACTCAAAGAGTCCATGTACGCCTACGAGAGCCCCCAAGACAACTCTGCCATCGGATTGCTCAAGTCGGTGCTTCTATACAAATTTTGTGAGGCAAAATTACATAACAGAAAATACTTTGTAAAACAAACTCCAGCCAACAGGCAGAATAACAGAAAAAACATGTAGACTCATTCACAGAACCATCTCGAAGGTGTGATCCTCCGCAAAACAAACTCCAGCTGATATAAAACCATTCAGATTCCTCGGAGAGACAAGCAATTGTTCAGTGAGCCGGCTGTTATGAGTGCAGCAGATGACATAATCATTCTACTGTCCCTTAAAAATACTCAACAAAACAAACTCCAGCCAGCAGGAGGAATAAGCACAAAGAACAAATAGATTTATCCACAGCTGTTCCAAAGGAGTGTTATTCAACAGAACAAGCTCCAGCCACTAGGCGGAGCCAGCACGAAAAACAAAACCGGCATCCCGGTCCCTTGGATGATCAAGAGCCAAACTAACTCAGAGGCCGCACAAAAAATTGTTAAAAAAAATAAATAAATAATACACCACAACTTACTCAGCCCGTCAACTTTATAAAAGACGTCTTTTATGTAAACATGTAGATATTTTGCAGTTATTCTCAATCTGGCTGGGAACTTCAGTGTAAAAAATGATCTTCCATCAATGCACAAGTCATGCCACAAAACAAACTCCAGCCGCTAGGGGGAGCCAGTGCAAAAAGAAACAAAAATGGCACCCAGCTTCCTCAGATAATAGAGTCCCTGAACCGCGAGTCAGTCCACTAATATAAGAAACATCAAATGGCTTACTCCAATGTATTTATGAAGAAGAGTGCCTGTTTTGGACATGTAAATACTTTGCGACCATTCTTCATTTCTATTCTCAGTTTGGTTGGGAACATCAGTGCAAAAGTGATCTTCTGTTGGTGTAAGAGTTTCTTACATTCCTTGAACCGATCACGTTCCTCTCTTGTCGAATTCGCAAAGTCCGGGAACAAGAAAACATTGTGATTCCTTCAAGAAAGCTTTCCTTTGCTCCTCGCCTGGCACAACACGAGATCTTTATCGGATGATTTCAGAAATTTGGCCAGAATCGATCGGGGCCTGTCTCCCTCAGCAGTTCTGCGAGCCGGGACTCTGTGAGCTCGCTCGATTTCCAGTTTATGACCTGTTATGTCGAGCAGACTCGGGAAGAGCTCATCCAGGAATTTCACCATATCTCTGCCCTCTTCATGCTCAGGAATTCCAACAATTCGTATGTTATTCCTTCAGCTCATATTTTTGAAATATTTCAGTTTTTCCGAAATTAATTCCAAATCTGTTTTGGACGCGAGCGGATTAGCAGATAATTCCCTTTCCGAAGACTCAAGATAATCGATACGTCTTTCAACTTCTGTCACTCTTGTAAACAACGCAGAGAATTTTGTTTCCATCAGCGTAATCGATCGACGTATTACACCGACGTATTGAATTTCATCTACCGACATGCCGTCCAAATTGAGTCCCTGGTCCGCAGGCCCGTCAGAGGCCTCAGCTTGAACACGTAAGTGTCTTTTAATGTCTCCACAGTGAGGATTTTGACTTCTTTGCCATGTTTACCTCAAAGAGCAAGTATGTAACTGGGTGTATCGAATCTCACTGGATTATAACATGAAAATAATTAAAAAAATTAGCAAAGTTGGCAGAGCTCGTGTCTCACATGTCTGCTTCTCGCATGGTGTCCGTGGACTCCCCCAACAATTATATTTATTAATCACAAGTTGAATGAATAAAAATAAAATAAATAAATAACTTCTGTTTTTCTTTTCAGGTACAAAAAATAATAAATGAATCCCTTTAACAATACAAATGACAAATGTCCCAAATTTACCATACAATAAAGTAAAAATAAAATCCAAGAATGAAATGAACGTTCACATTAAATATTCCCAAAGGAACTATTAATCAGCTCACATTTTGCTAAATGAATAAATTAAATCAATTTTCAATATTAAATTAAATCAATATCTCACAATATATCAGGGCACTTGCAATTAAATAAAATTAGTATTCCAAATAAACACTCGTTTCAGTAGGATTTTTCAACCTTATTACAGTTTAAATCTTACAAAATGAAAATATAAATCTCTACTGAATTATGTTAACAATCAATAGTTATTTGTGGGCCCACACACACACACACACACACACTCACACACACCCACCCGTTGCAGGCCTGTAAGTGGCTTGAGAGCGGTGTGGCCTTAAAAACACACAAATGGCCTCTTCACTCTAAAGAGCACACCAAATAAAATAAATATCACTTCAACTCCTCTTCGCAATCCAAACGAACCAAAACGATCCTCCACGAACTCGACATAGATCCGCAATTTGTCCGTAATAACTCTCAGCAATCTGCTGAATTAATGGCAAATCTTCTTCCTCTCGACGTCTGTAGTTTACTCAAACTCCATCGACGTTTAAAGATCAATCCGATACTCTTCGATGTACGCAGTTCTCTCTCACATGGATCTCTGATGAACTCACACAGCTTCGTGTTGCACGGTGCAGCGAACTCAGTTCAAACTAAGTTATTTAAACTTTCATAAACAAAAAAAAAGCAATAATCACATAAACAGTGTTATAAATGCTTATCATCTTACGAGATGAAAACTTAACACACTGAGTTAGTGGTTAAAAATAAACTTACTTTCCCATAAACGCATGAGCAAATCTTATGACATCTCTCTCCAATCAGCCATCTTCTCTCTTTCCTTCTATATCCAATCCATATCCCCTCATAGAGGCGGAATTTAACTAAATAAACGACCAATCATCAATTAAATGAAAAGCTTGCTGGCAAAAACTACGTTTTTTGACAAGTACATTACAAACAAACTTGCTTAATGTGCGTAACTCTTAAAGAAACGTACTTCATTATTTTCTCATTTCACAAAACAAGAAAACAAAACCCAAAATAAACCTTATTCATTAAATGCACATTATTTATGTTAACATTATCCCCATCTTAGAATAATAATACCAACCATAAACAAAATAATGAGAATAACCCTACCCGGGTAAAACTTACTAAATGTTCATCCAGACTCTATCAGCAATCTACGGCTTGCAGAAATTAACATTGCACTTATGGAGATAGGGTGACTAGACGTCCCAATAACAGGGAAAGTCCTGATTTTACACGCTGTGTCCCACGTCCCGAGAGACTTGCAGTCGGGACGCCTTGTGTCCGAATCTTAGCAATTCGAATTTTATGTCCACTCCAATCCATGTTCATGATGCCTAAACATTCATTTATCATTTGCTTTTATCCAAAGCAACAGAGCTCTTTTTTACACTACATTTATCAATGGGACACGAATACACAGGTACTACAAAATCGTTTTTTTTGGGGGGGGGGGGGATTTTCTCCCCTTTTTCTCCCAATTTGGAATGCCCAATTCCCAATGTGCTTTTAAGTCCTCATGGTCGTGTAGTGATTCGCCTCTGTCCAGGTGGTGGAGGACAAACCCCAGTTGCCTCCACGTCTGAGACCGTCAACCCGCGCATCTTATCACATGGCTTGTTGAGCACGTTGCCACGAAGACATAGCACGTGTGGAGGTTTCACGCCATCCACCACGGCTACCACGCCCAACTCACCACGTGCCCCACCGAGAACGAACCACATTATAGCGATCACGAGGAGGTTACCCCATGTGACTCTACCCTCCCTAGCAACCAGGCCAATTTGGTTGCTTAGAAGACCTGGCTGGAGTCACTCAGCACACCCTGGGATTCAAATTAGTGAACTAGCGAACTCCAGGGGTGGTAGCCAGCGTCTTTACCACTGAGCTACCCAGGCCCCTAAAATCATACAGTGTTAACAAAAATAAAAATAATATATAATAGACCAACTCCCAGTCAGCATATGGCCAAGTGATGTGGCTTGCGATCTCTCACGCATCGTCAATTAGAGGCAACACCTCGCAATAACACCATGATGTGCCCAGCAGCAAGATTCTAATACATATGGCATGCATAGTTTACAGTTAGTGGTGGTTCGGGACATTATTTAATGAAAATTGAGACAAATTTGCAGAGCGATCCCAACTCTTATTCTAGCTGACGGGATTAAGGCAGTAGGTTACAGACGACTGGGCAAGTTGACCAATCAGATGAAAGGGGCGTATCAGTGCCGCTCATATGTGCATATCAAATATTCAAGCCGTAAATAAATTATTTTAAACAATGAAATAAAATTTCAATTGAGCCATTTCCCCCTTTCTATTTATTCCTTTTTAAATAGAAAATGAAATAATCAACAGAAAATGAGTTTGTATCTGCTTATTCTATTCATCAGTGTTAAAACCAATAAAGAAGAAACCGCATTTTTCGTTTTTCATTTTTGGGTTTAAAAAGTAAAAAAGAATTGACGCAAAAGTACATGGACCTTTTGTGAGCTGTGAAATTATTCCAAGTTTTTTCGCAAGTAAACAGCCACAATATTCAGCTCTGAATACGTTTATTAGTTTTAATTCTGCTTGAAGCTGGCATGACTTGTGTTGATGGTGTTTGTGTAATTGCATAGTCCTTATATTAGCTAATATTCAATGTATTTCTTTGAAATTTCAGCACAATGTTACGTGCCGTTCACATTGTTGTTGCACTAAAATTACACGCAGCACCACAAAAGAGCAAAACATATGTGTCTTGACTTGAGACAATTAACAGTTTAGGTTCTTTTTAACTTGACATGGCATCTAAAAACATGAAAAAGACATCAAAGGCGTCTATCTAGCGCACGTTTACATTTAAATCATTTATAACTTGTGCAACAGTAGTATATTTAGATGACATTTTCTTGTACACATGATCAATCAATGTTCAATTTTCAGTGGTAGGTTCTTTGACACACTGAACATAGCCTTGGTTTGCCATCAATGTAGACATTGCATGTGTTTTCGATTCATCATGGTTCCAATCACCAATTAAAATGATATTATCTGACATATTGCTTAATGTATTACAGAGTTTGGTAATATATTTTTGAAACAAAAATAAGCGATATTGTGGTGGCCTGTAAATAACAACTATGATTTTATAAAGTTTGTTGAGTTGACATATTATGCACTCTCTGTTAACATTGGGAATGTTCAAAATATTGTAATCATTATTAGTTCACTGTATATACCACAGTGTTTTTGGTGTCAAATTGATTTTAATAGAGGGTTGTCTGTACTGTAAGCAAAACAACGTGGAGCACTGTGAAAGTGGTAGCCTTCAGTGCAAGTGGATTCACTTGATATGTTTGCAAGCAGCCATGTCTCTGTTACAGCTATAAAGCTATAATATAGGATTGGATTGAAGCCATTAAATCTAGCAAATGGCAGTGTAAACCCTGAACATTCATTAGGAAAATTGAAAAAGATTTGTTGGTGTTATGTGGTGAAATATTATAAAGTTCAAACTGTGGCATTGTGTTGATACATGCTTGGATATTGTTTTTGCAATAAATTGCTTTATCAGCAAAATCTTGAATGATCAACCCACTTAAAGTCTTGACTCGACTTTAAGCAACATATGCCTGTCCAGCTGCAAAAATCTTTTTTAGTGATATGACTGCTTCATTGACAGTTAATCCTTGCACTTTGTGTACAGTGCAAGCAAATGCCAACTTTAATGGGAACTGCTTACACAACCCACCCTTGCTGTTAACTCACTCTTCCTCTAAAGTAATTGGAGTGGAATTCATGATGTTTCTAAGTGGTGATGTATGTGTAGGGCTTTACTGGTTGTTTAGATCAGTGTTACTATCAGAAATAATTAATAATTATTTCTGTAGTTATTAATCAATATTTAAATTAATTAATTGGATCTAACTCATTAAAACCTCATATAGGACTCCAGTAAATGTAGTGTGCTACGTTTAGGAGCAAGTTTGGTTATTAGCAATAATTAATAATTATCAAAGATAATTATTAATTATTAAAATCAATAGAACATTGATGAGAATCAATGTTAGCTTTTTTTTAATCCTTTAAAATCAACACTTATCAATTGTTAACATCGAAGAAACATTAAAATTAACACTAGCTTATTGATCATTCTAATTCAATCAAAGATAATTATCAATTATCAAAAATCAATAGAATATTAATAAGGATTAACATTGACGGGGCACCACCCTGAAATCAGGGACTAATAACCGAATATTAAAACAGTCTCAATATTAGATTGTTTTCTTAGGAAAATCGACATCCGAAGAATATCGATTTTCGAATAAAAAAACAATGAATGAAGGTTTGAATCCGAGCACTGACATCCCGTCAGCACGACACAGGCGTATGCAAAACAAACCAAAACACTTCTCTTTGTAATATAAACAAAGTTTATTTATGCAGTAATATCAATTAATAATTAATACAATGCAGTCAATAAACTTCCGACTTACAACTACAAACTAAACAGTGATATGATTAGATATGGAAATAAAAATAATCCTATAACACAAGGTGTGTGTGTGTGACAGTGTGTGTGTGTGTGTCAGTGTGGTTAGTGAGAGAGATAGAGAGAGATGATTAAGTGACAGCCCGAAAGCTGATTTCGCGATAGCTGGAGATGAAGCAGCCGTGTTCATCACTCAGAGACGCGGTTTTACGAGCGGGGCTCGTAAAAGTCCCTTGTTATTTGACTCTTTAATGGATGAACTCAGTTGCTGTCTCACCCGCGATGGCGAAAATGCACAACAGTCCAATCTGGTTGGACCACAATACAGCAAAACAAATTCGTGATAATTAATACCCTGAGTATTAATAATGAGCGGACATGGCGGTCCGTAAACTGTACAAGCAAAAACCTTGAAACACAAGAATAACACGCTATAATATTCTATCTCTGCCCAGACGTAACCTCTTACTTGAATCGCATGAGGACACAGGTAGAATGTGTTTTCCTCCGTCCTTTAACTCTGACCCGGTTTCTTGAGGCTCGTGTGATGACGAGAGCCGTTTCCTCGCGCTGTCTGCGGCCGGTACGGCTGTTGATTCTCAGAGGGCGGTACGGCTGTTGATTCTCGGCGGGCTGGCGGAGAACTCAGAAATGTCGACTTGATTGAAGATGGAAGAGAAATCTTTAATCTCTAAACTTCTGTAGGCCAATGGATGAAGATGCGAATTGCTCGGCGGTCTCCTTCGGATCCGTTAGAGTGTTCGGTTGAACACAGAGTAATCTCAACTCGTCCAGCGAGATGGAGATTGTATGGCTACAGTTTCAAGTCGGACATTACTTCCTTATGCCACGAGGTTACACCGGAGAGCAGCAAAAAGCTACGTCCGTATTCGGTGAACGAAGTAGCCGGAAGCAACTTTGGAAGCATTTTCAGAATTATTTGAAGTCCGGATGATGTCATGTTCGAGGGACGTTCTGTTGTGTGCCTCATCCAATAGGAGTTGAGTGCTCGATCCTTTAGTGGGCAAGGCTTCATGGATCTGTAGTCTGTTTAGGACTCCCTTTGTTTGATTTTGGCGCGATTTTATCAGTAAGATTTATGACTTAGAAGGAGGGGGCTTGAGGAATGTTTTTTATGACTGTTAGGCCTGCCTTTGTCTTCTATCTGAATACATGAGGCCCAACATATGCTTTCTAGTTGTATTCCCAACTTTATCATCATCAAACTGAACAAATACTACATTCATAATTGTGTTGTTTGTATTAAGGGCCATGTCTGTTACAGTACCACAGACACCATTTACAAGCCCATCAGCGACATCAATATTCTTAATTAACATGATGCACCTTTACCTAATAGAAATGTTTCCAGTAAACAGGAATTAAATATTTTGGAAAAGTGTCCATTTTTAAGTTGCATTTGTCCAGTTTGTTGATTTTTCTCAAAATCCTGAGCCTCTACACAAATGTGGTCTGGGCAATACGCAATTATCTGTTTGATGTTATGCTCTTTCACTTGCGTATTTGTTGGGAAAATGTGTAAAGCGAAAAAGGTTTGCCGAGTTTCCCTACTTTTGAGCATATTTAAGTCATTAAGTGATAGTGGGGAACTCTTGCTACGTGTGCGCAATCTAATCATTATTTCTGCAAAAGCTTCAAAAAGAGTCTTTTTGTCTAACAATGATTGTTAATTCTGACAGTGCAAATGTGCTGTTCCACAAATCCAATAGAGCATTTTGCAAATACAATGGTTTTCCTGTCGCAGGTGGCAATTGGAAAAATTATACTAACTTTACCAAATGGAGAGCAGTCACCTATCTGCTTTATTTGTCTAAGCCTACCATGGACATAGGCTAGTAGGCTGTGGTTTACCATAGAAATTCATCTATAATCAGTATATGCAAGTCACAAAATACCACATGCATTGTATTTATTTTTCTTCTCCTAAAGGTGTGTAAGGCAATTTTACATCTGTCCCGATTGAAAATGTACTATGGATGGTCTTGGCACCCAAGTTGAAAGCAGCAATTTCAGTAGGTGCTGTCAGTAGAACAGAAACTTTGTCTGGTGCAGTTGCATTTTGGGATAATTTGGGATAATAATCTGGTCGCTTCATAATGAATAGCTCTGATTAAATGTGACTGTCCTGTTCCTGCACCTCCAGTAACAAATTCATGGATAGGCTCTGGCTTTTTACCTCTAAATTTCTCTAAGCACCACTGTCTTACTTGATAGAAAATATCTTTTTGTTTGGAATTCAGAGACCTAAGTAGATTGAGAGCATCTGATCTACACAAGACATTGAAACTAGATTCAAATCGATTGCTTCTTTCATTTTGAATGGATAGATCAGGAATTATATGAACATGCTCATCAAGTTCTTTTGATGAATCTCTAATTTCTTGTTGACATTCCAAGCACTCTGACTCCTGCTCAGGACACATCTCAAACGTTTGCCAGTTTGCTCTGGCTACATTTTGCGAGGGCCTATGTCCCCCTGTGACAGGGGTACCCCTCGTTATTTTTATTTTCAAGGTTTTCGGTACTTTTTTGGGTACATAACATGCATGAAAACTTTGGAAAGCGGGGGGTTGCACCACCTAGAACATGGGCCTGTTCGGGGAGCTCTATAGCACATCCCTTTTGAGCTACAGTCACCAAACTTTGTACACATGTAGATCTCATCAAGCCGGACAACTTTTGTCCGCTGACAGTCATAAGCTCTGCCCAAAAGGAAGTTGGCCATTTTGGATTGTTTGAGAAATGCATGCTCTGGAATTTGATATACTCCTCAGATGGATTTCATGTTACAGGTACCAAATGTGGGCGACATCATGCCAAGACATTGATGGTGCTAAATTGCGAAAGTATTTTTTATTATATCGAATGGTGTTGCCATGGCGAAGCGATAAAATAATAATAATAAAATAATGAAATAATTTTCATAATATTTTGCACACACATGAGAGTTGTCGGCCATTAGGCCTGGGCAAAATTTAACACATGGGCGTGGCTGGGGAGCTCTGTAGCACTGATGATAAATTTTATAGGGATATTTGATATCTTAAATACTGTTGCCATTGCAATTTATTGTGCAAGTGAAAGCAGTTTTTAAAGTGAAATAAAAAAGCTATAGAAGTCTAAGTTTTTTGTAATGAAAATGTACTGCACAAAATTTTTATTTTTTATATAAATAAAATATTATAAAAATATCAACTGAAATGTAAAAATACTAGAAAATCAAAGTCAGTTCTGTTCTAAATTTTAGATCAAGTGGCAAAGTGCTCAGGCGCAGTACCAGAAATGTCCAACATCATGATGACATACTGGATTACATCCAATATGTACTGGATGTTGTAACACGCATGGGCTGGAGTGGATTTTGGTGTCATCATGATTGTTTGAACACGCATGTGCTAACTCTGTGGCACCGATAAACTGTTATTGTATGTGTTTTTAGCACTCATGTTGTCTTTGGTAAAATTGTCGTTGTTTATGTATGGATTAATGAAAAATATATTAGGGCTGCACAATTAATCGTATTTTAATCGCGATCACGATTTCTGCCTCTCATGGTTAATTAAGCATAATCATCTGTGATATTAGTGAGCTAGCAAACAGAAATTATCAGCCAGCTAAAGTTGCAAATTGTTGCTTATTTTTTATAATAGGCTGTGTCTAAAGATGATAGGCCTAATCACAGGCTTTTGAGTCTATTTCCACCTCACCTGACCAATCGAGCTCTCTTCAGAAGTTCGCAACTGACCAATCACTATTCAGTTTCGAGCATGCGCTGACATATGGAGCCGCAGATATTTACGAGTATGTTTCATATATTGCTTTGATTGATACAAGGCTTGCATCAGAAAGCTGGAACATGCTGCCTTCGGAGGCTATGTGGAGGTAGAATGAAAATCTGGTGCCTTTCAAACTGTTCTGAGACCAGTCATTCAACAACTCTGTCTGTTCAGCCATTAACTGATTATGCAGCAAGTCAGCTGAATAAACTTTGGTTGCAGCGTGGTGTTACAGCGGTTTAAGAGCGGTTCTGTGCTCAAAAGACATGAATTCCAACTCGTGCTCTAATTATACACCTTCAGCTGTGCTGGGAGTTTGGTTCGGTTCATGCGCGTCGCTAACGTATGTTGAACTCGCTAAAAAGCGCTCCAGATTTACCTCATTGCACATTTGCATAGTTTCAGGTATGTTTGGACATTTTAAAAGTGTCTAAAAAAATCTAAAGTAAACCCATGGCACCAGGGTTTTGTGGGTCGATGAGGTAGGAGACCTCCGTGAAGTTGGCACCCCATATAATTAAATAATTACCAAAACTATTCCATACGTTTGTGCTGTGTTTGTGCTGATTTGTGCCGCAAAAATGAACGTTTGTGCTGGTTTGGTGTTTGAGATATTAAGCATTCTTTTTTTGGGCTGTGTGACGTCACTCTCCACCCCATCTCACTCAAATCAATCCAAACCGGTGCTGGTCGTTTGTGCTCGGTTTGTGCCGTTAAAACAAATGTTGTAACTATTTCCCTTGATTAGATATAGCAAGAATGTTTTCGGGACCGGTGACGTCATTCTCCACCCCATGTTGTCTAAATCGCTCCAAAACGGTGTCATTCGTTTGTGCTCAATTTGTGCCGGTTTGTGCTGTTGAAAGAAACAATCTAACTAATTCCATTACATAAGAAATAACAAAATTATCTCCCGGACGGATCTGTGACGTCAGTCATGCATTTACCTCATCTCGTCCAATGCACTCATTTTCTGACTCGTTCGTTTGTGCTCGCTCGGTGCAGGTTTCTTACCGTTGCTGTCATTGTTTTATTTTTTATTTATTTTTATTTTTATATTGACAGTTTGATCATTGGCAGTAACTTCAAGCTTCAAATCCAAATCACATACGCCCTGTATTTGTGCGCGTGTAGTATGGTATATTTTTAAGAAATAGAAGTATTAACAAGCATTATATGAATCAGAGATATGTACATGTAACAACTGTAATAAGAAAAACGTGTGTGGAACAGACTCAGTCAACATACAGAGCAAAGACAGATACACATAATCATTAAGCAAGAAGCTCAATATGGTTAATGACTAAAGAATGATTGTGTTAGTTTAGCATTATGTTGTTTGGTTGGAATGTATACTTTCTAAAATAAATACTCTTTTTTAGAAATAGATAGGTTGCTAAGTTTCCACCATTAGAAAGAAACCGGAAGGTCTAAGAAATATTGGTAGCGAGCTGAAATGATGTAAAATGCAAGTCCATTGGTTAGAGATAACCAGGGCAAATAATTTATGGACTCAGAAAAGATAGCTAATGTGTATAAAACTGGAAGCAGGGAACAGTGAAGGCAGAACGGACAGCTGGCCTTCTCAGGTTTATTGGTTGCTCAATAAACTATTACCTTTGATATCTGGAACCCCTGACTCTGAGAGTTTTCTTGCAAAGAGGAAAGAATCTTCAACAATTTTCCACGACATATGTTGGCGACCACGAAGGGACCGGAATCAAGGCCAGAAGGGTGGAGGAGCCACGAAGGGTTGGCAGGCACGGATTGCACAAAACCATTGGCGCCAAAACTGAGGTAAGTACTTTGCTTAAATGGTGTTTTTGTGTGATCTGCTGTAAGTCTGACCTAGTAAGTGGTTGCTCTGCAAAGCCTTGCCGGTCCAAGCCTAACTAAATTGCTAATTGACTAAAATAATAATTGGAGTGGGGTCCAGATTTCAAATATTGTGCATGCGAATATGAATAGATATTATAAGTGATTTAAGTGTGCAAAAATTCTGTGGATGTCGCTCTCAGCAGAGCCCAAGTAATGAGGGGGAGCCTGCACTAAGCCAGATGCTCTTAGCTGGCTGAGGAATGGTGTGATCTAAGGATAACACTGCACCTCAAAGAAGCACTGCTGAGAGACCAGGCATTTACAGAACATGCAGAAGTAGCATGAAACCCAGAAGTGGGTCTTCCCAGAAGTGGGATATAAAAATCCTACATAGGTTGCCAGAAGTGGCATTAAAGAAGGTTTTGAAGTATTTAAAAGCCCGGGCTGAGCAAAGTTGAGAAGTCTTACTGAAAATTTTTATATGTGTTGTTATGAAGCATGTGTGACATTGACTGCATTGTCTGCTCGTATGTGCTGCTGGTTTTGATTATACTGTGCTTATGTTGGTTGGGTTGCGTGCTTCTGCTGATTGCGCTAAACTGTGTTGTGTATGCGAGTGTGGAGTTAAATATGCTGTAATAATAAAGAAACAGGTGTAAACTGTGTACAGGTGCATCTCAATAAATTAGAATGTCGTGGAAAAGTTCATTTATTTCAGTAATTCAACTCAAATTGTGAAACTCGTGTATTAAATAAATTCAGTGCACACAGACTGAAGTAGTTTAAGTCTTTGGTTCTTTTAATTGTGATGATTTTAGCTCACATTTAACAAAAACCCACCAATTCACTATCTCAAAAAATTAGAATATGGTGACATGCCAATCAGCTAATCAACTCAAAACACCTGCAAAGTTTTCCTGAGCCTTCAAAATGGTCTCTCAGTTTGGTTCACTAGGCTACACAATCATGGGGAAGACTGCTGATCTGACAGTTGTCCAGAAGACAATCATTGACACCCTCACAAGGAGGGTAAGCCACAAACATTCATTGCCAAAGAAGCTGGCTGTTCACAGAGTGCTGTATCCAAGCATGTTAACAGAAAGTTGAGTGGAAGGAAAAAGTGTGGAAGAAAAAGATGCACAACCAACCTAGAGAACCGCAGCCTTATGATTGTCAAGCAAAATCGATTCAAGAATTTGGGTGAACTTCACAAGGAATGGACTGAGGCTGGGGTCAAGGCATCAAGAGCCACCACACACAGACATGTCAAGGAATTTGGCTACAGTTGTCGTATTCCTCTTGTTAAGCCACTCCTGAACCACAGACAACGTCAAAGGCGTCTTACCTGGGCTAAGGAGAAGAAGAGCTGGACTGTTGCCCAGTGTTCCAAAGTCCTCTTTTCAGATGAGAGCAAGTTTTGTATTTCATTTGGAAACCAAGGTCCTCGAGTCTGGAGGAAGGGTGGAGAAGCTCATAGCCCAAGTTGCTTGAAGTCCAGTGTTAAGTTTCCACAGTCTGTGATGATTTGGGGTGCAATGTCATCTGCTGGTGTAGGTCCATTGTGTTTTTTGAAAACCAAAGTCACTGCACCCGTTTACCAAGAAATTTTGGAGCACTTCATGCTTCCTTCTGCTGACCAGCTTTTTAAAGATGCTGATTTCATTTTCCAGCAGGATTTGGCACCTGCCCACACTGCCAAAAGCACCAAAAGTTGGTTAAATGACCATGGTGTTGGTGTGCTTGACTGGCCAGTAAACTCACCAGACCTGAACCCCATTGAGAATCTATGGGGTATTGTCAAGAGGAAAATGAGAAACAAGAGACCAAAAAATGCAGATGAGCTGAAGGCCACTGTCAAAGAAACCTGGGCTTCCATACCACCTCAGCAGTGCCACAAACTGATCACCTCCATGCCACGCCGAATTGAGGCAGTAATTAAAGCAAAAGGAGCCCCTACCAAGTATTGAGTACAAATACAGTAAATGAACATACTTTCCAGAAGGCCAACAATTCACTAAAAATGTTTTTTTTATTGGTCTTATGATGTATTCTAATTTTTTGAGATAGTGAATTGGTGGGTTTTTGTTAAATGTGAGCCAAAATCATCACAATTAAAAGAACCAAAGACTTAAACTACTTCAGTCTGTGTGCATTGAATTTATTTAATACATGAGTTTCACAATTTGAGTTGAACTACTGAAATAAATGAACCTTTCCATGACATTCTAATTTATTGAGATGCACCTGTATATGATCAGAACAAAATGGATAAAGGAAAAGTAGTAAAAGAGGTTAGAAAAATATTCCAAAAACTAAGAATGTTCCAAGATATTGGCAAATGTCGATTATTTGGACACCATCCAAATTGTAACTGGTGCGATCCAGACAAAGAAACACAGTTGTTGTTAAAGAAATAAAACAGCACCTGTTTCTTGATCTCTTTCCTCCCCTCTCAAATCTAATTATGTGATGTGAGGTCCCTGAGAGGGGATGAGGGAGGGGTGGGGTGAACAAGCTGCAAGGCAAAAAAGGCAGATAAGCTAAGTAGTGTGTGTGTGTGTCCAGGGAAAATAATGATTAAATAGATAAGCACAGAAAATAATTTTCTCTTCTTTCCAGTGTTCCCAACTAAGGAAAAATGCAGAGACTAACAAGTTATGAGAGAGAAGAGGTTCCCCAAAGGCAAGATGAAGCAGAAGAAGAATTAGAAAAGACATTAATAGAAACTAGAGGGATTAGTAAACACTTCTGGAGGGAATCTGAGTATGTGGATGTTACAGGAAGCAGAAAAGGACTAACAGAGCAAAAGAAGAAAGAACTGCTGAAAAACTTGGTCAGAATTACAAACTTGAAGGTAGAATATGAATGGCCATGGGTAAATTGGACAGCAATAGTATGCAAGCATTTAACAGTAGAACCATTGGTAAAACAATTGGAGGGACTTTACATGTTAAGCCCAACCCAATGGGGACAAATGAGAGTAACAACAAGAATACCAATCAATTTAGTATACATTCCTTATCTCAAAAGCGAAATTCCATATTACAGAATCCACACAACAGAAAAACCAGGAGAGGGAGGAGCATCTGTCCTGAAGAATGTGACCCTTTATGTCAGTTCAGACATAAGGCCAGTGCAGTGGGAAAGTAGGGTGCTGTTCAGCAGGAACAGTGATGGAGAAATGATGGCAGTCTACACCACGAATGGAACAATAGGAAAGGTGGAAGTGATGATTGGCATAAGAGAGCCAGAGCAGATAAGACATGTGTGGATGGAAATATATGGAGGAAAGAGAAGATAAATAAACTAAACCAGCAACTTACTCTTGTAAAAATACAGATGATTATTAGCATCTAATAGTTGTACTAAGTGAAGTATGTAAAAATAAAGAGAAACTCAACTGTTGTAATAAGTGAATTAGACAAAAATTAGAAACTCAACTGATGTAATGAATAAATTATGAAAAATAAAAGTCAAACTGTTGTAAATAATGAATGAGATATGTAAAAATAAAAATAGAAGGAGAGGAAGAAGTGGGAGGGGGATACTAAATAAAAATGAGAAGGAAATTTTAATTAACTTCCTTGAGCCCTTTCATTTAGAATATTGTGATAGAAGTGAATTAAATGTTTCTGTGACTTTATGGGGAGGATGTCAAGTGGAATTAACCCCATTTCTCACTTTTATACACAGGGCAGGAGGAATAACTGCCACAGGTCGCTGGTTTGCTGTAGAAGAGCCATGGAGCTTTGATATATTACCTTAAGAAGGGACATTATCTGGATGCAGAATAACTCATGCAGGTTAGGAGCAGAGAAGACACCTACAAGACCACTGAATGAAAAGCAAATAAATGCTGTTTTAAAATATTTGAGAAAAACTAACAAAATTCCTTAAAAAGAATAGTAACAAGTCCACAACCCAGCAAAAGCCCAGGGGAAGTCAGGGGTCGGATACTTTTAGTGGTCCTCGTCTTGCCAACCTGGTGAAGAATAGGCCAGTAGTAAAAATAAGCTGGGGTTAAAGGGGTTAAATAAACATAAAAAAGCATATTTTAATAACAGACAATAATGGCATTGACACCTGTGGAACAAATATGCACAGAATTTCCAGTGTGCAGAGAAATCATAAGGAAGGTGTCTAGGAAATGGGAAAATAGAACAAAAGGGTTGAACACAAAATGGCCAGCAGAGGGACCATTTGATGTAGCTATGTGTAGAGAAATGGAGGCATTAGTAAAAAATCTCAAGGCGAAAGACAAAGGAAAAAAGAGAGAAGAGAAAAGAGACAAAGAGAGAGGGATACTGCAGCTGTTTAAAGATCATGGAATACAAATACTGAGAAATGAATAACAGTAAAAGAAAGCATTGGATGATAAACATGAAGAAAAAATGGAAAGGCCTCCACCCTATGCTCCACCCCTTGAGCAAGTGGAAAAGTGCCAAATGCCTGTTATAAAAGGATCAATGGAAATAAGAGGTGAGGTAGAGATAAAGGATGATAAGCAAGAAGGGATTAATGAAGAAAGAGAAAGGGAGGCATCAATTTATGAAGAAAAAACAGTTTCAACAGAAAGCGTGGTGGTAGTAAAAATGGAAGAAAGTGCAAGGAGGTTTTATACTCAACAGGAACTACTGCAACTAATAACAGGAGTAGTGGCAGAACAGAATGAAGGAGGTGAAAACATGTTAAGGGAAGAGTTCATACTTGAGGGAGAACTGGATGAAACAGTAGAGTGTCTACAACATGAGTTTATAAGAACAGGAAGAAAGGTGTCGGAAGAAAAGGAAGCTAGAAGAAAATCAATGAATAGAAGACCTGAAGAAAGACAAAGATGCTCAAAATCAAGAGTCCCCTCAAGCAGCCTTAAGAAAGAATATAAACGAGTGTCAGGCAGACCGTTAATTGAAGATCTGCCCAAAGAGAAACTGGAGTGGCAGAGATGTGAAAAGGGCAGATTGATAAGGAACACAAGTAACATGGACCTAGCTGGTGAGTGTTTAAGCAACAGATACCTGGGTAAAAAAGATAGTGATGAGCAGAGCTCTCTGAGCCAATCCAGTGACAAAGATTTCAGAGATGGAGATCCAGCAAGTGAACAGACAAAGCAGTGTCCTATTTTAATAAAAGGGAAACAAGAGCAATATGTGCCATGGGCCAACCAGGATCTAGATGGACTGATAGCTCGACTTCCAGACATACATGAAGGGGCAGGGAAATGGATTAGAATGGTGGAGGAAGAAACCATGGGGAAACTTTTGGCTATTGGAGTTATCAAAGCCCTGCTAGCTAAGTGTTTGGGAGGAGCCAAGATGAATGAGATTCTCCATGAAGCAGGCCTGGGACAGGCAATTGATAACACAGGAGTTGATGGAGTTCCTTTTGACAAATGCCGCACTAAAATGTGGACAGCTCTAAGAAAAGGCTACCCAGCACGAATGGATCCAAAATCACTGCGAGGAGAACCAATAGGTGAGACAGGAAACCCCACAGTCTACATCCAAAAACAACTAAGAAAATGGAAGCAAGAACTGGAAAGAGACCCAGAGAACGATGCAGTGATGACAACACTGTTCAGAACTGCCATAGTAGATGCTATGCCACCACCAGTAAAGGACAAATTGGAAGATGTGGTTGGATTAAACTCCAAAACACAAAGGGAATTCTGTGAACATGTGGCCCATGCAGTGGAACAATACAGAAAGAGTGAAGCAAAGTTAAAACAGCAAGAAAGGGAACTGCAGAGAAAATTGGCACAACTACAACTGGAAGGGAGAAGAACAATCTGCAGTGATGGCCCATGTAAATGTGCCTACACTTGCTGCTCATCCTGTATTAATGCCCCCTGCGCCTGTCAATCAGAATGCAACATCAATATCTAGAAGTGCCGCACAGCCACCAGCACCAGTGGTAATATATGTAAAACCAGAACAGCTAAATAATAGAAACTGGAATAGACCACCCCAAGGAGGAAGAGGAAGAGGGCAACAGAACAGCGGCCCAAGAAAATATGGACCCCCAGGAGTATGTTGGGGATGCAGTCAGTCAGGACACAGCAAAAAAGACTGCCCTGTTATTCCATGGCTAAATAGCCAGCCACCAAGCCCAAACAGTAACCCATGGCAGCAAGAATACCCAACTCAAGCGCAAAGTCCACTCAACCCATGGCGTGGACCACAACAGTGCTACTAGGGCTGCCCAGAGGATCCTACGGGGAGGGGTCAGCTTCCAATGATATCATCTAATGCTGATCAAGAACCTATGCTGCAGGTTAAAATAGAGGGCAAAATAACACCAGTTTTGCTAGATACTGGAGCTACGTTCACATGTACAAGTCCAAATTATGCCTCTCACCTCCCCAAGTCTGGAAAATATGTAAAGACTGTAGGATTCTCGGGACAAACGCAGCTAATTCCAATGACGGCTCCAGTAAACATACGAGTAAAAGACACAGAGGTAAAAATTCCCATTTTAATATCAGAACAAACACCTATCAACCTATTGGGGAGAGATGCTATATGTAAAATTAACTTACACATATGGTGCTCTCCAGAGGGAATATTCATAGACAGTAGAGGAATCAAACAAATGGTTGTTACAAAACCCCAAGATCTCCAAGAGCCCCAAGCCAAAATTTATTGGGTAGGAGGTTTAGGGAAAGGGATAGTGGATACAGTAAACAAATGGGGAAAATACATTGAAGTGCAGCTTTGTGAATCCAGTGTACCAAAAACTGAATATCAATGTACCCTAATATATGATCAGAGCAGGGACACAGAGCTTGAAAAGAAGTGGCTAGATGACACAAAAGAACAAAAAGTTCCCTTACACTCACAGTATATAATTGTAGGGCCAAAAGGAGCTGCAATACAAATTGAAAGAGGTAGTTTTATTGAAAAATGGTTTCAAGTATCAGACTCAACTCCACATGTTACCTTATATGTAAGTAAGGGAAGTCAGCAAAAAGAACTAGGACCAATGACGAAGAGAGCAGAGCAGGTAAAATGGACAGGAACAGATAATCCACTGATTTTTGAATCACCAAACAGAACATACTTAAAAATCTTGTGTACCACTGACATGATAGGTACTCCAAGGGTTGTGGTTACTACTAAAGAAAAAGAAAAGCCAGAATCAAAAACAGCTGAATTAATGATGGAAATGGAGAAACAAGTACCAGTTAAAGTATGGTCTCAACATGACACTGTGGCAGCGGGGGCATGGTCAAGCATCTCTCCGGAGAGAGAGAAAGCGGTAAGGGCGCTTACACCTGAGCCAAATTATGTCTAACACCTGTTTCTAATTTCAGTGAGCACGGGGAGAGCGGCATAAAGAGGGCCACGCAGCACTCAGAGAGGAGAGAGTACCTGGGCACTAGAGACCTGATTGAGAAGCCAAGAGCTTAGTATCGTAAAGATGAGAGTTTATTTTTTCTGAAGTTGTTGTTTATGTTTAGACTGAGTTGTTGAACACGCTGAGAGCCCTGAAAGAGTGCATTTGCTGCAGTAGGGAGAATAAAACGCTTACCTGAACCAGAGAATCTACTTCTCGTCTCCTCCTTTAACTAAGAAGTCTTACAGACACAGAAGTAGGTTTAGTGATATCTGCTAATCCGTTCAGAATTAAAATCAAACCAGGAGCACAACCACCAAGAAAACAGCAGTATCCATTAAAACAGGAAGCTGTAGAATGTATTAAAAAGACTATTGAGGGATTACTTAAGGCAGGAGTACTGTTTGAAACATCGAGCTGTTGTAATACATCCATACTACCAGTTGCTAAAGCAAATAAATCAAAATGGCGGTTAGTGCACGATTTAAGGGCAGTTAATGAGGTAGTGGAAGATTGGCCCGCAGAAGTTCCAAACCCGCATACGCTGTTGACTAATGTTCCTCCTGCTACCAATTACTTTACTGTGATTGATCTGTGTTCTGCCTTTTTCAGCATTCCTCTAGCAGAAGAGAGCAGACACCTTTTTTCATTCACCTATCAAGGTAAACAGTATACTTACACCAGAATGCCCCAAGGATTTAAACATTCACCACATGTGTTCAACCAAGTACTGAAAACTGATTTAGAAAATCTCAGACTTGACAGCACATTAATACAATATGTAGATGACCTGCTGATTTGTTCATCAACAATAGAACAATGCCACCAAGATACTATCAAAGTGCTTACTAAACTGGCTGAGGGGGGCCACAAGGTCTCTAAAGAGAAACTGCAATACTGCTTACCACAGGTAGAAAACCTAGGATGAATTATTGCACTTAAAACCAAGGCTGTATCACCCAGTCAGTTGGAAGGAATTAGTAAAGCACCTCAACCACAGACAGTGGGGCAGATGATGAACTTTTTAGGAATGACAGGGTTTAGTGCTGACTGGATAGAAGATTATGCTATCAAAATGGCCCCACTGAGGGCATTGATGAAACAAACAGGACATCAAAATCTGCGAGCTCAATTGACATGGGATGCTGATGCATTGATAGCATTTGAGTCATTGAAAAAAGAGCTTCAGACAGCGCCTGCTCTAGCAACCCCAGATTATACTAAACCATTTCACTTATATGTAGCAGACAGAAGGGATGGATATGCATCAGCAGTTCTAATGCAAGAAATCTGTAGTGGAAGGAAAAAACAACCAATAGCTTGTATAGCTTATAGTGCCAAACTGGACAATGTAGCACAATGTTATCAGGGGCTTGCTGCAGTACACTATGCTTATGACAAGGCCTCTTCTGTGACAATGGGGTACCCGGTAGTAATCTACACTCACCATAAAGTTACAGAATTACTGGAACAAGGGAGATTTGTGTTAACCCAAGCTAGATGTTTGACATACTCAGCGTTGCTAACCTACCCAGATGTTACCATAAGGTGATGCACAACGGTCAGTCCAGCCAATTACATTCCTCTAGAATGAGAGGGGACCCCTCATGAATGTGCAATGGAGTCCTTAGCTTTTACTCGTTTAAGACCAGACCTAGAATCAACACCAATCAAAAATGCAGAAGCAGACTATTTTGTTGATGGGTCATGCTTTAGTGACCATTTGGGGAATCATGCCGGGTATGCCATTGTCAAGAGAGGAGACAAGAATTTCGTCCCAGTTGTGGTCCAGCATTGTGAACAACCATGCTCAGCACAACTGGCTGAACTAAAAGCACTCACTGAAGCATGTCTGCTGGCTAAAAACAAAATTGTAAACATTTATACAGATTCAGCCTATGCACATGGAGTATGTCATCTATTTGGAGCAGTTTGGAAACAAAGGGAGTTTAAAAAAAGTGATGGCACTCCAATTCAGCAAAATGAGCAGATCATTAAACTAATTTCAGCAATGATGCATCCAAAGAAATTGGCTATAGTTAAATGTCAAGCTCATAAGAAAGGTAATGACTTTGTCATCCAAGGTAACAATGAAGCTGACTCTTCTGCCAAAAGAGCTTCAGGATGTCAAGTAGCAGTAATGGCAACAGTAGAAATTTTGCTTCAGCCTGAATTGGATGATATTGCACGAATGCAACACCAAGCGGGTGCTTATGAACACACACTCTGGCAACACAGAGGGGCAAGCAGAGATGTAAATGGTACATGGCGGTCCCATGAAGGACACATGATTGCTCCAACAGCATTTCTTAATATTGTAATCTCAGATGTGCACGGGTTTGACCATTGCGCAAGGGGGATGGTGATTAGAAAAATAAAACGACAGGGGTATTGGTCTCCATATCTACAGGCAATGGTAGATGAATTCTTAGCTGAATGCGAAATCTGCGCTAAACATAATGTCATGAAGAGCACATCTGCACCAATAGGTCACATACCAGTTCCAGAAGGACCGTTTAAACATCTGGTAATGGACTATGTAGATATGATAAAAGCAGTAAGAGGCAAAAGATATATGTTGTTAATAATAGACTGATTTAGCAGATGGGTAGAAGCAGTATCATCAGCAGATCAGGGAGCACAAACTGTGATCAAATTTCTGACCAGAGAAGTCATTCCAAGATTTGGCATACCATCTCAAATTAGTTCTGACAATGGCTCAGCATTCATTCAAAAAACAGTGAAAACAGTGATACAACAGCTAATGATAAAGCAAAGATTGGGATGCATTTATCACCCACAGTCACAGGAAATAGTGGAAAGGGTAAATGGAAACCTTAAAACTAAAATTCTCAAGATCTATGCTGACACTCAACTAAACTGGATGGATGCTTTACCTCTTGCATTAATGCAGTACCACATGCAGACTAATAGAAACACTAATCTGACACCGCATGAAATGTTACAGGAAGACCCATGCTAGTACCATACCTGAGAGGTCCCTATGAAGGTCCACCCCTAGAACAGTTGCAAATGGAATTAAGGGCTCACATGAGACAACTAACTGCTATACATAAAGCCATCTATTCACAGGAACAGAGCAAGGAACCCAGACAAGAAGAAGAAGTGCCCTGTCCAATAGTGCCCAGTGACCGAGTGTACCTGAGAGTTTTTAGAAGGAGATGGAATGAACCCAGAAGGGAAGGACCTTTTGAAGTAGTAAGGGCAACCCCAACAGCAGTGCAGGTGAAAGGTAGCACAGCGTGGTATCATTTTAACCACTGCACTAGAGCTCCTATGCCAAGACTTCCACCAGATCAGGTACAGAGAGTAGAAGAGGAACAGGACAACTCAAGTGAAGAGAAACTGAAATTCATGACCAAGAAAGAGAAGAACACGGGGAACAAAGTGAAGGGGAGGAAGGAGAAAGTAGTAATGATGTTACACCTCATTCTAGGACAACTGAAGATGCTGAGACAGGAGATGAAGGGCAGATGCAGGAGGATGTATCGCAGGCAGTGGAGACAGGACAGGAAGGTGAGAGAAGTCCTGACACTGATAGTAATGTTGATACACCTGATGCAGCAGATACCCCAGACCCAAGGCTTTCCAGAGAATCAACTCCAGAATACCCATGGAGCGTTGAGTTTCCCACACTCAATCTCGCCGACCTCGAGTGGTCTCCTTCACAATTCCAGTGGACTCCATGAAGGCACTGAAGCATCACAAGGTACTCGAGTAAACAAATCTATTAAAAAGAGGTATGCCTCTTACCCAGCATATGATGATTATGAAAACCCAAGTGGTGATTATGAAGACTATCAGAATGTACAGAGTATAAAACTACGACCACCCCCATTGTTATATCAGACAAAACAACCACCAGTACCAATGACTTATGAAGATACAGAATATGATGCAGACCTACCAATGAGTAAGAAAGACTGTTAAGAAATGTATACCAAAATGACTGGTTCAAATGGGCTGAATACACAGTAAAACAGTCAGGAATGTCTAGTTGTGTGTTATGTTCACCATCACCCATGAAAAAACTGACTATAGTCCCAAATAGATATGACTTTAGGCATTGTGCGCAATATTACTCGAAAAATTGTGCTAAAGGAGAAAGAACATCTTTCTGTCTAGCATTTCTGGGAAATCCAGAATTCAACAGTACTGATACTATGACTCAGAAGGCTGGGGGAATTAATGCAGAAGAATAGATATTAGAATAGATAAGAGAAAAAGAGAAAGCCCTCTAACATATATAATAAATCGAGATTTGGAATATGAGTGCTTTAATAGATCCCAAGGAGAAGAGGATATGGGAAAATTTAAAGGAAATTGTGCAGTAATGTGGCATCTAAACAAACAAATGTTCAAGCAGGAAAATGTGATTAAGTTTGAAGGGGATGTATATGCAACAGCAACAATAGAGACAAATTTCACAATAATAAAAGGTATGAGATGTGTGGGAAGACTCACAGGAGATTGCCTTAGAAATTGTGAGAATCAGACTCTAGCTTCCCCTGTAATAAAAATATATGAGGAGCAAACAGCAGCTATAGCTAATTACTTTTGGTTATGTGGAGGAAGACAGTTGAGAGCTATACTACCTAATATATACTACTAATTGGAGAGGAATATGCACCAGAGTAAGGCTAGTGTAAGAAGTAACCATGTTAACATGGGACCCCCAAGAACCTGAATCCCAGACTACACCCAGAAACATTGCCCAAAATCAACATAGAGTAAAGAGAGCATATAAGCCAGATCCTAATGCCTACTTAAATGCAATTGGACAACCCAGAGGGATACCAAAGGAATTTAAAGCTAGAGATGAGATAAAATCAGGCTTTGAATCTATATTTTTATGGATAACACCCAATAAGAATGCAGAATGGATTGATTACATCAGGCAGAACTCAGGCAGCTTCATCAGGCCAAAGACGATGCTTACATGGGTGTGGATAACGTCTTGTACAATCAGGCCAGGAACACACTGAATAAGGAAATCAGAGTGGCTAAAATAAGATACTCTGAGAAGCTGAAAAACAAGTTTTCAGCTAATGACCCTGCATCAGTGTGGAGTTGCATGAAACAACTTACTAACTACAGGACTCCTGCCCCCAACCCTGTGGTTGACCAACAACTGGCTGATGACCTGAATGTGTTCTACTGTAGATTTGAAAGTCCCAATCTCAGACCCCACACCCACTCTGACCTTCACTTCACTTCACACAAACACCAACACCTCCTGCAACCCCCCTCCTCCCCCCTCCTGCTACTCAACCTGCACTTTAGATCTGTGAAGATGATGTGTGCCATGTCTTTCGAAAACAAAGGATAAGGAAAGCACAAGGCCCAGACGGCGTTTCACCTGCATGTCTTAAATCCTGTGCTAACCAGCTGGCCCCCATCTTCACACAGATCTTCAATAGATTACCGGAGCAGTGTGAAGTCCCATGCTGCTTCAAACGCTCCACTATCATCCCCATCCCAAAGAAACCAAAAATCACAGGACTTAATGACTACAGACCTGTCGCCCTGACGTCTGTGGTCATGAAGTCTTTTGAGAGACTGGTGTTGGCCCACCTGAAGGACATCACTGGACCCTTTCTAGATCCCCTTCAATTTGTTTATTGAGCAAACAGGTCTGTGGATGATGCAGTCAACATGGGATTGCATCATATCCTGCAACATCTGGACAGACCAGGGACTATGCAAGGATCCTTTTTGTAGACTTCTGTTCGGTGTTCAACACCATCATCCCAGCTATTCTCCAGACTAAATTACACCAACTCTCTGTTCCCATGTCTATCTGTCAGTGGATTACCAGCTTTCTGACGGACAGGCAGCAGCTTGTGAGACAGGGGAAATTCACTTCCAGCACCTGTACAATCAGCACTGGTGCCCCCCAGTGATGTGTGCTCTCCCCACTACTCTTCTCCCTCTACACCAACGACTGCATTGCCAAGGACCCCTCTGTCAAGCTCCTGAAGTTTGCAGATGACACCACTGTCATCAGCCTCATCCGAGATGACGATGAGTCTGCATACAGAAGGGAGGTTAAACAGCTGGCTGTCTGGTGCAGTCAAAACAACCTTGAGCTGAACATGCTCAAAACGGTGGATATGACTGTGGACTTTAGGAGGAACACCCCAACACTGTCCTCCCTCACCATTCTAAACAGCAATGTGGTAGCAGTGGAGTCATTCAGGTTCCTGGGCACTACCATCTCACAGGACCTGAAGTGGGAGACCCACATTGACTCCATTGAGAAAAAGGCCCAGCAAAGGTTGTACTTCCTTCACCAGTTGAGGAAGTTCAACCTGCCATAGGCGCTGCTGATACAGTTCTACTCAGCAGTCATTGAGTCTGTCCTCTGCACTTCAATATCTGTCTGGTTTGGTTCAGCTACGAAATCGGATATCAGAAGACTACAAAGGACAGTTCGGACTGCTGAGAGGATTATTAGTTGCCCCCTGCCCTCCCTTCAAGAACTATACACTTCCAGAGTGAGGAAAAAGGCTGGAAAAATCACTCTGGACCCCGCTCACCCTGCCCACTACCTTTTTGAACTGTTACCTTCTGGCCGATGCTTCAGAGCTCTGAGCACCAGAACCGTCAGGCACAGGAACAGTTTTTTCCCTCAGGCTATCCATCTCATGAACAGTTAAAACTGCCCCATTGAGGCCAGGTTTGGCGGACGCCATGCAAGGAGCAGACATGTGAGCGATGAGCTCTGTGCACTTTGCTGAATTTTCGATTATTCTCATGTTATAATCTGGTGAAATTTGATACACCCAGTTACACATTTGTCCTTTGTTGCAAAACATGGCAAAGAAGTCAAAATCCTCAGGCTCTGGAGATATTAAAAGACGCTTACGTGTTCAGGATGAAAGCCCCGACAGGCCAACAGACCGGGGACTCGATTTGGATGGCGCAGTGGGAGAGGAGATCCAGCGTCAGTTGTCCAACATGTCGGTGATGTTGACAAAGATTCTTGCTGACTTGGAGGATCTCGCTGTAATACGTTGATCGATTACGGCGATGGAAATAAAATTCTCTGAGTTAGGTACAAGAGTGTCTGATGTTGAAAAACAAATCGATATTCTGGAATCTTCAGAGAGGGAATTAACCGCTAATCTGCCCACGACCAAAGTTGATTTGGAACATCTCCTTGAAAAGCTTGAAGATCTTGAAAACAGAAGCCGCAGGAATAACGTTCGAATTGTTGGAATTCCTGAGCATGAGGAGGGCAGAGATATGGTGAAATTCCTGGATGGGCTCTTCCCGAGTCTGCTCAACATAACAGGCCACAAGCTGGAAATCAAGCGAGCTCACAGAGTGCCGGCTCACAGATCTGCTGAGGGAGATAGGCCCAGATCGATTCTGGCCAGATTTCAGAGATCATCCGATAAAGATCTTGTGTTGCACCAGGCGAGGAGCAAAGGGAAGCTTTCTTGGAAGAACCATAATGTTTTCTTGTTCCCATACTTTGCGAGTTCGACAAGAGAGAAATGCGATCGGTTCAAGGAATGTAAGAAACTCTTACATCAGAAAAAGGGTTGATTGTTTCACCAATGGGGAATGTGGTCTTCATAATTTTGTTTTTCACACAATTAATTTTTTTTATGATATCAATACGTCAAATGTTAATATGAGTGTACTATCTCTCTCCACGTGGAATGTAAATGGGTTGGGGCTCCCCATAAAAAGAAGGAAGGTTATTACTTTTCTTAAACGTAAGAAATATGATATAGTGTTTCTTCAAGAATCACATCTTTCCCCGCAGGAAGCTGAAAAATTTGGGAAGATATGGGGTGGACATGTTTTCTTTAGTGTTGGCTCAAGTAAGAGCAAGGGAGTCATTATATTGATCAATAAACATTTACAATTCAAATTTCTCAAACAGATAAAAGATAAATTAGGAAGAGTAATTATTGTTTTAGCTGAAATTCAAGGGCAAAGTCTGATTTTGGCTAATATATACACACCTAATGTTGATGATCAAGGCTTTTTTATAGGTCTTGAAGGGATGTTGCAAACCGCTGGCACCCCTCATGACATAATATTGGGAGGAGACTTTAATCTTTTGATGGATTCAGTCCTTGATCATAGTGAAGCAAAAGTGTGTAAACCCCCTAGAGCAACACAGACACTTCACAGGATGTGTAAAAATCTTGGCCTTTCGGATATTTGGAGACTTTTGAACCCATCCGGTAGGGACTATAAATTTTTTTCATCAGTCCATAAGATTTATTCTAGAATAGATTTTTTTTTGATATCCAAATCCCTCATTTCATCTGTTGTTGATTGCTCAATTGGAAACATTTTAGTCTCAGATCATGCCCTGGTGAGTTTAGAGGTGATGCCACATATAGAGAAAAAGAAATCATATTGTTGGCGCCTTAATGTATCCCTTCTGCAAAATCCAGATTTCCAACAAATGTTAAAGACTGAAATCAATGTTTATATGGAGACCAACTGGTCCTCAGTATCCTCTGTGAGCGTGGCTTGGGAGGCACTTAAAGAGATTCTTAGGGGCCGGATCATACAGCATGCCTCATTCATCAAAAAATCCAAAGCACGAGAACTTGTGGAGTTGGAAGGAAATATTAAAAGTGCAGAGGCAGAGCTGAAGCGCCGTATGTCAGCTGATGGCCTCAGAGAATTGACCCAATATAGATATAATACTATTTTGTCGCGGAAAGTGGAGTTTTGGTTATTCAGGGCAAGACAGTCATACTTTGAGTCGGGTAACAAAGCAGGGAAGCTTTTGGCTAGATATATAAAGCAGAGAGAGTTTTTTTCTACTATTCCCTCAGTGAAATCTGCTGGTGGTGAAATATTTACCTCGGCCATTTAAAGAATTCTATACTGATCTTTATAGTTCCATGTCTTCATCTACTGATGAAGATATTAGAAACTTTGTGGAACCATTAGATCTTCCTAAACTGACGACTGAGCAAAAAAACTCTCTTGATTCTGAGATAACCTTGGAGGAGCTTAACGAGGTAATTAAGTCCCTACCTACTGGCAAGGCTCCGGGGCCAGATGGTTTTGCCGCAGAATTTTTTAGATCCTATGCGACAGAACTGGCCCCACTTTTGTTAGAAGTTTATACTGAATCATTAAAGAAGGGAAAACTTCCTCCAACCATGACACAAGCCCAGATCAGTCTGATTCTTAAAAAGGACAAAGAGCCAAGTGAGTGTAAAAGTTACCGTCCAATTTCCCTGATCCAACTAGATGTAAAAATATTGTCAAAAGTTTTGGCTAACTGATTAAGTAAGGTTATGACATCTCTTATACATATAGATCAGGTGGGATTGATTCGGGGCCGTAGCTCTTCTGATAACATCAGGCGTCTCATCAATATCATGTGGTCAGTGGCGAATGAACAATCTCCGGTCGCTGCCATCTCACTTGACTCCGAAAAGGCGTTTGATATGGTAGAATGGGATTATCTTTTTAAGATTTTGGAAATGTATGGCTTCGGGAGTACATTTATTGGTTGGATTAAGTTACTTTATAGACACCCTGTAGCAGTGGTACAAACAAATGGATTAATTTCAGATTATTTTACTCTGGATAGGGGCACTCGACAGGGTTGCCCACTTTCCCCATTATTGTTCTGTCTTGCCCTGGAACCATTAGCAGCCGTGATAAGAAAGGAGGATGATTTTCCAGGGGTGACAGCGGGAGGTGTGGTGCATAAGCTTCTGCTTTACGCAGATGATATTTTATTATTTGTCTCTGAACCTACTAGATCTATGCCATGCCTCCACAGAATTATTAATTCCTTTTCCAAGTTCTCAGGATACAAAGTCAATTGGTCTAAATCCGAAGCTTTGGCGCTGACAGCGTACTGCCCAGAAATGGCTTTCCAGCCGGGCGCCTTCCAGTGGCCCAAACAGGGCATTAAGTATTTGGGGATTTTATTCCCAGCAAATTTGTCTGATTTAGTTAGAGTTAATTTTGACCCTTTAATTAAAAGGTTTTCGAGCGATGTAGGCAGGTGGACTTCATTACATTTATCAATGATTGGGAAGGTTAATGTTATTAAAATGAATTGTATTCCAAAATTCAACTACCTGCTTCAGTCTCTCCCTGTAGATGTCCCCCTCTCTTATTTCAAGCAATTTGATAGCATAGCGAAGTCCTTTATTTGGAATGGTAAGCACCCCAGGTTAAATTTCAATAAGTTACATAGGCCAATTGACAAAGGAGGGCTAGGCCTACCCAAGATTTTGTTTTATTATTATGCATTCGGTCTTAGACATTTGGCTCATTGGTCGCTTCCAACTGAGAGAGCCCCTCCATGGTTTTGTATTGAAAAGGAAGTTCTTGCCCCATCTCGCCACTGCAAAGCCTTTCGATCAAACTAGCCGGAGAGGTTAAGTCGCACACCGTTATTTTGCATATGCACTCGATATGGACAAAAGTGTCCAAAGTGTTTAATTCGGATATTTATTTAAACGCAGCCTCGAGAATAAGGCAGAACCCTAAACTATGTATTAATAAGTCCCCTTTTTGTTGGTCAGATTGGATTGTGAGGGGGGTTAATGCACTTGGTGACCTATATAAGGGTGGAGTACTGAGACCTTTTGAAAATTTGGTTCAACATTTTGACATTCCCAGATCTCAGTTTTGTAAGTATTTACAACTTCGCCACCTACTCTGCACTATTTTTGGGAGTGGCACGCACCCCACTAAAGCAGCAGGAGCTTTGGGAGAGGTGATTGCTGGTCTTAAAGACACACCCACTTGCTGGCGATGCCAGTCAGAAGTTGGAGACACTACCCATGTCTTTTGGGGGTGTGATAAGATCCAGGAGTTTTGGTTGAGGGTTCAGAGGTATTTGTGCGACGTTTTGAACACTCAGGTTTTGCTTTGTCCCAGACTCTGTATTTTGGGTAATGGGGCGGTCATGCATTTAGGGGACAATCATACAAAAAATTGGGTTGTGACCAGTCTCATGATCGGCAGACAAGTAATTTTAAGGGGTTGGAAGTCAAATGGAGCACCCTCTTTTTCGGAGTGGTGTGTGGAAATGGGGAGGGTAGCTGCATTTGAAGAGGCGGTAAGTAGAAGGCTGGGGTTGAGTGACTTATTTGCTAAAAAATGGGGCAAATATTTAGTTTTTTGGGGGGAATCTCGGGGAGGGGATTTGGAGAGTGTAGTTCAATCATGTATGTTTATTATTTTATTTATTTGTGTATATATATGTATATATCTATATAATATATCTATCTATCTATCTATCTATATCTATATATATATATATATATCTATATATTATTTTATATAAGTGTATGTATATATTTATTTTATTTTTTTGGATTGCGTGTGTGTTATTTGGGACCACAGGGGTGTTCGTTAGGGGTCAGGGTGGGATTGTATTAGTAGGGTTTAAATCTAAAATGTTGATTCATTATATATGTGTTGAGTTTTTTTCACTGTCATACACATGAATCAATAAAAATGTTAATTACAAAAAAAAAAATGCCCCACTGAGCAATAATTAATGTGCAATACACAAATGTGCAATACACAGCTTAGTCTTTTTATATTATCCAACACATCCAACCTCTTCTGCCATTACATTCCCTTGCACTGTATATAACCTGTTTGTATTTAGATTTGCACTACGTATGTGTGTGTGTATGTATATGCGTATGTATGTATGTGTGTGTATATATATATATTGTTGTTGTGTACTGGAAGCTCCTGTCACCAAGACAAATTCCTTGTATGTGTAATCATACTTGGCAATAAAGCTCATTCTGATTCTGATTCTGTACAAAAAAGCTAAGGGGGGGGGGGGGGGGGGGGTTCACATTCCCTTGCACATTTCTTTGCACATAATTTCTACCTCTTGATGCCACTTGCACTGTTATGGTCACCGGCCATCAGGGCCGGAGTGGGATTCATATTCAGCCCGGGATGTCATTTCCAAGTCAGCCCACACCCAAAAGGGGGGTTGGAGGTGAAGATGATAACAATAAAACAAGATCACAGCACAAATATGCAATATATGTAATTACTTGAAAATTATTTAAGCTCTCCATGTCATTATACCACATATGGTAATGTGTCAGTGGTCAGTGCTTAAATGGTCAGTGCTTTGTATTTTAGATCATTAAAATAGCAACAGATCCAGTGAAACAATTAAGTTTGAGTGATTAATTTTTACATGCCATTCAAAAACGGCCATTTTACAATGATAAGAGTGAAATAAAAGACTAAAAACACAGCTGTACTTTTCTTTTACTTGGAATGTAAATGTTCAGGACAAAGGTAAAATTGTTACTGTCTCTTTAAGAGGTTTTTATCGAATGAAACAACACTGAAGGCACTTTGTGCAGTTTGTTTCGTTGAGTTGTTGCATCTGTATTCATTTACTTTAAGTATTCTGTTATTTTGTGACAAAAAATAATTTTGGTGTTAGCATTCTGCACTGCTAGGGAAGAGGATTTCAGAGATTAATTAATTGAGATTGTGAAACTGCAGTCAGTATTAAACTTGTGATGATCTTGTACCTGAAGCACGTTCATCCATTCAGCTATTAGTAGCCTATCTGTTCTCGATGGATCTTCCGTGATCCTTCCCGCGCTGTCAAGTGAAGCGGCGCAACATCAGTTTCGTCTGTCACAGGCTACTCTCTCATTTGTTTGGGTGCGAGATGATAAATACAGACTGCGTCCGCTATAATACGGAACGCAATTCTGATCCTTTAAATACCGGATGTTACGGACTGTTGGCAATTGTTATGCGACATATGATATAAGTTTGTCAATCAACATGCGGACCTAACCTGCCCAATGTTTGACCGGCCCAGCGGGAATTCTCCCGATCTTCCCTATTGCCACTCCGGCCCTGCCGGCCATATATGTATGGCCGGCAGGGCCAGGTAAAGAGCCGATGAAATGCAGTTAGCATCTAACCAGAAGTGCAAATAGCAATATATATATACATACATTTTATATATATATATATATACATACATTATATATATACATACATTATATATATATATATATATATATATATATATATATATATATATATATATATATATATATATATATATATATACATATATATATATATATATATACATATATATACATATATATATATATACATATATATACATATATATATATATATATATATATATATATATATATATATATATATATATATATTGCTATTTGCACTTCTGGTTAGATGCAAACTGCATTTCATTGGCTCTTTACCTGTACTCTGCACAATGACAATAAAGTTGAATCGAATCTAATCTAATAAATACATACTTCACACTGGTATGTTGACAACTATACATATTATTTCTTATATTTGTTTCCCAAAACTGAAAAAATCAAGAGTTCATAAGGAGTTCATTACTAATCACAAGTGTTTTTTACATGGCGTAATAAAATTATTAGCGTATAAACTGTCATATTATTTTTGCTAAACATAAATTCTCTCATACCCAACTCTTTTTGTATTGCAATAACGATGCCGTAAATGCTGTGGATGAGCTGAATTTAATAAAAAGGCTGAAATTAAATATACTAAAACAAGAATGAACTAATCTAATTGGATACATTTTCTAGAAGAGGATATTTATTAATATTCATATTCAAATCAAAATTTATAAATTGCTCTGCAGAAAAATAAAACAAATAAATGAAGACTCCATGTTCTGTGTAACAAATCCTTAAATACATTTATAATACATTTTTCCGCTTCCCTACGTGTTGGGAGAAATAAGCTCATCTCAGATCAGATCACTAACTGGTGCCACTGCGGGAACTTTTATCCTACAGAAAGAGGATGCCGAGTTAACACTAACAAACCAAGTTAACACTTCAACCCACCACAAGATGAATAACAATGGACTGAATTCTTGAAGTGTGTAGTGATCTGGATATAGTGTTAGAATAACACAAGAGTTAATTGCGTTGTGAACGTGTTATGTGAGGTCCAAAAGTCTGAGACGACTATTGAAAATGCTTCTATTTTCCCATATTTAATACAATTGTTTAAATTTCAAATTATACTATCAACATAACACTTTGAGTGAAAAGTTTACTTTGCAAATATCTAGGTATTTGGTATGAATCTCTTTTGCTTTAATGCCAGCATGCACATGAAGAAAATTTGATGATCATACCAGCTAACACACCATGTACCAGTTATGTAATTTTTTCGTACTTTTTGGTAATTTCATGGTTTACTGGCAACGTAACTACAACGTCGCAGGCCCATAATTTCCTTACCATTAAATTACTAACTCACAACATCGTCATTACGGGCTCCTAATGTTGCAAGATAACCAAGAATGTTCCAGTTACGTACTATATTCGTAACTTAATGTCTTACCGGCAACGTAACTACAAGTCCCAGACCCGTAATTTCTTTACCATTAGATGACCAATTCACAACACCGTCTTTGCATCCTCCTAATGTCACAAGCTACCCAGAATGGCCCAGTTACGTAATATTTTCGTAATTTTGTGTGACTTACTGGCAACGTGAATGCAATGTTCCAGGCCAGTAATTTCACCAATAACTCAAGACAAATTGCATTTGTCAAAGTTTTTATTGTTGCTGTAGCAATTGCATAACACCAAGTTTTGTACATCTGTATGTTTGGAAGACTAAGAAGACAGTTACATTTGACAAAAAGGGGTAATATGAAATAAAATGTTAATAGTAATGCATTTCATGCATCCTTTGTTTTGTATCCGTTTGCTTTACAGTCTCAGATGATTAATTATTTGGACATTACATTTTTTAATCCTATGCTACAGAATTCATACCACAATTTGGGAGCCTGACATGTCAAATTCCTATGCTATGTAGAGGTCCTATGGATAAAGACAAAACACACACACACAAACACACACACACACACACACACATATATTAAACTTTATGAAGGCACTTTATTTAGACCAGAATACACAATTTCTATATCAAACAGGCTTCTTAAAGGTTGCAATATATTTAACACTTGATGTGATCCACATAATAGTTTTCTACAGTTGTGTAATGCTTTGTAGTAAATTGTAAAAAGCTCAAATCACAAAAATGGCCTACTTAACCCCCTGGCCTAAATTTAGACAACGTATATGATCTTCACATGTAAGCGTGCCCACTGACATTTTTGTGCATTCCCCCACACATTAATGGTTAAAGAATATAAAGATTTGACTCACATTTGGAAGATGCAGGGACCATCACACCAACAAATAGTAAATAAATAACAACTAAGACAAAACAAGTGTACAACTATCAAAGTCCTTAGAGGTATTATATCCATAGGTGATTCATAAATATAAATAATTCTATTTTTGGTTTCATACACTTTAAATAGCTTTACATTGGATTGGGCCAATAACCAAATTCAATTATTGACCCATCAACTAATGGGTGAATGGGTATTTGCACATCACCCGTGAGTGAAGTTCATGCTATGTATTCAAAAAGGTTAAATAAACAGTTCACCCTAAACTGAAAATTGCAGTTTACTTAACCTCATTTCGTACAGAATCCATATTATTTTTTTTCTTCCATAAAACACAAAATGAGGTGTTAGTCAGAGTGTCCAAGATTATATTTACCTTACTATGAGAGTGGGTAGTGCTTTATACCACCAAGCTCAAAAAAAAAAAAAAAAAAAAAAAAAAAAAAAAACGGGGGGGGGGGGGAACACACCATAAAATTATAAGGTAGTCATACAACTTGGATGGTAAATGCCAGTTCTCCTGAAGCCATTGCTTAATGAGAGAAACAGATCAAAATAATGAATTCTTGTTCTCTGAATATGATCCCCTCTCCCAAAACTACTGAAAGCTACAGCAGTTTATTAGATAATAATGACTTGGCTTTGGTCCATTTCTTACACAATGCAGTCATGTGGCTTGGAATATAAAGTACAACACGTATATGCTGAAACAGAACCACAGAGATTCTACGAATTCTGCAATGTCATTTGCAATGAATTAATGCGATGTTGGAACAACACGTGGGTGAGTAAATAACAATTTTCATTTTTGATAAACTATCCCTTGAAGTGGTCCAACCATATTATGGAGCATTTAGTACCATTATCTCCCAGCACATTGGGGAAAAACACAAAATAAATCAGTATAATAGGCTACAAGGTCAACAACTGTAATGTCAGCATTGGTGCATGTATGGAAATGACAACAAAAATCTGGAAGTCATTATAGAGGTCAGATGACAATAATGCCAACAACACAGCAGTGAAACATATCCTGTAAAAAAAAGATAGGAGGCAGGTAAGTATGTTTTATGTATGTCTTGACTGGCCAACTGTTAATCATTAATTATCCCGCTATGAATCACATGAAAATCAGATTTGAGTTCAAATTCTATTTGCTTATTTGTAGATGCAAAATGATACAAGAGAGCAAGAGCACAAAAGTAGTAAAGATTACAGTACCCCAATGACTAGTGAAATTATGCTCCGATGTGGTGCCATTATTCAGAAATATTTGACAGGTGAATGCTATTATTCCACTGAGCCATGTAAAGAGACACTTTAGTCCATTAAATAATTTCTTGTATTTTCTACAAAACTCCATGCTGTGAAAATCAAAACTGGTAAATATTAAGATATTATGATTACAAAAATAACAGATTACATTTTAGAAAGCAATAACAAGGCACTGCTCAATCCTCTGGCTGCATTCATACAGCCAGGCTTAATTTAATGAACAGGGCCCGGTTGCAAGAAACACCTTAAGTTAAGAAAACCCTTAGTGACAATACATTTACAATTATAACTAAGGGTTTTCATAACTTAAACATTTGGCCATATTCATTTTTTGGCCCACTTGTTTACTTAAAACTAGGGCTGTCAAATTATAAAAATACTTAATTGCATGTTTTTTGTAGTTAATTTCATTGAAAATTACAAAACATGAAAAATCCTATAGAATAAAAATAATAACTAGATAAAAAAGTTCGTCAAGACAAACTTTGATGTTGGCTTGAGAAAGCTTAGCCTGAAAGTTTGAAGTAGTTGTAAAAGCTTGAAGTTTGAAGGTTTGAAGTTTGAAGTAGTTACAAGTTTAAGTAGTAGTTTTAAAAGTTCAAAGATTATAAGACCATTCAGTCTATCAGACAGATAGATAGATAGACAGATAGATAGATAGATAGATAGATAGATAGATAGACAATTTGGTTGCTAGGCAGTTACCAAGGTGATACTCAAAAGGCTCCTTGCTACCCTGAGTCCAACGAACAAAACCAGAAGTCTTATGTTGTTCTGATGCAGAGATATGTGATTTGTTACTTGTTTGCTAGGGTAACCCCATCTGGTTGCTATGCAGTTACCAGACTGATACTTAACAAGGCTCCTTGCCATCCTGAGTGAAACAAGTCAACTTTGAAATCTCTACGATGTTCTGGTGCAGAGATATGTGATTTGTTACTTGGTTGCTAAGGTAACCCCATCTGGTTGGTATGCAGTTACCAGGGTGATACTTATCAAGGCTCCTTGCCATCCTGAGTGAAATAAGTCAACCCGGAAGTCTCTACAATGTTCTGGTGCAGAGATATGTGATGTTACTTGGTTGCTAAGGTAACCCCATCTGGTTGCTATGCAGTTACCAGGGTGATACTTATCAAGACTCCTTTCCATCCTGAGTGAAATAAGTCAACCCGGAAGTCTCTACGATGTTCTGGTGCAAAGATATGTGGTTTATTACTTGGTTGTTAGGGTAAACCCATCTGGTTTCTAGGCAGTTACCAGGGTGATACTTAACATGGCTCCTTGACATCCTGAGTGAAATAAGTCTACCCGGAAGTCTCTACGATGTTCTGCTGCAGAGATATGTGACGTTACTTGGTTGCTAAGGTAACCCCATCTGGTTGCTAGGCAGTTACCACAGTGCTACACAAAAGGCTTCTTGCTACCCTGAGTCAAATGAACGAAACCGGAAGTGTCTACAATGTTCTGGTGCAGAGATATGTGATTTGTTACTTGGTTGCTAGGGTAACCCCATCTGGTTGCTAAGCAATTACCAGGGTGATACTTATTAAGGTTCCTTGCCATCCTGAGTGAAATCAGTCAACCCGGAAGTCTCTACGATATTCTGGTGCAGAGATATGTGATTTGTTACTTGGTTGCTAGGGTAACCCCATCTCGTTGCTAGGCAGTTACCAAGGTGATACTTAACATGGCTCCTTGCCATCCTGAGTGAAATAAGTCAACTGGGAAGTCTCTATGATGTTCTGGTACAGAGATATGTGATTTGTTACTTGGTTGCTAGGGTAGCCCTATCTGGTTGCTATGCAGTTACCAGACTGATACTTAACAAGGCTCCTTGCCATCCTGAGTGAAACAAGTCAACTTTGAAATCTCTACGATGTTCTGGTGCAGAGATATGTGATTTGTTACTTGGTTGCTAAGGTAACCCCATCTGGTTGGTATGCAGTTACCAGGGTGATACTTATCAAGGCTCCTTGCCATCCTGAGTGAAATAAGTCAACCCGGAAGTCTCTACAATGTTCTGGTGCAGAGATATGTGATGTTACTTGGTTGCTAAGGTAACCCCATCTGGTTGCTATGCAGTTACCAGGGTGATACTTATCAAGACTCCTTTCCATCCTGAGTGAAATAAGTCAACCCGGAAGTCTCTACGATGTTCTGGTGCAAAGATATGTGGTTTATTACTTGGTTGTTAGGGTAAACCCATCTGGTTTCTAGGCAGTTACCAGGGTGATACTTAACATGGCTCCTTGACATCCTGAGTGAAATAAGTCTACCCGGAAGTCTCTACGATGTTCTGCTGCAGAGATATGTGACGTTATTTGGTTGCTAAGGTAACCCCATCTGGTTGCTAGGCAGTTACCAGGGTGATACTTATCAAGGCTCCTTGCCATCCTGAGTGAAATAAATCAACTCGGAAGTGTCTACGATGTTCTGGTGAAGAGATATGTGATTTGTTACTTGGTTGCTAGGGTAACCCCATCTGGTTGCTAGGCAGTTACCAGGGTGATACGTATCAAGGCTCCTTGCCATCCTGAGTGAAATAAATCAACCCGGTAGTGTCTACGATGTTGTGCTGGGAGCTGGATGTTTGCTGGATTTCATCTCTAAGATAACGTTACCTCTACTGGTGCAGACATATGTAACCCTAACCCTAACCCTAGTAATCACTAGGGTAACCCCATGTGGTTGCTAGGCAGTTACCAAGGTGATACTTAACATGGCTCCTTGCTATCCAAAGTGAAATAAGTCAGCCTGGAAGTCTATATGGCATTCTGATCCTGAGATACCCATCTTAGTGATTTTGAATGGAAGTCAATGGTGTTTGGTTGCTAGGGCATGGCTAAGTAGTTCCCATGATGATAGTTGTAGGCTGATTGCTCACCCAATTAAAACAAGCCAACTGTCATGTCACTAGGACATTATGATCCGAAGATATCACACTCTAAAGCAATAGTGTTTGTTGCTAGGGTGCTCTAAATGGTTGCCAGGGCGTGGCTAGCCAGTGAACAGAGAAATTCTTATTGGTTGCTTACTAATCTGACTGAAAAGAGCCAATCCCCAAGTGTCTACGACATTCTGTTCTGAAGATATCCTTCTGAGCCATTTTGAATGGAAGTCTATGGGGGCAGTTGCTAGGGTGCCGTAAATGGTTGCTAGGGCATGGCTACACCATTTCCAAGATGATCCTTAAAGACTGATTGGTAGCCCAATTGAAATGAGCCCGCTCCCATGTCTCTATGTCATTCTGATTGGGAGATATGATTTTACAACTTTCTTGCATTGACTGCCATAGTAGGGGAAAAAAAATGTTTTCATGGGCGAGACCCTTGCCATAGTATGCCTATGGGAAATGTTTGGGAAGTTTTTTGCCCCCCAGGGGTGCACCAATTCCTTAGAAAATTCATAGCATAGGTGTCATCAAAAGGCCGGTCGATTTGACACCTAATTCATCTACAAACGGTGCGGGACGAGTTAGGTGCCGAAGTTTTGTACGGAATAAGAAGAATAATAATAAGTATGTGAGATTACAATAGTGATGCTTTGCTTCGCAAGCACCACTAATAATAATAATAATAAGTATGTGTGATTACAATAGTGATGCTTTGCATGCACCACTAATAATAATAAAAACTAAATAGGTAAATTTCTTGAAGAAAATGTGAGTGGTGCTTGCCATGGCAAAATTCATCACCACGATGTCCCACCAACTGCCCCAAGTTGAAAGATGCTACCCCCATGACAGTAGGATATTCTGGTGCAGAGATATTGGTGTTGTTCCATGGTTGCTAGGGTGTTCCATCTGGTTGCTAAGCAGTTACCAGGGTGATACTTATCAAGGCTCCTTGCTATCCTGAGTGAAATAAGTCAACCCGAAATTCTCTACGATTTTCTGGTGCAGAGATATGTGATTTGTTACTTGGTTGCTAGGCAGTTACCAGGGTGATACTTATCAAGGCTACTTGCCATCTTGAGTGAAATAAGTCAACTAGGAAGTCTCTACGACGTTCTGGTGCAGAGATATGTGATTTGTTACTCGGTTGCTAGCGTAACCCCATATGTGGTTGCTAGGCAGTTACCAGAATGATACTTAATGAGGCTCCTTGCTATCGTGAGTGAAATAAGTCAACCCGGATGTCTCTACGACATTCTGATCCTGAGATACCCATCTTAGTGATTTTGAATGGAAGTCAATGGTGTTTGGTTGCTAGGGTGCTCTAAATGGTTGCTAGGGCATGGCTAAGTAGTTCCCATGATGATACTTGAAGACTGATTGCTCACCCAATTAAAACAAGCCAACTCTCATGTCTCTAGGACATTCTAATCTGAAGATATCACACTCTAATTGAAAGAAATAGAGTTGGTTGCTAGGGTGGTCTAAATGGTTGCCAGGGTGTGGCTAGCCAGTGAACAGAGTGATTCTTATTGGCTGCTTACTAACCTGACTCAAAAGAGCCAATCCCCAAGTGTTTATGACATTCTGTTCTGAAGATATCCTTCTGAGACATTTTGAATGGAAGTTAATGGAGGGTGGTTGCTAGGGTCCCATAAATGGTTGTTAGGACATGGCTATGCCATTTCCAATGTGATACTTAAAGAGAGATTGGCATCCTGATTGAAATGAGCCCACCCCCATGTCTTTATGTCATTCTGATTGGGAGACATGATCTGACAACTTTCTTGCATTGACTGCCATAGTACCCTATGGGACTTTTTGGGACGTTCCCCCCCCCCCCCCTTTTTACCCCCTGGGGTACATTTTACTCCAAACGGTGCAGGACGAGTTAGGTGCCGAAGTTTTGTATGGAATAATAATAATAATAATAATAATAAGTATGTGACTTTGCTCCGCAAGCACCACTAATAAGTAGGTGAGATTACAATAGTGATGCTTTGCTCCACAAGCACCATTAATAACTAGAAGCTAAAGCTTGTGAACAAACTTTGATGTTGGCTTGAGAAAGAGTGACAGCTTTTTAGTGATTATAAAGGGAGCGCTCATTGTGTGCTTTCTGTGCTATATATAATCCATTCAGAATTTGTATAAAACGTGTTTTTTATGCTGCTAAGAGGAGGACCAACGGCCACATACACGCTGCAAAGTTTCGGGAATTACATCCGCATATAAATGTGGGATTCACTCTTGAAATAGCAATGACTGACATATTGATAACCATAGCATTGTTTGTTCCTGAATAAAGCAGCCTTTTTGACTGAAATGGTTGAATAGTCTGCTGACTGACTCACTCATAACAGTCCCTTGCCTCCACCTACTGAAGTAACAATGTAACTGCACTGAAATCGATGAAAAATCCCCACCAACACTAACACACAGACTGACAGCCTGTCTTGTCACAATTTATATTTTTAATATCTAATAAACTAGTTTAATGCATTTAAACAAGTCTTTTGGAACAAGCATTATTATCACAAAGCGTCAATTCAATCATCCAGTTGTTTTTAGGGTAGTAAATACTACATTGGTAAATAATGCTAGAATTATTCTGTTGAATGTACACTACTGTTCAAAAGGTCAAAAGTCTCTTCTGCTCACCAAGCCTGCATTGATTTGATCCAAAATACAGTAAAAACAGTAATATTGTGAAACCTTAGTGAGTCTGGAAGCCATCTGATTATTTTCTACAGTTTTTGAGACATTTCAATGTATTTTGAAGTCACATGTTTTTACGGGTCAAGTGCCTCATAGGTAGTCCTCTGGTATATTTGCCATAGTTGCCCTTTTGGGTCTGCTGCTTTGTCGCCCTCTAAATCCAGTATTGCTTGGAGTAAGCCATTTAAAAGAAGAATAGTAGCTTATCTCTCTTTATATAACACTGGACTGAAAATGTATATATATTTTTTTAATTCTTTATCAACACAAAAGCCTGTTCTTTTATGTAAGCCTGTTTTTAATAAATAGTATATAGTTATGCATATTATGATCAAATAAATATATTGTATATTTTGTATAAATTGTATATTGTGAGTCTAACCCCCCACCAAAAAACAAAAAAGTCTTACGGTGGGGACCCCCCATAAGACTTGATTCAATTCGAGCACTGGTTGTAGTTACTTCAAAAGCAGAAAGAAATCTAGTTTCTAAGCTACTTTATTGATAAATTGGAGATAATGTTCAATTTGAATGATGAAGACAGGTGCATGTTAGAAGCTGTCATAAGATCATCCCCTGAAGAGTGTCCCTCTGATGCATTACACATTTATGCAACCAATAAAGAGGTAGACAATCACAACACTGAAGCCATATCCTCTCAGTTTTCTAATATTATTACCATTAATGCAGATGATTACAAAAAAGACCCACAAACAGCTGAGATGAAAAGGCAAGCTGCCCCATTTAAAGGAGAGAAATGTGACCTTAATGATACACTACAGATTGCTATTGGTGCACGAGTGATGCTCACCAGAAATATAGATGTAGAAGATGGCCTGGTTAATGGTACTTTTGGCAATGTGGTGAAAATAACAACTCAGAACCGAGACAATGTTTCATATGTGCACTTTGGATAATTTGGATAATTTGCATTTGGATAATGAAAGAGAAGGCGCTTTGGGGCTCCTGCGCTGTCTGTGTGTATCCTGGGGCTCCACCATCTAATGGACAGTATTGCTCCACTAGAGGGGGGCATTTTTGCTCAGCCAATGTAAGTCTATGTGATTTTTATTTTTATTTTAAAGGTGCAATATGTAAAACTTTTTTTTTGCTAATGTGTGAACGGCTTGTAACGCAACTTATATTAGCCCTTCCCGGACTTCCTAGGTTGCCTATTAAAGCCTGTAGACTGATTTTCATGCGAAGGGTGCGGGTCGCTTTTGCCGGGAAAATCCAAAGCATGTGACGTTTTTGCGTGCTCACGAGAGCCTTGACAGTAGCTTCTCTTCCGCTATTCAACAGCGTCAACAAATTGCAACACTAGGTAACGTTATCTTAGAGATGAAATCCAGCAAACATCCGGCTCCCAGCACAACACCGACTCACAAACTCCCAGTAAGCCAAAAAAAAAAAACAAAAAAAAAACATTTACTGAATCCCATCTGGCTAAGCGGGAACGTGATCGTGGTCGAGCGAAAACTACAGTGAACATCAGCAGGGTATTTGATTCCTGGAGAGACCTTCGTTTGGTTTTGGGGATCAAAACCGACCCTCAATTGGCATTCTTCTTATTGGACAGGTAAGCTTACATAACTGCAAAGCATGTGAAATGTAGTGCCATATGGACTGATCTGTGTAATTTTAGCTAACTTGATCTTGCCTGCTAACGCTAACGAATTGCAAGCTACCTTGCTTCGTATCTTTCAAATAATTTCAACGATCTTCTCTTTATACTAAATGTCAGGTATGCTGATTCACAGTAACTGACATAATGTTCATCTGTAATTATTCAGCAAGGTAAACTACGATAACACATTAAATGAATGCTAGACAATGTTCAAGATAATGCAGAAACTCCATTCATTAGTGTAACTTAACTTGGTTATCCAGAAAATATTTATAAAATATTATTATAAAACAATAGCGCATCGATATATAAAAATGACAGTTGTGATGGAATCACATCAATACTGAATTGTGTCAGCATATTTATAATGTACAGTCTATTTTATAAACAACTACTGTCATCATACACCAAATTTAGCTAACAGCTATTGATAAAGCTGGCTAGCTAGCTAACGCTGACATAGGCTATCGTATAAATGCAGTAAATGTATCATGCAAAGAAAAGTGATTACTTCAAACTACAGTCTCACATAGCCAACCTATATCCACACTTTGTTTTAGCCCTGTTCCAGCACTGGAGAGTCAAATATAATATACAGTCTCAAAGTTTGTAGTAAAACAATCATAACTGTGTAATTTTAATTATGCTACCTCATCTGTGATCATGATGCCAGTGAATCATATTCAGTCTCGCTTCCCTATGGTGTCATGCTTGCTCGCATCCCTATACAGTGTGTGCGCGATCACGAGCAACAGGCTGCAGTTCACTTAACGGCCACAGGTGTCATTAATAACAAGGATTTCTGAATCTTACATATTGCACCTTTAACCCAATATGCCAATGACAACTTTGAACGTCTTAAATATAATGGTAATTCATCAGCTTTCACCAGTAATGCATTAGGAGTTGTTTTAACTGCACCAATACTGAGTCTTAGGGCTCTGAACTGAATTCTGTCAAGTTTTTCCAACACACTCTTAGCTGCTGTTCCTTATACCATACACCCATAATCAATACACGACCATATTAAGGCCCTATAAATATCTAGTAGTGATTGTTTATCTGCTCCCAATTCATAACCAGAAACTGATCTCATGAGATTCAATACCTTTTTACATTTTGTTTCAACCTGTTTAATATGATTCCTCCATATACATTTCTCATCAAACCATAATCCTAAATATTTGAACTCTGTTACCCTTTCCATACTTTGACCATACAATTTAAGCTGCACATTATCTGGCCTTCTCTTTCTGGTAAAGAGCATGTAGCATGACTTTGCAATTGACATCTTAAGTCCCCGGTCATATGACCATCTTTCAACCTTCAGTATAGCACTCTGAATGCTATTAGTCACGTCTAATGTTTTTCCCTCTTTTCCATATAGCCCCATGTAGAGACGAGGAGGGCGGGGCCGGGCTGGAATGATGCACGCCCGGTCCCCAATCAGCCTGATGGGGCGCGCGAGGGATAAAAGGCGGCCGGGGATGACAGTTCGAGAGAGAGAGAATTACAGGCAGCTGTACTGTGTGTTTATGGTTGTGTGTTTTTGTTTAAGTTGTCAAGCCGGTTCTCGCCTCCTCCTTTCCACTGAACCCCCTTACCCCCCATCATCTGCATAAAGCGATGACCCAACATTCATAAAAATATAATTTATCATAATGTTAAACAGGATAGGGCTGATAGCACTGCCTTGAGGAATACCATTTAAAATATTAAAATCTTATGAAACAGCATCTCCAACTTTAACACGGAATGTCTGATTAGACAGGAAGTCTGAAACCCAGTTGTATAGCCTTCCACCAAACCCATTTTTTGCATTTTTATCATTATACCTTCTCTCCACATTGAGTCGTACACTTTCTTAATATCAAAAAATACTATAGTCATAACCTCTTTCATACTAATTGCTTTTTCTGCTTCATTACTAACTTTCACTAAGGCATCTACCGTAGATCTTCCTTTACGAAATCCACTTTGGCATGGGCTTAACAATTCTCTTTGTTCTAAATAATATGACAGTCTACGAACAATTATCTTTTCCATCCATTTACACAAGTGCGATGTTAACGCTATAGGCCTGTAGTTTCCTGCATTGGCTAGGTCTTTACCAGGCTTACCAAAAGGTAGTACCAGAGCACATTTCCAACTACCAGGTATTACGCCTTCTCTCCATATCTACATATATTAAAAAGATTTAATATAATTTCCAATACTTAATCTGGTAATTATCTAAACAGCATAACATAGTTGGTCTTGTCCTGGGGCCGTATAACCACTTCCCTCTAAGGCCATTTTTAACTTGTGTAATGTTAAGTCCATGTCAAGTGCCAATCCATCACTATCTTTTTTCTTTGTTACATCAGTATTTGCTCTTAAAATGTCAACTTCTCATTGTTTATGTATTTCATCTAAATGACTTCCACTATGTACACTTGCAAACTTCTTACCCAGTAGATTAGCTTTCTCCTTATTTGTAATTGCCAGATATTCTCTATCTCTCAGTACTGGGATTTTAACAGATTTTCTTTTCCCACTCATCTTTTTAATCATTAACCAAATGTCACCCAATTGTATTTCTCTGCTAATGGAGGAGCAAATTGCTTCCATGCATTCTTCTTCGATGACTTAATTATTTTCCTTGCCCTTGCTTTCTTCCTTTTATAATCAATCAAATCAGATTATCTTGACTCTAACGATTTCTTAAAATTCTGAATGCATGATTTCTTTCTTTTATAGCATTTTTACATTCATCGTTCCACCATGGAACCATTTTCTTTTTCCCCGTCATTGTGCTCTTAGGAATACATGTTGATGAAGTACTGATAATCATGGACGTCACTGCTACTGCACAGCTATCAACATCACCCTCCATTGATATTCTTTCAGTGGTTTCAATACAATATTCTTTAAATTTTTCCCATTCAGCTTTAGCAAAACACCATCTTTCTATTACGAAGTCTTCCTGTACATTCATATCAAAATTCATAGAGCATAATATCATAAAGTGGTCACTCCCTATGTTAGTATCATTCTTTACATTCCATTCACATAAATTACTCATATTTCCAGAGACTAATTTAAGATCTAAACACGAAACTGTATTTCTTGTAAAATCCACTCTGGTACCTCTTCCATCATTAAGACAAACAAGTGATCTCTCCTCGATTAGATCTTCAACTATTTCTCCATTTGTGTCTGTATGATCACTTCCCCATAGAGTATTATGAGCATTAAAGTCTCCACACCATATTTCTCTTCTGTCAACACTTTCTGAGATAACATGAAATATTTGCATTGACAGCTTCTTGCAAGGATTGTAGAAATTGACTAATTTTATATCTTCTCTGGGACTACATATTTCTATTACTATACATTCATACTCATTTGGGACATTCACTCTTCTATATGCTAGAGTATCCTTAATAAATGTTCTAAAACACATCCTCCACCTTGTTTTCCAATTCTGTCACATCTAATAGAGCTGTAACTTGGTATGACAAATTCCAAGTGTGGTCTTAACCATGTTTCTTGTAAACAAATAACATCAGGTATAACTTTCAGATCAGCTACAACCTTCTTGAACTCTTGCCCATTAGCAGAGATCAACATCTCATGAATCAGTTCAGCCGTAACTTCTTTAATCCCTAGTATCTCTATAACTGCCTCTACAATTGTCTTGATTCTGTCACTTTTTTTCTTTTGTTGTATTGCCACATTCACAGTCTTACATATGAAAGTAACAAAGCTGATTTTATCCACAATCAATGTATCCTCATTAATCTTCTGTAAATATGGATTTGTTTCTGTTTGGTGTGAGAGGCAGAACCTCTATTTGTTGTCGATTCTCAGACTCTCTTGCACTATTTACCATATGTGTAGCACTATTTATCATATGTGTAGCACTGGATTTGGCTAGCTCACTTTCCTTCACTTTTTTATCTGCATCAGCATAAGTGGTGGTGGTGGCGTAGTGGGCTAAAGCACATAACTGGTAATCAGAAGGTTGCTGGTTCAATCCCCACAGCCATCACCATTGTGTCCTTGAGCAAGGAAGGTTGCTCCAGGGGTATTGTCCCTGTAATAAGTGCACTAAGTCGCTTTGGATAAAAATGTCTGCCAATGTTTATTATTTTATATTTCTGCACCTCTCTAGCTTGCCTTTGAACAGGACATCCTCCAAAAGCAGCACTGTGTTCACTGCCACAGTTGCAGCATCTGATTTTTGCTTCTTGACCACATTTTCCATATTCATGTTCACTTCCACATCTTGCACATCTTTGCTTTTCTTTACATTGTCCTGCAGTGTGTCCCATTCTTTGACACTTAAAACATCGTAGTGGTGCTGGGATAAATTCTCTGTCATCATAACTCAAATATCCCATTCTTACTCTTTTGGGCATAACATTCTCAAACTCAAGTACTACTGACAAGCTGTCAGTTTTCACACCATTTCTTTGCGTTTGTAGTCTTGTAGCTTTTACTACCTTTCCGCCTTTTGCTTCTTGGATTATCTCATCCATCTTCACTGCCAAAGGTACATAATAAATAACACCTCTAAGCTTTGCTGCATTCCCTGGGATATGAGCACTGATCCTTTCTCCATTCAGTGTTTTCACTCTGAGAAACTTATCTCTTTGCAGTTGATCTTTAGCAAAAATCAAAAGCCTCCTGTTACTTAAATATTTACCAAACTTGATTTTGCCCATTTCTTTCTAAATTGCTTTCGTCAGTTTAAGTGGTTGAAAATTCCCCCCTTCTTTTTTAAATGTTATCATCACTTTCCATTTAGTTTGTTCATCCTCCTTCCAAACACTTGTCTTTGTAGCCTTCACATTTTTGGCCATGTTGCCCACCTCCAAACCGGAGGTTGAACTTCCAGAACTATCGTTCCTATCTTTCCTCTTTCTAGTTACATCCTGCCATGACATACTTTTCCGGAGTTCATAACATTCAGGAGCCACACCCCGCCTACCTGAGCGATCGGCATATTTTCACCATGATGATGGCAAGGGAAGCTTTTCAACATGTTATTTATTATAATCAGATAGTGAAATGTAAGTGAAGCATATATTTATTTTAGTATAAATGAAAGTATTCAACATCATATAACATGTTTGGGATGACTTATCAGCATTATAATGAAAAAATATTTATGTGTATATTTATATACCTCTTTGTTATCCTTCTCACCCAGTAATCACTTTATTTTGTTTGTTCTTGCCTAATACTGCTGATCATTTTGGTAATTTATCAGCCAGTGTGGCATACAATTATGCGGTCTAGTAAATGTTGTTTTAAAATTAAAAATATATCAACTACTACCACAGGTTCTTTCTCATCTTTATGTATTTAAAATATACATTTTAATGCTTTTTATTTGTTGTATGAAACCACATCCTGATAAATTGTGTAAAGCAGTCTTTGGTCATCTATAAATGACAAGCCAAAGCATATAATTTAAATGGTTTGTATTAGTAGCTATTAATGGATCACACAAGTTTATAGAATAAAGTTTTTAAAATTAAGTTTTATGCAGTGTATTGAGAAACAAAGTAGAAAGAAATTGCTTATATTTCATATTTTACAGCAGTTATGGACGATGCAATTTTACAGTTAAAAATTGTTTTAACATGCAAAGTATTGAAAATCAAAATGAGTAAAAATTATTAACTTTTACAATTATTTTCACACAATAAAAACATTATAACATTTTTTACTTACATGTACCTACAGCACAATACACTTCCAACAACCAGTATGTATGTACCAGTGTATTAATAAATGAAAAGATGGGTAAAATTTTCAGTTATTATTTTAAGTAGGCTATAACAGTCACTGCTACCAAAAACAATCAGTCTTCAGCTGATTGAAAATACAAAAACTACTGTCACAACCAGCACCAACAAGTCTACGTGTGTCCCAACATGCAATCAAAAGTCATACACACACTCGCAGTTTTCACGTCTAATTGCACACTAGTGGCCAAACACCGGAAATACATAAGACAAGTGGGTAAGTAGGCAAGACCAAAACCGCAAGTGGGGGTATTGGGACAGGGCCAGTGTCATGATAAACTGAGTCCCCCGTAAATCGAGTCACCATATGACATCACAGCGATTCCATTGGCTCAAAGAGCTAGTAATGGGTACTGTATTCAGTGCCTGATTAAAAAAACTTACATAGTCACTTTATGGTATATGCAGTTTTAACTATGTAAATACAACATTTAATGTCTTTTAAATCATATGTTACACATAATAATATATAACTGAAGATATAGATTGTGAAATAAAAGATGTGTCGTTGTTTGTGTTTTTCAGTTAGCCTAGACTTTAATGATATGCTTGTGTAGGGCTTTACTGGTTGTTTAGATCAGTGTTACTATCAGAAATAATTAATAATTATTTCTGTAGTTATTAATCAATATTTAAATTAATTAATTGGATCGAACTCATTAAAACCTCATATGGGACTCCAGTAAATGTAGTGTGCTACGTTTAGGAGCAAGTTTGGTTATTAGCAATAATTAATAATTATCAAAGATAATTATTAATTATTAAAATCAATAGAACATTGATGAGAATCAATGTTAGCTTTTTTTAATCCTTTAAATCAACAATTATCAAAGATAATCGTTAATTGTTAACATCGATGAAACATTAATTAAAATTAACACTAGCTTATTGATCATTCAAATTCAATCAAGATAATTATCAATTATCAAAAATCAATAGAATATTAATAAAGATTAACACTGACGGGGCACCACCCTGAAATCAGGGACTAATAACCGAATATTAAAACAGTCTCAATATTAGATTGTTTTCTTAGGAAAATCGGCATCCGAAGAAAATCGATTTTCGGGAAAAAAAAAACAATGAATGAAGGTTTGAATCCGAGCACTGACATCCCGTCAGCATGACACAGGCGTATGCAAAACAAACCAAAACACTTCTCTTTGTAATATAAACAAAAGTTTATTTATGCAGTAATATCAATTAATAATTAATACAATGCAGTCAATAAACTTCTGACTTACAACTACAAACTAAACAGTGATATGATTAGATATGGAAATAAAAATAATCCTATAACACATAAGGTGTGTGTGTGACAGTGTGTGTGTCAGTGTGGTTAGTGAGAGAGAGAGAGAGAGAGAGAGAGAGAGAGAGAGAGAGAGAGATTATTAAGTGACAGCCTGAAAGCTGATTTCGCGATAGCTGGAGATAAAGCAGCCGTGTTCATCACTCAGAGACGCGGTTTTACGAGCGGGGCTCGTAAAAGTCCTGCGTTATTTGACTCTAATGGATGAACTCAGTTTCTGTCTCACCCGCGATGGCGACAATGCACAACAATCCAATTTGGTTGGACCACAATACAGCAAAACAAATTTGTGATAATTAATACCCTGAGTATTAATAATGAGTGGACATGGCGGTCCGTAAACTGTACAAGCAAAAACCTTGAAACACAAGAATAACACACTATAATATTCTATATCTGCCCAGATGTAACCTCTTACTTGAATCGCATGAGGACACAGGTAGAATGTGTTTTCCTCCGTCCTTTAACTTTGACCCGGTTCCTTGAGGCTCGTGTGATGACGGGAGGCCGTTTCCTCGCTCTGTCGGCGGGCGGTACGGCTGTTGATTGTCAGAGGGCGGTACGGCTGTTGATTCTCGGCGGGCTGGCGGAGAACTCAGAAATGTCGACTTGGTTGAAGATGGAAGAGAAATCTTTAATCTCTTCACTTCTGTAGGCCAACGGATGAAGATGTGAATTGCTCAGTGGTCTCCTTCAGATCTGTTAGAGTACTCAGTTGAACACAGAGTAATCTCAACTCGTCCAGCGAGATGGAGATTGTATGGCTACAGTTTCAAGTCGGACATTACTTCCTTATGCCACGAGGTTGCACCTGAGAGCAGCAAAAAGCTACGTCCGTATTCGGTGAACTAAGTCGCTGGAAGCAAATTCTGGATGCATTTCAGAATGATTTTAACTCCTGATGACGTCATGTTTGAGGGACGTTCTGTTGTGTGCCTCATCCAATAGGAGTTGAGAGATCGATCCTTTAGTGAGCAAGGCTTCATGGATTTGTAGTCTGTTTTGGACTCCCTTTGTTTGATTTTGGCACAATTTTTATCAGGAAGATTTACGACTTGGTGTGGGGGCTTGAGTTATGTTTTTATGACTGTTAGGCCTGCCTTTGTCTTCTATCTGAATACATGAGTCCCAACATTCCACCCTTTGTTCTGAAGAGTTGGCTGTTGTCCAGCATCTTTAGAGCAACTGAAGGGCCGAACAGTTCTTGTCGGTTCACAGTAACCTGTGGGTTACGCCATCCATGTATTCCTGATAGGAAAGAAAAATGGTTGCACAGTCCATACAGTTCAATAGAGTTCACAGAGGCTTTATCGTCTGGACAGAGATTGAGGCACATCTGGGCATAGAACTTCTAGCTAATTCTAAAACTACATTCATCACACATAAACATTTCAAGTTATTGGAAGGCACAGCATTAACCATAACACAATCCTTTGTTGGTCCTTGGTCATAACACAAAATCAAAGTAGAACCTGACATTGGTTACTAGGAACAAAATGTTAGAGGAAAGGAGGGTTAAAGGTTAAAAGCCTTATCCTTGGAAATGATTGGGGTTAACCTGTGGGATGGGCTCAGACTGGTGTGTAAAACGCGGCTGTATGAGAAGTGAGTCCAGTCTGGCCTGCAGGTGTTGAATGTACCTGTACATGGCGTGTGCAATAATTGCGATGATGATCCAACCACTAAGGAGGAGCCAGAGGGCAACCAAACTGATAGGGTGTTCTCGGTAAGATGACGATCTGCATATGTGACTATGAAATATAGTGGTCAAGCCAGTCGGTTTGAGACTGAACTTCACTAATTCCATCCCTTTAGCTTGAAGCTGCTGTTGAAGGGTGTCATCAACGGTGAGGCTGTAAACTCTAAATGCGTCCATGATCTCAATTTCTGCGTCATGTTTGTTGACGTTGAGATGATGGAGGACAATATCGTCAGTGTGCACGATGGCTCTTTGGGGAACCGTTAAGAACACCATTTGGTTTGGTAGCCTTAGTTTAGTGGCCTTAGCTTAGTGGCTGTATCATGGCAGTCGTATGACTTCGGTGGCTGGTGTGTTAACGAGCCAGCGATTGCCTGCTCACTCTACCTTTGTCTCTGTTCCTTCATCTTTGATGGACATGCTACCTTGACACTTGTTCATGGAATTCGGCTCTTTGGCCGCAGAGGTAGTTAGTCACCTCTCTAACAAAGGGGTTGCGTTTGGACAAACCCAATTAATGTACTTTGTCTTGGTACACATGTTTAGGTTAGGGATAAGGTAGAGCGAGGGGTCCTCATCATGGTCGGCGAGCATTGGTGGTGTTTTGAGGTGAATGTGTGCATTACCTCTCTGAAAACCAACATTAAATACAGATTTTAGTCTATGTATATTCTGCCTATGACGGTAGATTGAGGATAAATCCTATTTTGAGGTTCTGAGGATTTACATGGTTTGGAATTTCAATGCCAAAACTATATGCCACATGTATCTGTGAAGGTTGCACAATGGAGATAGTAGCAGATCTAAGGATTTGTTCAACAAGGTCTAGGGAGACCAGGTAAGTTGGAATCCTTCCACCACTCAGACTGTTGACTGAGGAGCTAATTTCCCTGAGGTCCTGCATTAGATCTCTAACGATACACGCATAAGTTGTTTTCTCTGACAAAATCCCTAAAGTGTGCAAAGTGTTATTGATAAGAACGGATTGCAAATTTACAGTGACTATAGTACCCTGAAGGGTTTTACCCAGGCCCTGTAATTGTTCTTATTGGAGTCGACGTCTCTGCTGGATTTTGGACGATGGCGACCTCTGCGAAGGTGTTGGAACCCATTAGACTATTTCGGAACCGGTGTTGAGTAGTGCATTGCAGCTGAATGACCCATGTGTCAGGCGTTGCCCTTACGGTACAGATCGCCCAAGAAGGTCAGAAAAGGAGGGTGTGGCATGTTAGGAGTGACCGTTTTGGGGAGCAACTTGGACACTGTTCCCCTTTTCCCGACCTACAAAGTAAACTTTGGCGTTAACGGGAGGGGGTACATCATCTAGTCATACTGACGAGGTTTCAGCGCCGTGTTCCTTTGAGGAGGTCGACGGACCTGGTGAACAACGGAGCACGTCAAGCTTAGTTACTAACTCAGTCAAGCGTCTCCTTATATCCTCCATTTCCTCTCTCAAATCTTGTTCTCTGAGGGGATTTGAAACCTTGTGTCAGTGTGGTTAGTGAGAGAGAGAGAGAGAGAGAGAGTGAGAGAGATTATTAAGTGATAGCCTGAAAGCTGATTTCGTGATAGCTGGAGATAAAGCAGCCGTGTTCATCACTCAGAGACGCGGTTTTACGAGCGGGGCTCGTAAAAGTCCTGCGTTATTTGACTCTAATGGATGAACTCAGTTTCTGTCTCACCCGCGATGGCGACAATGCACAACAATCCAATTTGGTTGGACCACAATACAGCAAAACAAATTTGTGATAATTAATACCCTGAGTATTAATAATGAGTGGACATGGCGGTCCGTAAACTGTACAAGCAAAAACCTTGAAACACAAGAATAACACACTATAATATTCTATATCTGCCCAGATGTAACCTCTTACTTGAATTCCATGAGGACACAGGTAGAATGTGTTTTCCTCCGTCCTTTAAGTTTGACCCGGTTCCTTGAGGCTCGTGTGATGACGGGAGGCCGTTTCCTCGCTCTGTCGGCGGGCGGTACGGCTGTTGATTGTCAGAGGGCGGTACGGCTGTTGATTCTCGGCGGGCTGGCGGAGAACTCAGAAATGTCGACTTGGTTGAAGATGGAAGAGAAATCTTTAATCTCTTCACTTCTGTAGGCCAACGGATGAAGATGCGAATTGCTCAGCGGTCTCCTTCGGATCTGTTAGAGTGCTCGGTTGAACACTGAGAGCAGCAAAAAGCTACGTCCGTATTCGGTGAACTAAGTCGCTGGAAGCGAATTCTGGACGCATTTCAGAATTATTTTAACTCCTGATGATGTCATGTTTGAGGGACGTTCTGTTGTGTGCCTCATCCAATAGGAGTTGAGAGATCGATCCTTTAGTGAGCAAGGCTTCATGGATTTCTAGTCTGTTTTGGACTCCCTTTGTTTGATTTTGGCGTGATTTTTATCAGGAAGATTTACGACTTGGTGTGGGGGCTTGAGTTATGTTTTTATGACTGTTAGGCCTGCCTTTGTCTTCTATCTGAATACATGAGGCCCAACACTTGCTATCACGATAACATTATAGGTTTTTGCTCGGGCATTACAAACGGTTACCCCCATGGGGACTCGATTTACTGGGCGGACTCAATTTATCATGACACTGAACACTTTGCACTTCTCGTCATCTGCTGAACCCACACCAGTCACGGAAGATTGCGTGATGTTTGCTTTCTTTATTGCAGACTAAGTGGAATTCAGATAGACAGATGTTTGAATTTTACATAAAATAACCAGAAACATTGTTAATTTGAAAAGGTTATGTGCTGCTTAATACAATGCCTGTTGTTTGTACAAGAAGTCCAATAAAAGCCTGTATTTTTAAATACCTATAAAAGTCAGTATTTAATTTTTTTAATTTTTTATTTATTTTTATGAATAAACATTATTACTATGACAAACATAATATAACATGATATAACGTCATGGTTACTTGTGTAACCTCCGTTCCCTGATGGAGGGAATGAGACGTTGTGTCGATGTAGTGACACTAGGCGTCACTCTTGGGAGCCCGAGACACCTCTGGTCTCTGATAAAAGGCCAATGAAAATTGGCGAGTGGTATTTGCATGCCACTCCCCCAGACATACGGGTATAAAAGGAGCTGGTATGCAACCACTCATTCAGGTTTTATGCTGAGGAGCCGATATAAGGTCCGGCCATTTCAGCAGGTAGTTCAGCGTTGTGGCAGGAGGGACACAACGTCTCGTTCCCTCCATCAGGGAACAGAGGTTACACATGTAACCATGACGTTCCCTATCTGTCACTCACTTGACGTTGTGTCGATGTAGTGACACTAGGGGTCCCTATATGAAACGCCACAATTGGCTGAACTATGTTACGTGAACTGGCGGCGTGTGGTGGGCAGACTACTGTGTGCCTCATAGCCAGCACACCAGGTCGACACGTAACCTCCCCCAACATAGTTATGAGTGTCGAACCGCCATTTGGGGACAAGTCGACTACCCAAGAGATAGAGACAGGCTTAACTCAGTCGTGGCCTCTTTTCCCCTTCTCTTTTTTTCACTCCCTAAAAAAGAAGGGGAATTATCTGATAGGGCCACCAGGTCCAATCGGGGGGTGTCCCTCCCAAGGGGAAGACACCGCGGAGACCACACATCGTCCAAAGAGAGGGGGATATTTAAATGGAAGAATACATCACGTGGTCTTTCCAACCATGTGGAGAGTCTTCAAGGTAGATCCTACCCAATGGGGGAGGAGTTACTACAAACATGGAGACTGGGGCAGAGGGGCTCTGCCCAAGGAAGACACAGTTTCCCAACAGGGAAACAAATTAGCGGAAGATATATATCGCATGGGGTTAGCCTTACAGGGAACCGCCACATGCGGAGCATCTACCCCAGAACAGGACTCTTAGTTAGCACGTGTACTGGGCCGGCAGTGAGTCTCTCCGAAAACTCGACTGCCTCAGGGCTCGGAGGAAGTCAACCAGGGAACAGAACTTGTGAACACTACTGGGAATTAATGGCGCACGTCTTCAGCTCAAAAGGAGGTGGAAGGCGCTATGTGCAAGCGATACACCCGGCCGGCTATCCCGGGCTTATCCACTTGTATTGCGTGCCACTACCTGGGATGAAAACGGTTCCACCCGGAGGTTGTAGAACCTTGCAAAGGTGTTGGGTGTTGCCCAGCCTGCTGCTCTACAAATGTCTGTTAGAGAGGCACCCCTGGCCAGGACCTAGGAAGCCGCTACACCCCTGGTAGAATGGGCTCGTAGCCCTACCGGGGGCGGCATGTCCTGGGCGTGATATGCCATAGTTACGGCATCGATGAGCCAGTGGGCGATCCTCTGCTTGGAGACAGCACTTCCTTTCCACTGTGCACCAAAGCAGACAAAGAGCTGCTCAAAGATTCTAAAGCTCTGCGTGCAATCCAAATAGATGCGTAAAGTGCGCACCAGACATGGCAACAACAGGGCTGGGTCTGCCTCCTCCTGGGGCAGCGCTTGCAGGTTCACCACCTGTTCCCTAAAAGGGGTGGTGGGAACCTTGGGCACATAGCCCGGTTGGGGTCTCAGGATCACGTGAGAGTAACCCGGACTGAACTCCAGGCACGTTTCGCTGACAGAGAACACTTGAAGGTCTCCTACCCTCTTAATGGAAGTGAGTGCAGTCAGGAGAGCAGTCTTCAAGGAGAGTGCCTTAAGCTCGGCTGACTGCAAAGGCTCAAAGGTGGCTCTCTGTAGACCCTGAAGAACTACAGAGATGTCCCATGAGGGAACGAGGCGTGGTCTGGAGGGATTCAGCCTCCTGGCACCTCTTAGGAACCTGATGATCAGGTCGCGCTTCCCTAAGGACTTACCGTCGACTGCGCCGTGGTGTGCTGCTATGGCGGCAACGTACACCTTCAAGGTGGAAGGAGACAGCCTCCCTTCCAACCTCTCCTGCAGGAAGGAAAGCACTGATTTGACTGCGCATCTCTGGGGGTCTTCCCGTTGGGAAGAACACCACTTAGCGAACAGACGCCACTTAAAGTCATACAGGCACCTCGTAGAGGGGGCCCTAGCCTGAGTGATCGTGTCTACCACCGTGGGTGGTAGACCGCTTAGATCTTCTGGGTCCCGTCCAGGGGCCAGACATGGAGATTCCAGAGGTCTGGTCGCGGGTGCCAGAGGGTGCCCTGTCCCTGAGAAAGAAGGTCCTTCCTCAGGAGAATTCGCCGGGGGGGGGGAGGGGGCTGTTGCGAGGAGCGTGAGGTCTGAGAACCACGTCTGGGTGGGCCAGTAGGGTGCTACCAGGATGACCTGCTCCGCGTCCTCCCTGACCTTGCACAGGGTCTGTGCAAGTAGGCTTACTGGGGGAAACACATATTTGCATAGGCCAGGGGGCCAGCTGTGTGCCAGCCTATGCCGAGGGGAGCCCAGGTGAGGGCATACCAGAGCAGGCAGTGGGAGGATTCTTGGGAGGCGAACAGGTCCACCTGTGCCCGTCCGAATCGACTCCAAATCAGCTGGTCCACCTGAGGGTGCAGTCTCCACTCTCCCCTGAGGGTAACCTGCCATGACAGCGCGTCCGCTGTAGTGTTGAGGTTGACCGGGATGTGAGTGGCTCGCAGCGACTTGAAGTGCTGCTGACTCCAGGGAGACGGCGGGCGAGTTGTGACATACAGCGAGAGCGCAGACCGCCTTGGTGGTTGACATATGCTACAGTTGCCGTGTTGTCTGTCCGAACTAACACGTGCTTGCCCTGGATCAATGGCCGGAACCTCCGCAGGGCGAGCAGAATTGCCAACAACTCGAGGCAGTTGATGTGCCAATGCAGTCGCGGACCCGTCCAGAGGCCGGCGGCTGCGTGCCCATTGCAAACAGCACCCCAGCCCGTTTTGGAGTCATCTGTCTTGACCACGACGTGCCTGGAGACCAGTTTTAGAGGAACACCTGCCCATAGAAATGAGAGGTCGATCCAAGGGCTGAAAAGACGGTGACAGACCGGCATGATGACCACACGATGTGTCCCGTGGCGCCATGCCCATCTCAGGACTCGAGTCTGGAGCCAGTGCTGAAGCGGCCTCATATGTATCAACCCGAACAGGGTGGCCACCACCGAGGATGCCATATGCCCCAGGAGCCTCTGAAAAAGTTTCAGTGGAACCGCTGTTTTCTGTTTGAACGCCTTCAAACAGGCCAGCACCGACTGGGCACACTCGTTCGTAAGGCGCGCCGTCAAGGAGACCGAGTCCAACTCCAAACCAAGAAAAGAGATGCTCTGAACCAGGAGGAGCTTGCTCTTTTCCCAGTTGACCCGAAGCCATAGTCAGCTGAGGTGTGAGAGCACCAGGTCCCTGTGTGCGCACAACATGTCTAGAGAGTTAGCTAGGATTAGCCAGTCGTTGAGATAGTTGAGAATGCGAATGCCCACCTCCCTTAATGGGGCAAGGGCAGCCTCTGCGACCTTCGTGAAGATGCTAGGAGACAGGGACAGGCTGAAAGGGAGGACTTTGTACTGATACGCATGACCCTCGAATGCAAACCGCAGGAAGGGTTTGTGTCGAGGAAGGATCGAGACGTGGAAGTACGCATCCTTCAGGTCTACCGCCACGAACCAATCTTGATGCCGGATGCTCGCCAGAATGCGTTTTTGCGTCAGCATCTTGATCTGGAGTCTGTGTAAGGCCCGGTTCAGTACTCGCAGGTCCAAGATTGGCCGCAACCCACCGCCTTTTTTCGGTACGATGAAGTAGGAGCTGTAAAACCCCTTCTTCATCTCGGCTGGAGGGACAGGGTCTATCGCATTTGGCCGAATCTATAGGAGGGTAGTGATCTCTGCATGTAAGGTAGCAGTGTTTTTGCTCTTGACCAAGGTGAAGTGAATACCACTGAACCTGGGAAGGCGCCTGGTGAACTGAATCGCGTAGCCAAGTTGGACAGTCCGGATCAGCCATCGCGATGGATTGGAAAGCGCAAGCCACGCGTCCAAGTTCCGCGCAAGGGGGACCAAGGGGACAACGTCGTCGGATGTACCAGCAGGTGGGGCTTCGCAGCGGGGCGGAGCTCGAAGTGTCACACCATGTCGTGGCCGTGCTGAGTCTAGGGACATCGAAGCACTTACCTGGCTCCTTGTGACCACCCGGAACAGCCTGGGACGGGGGAGGAAGAGGCCTGTCCTTGTAACCCATGGAGACTGCCATATCGGGGGCGGCTGTGTGCCACATCTAGGCGCTCAGGGGCGGAAAGACCACCGCTGGAGCGCCAATCCTGCAAGTACAAACCTGTGGACGGTAGTCGTGATGACGACCGTGCACACCGGGTATGTGACCCAGGGAAGAAGGAAACCGCTCTTTTGCCGAACTGTTGGGTATCGCAGCCACTTGGGCATGTGGCGAAATCAAACAAAAAGGCAACAAAAGATTTTCCACCCGGCCCTCCACCGGGGGATGGAGTGGTCCTCTTACCAACTCCAGGTGAGTGGGTTCCTTCATCCCTGGGTCGACCGTCTCAGGGGCGCTTTGAGGACCTCCGTGGGTTCTTAGGCGGCGACTGTGAGACGGGTGGCGTCTGCTTCCTGCGGTGGGCTCCATGCCGGGCCGAAGGGGCGGGCTGCGGCGGAGCCGGTGCAGTCACCGCAGGGGGACGCCCTTGGCAATGAGCAGACGGGGTGCGGGATCTTGAGCCGTGCTGGGGCAGGATGTGCCAGATCGCCTCCATCTGCTGCTTCACCGCCGAGAACTGCTGGGCAAAGTCCTCGACGGTGTCGAATAGGCGAGCCTGGGAAATGGGGGCAGCAAGAGCGGCGCCGCGAGCCCAGGAACCAATCATCAATCCGTGAGGGTTCAGGGGAGAATGGAGTGTTCCACTCTAGCCTGATGCTCGCGGCCGCCCAGGAAAGCATGTCCATCATTTCGGCATCGGCCTGTGACTGGGCAATCGTCCCTGAGGGGGGAAGCCCAACTGAGGCTTTTGCGTCCGACTGGACAAGCCCGCTCTCCGATGCTGCGCTCGAGAGCTCATCATCTTCGCGGGCTCCGAACAAGAAGCCAGACTCACCGTGAGACATGCCGGTGAACTCATCCGGAAGCCCGATTGGGGCAGACGAGCGTGCTGGGGAATGGGAGGTCTACGGGGGGATACCTGGCGGAGGCGATCCCATTGGGGTCCCCAAATCGCCCCCAGTGCTAGCCGCGCTGGCCTCATACCTGTAGGTAGAAGGACCGTGGTGGGGAGCCGCTGGGGTGGCTTGCTTTCTTACGAAAGCAAACCGCGACGGCAACGTTGCCATGGTCATGTTCTCGCAATGAGAACATGAACCATCCACAAACGCTGCCTCCGTGTGGGTCACGCCCAGACACGAAAGACAGCGATCATGACCATCCGAAGTTGAGAGATAACGACCGCAACCAGGAATAAAACACAATCGGAAAGGCATCTTTAAAAAGAGCGTGTGTGCCGCTCTTTTAGAGAAACATATACTCTTTTAGAGGAAAAAAGCTCTTTCAGAAAATATACTCTCTTGTTTTCTGCCGAAGCGCCCAGGGGCGTTCTCTGCAGTGCACCAGTGCAGAGGAGGGAGAAGCCGCTGAAATGCGCCATCAGATCCAGCAGAGGTGAATGAACAGTAGAATTCAGCTCAATGAGCATTCGGCTCCGAAGAGAAAATCTGAATGAGTGGTTGCATACCAGCTCCTTTTATACCCATATGTCCGGGGGAGTGGCATGCAAATACCACTCTGCAATTTTCTTTGGCCTTTTATCAAAGACCAGAGGTGTCTTGGGTTCCCAAGAGTGACTCCTAGTGTCACTACATCGACACAACGTCGAGTGAGTGACAGATAGGGAAAAATGATGTACTGTTATAAAAACACGTTGTGAGTGTTTTCGCTGAACTGGAGGTGTCAGAACACACACCATGGTAATGGCATACTACCATACTACTCTTATTTCTGCCATAGACTGACATAGTAGAAGTAGTAAGAGTAGTATGTGAAGTATGCAATTGCGAATGCAGCCCATGAAACACGTATAACCATTGTCACGTTGTGAGTTTGGCCAATTGTGAATGAGCTGTGTCATCATTCAGAGCTTGTGCAGCTCCTCTGGAGCAACTGCAGAGGCTGCGCCAGCCGGCTGCTCTCGAACAGCTCTCACGGTACTTTGATTGCATACATCACGGTGACGCGGCAGTGGTGCCACGCAAGTCTGACAAAATTTCTAACTGACATTCACTGCTTCAAGTCCAGCGCTGATCGGTCTATGGCTGCGCAGCACTGCATGAAGTTGAACACACCTAAGAGCATCTTGTGTGCTTCAATCTGACCATCTGTACAAAAGAGTTCACTTGATCAATGACACTCACTTACTTAGGTTTCATTAGTCACCTAAAAATACTGCAGAATCTGAAAAGGTTTCATTTTACATGATCATATCATTTCAAAATCCTAAAACTTAATCTATTTACAGGTTTATATAAAAAATCCGATGTGATCTCAGATGTTTGTACCCCACTGCACATCTAGGCATAGAGTTAGAATATCCCATGAGTCAGTTGTTTAGTCATGTTATTGTGGCGACAGCTGAGATGCAAGATTAAAGTAACAATTATTGTTTTTAGAGTTAGTAAACTAACAAGACAAAAGAGATGAGTTTTAGTACTTCAAGTAGTAGTTCAGACTCTTACGGAGAAGCGTTCAGGTCGTTTGATTGGCTTCTTCCCAGGCTCGTACTCGCTGTAACTCGGAGGGTGTTCGGACCACCCGCCGCCTCACATGCCTCCTTGCCTACTGTCCTCGTCATTGGTCGTGCTCCAGGAACTGTGGCGACGTAACGGCAAGTAATCGTCTCGCATAGTCGGCCCACCTCGGACGTCGCCCAACAGATCTTCTCTGGATCGTGAGCATGGCTGATATCCTCCCGCTCCGGTTGTCCAGAACATTCTCTTGATTGCAGCTGCGTGGAATTCCCGGGTGCGGATAGCGGCAGTCATCGTGGCGAGAAGCACTGTACGCAGATGAGCTGCTGGAGTGGGTCTATGAGTGTCCTCCGCACGGGACTCTGTGCGAGGCGGGGCCATCGTCCAGGCCGGAGAGCATTCTCGGAGGCCCGGCGGAGAACGGCACATGCTGTAGCATGTGTTATGGCGGGGGCGGCAGGTGCTGCAGCGGGATCGCAGGCTGTGGCTGCAACATCGGACTCATGACATCCATGCCGCACACCTGACTCTCCAGATAATCCAGCATTTGAATGGTCCCGTGAACGCTGCCGTTGCCATGGACACTAGGGAGCTTCATGTTAATGGGCATTGGTGCCATCTGTGGGGTTGGCAGTGGAATGGGCATCATGGCGCCCTTACCTGACGTTGAACCTGGTGGGAAGAAAGTGATGAGATGTAATACGTTTGGAAAGATTAGATATTGAATAACTTGATTTAAAATTTTCTGTTCTCGTTAGACTAGAGGAGCAGTGTCACACCCACCGATGATGCGGACCAATGGCAGCATGAAGGTGTTTAACAGCCAGCACAAAGTTTACACTGGTGAGTTGTTTTGAACCACAGCAAAAAGTATCTGTTTAAACAGGATGAGGACACCTGTTCAACATTTAAATGCTGGGAACAGGATATTTTTTTGATTCCCAACTTTAAAGTGTCATCTCTCTTAGGAAATGTTTTAATAACCTGTTCACGCTTTTGGTGCAGTCAGGATAAGGGGGGACTTTTTATTTTATTCTATATTATGTTTGTACAAAGTGGTGTGTCTGCATCCCCATGGGAAAATGTTTCGGCCAAATGCTTTGCTGTGTTTAGGAATTTTGTGTTTTAAAGTCTTTGATCCTCTCTGAAGTGACATCCTGGATACTTGAACAACAAAAAACAAAAACAAACAGCATGGTAAGGTTGACAGTCCTTTTAAATTATACAAACATAGGTTATACTATCAAATCTACCAAGATCGTTTTCAGTTCTAAAAGAGTTTTTAACAAAATATACATCCAAGAATTAGTTTACTCAGTGAATCATTTGTAATGTATATCAAGGTTAATATTGTAAATTTCATGTCTGTGTTTCTTCACACACAATCGTCTACTAAAAATAAACTAAAACAATCAATAATAGTCTAATTAAAAAACAGCTACAACTGATGTAACTATGTCTTCTTTTCAAGCTGAACTGATAATGTTTTTCACTTCTCACCATATGTTCTTTACTTCTGTAAGTGGTTAAATCGTTTATTTGGTATTAGGTAATAGCTATTTCCTAATAAAATGTTTTTATGATATTTATACATGTGTATTAATCAATCTAAAAAGAGTTTATTTTAAGCCATAGTAAAAAACTAATTACCATTTGGTGTACATGTGTTTTTCATGTAGATAATTTGGGTACGCCTCCCACCACAATTCCACCCCATTTTAAATAGATTGTGGTGTAACACTACTCAGTGGAAAGGAGGAGGCGAGAAGCAGATTTCCTGGTTCAGGTAGGAGTTTTAATCTTGCACTCAGATTCTTACAGTTCACACTCGTCGGTTTTACAGGCAAACATTTACTTAAATACTTCCAGTTCATATAACAGAATGACACGTCGTGGCCTTTCTTGCGCCAGTCTCTCTCTCACCGCATCTACTGATGGTGTGGCTCTTTTATGCCGCTCTCACCGTGCTCACTGAATTTAGAGACAGGGGTTAGACATAATTTAGCTCAGGTGTAAGCGCCCTTACCGCTTTCTCTCTCTCTGGAGAGATGCTTGCCCACGCCCCAGCTGCCACATGTGGGTTGTATTTTGTGTTCAATAATCGCTGTAGCGGCGTTCACGTTTGTGCGCAAGACCACAACGGGTTGTTTAACGTGTAAAATTACTCTTTTAAAATGCCATTTATTTTCAAAAGTATGTGTTTTTGTACGATTGATTTATTTATAAAATATTTGATATTTACACGAAAAAACATACAGTTTGTAACTTGATGTTTAACAGGCTTTTAAAAAATCTTGTGTGTATGCAATTCAGGACATGTCGATGACCGTGAAAACTTGGGCTGCATTGATCAACTGTGTAAGTTTACATAAAGATCATTTTCTTGTATTTATATATTTGTTATTAGAAATGTGTAGATGTTATGTGACTATTTTATTTTAATTTTAGTGTCTGGTCCATTAATTAATAATAATAGACCTACGGATCAGAGCGCCGCTTTCAACAGAGGTGTTCTGCAAGGTAGGCATACATTATTTGCTGTCGCTCTCTCAAGCATACAATGTAACAATATTGCTAAAACAAAATGTGATGTGCAACAAAATTTACTTTCACAGTCACTATACAGAAGATGAACAAATGGGTTAAGAAAGACAAAGTTTAACATTAGCTTAACAAACAGGGTTATGTTACTAAAATGCAACATTGCATTTCATTTTAGCTGTAGCTTTAACACAAAAGTGTCTTACACTTTTTACTTTTAACAAAGATAAGAAAGTGTCTTTCTAAAACAATACATACAAGATGTGCCACAAAACAGCTTACATATTCACTTTAAAATGATGAATAAATGGTTTAACAAAGCTAATGTTTGTCATTAGTTTAACAAACTGGTTTATTTTACTAAAACACAATAATGTATTTAATTTCATTTGAGCTATAGCTCTAACAAAACATTTCTTACATTTTTACTTTTAACAGAGGAGAAAATGCATTTCTAAAACAATGGATATTGGCTGTGAAGCAAACTCTTTCAGATTTTCACTTTTAAAGATAATGAATAAATGGTTTAACCTAGATTATGTTTAGCATTAGTTTAACAAGCATGGTTATGTTACTAAAACACATTAATGTCTTTCTTGTAATTTTAGTTTTGTCTTTAACACAAAAGTGTCTTACATTTTTACATTTATCAAAGATAAGAAAGTATCTTTCTTTTTTGTAATTAACATTTTTATTGATTCATTTGCATATGACAGTGAAAAAAACTCAACACATATATAATGAATAAACATTTTACATTTAAACCCTACTAATACAATCCCACCCTGACCCCTAACGAACACCCCTGTGGTCCCACATAACATACAATCCAAAAAAATAAAATAAATAAACATATATATATATATATATATATATATATATATATATATATCTATATCTATATCTATGTAAATATATCTATATATATATCTATATATATATATATATATATATATATATATATATATATATATATATATATATATATATATATATATATATATACACAGGTGCATCTCAATAAATTAGAATGTCGTGGAAAAGTTCATTTATTTCAGTAATTCAACTCAAATTGTGAAACTCGTGTATTAAATAAATTCAATGCACACAGACTGAAGTAGTTTAAGTCTTTGGTTCTTTTAATTTTGATGATTTTGGCTCACATTTAACAAAAACCCACCAATTCACTATCTCAAAAAATTAGAATATGGTGACATGCCAATCAGCTAATCAACTCAAAACACCTGCAAAGGTTTCCTGAGCCTTCAAAATGGTCTCTCAGTTTGGTTCACTAGGCTACACAATCATGGGGAAGACTGCTGATCTGACAGTTGTCCAGAAGACAATCATTGACACCCTTCACAAGGAGGGTAAGCCACAAACATTCATTGCCAAAGAAGCTGGCTGTTCACAGTGCTGTATCCAAGCGTGTTAACAGAAAGTTGAGTGGAAGGAAAAACCGAGAGAACCGCAGCCTTACGATTGTCAAGCAAAATCGATTCAAGAATTTGGGTGAACTTCACAAGGAATGGACTGAGGCTGGGGTCAAGGCATCAAGAGCCACCACACACAGACACTACAGTTGTCGTATTCCTCTTGTTAAGCCACTCCTGAACCACAGACAACGTCAGAGGCGTCTTACCTGGGCTAAGGAGAAGAAGAACTGGACTGTTGCCCAGTGTTCCAAAGTCCTCTTTTCAGATGAGAGCAAGTTTTGTATTTCATTTGGAAACCAAGGTCCTAGAGTCTGGAGAAAGGGTGGAGAAGCTCATAGTCCAAGTTGCTTGAAGTCCAGTGTTAAGTTTCCACAGTCTGTGATGATTTGAGGTACAATGTCATCTGCTGGTGTTGGTCCATTGTGTTTTTTGAAAACCAAAGTCACTGCACCCATTTACCAAGAAATTTTGGAGCACTTCATGCTTCCTTCTGCTGACCAGCTTTTTAAAGATGCTGATTTCATTTTCCAGCAGGATTTGGCACCTGCCCACACTGCCAAAAGCACCAAAAGTTGGTTAAATGACCATGGTGTTGGTGTGCTTGACTGGCCAGCAAACTCACCAGACCTGAACCCCATAGAGAATCTATGGGGTATTGTCAAGAGGAAAATGAGAAACAAGAGACCAAAAAATGCAGATGAGCTGAAGGCCACTGTCAAAGAAACCTGGGCTTCCATACCACCTCAGCAGTGCCACAAACTGATCACCTCCATGCCACGCTGAATTGAGGCAGTAATTAAAGCAAAAAGGAGCCCCTACCAAGTATTGAGTACATATACAGTAAATGAACATACTTTCCAGAAGGCCAACAATTCACTAAAAATGTTTTTTTATTGGTCTTATGATGTATTCAAATTTTTTGAGATAGTGAATTGGTGGGTTTTTGTTAAATGTGAGCCAAAATCATCACAATTAAAAGAACCAAAGACTTAAACTACTTCAGTCTGAGTGCACTGAATTTATTTAATACACGAGTTTCACAATTTGAGTTGAATTACTGAAATAAATGAACTTTTCCACGACATTCTAATTTATTGAGATGCACCTGTATATATACACACACACACATATACATATACATACATACACAGATACACATACATACACTTACACACATATATATATATATATACACACAAATAAATAAATAATAAACATACATGATTATACTACACTCTCCACATCCCCTCCCCGAGATTCCCCCCAAAAAACTAAATATTTGCCCCATTTTTTAGTAAATAAGTCCCTCAACCCCAGCCCTCTACTTACCGCCTCTTCAAATGCAGCTACCCTCCCCATTTCCACACACCACTCCGAAAAAGAGGGTGCTCCATTTGATTTCCAACCCCTTAAAATTACTTGCCTGCCGATCATGAGACCGGTCATAACCCAGTTTTTTATATGATTGTCCCCTAAATGCATGACCGCCCCATCACCCAAAATACAGAGTCTGGGACAAGCAAAACCTGAGTGTTCAAAACGTCGCACAAATACCTCTGAACCCTCAACCAAAACTCCTGGATCTTAACACACCCCCAAAAGACATGGGTAGTGTCTCCAACTTCTGACTGGCATCGCCAGCAAGTGGGTGTGTCTTTAAGACCAAGCCTATATAATCTAGAGGGGGTCCAATAAAATCTATGTAAAATCTTAAATTGCATAAGGCGAACCCTTGCATCTCTAGATACAGACTTGACATTTTTAAGAATCTTAGTCCACACTCCATCCTCCAATACCAAATTCAAATCTTTTTCCCATACTCTCTTGAGAGAAGTCAAGGCTCCATCCCCCAGACTCTGAATTAGTAGGGAGTAATACACTGATGCTTCATGGCCTTTTCCAAAAGCAGCAATCACCTCTCCCAAAGCCCCTGCCGCTTTAGGGGGGTGCGTGCCACTCCCAAAAATAGTGCAGAGTAGGTGGCGAAGCTGTAAATACTTATAAAACTGAGATCTGGGTATGCCAAAATGTTGAACGAAATTTTCAAAAGATCTCAATACTCCACCCTCATATAGGTCACCAAGTGCATTAACCCTCCTCACAATCCAATCTGACCAACAAAAAGGGGACTTATTAATACATAGTTTAGGGTTCTGCCATAATGCTCGAGGCAACATTTAAATAAATATCAGAATTAAACACTCTGGACACTTTTGTCCATATCGAGTGCAAATGCAAAATAACAGGATGCGACTTAACCTCTCCGGCTAGTTTAATCGAAAGGCTTTGCAGTGGCGAGATAGGGGCAAGAACTTCCTTTTCAATACAAAACCAGGGAGGGGCTCTCTCAGGTGGAAGCAACCAATGAGCCAAATGTCTAAGACCGAACGCATAATAATAAAACAAAATCTTGGATAGGCCTAGCCCTCCTTTGTCAATTGGCCTATATAATTTATTGAAATTTAACCTGGGGCGCTTACCATTCCAAATAAAGGACTTCGCTATGCTCTCAAATTGCTTGAAATAAGAGAGGGGGACATCTACAGGGAAAGACTGAAGCAGGTAGTTTAATTTTGGAATACAATTCATTTTAATAACATTAACCTTCCCAATCATCGATAAATGTAATGAAGCCCACCTGCTGACATCGCTCGAAAACCTTTTTATTAAAGGGTCAAAATTAACTAACTAAATCAGACAAATTTGCTTGGAATAAAATCCCAAAATACTTAATGCCCTGTTTGGGCCACTGGAAGGTGCCCAGCTGGAAAGCCGTTTCAGGGCAATACGCTGTCAGCGCCAAAGCTTCGGATTTAGACCAACTGACTTTGTATCCTGAGAACTTGGAAAAGGAATTAATAATTCTGTGGAGGCAAGGCATAGATCTAGTAGGTTCAGAGACAAATAATAAAATATCATCTGCGTAAAGCAGAAGGTTATGTGCCGCACCTCCCGCTGTCACCCCTGGAAAATCATCCTCCTTTATTATCGCAGCTGCTAATGGTTCCAGGGAAAGACAGAACAATAATGGGGAAAGTGGGCAACCCTGTCGAGTGCCCCTATCCAGAGTAAAATAATCTGAAATTAATCCATTTGTTTGTACCGCTGCTACAGGGTGTCTATAAAGTAACTTAATCCAACCAATAAATCTACTCCCGAACCCATACATTTCCAAAATCTTAAAAAGATAATCCCATTCTACCATATCAAATGCCTTTTCGGCGTCAAGTGAGATGGCAGCGACCGGAGATTGTTCATTCGCCACAGACCACATGATATTGATGAGACGCCTGATGTTATCAGAAGAGCTACGGCCCTGAATAAACCCCGCCTGATCTATATGTATAAGAGATGTCATAACCTTACTTAATCGGTTAGCCAAAATTTTTGACAATATTTTTACATCTAGTTGGATCAGGGAGATTGGACGGTAACTTTTACACTCACTTGGATCTTTGTCCTTTTTAAGAATCAGACTGATCCGGGCTTGTGTCATGGTTGGAGGACGTTTTCCCTTCTTTAATGATTCAGTATAAACTTCTAACAAAAGTGGGGCCAGTTCTGTAGCATAGGATCTAAAAAATTCTGCAGCAAAACCATCTGGCCCTGGAGCCTTGCCAGTAGGTAGGGAATTAATTACCTCGTTAATCTCCTCCAAGGTTATCTCAGAATCAAGAGAGTTTTTTTGCTCAGTCGTCAGTTTAGCAAGATCTAATGGTTCCACAAAGTTTCTAATATCTTCATCAGTAGATGAAGACGTGGAACTATAAAGATCAATATAGAATTCTTTAAAGGCATTATTAATATCAATGGCCGAGGTAAATATTTCACCACCAACAGATTTCACTGAGGGAATGATAGAAAGAGACTCTCTCTGCTTTATATATCTAGCCAAAAGCTTCCCTGCTTTGTCACCCGACTCAAAAGTATGACTGTCTTGCCCTGAATAACCAAAATTCCACTTTCCGCGACAAAATAGTATTATATTTCAATTGGGTCAATTCTCTGAGGCCATCAGCTGACATACGGCACTTCAGCTCTGCCTCTGCACTTTTAAAATTTCCTTCCAACTCCACAAGTTCTCGTGCATTGGATTTTTTGATGAATGAGGCATACTGTATGATCCGGCCCCTAAGAACCGCTTTAAGTGCCTCCCAAGCCACGCTCACAGAGGATACTGAGGACCAGTTGATCTCCATATAAACATTGATTTCAGTCTTTAACATTTGTTGGAAATCAGGATTTTGTAAAAGGGATACAACTATAAGATAAGGCGCCAACTATATGATTTATTTTTCTCTATATGTGGCATCACCTCTAAACTGACCAGGGCATGATCCGAGACTAAAATGTTTCCAATTGAGCAATCAACAGCAGATGAAATGAGGGATTTGAATATTAAAAAAAAAAATCTATTCTAGAATAAATCTTATGGACTGATGAAAAAAATGTATAGTCCCTACCGGATGGGTTCAAAAGTCTCCAAATATCCGAAAGACCAAGATTTTTACACATCCTGTGAAGCGTCAATGTTGCTCTAGGGGGTTTACACACTTTAGCTTCACTATGATCAAGGACTGAATCCATCAAAAGATTAAAGTCTCCTCCCAATATTATATCATGAGGGGTGCCAGCGGTTTGCAGCATCCCTTCAAGATCTATAAAAAAACGTTAGGTGCGTAAATATTAGCCAAAATCAGACTTTGCCCTTGAATTTCAGCTAAAACAATAATGACTCTTCCTAATTTATCTTTTATCTGTCTGAGAAATTTGAATTGTAAATGTTTGTTAATCAATATAATGACTCCCCTGCTCTTACTTGAGCCAACACTAAAGAAAACATGTCCACCCCATATCTTCCCAAATTTTTCAGCTTCCTTCGGGGAGAGATGTGTTTCTTGAAGAAACACTATATCATATTTCTTACGTTTAAGAAAATAAATAACCTTCCTTCTTTTTATGGGGTGCCCCAACCCATTCACATTCCATGTGGAGAGAGACAACATATTCATATTAACATTTGACATTTTGATATAATAAAAAAAAAAAATTGTGTGTGAAAAACAAAATTATGAAGACCACATTCCCCATTAGTGAAACAATCAACCCCCGAACATCCCCCGGAACAAACAGAAAAAAGAAAAACGTGCGCATTAACCCCGCGCACGACAGCGCCAACCGGCGACAATCCCTTTAAACTCAAAAGGTCCATGAATGCCTACGAGTCCCCATGACAACTTTGCCATCGGATTGCTCAATTTTGCCTCACAAATTTGTGAGGCAAAATTACATAACAGAAAATATTTTGTAAAATAAACCCAGTTAATAGGAAGAATGAACAAAAAATGTGTAGATTCATTCACAGAACTGTCTCAAGGATGTGATCTTCCACAAAACAAATTCCAGCTGATATAAAACCGTTCAGATTCCTCGGACAGACAAACGAATGTTCCGTGAGCCGGCTGTTATGAGTTCAGCGGATGACGTAATCATTCCAATGTCCTGTAAAAAAAAAAAAAAACTCAAAACAAACTACAGCCAGCAGAAGGAATAAGCACGAAGAACGAACAGATTAATCCATAGCTGTTCCAAAGGAGTGTTATTCAACAGATCAAGCTCTAGCCGCTAGGCTGAACCAATACAAAAAGAAACAAAACCGGCATCCCGGATCCCCGGATGGTCGAGTCAATTCACTCGGAGGCTGCATAAAAGTAAATACCATGACTTACACAATCCGTCAGCTTTATAAAAGACATCGTTTGTGTGAGCATGTAAATATTTTGCGGTCATCCGTAGTGTCCACTCTCAAACTGGCCGGGAACTTCAATGCAAATGTAATCTTCCATCAATGCAAAAGTTTCTTTAAGGAAACGTGTTATTCACAAAACAAGTTCCAGCCGCACGGCGGAGCCAACGCAAAAAACCCAAAATTTCATCCAGCTTCCTCAAGAGTTAGGTACAGCGAGTCAGGCCCACTCACATGAGAAACATCCAATGGTTTACTCAGTCATTGATTCTATAAAAGACATTGCCAGATTTGGACATGTGAATACTTTGTGACCGTTTTTCGTTTCTATTCTCAGTTTGGCAGGAAACATCAAATCAATCAAATCAAATCACTTTATTGTCACACAGCCACATACACAAGTGCAATGGTGTGTGAAATTCTTGGGTGCAGTTCCGATCAACATAGCAATCGTGACAGTGATGAGACATATACCAATTTACAATAACATCAAATTAACACAACACAATTTAAACATCTGTTATACACATAATTACACTCAACAGTATACAAATAATAACATACACTGTACAGTATACAATACGCACTATATAGATACACATTATTCAATAAAAATAAAAAATAAAAATATATAAAAAAGTATATATATATATATAGAATGTACAGTATTGTACTGTATTGACATTCAGGCTGTTGGTTAATAGTCAGTTGTTAAGAGAGAACATAATATAATAATAATAATATAATTTATGACAGTCCGGTGTGAGATATAAGAGTAAGGGTAATAAAGTGCAGTGCTGATGTATTTTGATCAGGGGGAGATCAAGAGTTCGTGGGAGATCAAGAGTTCAAAAGTCTGATTGCTTTGGGGAAGAAGCTATCATGGAGTCGGCTGGTGCGGGTCCTGATGCTGCGATACCGCCTGCCTGATGGTAGCAGTGAGAACAGCCCATGGCTCGGGTGGCTGGAGTCTCTGATGATCCTCCGAGCTTTTTTCACACACCGCCTTGTATATATTTCCTGGAGGGAGGGAAGCTCACCTCCGATGATGTGTCTGGCAGTTCGCACCACCCTTTGCAGTGCTTTGCGGTTGTGGGTGGTACTATTGCCGTACCAGGCAGAGATGCAGCCAGTCAGGATGCTCTCTACAGTGCAGGTGTAGGACTGTGTGAGGATGTGGCGGTTCATTCCAAACTTCCTCAGCCGTCTCAGGAAGAAGAGGCGCTGATGAGCCTTCTTCACAACGACTTCAGTGTGGATGTGAAACTATGTGAGTTTCTCAGTGATGTGGACACCCAGGAACTTGAAGCTGCTGACTCTCTCCACTGGTGCTCCATTGATGGTGATGGGACTGTGTTCTCTGTCTTTTCTTCTGAAGTCCACCACAAGCTCCTTTGTCTTACTGACGTTGAGGGAGAGGTTGTGCTCCTGACACCAGTGTGTCAGAGTGTGTACCTCCTCTCTGTAGGCTGTTTCATCATTGTCAGTGATCAGACCTACCACCATCGTGTCATCAGCAAACTTAATGATGGCATTGGAGCTATGTGTTGCCACACAGTCATGTGTGTACAAGGAATACAGTAGTGGGCTGAGAACACAGCCCTGTGGGGCTCCAGTGTTGAGGGTCAGTGATGAGGAGATGTTGCTGCCTATTCTAACCACCTGGCGTCTGCTTGACAGGAAGTCCAGGATCCAGCTGCACAGCGAGCTGTTTAAGCCCAGAGCCCAGAGTTTCTCATCTAGCTTGGAGGGCACTATGGTGTTGAATGCTGAGCTGTAGTCTACAAACAGCATTCTCACATAAGTGTTCCTTTTTTCCAGGTGGGAGAGAGCAGTGTGTATTGTAGATGCAATGGCATCATCAGTGGAGCGGTTGTTGCGGTAAGCAAACTGCAGCGGGTCAAGAGAGAGTGGCAATACAGAGCAGATGTAATCTCTGATTAGTCTCTCAAAGCATTTGCTGATGATGGGGGTCAGAGCAACAGGACGCCAGTCATTTAAACAAGTTATTTTTGATTGTTTTGGAACAGGCACAATGGTGGATGTTTTAAAGCATGTGGGGACTACAGACAAAGAGAGGGAAAGGTTGAAAATGTCTGTAAAAACACCAGCCAGCTGGTTCGCGCACGCTCTGATGACGCGGCCCGGAATGCCGTCTGGGCCAGCGGCTTTGCGGATATTCACCCGTCGGAAGGATCGGGTTACATCCGCTACAGAGATGGAGAGTGAACTAACCTCTGTAGCTTCAGCCGCGAGAGCTCTCTCCGCGAGGGCGGTGTTATTTCCCTCGAAACGAGCATAAAAAGTATTTAGCTCATCCGGTAGAGAGGCAGTAGTGTTCATGGTGGAGTTTTTATTCCCTTTAAAGTCCGTGATGATGTTAATTCCCTGCCACATGCTTCTAGAGTTGGTGGTGTTAAACTGTCCTTCAATCTTACTCCTGTACTGGCGTTTTGCAGTTCTGATAGTTTTTTGGAGGGCATAACTGGCTTGTTTATGCTACTCCACGTTCCCGGAATTAAAAGCGGAGGTCCGCACGTTAAGTGCCGCGCGAACATCGCTATTGATCCATGGTTTCTGATTCGGATAGATTCATACAGTTGTGGTCGGAACGACGTCCTCTACGCACGTTCTGATGAAACACATTACGCTATCAGTGTAAAGCTCGATGTCGTCATCAGAGGCGGACCGGAACATCTCCCAGTCCGTGTGATCAAAACAGTCTTGTAGCGTAGAGTCTGATTGGTCCGACCAGCACTGGATCGTTCTGAGGGTGGGTGCTTCCTGTTTTAATTTCTGCCTGTAAGCGGGCAGAAGCAGAATGGAAGAGTGGTCCGATTTGACAAATGGTGGGCGGTGGAGGGATCTGTAGCCATCCCGGAACGGAGAGTAGCAATGGTCCAAAACCCGGTCCCCTCGTGTGTTGAAACTAATGTGCTGGTGATATTTTGGTGCGACTGATTTGAAACTGGCTTTATTAAAGTCCCCGGTCACAATGAACTCAGGGTATGCGGTTTCCTGCTTGCTTATAATCCCATACAGTTCCTTGAGTGCCCGGTCTGTGTCGGCTTGTGGGGGGATGTACACAGCAGTGATAATGACCGCTGTGAATTCCCTCGGTAGCCAGAATGGTCGACACAGAAGCATAAGAAATTCCAGATCAGGAGAGCAGAAAGACTTGATAGAATGTAAGTTCCTCTGATCACACCAGGATTTGTTGATCATAAAACATACACCACCACCTCTGCTTTTACCTGAGAGGTCTTTCGCTCTGTCCGCTCAGTGCACGGAGAACACTGTGGGTTCAATGGCTGAGTCTGGAATCTCCGCAGACATCCAAGTTTCTGTTAGGCAGATAATGCAGCAGTCCCTTGTATCTCGTTGGAAAGAGATCCGCGCTTTCAGCTCGCAGAGCTTGTTATCCAGAGACTGAACATTTGCCAGTAGAATAGTGGGTAGCGGGGGTCGATTTGCGCTGCGTCTTACTCTGATGAGAACGCCGGCTCTGTTTCCCCTTTTCCTCCTGTGTTTCCGCGGCCGTGCTGCCCAGACAAAGGGCTCCGCTGGCATGTTTGTAAACAGCGGGTCGGCATTGAGGAATGTGAAGTCCGGTTTACGGTGTGAGATTGCTGAACCAATGTCCAAAAGTGTTTGTCTGTCGTAGACAATAAGGCAGACAACATCCAAGACAAAAAACATAAGACAACATCCAAGACAAAAAACATCAGAGCAAACAAGATCTTTTTCTGATGTAAGAGTTTCTTACATTCCTTGAACCGATCGCGTTTCTCTCTGATCGAACTCGCAAACTCTGGGAACAAGAAAACATTATGGTTCTTCCAAGAAAGCTTCCCTTTGCTCCTCGCCTGGCGCAACACAAGATCTTTATCGGATGATCTCAGAAATCTGGCCAGAATCGATCTGGGCCTATCTCCCTCAGCAGATCTGTGAGCTGGCACTCTGTGAGCTCGCTTGATTTCCAGCTTGTGGCCTGATATGTCGAGCAGACTCGGAAAAAACTCATCTAGGAATTTCACCATATCTCTGCCCTCCTCATGCTCAGGAATTCCAACAATTCGTATGTTATTCCTGCAGTTTCTATTTTCAAGATCTTCAAGCTTTTCAAGGAGATGTTCCAAATCAACTTTGGCGGATTAGCGGATAATTCACTCTCTGAAGATTCCAGAAAATCGATTCGTTTTTCAACATCACACACTCTTGTACCTAACTCAGAGAATTTTATTTCCATCGCCGTGATCGATCAACGTATTACAGTGAGATCCTCCAAGTCAGCAAGAATCTTCGTCAACACCATCGACATGTTGGACAACTGACGCTGGATCTCCTCTCCCGCCGTGCCATCCAAATCAAATCCCCGGTCTGTAGGCCTATCGGGGTTTTCATCCTGAACAAGTAAGTGTCTTTTAATATCTCCAGAGCCCGAGGATTTTGACTTCTTTGCCATGTTTTGCAACAAAGGACAAATGTGTAACTGGGTGTATCAAATTTCACCAGATTATAACATGAGAATAATCGAAAATTCAGCAAAGTGCGCAGAGCTCGTCGCTCACACGTCTGCTCCTTGCATGGCGTCCATTTTTCTCGAAGAAAGTATCTTTCTAAAACGATGAGTAAAGGATGTGCTGCAAACTAATCCACATATTCACTTAGAGTTACAGTACTTTAGCAAACAGGTTTGTGTTACGTCAACAACGATTTTATATAATTCTAGTTGTATCTTTAACACTTGTATCTTTAAGTTTGTTAATTTTTTACTTTTAACAAAGAGGATAAAATGTTTTTCCAAAACAAAAAGGTGAACGTTGTGAAGCAAACTCAGTTACTTTAAAAATAATGAACAAATGGTTTAACAAAAATAAAGTCTAACATAACGTTATGTAATCAAACAGAGTTATGTTACTATAACACAGTACTGCATTTCATGTCATTTTAGATGTAGCTTTAACACAAATAGTCTTACAATTTTATTTTTAACAAAAGAGAAGAAAATTAGATTTTTAAACAATAGGTATTAGATTGTGAAGCACATCTCTAACATTGTCACTTTAAAGATGATGAACTAAAGGTACAAAAAGTTTAGCTTTCCAGTGTTTTACCAAACTGGTTTGTGTTACTGCAACACAACATTCATTTTGATATAGTTCTAGCTGTATCTTTAATACAAATGCTTGTTATTTTTTTACTTTTAACAGTGAGATAATGTGTTTCTAAAACAAAGACTACTGTTATGCAGCAAAACTCACATCTGCTTTAAATATGAACAGTTTAACAAAAATAAATTTTGAGGCCTGGGTTGGGAGGGTTTTCAAGTTAGGCACATACTCCATGTTCACACCTTGATCAGACCAGACGGGGTCTTGTGTGATCCTGTTCAGGAAAACAAGAGTTTCCTGGCCTTTTATGATTTCCTTTCACTGAAAAAACATTGTGACAACCAAATGTGTAAAAAAAATAAAAAAATAAAAAAAAGGAAGAGAAAAGTTTTTAGAACAGTTTTATTGTCTTTTATTCTTCAAAGCAAAATGTTATTAAACTGTTTTAAAACATTGTTCATTGGTTTTCTCTGGTATATGTTTCTGTTAACATGTATTTTAATACTCATCATGGCTCTTTAACTTTTTGATACATGCATGTCTTTAATAAGCTGGTGTGTAAAACTGACATCAGCAAGAGAAGTACAATAACAGATTTGCAACATCTTTAACAAATAGACTAAAATAGGTCTCTAAAGTAGAAAGTCTTTTCACATTTAGTATGTAAAAACTGAGAGTTGAATAATCAAATATCTCCAAAGAAAACTTTATGTGAAACGGCCACTGCATCTAGAGGAGCCCATTTGTTTGCAGAATAAAATCTCCTTTTAAGTCTGGGATGGTTCACATGGTGGTACAATTAAACTTATGAATAAAAGGAAGCTAACAGTGTTTTGAAAGTGTTTTATTTCAAAGGGGTACTTTATCTGAAATGTTTGGAACTTAAACACAATTTTGAACAAAACGTGTGTGATGGTAGCCATTTCAAACTTGTTAAAGCTGTACATTCCTCATTATCAGTTCATAAAGCTGGGGAAATCCATTTTACACACTGAAACATTAATTAAAACAGTTTTAGTACAGTAATAAAGTGATAACATTGATTTAGCGATCAGGCAGTGTAGCAAATGCTAGTCATATTACAAATAACAGAGATATAATTAAGAATAATAATAATGTGACATGCGTAGGCTCTGCTGTGTATGTTACCTATAGTGTAAATTTTTAATTTAGAGAACACAAGCAAAGCTAAAAGACAAAAAAAAAAAAAAAAAAACGTTTTCTTTTTGTCCATCAAGTGCTCCATGTAATGCCGTGATCCATGAAGGCATACTGTATACAGTACAGGTGCATCTCAATAAATTAGAATGTCATGGAAAAGTTCATTTATTTCAGTAATTCAACTCAAATTGTGAAACTCGTGTATTAAATAAATTCAATGCACACAGACTGAAGTAGTTTAAGTCTTTGGTTCTTTTAATTGTGATGATTTTGGCTCACATTTAACAAAAACCCACCAATTCACTATCTCAAAAAATTAGAATACATCATAAGACCAATAAAAAAAACATTTTTAGTGAATTGTTGGCCTTCTGGAAAGTATGTTCATTTACTGTATATGTACTCAATACTTGGTAGGGGCTCCTTTTGCTTTAATTACTGCCTCAATTCGGCGTGGCATGGAGGTGATCAGTTTGTGGCACTGCTGAGGTGGTATGGAAGCCCAGGTTTCTTTGACAGTGGCCTTCAGCTCATCTGCATTTTTTGGTCTCTTGTTTCTCATTTTCCTCTTGACAATACCCCATAGATTCTCTATGGGGTTCAGGTCTGGTGAGTTTGCTGGCCAGTCAAGCACACCAACACCATGGTCATTTAACCAACTTTTGGTGCTTTTGGCAGTGTGGGCAGGTGCCAAATCCTGCTGGAAAATGAAATCAGCATCTTTAAAAAGTTGGTCAGCAGAAGGAAGCATGAAGTGCTCCAAAATTTCTTGGTAAACGGGTGCAGTGACTTTGGTTTTCAAAAAACACAATGGACCAACACCAGCAGATGACATTGCACCCCAAATCGTCACAGACTGTGGAAACTTAACACTGGACTTCAAGCAACTTGGGCTATGAGCTTCTCCACCCTTCCTCCAGACTCTAGGACCTTGGTTTCCAAATGAAATACAAAACTTGCTCTCATCTGAAAAGAGGAATTTGGAACACTGGGCAACAGTCCAGTTCTTCTTCTCCTTAGCCCAGGTAAGACGCCTCTGACATTGTCTGTGGTTCAGGAGTGGCTTAACAAGAGGAATACGACAACTGTAGCCAAATTCCTTGACATGTCTGTGTGTGGTGGCTCTTGATGCCTTGACCCCAGCCTCAGTCCATTCCTTGTGAAGTTCACCCAAATTCTTGAATCGATTTTGCTTGACAATCATAAGGCTGCGGTTCTCTCGGTTGGTTGTGCATCTTTTTCTTCCACACTTTTTCCTTCCACTCAACTTTCTGTTAACATGCTTGGATACAGCACTCTGTGAACAGCTAGCTTCTTTGGCAATGAATGTTTGTGGCTTACCCTCCTTGTGAAGGGTGTCAATGATTGTCTTCTGGACAACTGTCAGATCAGCAGTCTTCCCCATGATTGTGTAGCCTAGTGAACCAAACTGAGAGACCATTTTGAAGGCTCAGGAAACCTTTGCAGGTGTTTTGAGTTGATTAGCTGATTGGCATGTCACCATATTCTAATTTTTTGAGATAGTGAATTGGTGGGTTTTTGTTAAATGTGAGCCAAAATCATCACAATTAAAAGAACCAAAGACTTAAACTACTTCAATCTGTGTGCATTGAATTTATTTAATCCACGAGTTTCACAATTTGAGTTGAATTACTGAAATAAATGAACTTTTCCACAACATTCTAATTTATTGAGATGCACCTGTATATGTGGCTAAGAAGTATTACCCTCTGTAATACAGGAAAACAATTAAATATAATTCCTTTAAAAAACAGAAAGATTTTTGTAATCACTTGTTAAAATCAATAGTTAAAATTCTAAGTTTGTTTTTTTTTATAGTATATTGTACACAGATATCATAAAATTCCATGTAAATTCAAGTGTGGACATTACAAAGAAATGGGAAGCTAGCATACTGGAAAGCAATAAAATGACTTGTTTTACGCACACATAAGGCATCCTAACACTAATTATTACCCCAAATGCACAGGATGAGTTTACTTTGACACTCATGTTTTTGGTATTAACATCCTGGATCAAAACCTACTCTCAGAAACTTGTACAAGTAAAAGAAAATGTGTACTGTTGTGATGCCAACTGATCTTAACTTCAGGATCTTAGCTTTACTGGTTTTTATTTCAAGAAAATAACTAAACTTCTACCAATAAATGATTAAATAACATGTTTACAGGACTGCATTTACTCACAAAGTTCTTCTATTGCCACAAATTGATTTTTGTTTGTTGTAAAGTTATTCCAAATTGTAAATATTTTTTTTCATAAGAATTACGACAGGTTTCCTCATGCACGAAAGGTTGTATTGCATGCGCAGGAGATTTAGTGTGCGCGAGGGTTCAAACGAGTGCGCGGGTTCTTCCCATTTCCTTGCGTGGCTTTAATCTTTCGCGCATGCAAGTGTCAATAATGCGTGCAGATTATTGCCACTGAATTGCCATCATAATTGCGTCACTCAACGCCAGCTAAATGGCCTTGGGCACGTTCAGTCTCAAAATGGTGTGCACCATTTTGCTACGGTTTCCGGGTTGAATGACATGTTTCCTCAAACGGTGTGAAACGGTGTGCAATGGGCTTAGAAGTACGTTTTCTCTTGTTTGTTTGGTGTGTCAGAGGTGTTACCCAATCAGCAGCGACGTGTATATACACCCCGCCATATTAAAAAGGCAGTGCATACAATGGATCCAACTAAAGTCCTTTACAAATATGTCCACTGCAGCTTGCTGTATGCAACAATTGAAAACATTAGAAGAAATGTTTGCTTTGTCATGCTGGAATGCAAGGCAAATGTTGGATCACCATAATTAGGAGCCACATATCCCTTCACTCGATTGGGATGTTCTCTGCTATTCTGGATGGCAAGGGCAGTGACTGTAACATAGAACGTATTTTGTAGTATTAAACACATATTTAAACGGATTACATCAGGCTCTGAAAATTCTTCGAAAAGAACACAAACAATGGCCTTCTCAGCTGCCATAGTTGCAATGCTTGCGTAACACAACAGGGTGTTTTGACGGGGCTGAACGTGTCCCTGGACTGGGACATATCCTAAAGACCACACCCACAAGGACAAATAAATCAATTTGATTGGCTAATGAATCTGACAATCTGTATGCCTGTTCACTGCAGTGATGAGGGATTCTGTGGAATTCTTGACGGGGTGGAGCTCAAACTCACGCGCTGCTTCAGTTAAGGAGCATGGCTTCGGGCATGCGATTTGGGAAACAGTTGTCACACTTTGCTTGTAAGCATGGAGGAATAAATTTTGCTATTCGTTTGTAGATTAATTGAAAGCGATTGAAAATACAAAAAGGTCAATGAGAATGAAAGGATGAAAAAATATTTATTTATTAGGCATGTTAGGCTTTGCTGGCCCTGAGAAATCGCCACCGGCCATATACGAACAAATACAATTAGAGTTCATTTATTTGAGCATTTATGTACACATTTAAATTCCACAAGTGTTTAAAGAAACATGTTATTTTTGGCATATTGTCATATTCTGTATATTGCATATACACTACTGGTCAAAAGTTTTGAAACACTCATTCTTTATTATAATATTTATTTTCACATTTTAGAATAATAGTAAAGTCATTAAAACAATGGAATAACATAAATGGAACTATGGGAATTATGTTGTGACTAAACAAAATCCAAAATAAATCAAAACTGTGTTATATTTTAGCATCTTAGAGATGTTGTAACTCACCCTTTGCCTAGAATTTTCAGAAATGTACTCTTGACATTTTCTCAACCAACTTCTTGAAGTATCACCCTGGGATACTTTTTAAACAGTATTGAAGGAGTTCCCATCTATATGCTGGGCACTTATTGGCTGCTTTTCTTTATTATTTGGTCCAAATCATCAATTTCAAAAACGTTTTTTTTTTTTTTTTTATTATTAAATTTTAGATTTATAATGAAATAAATTAATATGGTGGCACAATTATATTTTTGTCTACAAAATTAATTTCAAACATTTACAGTGCATCCGGAAAGTATTCACAGCGCTTCACTTTTTCCACATTTTGTTATGTTACAGCCTTATTCCAAAATGGATTAAATTCATTATTTTCCTCAAAATTCTACAAACAATAACCCATAATGACAACGTGAAAGAAGTTTGTTTGAAATCTTTGCAAATTTATTTAAAAAAAAAAATGAACAAAAAAAAAAAAAAAAAAAAAAAAAAATCACATGTACATAAGTATACACAGCCTTTGCCATGACACTCAAAATTGAGTTCAGGTGCATCCTGTTTCCACTGATCATCCTTGAGATGTTTCTATAACTTGATTAGAGTCCACCTGTGGTAAATTCAGTTGATTGGACATGATTTGGAAAGGCACACACCTGTCTATATAAGGTCCCACAGTTAACAGTGCATGTCAGAGCACAAACCAAGCCATGAAGTCCAAGGAATTGTCTGTAGACCTCCGAGACAGGATTGTATCGAGGCACAGATCTGGGGAAGGGTACAGAAAAATTTCTGCAGCATTGAAGGTCCCAATGAGCACAGTGGCCTCCATCATCCATAAATGGAAGAAGTTTGGAACCACCAGGACTCTTCCTAGAGCTGGCCGCCTGGCCAAACTGAGCGATCAGGGGAGAAGGGCCTTAGTCAGGGAGGTGACCAAGAACCCGATGGTCACTCTGACAGAGCTCCAGCGTTTCTCTGTGGAGAGAGGAGAATCTTCCAGAAGAACAACCATCTCTGCAGCACTCCACCAATCAGGCCTGTATGGTAGAATGGCCAGACGGAAGTCACTCCTCAGTAAAAGGCACATGACAGCCCACCTGGAGTTTGCCAAAAGGCACCTGAAGGACTCTCAGACCATGAGAAACAAAATTCTCTGGGAGACTAGTCAGGATCGAGGGAAAGATGAATGCAGCAATGTACAGAGACATCCTTGATGAAAACCTGCTCCAGAGCGCTCTGGACCACAGACTGGGGCAAAGATTCATCTTCCAACAGGACAATGACCCTAAGCACACAGCCAAGATAACAAAGGAGTGGCTAAGCACAACTCTGTGAATGTCCTTGAGTGGCCCAGCCAGAGCCCAGACTTGAACCCGATTGAACATCTCTGGAGAGATCTGAAAATGGCTGTGCACCGACGCTCCCCATCCAACCTGATGGAGCTTGAGAGGTCCTGCAAAGAAGAATGGGAGAAACTGCCCAAAAATAGGTGTGCCAAGCTTGTAGCATCATACTCAGAAAGACTTGAGGCTGTAATTGACGCCAAAGGTGCTTCAAAGTATTGAGCAAAGGCTGTAAATACTTATGTACATGTGATTTTTTTTTTTTCTTCGTTTTTTATTTTTAATAAATTTGCACAGATTTCAAACAAACTTCTTTCACGTTGTCATTATGGGGTATTATTTGTAGAATTTTGAGGAAAATAATGAATTTAATCCATTTTGGAATAAGGCTGTAACATAACAAAATGTGGAAAAAGTGAAGCACTGTGAATACTTTCCGGATGCACTGTAAGCATACACCTTCAGATCAAAAGATTTTTTAAGATCATGAGAAACATTTCGGTCAAGTGTTTCAAAACTTTTGACCGGTAGTGTATCTACTGTATATAATTGACATTTTTATGTCAGTAAAAACATTTATAAACACTTTCAGAATACAAGTGTTCAGTACATATTGCCATTTTCACATTCGTAGCCTACTGTATTAATAACACTTCAAATTCGAATCACATTTTATTACACAAATAATGGGTATTTTAAGTGAATGTTAGAGATTCTTTGTATAAATGCGGGTTTTTGTGTCTCATTCGCAGCACGTAGGATGAAGATTAAACGTGAGCTGTGATGTATGTGTGCTGCCTGCGGTCCCGTGAAAGTTTAGAAGGATTTTGATAGTGAACACACAACGTGGAGGAGACGCTACACTGTTACTATGGAGATGATACAAATGGCAGCTGTGCTGCGACTGCTTCAGGATTTTCAAGCATTTGTTTGGCCACTCTCAAACATAAAGGAAAGTGATGGGAATCACTCAGATTTGTGGGAGTTTTTTTGGCGGAACATTTGTGGCAAGCTACTGCAAATAATGCGGAGATTGGTTGAATTGGCAAGATCGCAAAATCGGATATGCGCAGTCTGTTATGCACAGTATGTGAAATTGTGTTCATCAGTTAACTGTGTTTGTCAAAAGAATGACATATAAAGTTAAAGATCTGTTTAAGATGGCTAGCAAAATAACAACGTCATGCTCATGAAACACAGCATTTGAAGTCGCACAGCAACGATGAACGCTAGTAAAATATTATTTTAAATGGTCTGCTTTGATAAAAAGTCATTCATGATGATCAATTCAAGCTCTAAAATAAATATTTAACATAATACATTTTATAACTTCATCTCTATGTGTGCTATTGTCAGTCATGAGATGTTGTAAATCAGTGGAAAAGTACATCAATCAGCTCCGGTAAAAGAAGTCTGATTATGTGGTCTAATGGTAATTAATCCGCTCATTGCATAAGATGTTAAACGTTCTAATCCGTCCATATAAAACTATATATTTTAATTTAAAAAGATTGCATCCGCACCTCAGTGGATGTATATCTTGAGTGGGGACACATTTATTTGCTTTGCATTTTTCTATGGGATTGATTGATGAGTGACTGAAAGTTGGGAATCATTCAACAATGGAGCTTGGCTGCCCTCTATTGGACATTTCTTGTAATTGCCACTCAGAACTGGGTTAGACATATGGCTTTGATTTTCTAATATTTTTATGTTTCCGTTGATATTTTTATTATATTTTATTTATATAAAAATAAGAAATATGTTTATTAAAATTCAAGCATGCCAAATACCACAAAACATGTGAATATACACAAAAAGGAATGATGACATTTAATGCATTGCCATGGCAACAGTATTTATGATATCAAGAATCCCTTCAGAATTTTAAATCTGCACTGTCTCGACATTATTCTAAAAATGTTTGAAGCAATTCAGGTTAACATAATAGAGATATTTCAAAGTCTGTTAAAAGTGACACACTTCCTTCCGCCAGTTAGTGGTGCTACGACCATGATCCACAATAGCCACATCAATGTGATCAGCCTGCAAGGACAAACATTTGGCTCAATTTTGATGTAAATCACACCATGCACGCAGAAGATATGAGACATTTCCTTATTCCATTTTTTTGTTATTATTTTATCGCTTCGATATATCAAAAATTAAAATTGCAATTTAGCATAGTCAATGTCTTGGCATGATGTCGCCCACATTTGGTGCCTGTAACATGAAATCCCTCTGAGGAGTATATCAAATTCCAGAGCATGCATTTTACAAACAATCCAAAATGGCCAACTTCCTTTTGGGCAGAGCTTATGACTGTCGGCACAAAAGTTGTCTGGCTTGATGAGATCTACATGTGTACAAAGTTTGGTGACTGTAGCTCAAAAGGGATGTGCTACAGAGCCCCCCGAACATGCCCATGTTCTAGGTGGTGCTGCAGTGCCCCCTCCTGCATGACCCCCCCTCAACTTTGCCATGCCCTAATGGCCAGCGACTCTGATGTGTGTGCAAACTTTCAAGAGTTTTCACACATGACATGTACCCCAAAAGTACCGAAAACCTTGAAAAGAAGCGTAATAATAAAAATAATAAAAATAATAATCCTTAGAAGAACAATAGGGCCTTTGCACTTTCAGTGCTTGGGCCCTAATAATAATTGTGAAAAAACATTCCAAAAACCATAGGGCTTTAGCACCTTCGGTGTTCGGGCCCTAACGAGGGGTCCCACTGTCACAATGTGTACACAAAATGTAGCCAGAGCAAACTGGCAAATGTTTGAAATGTGTCCTGAGCAAGAGTCAGAGCGCTTGGAATGTCAACAAGAAATTAGAGATTCGTCAAAAGAACTTGATGAGCATGTTGATATAATTCCTGATCTATCCATTCAAAATGAAAGAAGCAATCGATTTGAATCTAGTTTGAATGTCTTGTGTAGATCAGATGCTCTCAATCTACTTAGGTCTCTGAACTCCAAACAAAAATATATTTTCTATAAAGTAAGACAGTGGTGCTTAGAGAAGGTTAGAGGTAAAAAGCCCGAGTCTTTCCATGTATTTGTTACAGGAACAGGAAAGTCACATTTAATCAGAGCTATTCATTATGAAGCGACCAGATTATTATCCCATATTGCAACTGCACCAGACAAATTTCTGTTCTATTGACAGAACCAGACCATCCATAGTACATTTTCAATCGGGACAGATGTAAAATTGCCTTACACACCTTTAGGTGAAGAAAAATAAATACAATGCGTGTGGTATTTAGTGACTTGCATATACTGATTATAGATTAAATTTCTATGGTAAACCACAGCCTACTAGCCTATGTCCATGGTAGGCTTAGACAAATAAAGCAGACAGGTGATGACTCACCATTTGGTAAAGTTATTATAATTGCTGTGGGAGATTTTTTCCAATAACCACCTGTGAGAGGAAAACCATTGTATTTGCAAAATGCTCCATTGGATTTGTGGAACAGCACATTTGCACTGTCAGAATGAACAATCATTGTTAGACAAAAAGACTCAGCTTTTGCGGAAATATTGATTAGATTGCGTTCACGTAGCAAGAGTTCCCCACTATCACTTAATGACATAAATATGCTCAAAAGTAGGAAAACTGAGCAAAATTCTTCTGCTTTACACATTTTCCCAACAAATACGCAAGTGGAAGAGCATAACATCAAACAGATAATTGCATATTGCCCAGACCACATTTGTATAGAGACTCAGGATTTTGAGAAAAATCAACAAACTGTACAAATGCAACTTAAAAAGGGACACTTTTCCAAAGTATTTAATTCCTGTTGACCGGAAACGTTTCTATTAGGTAAAGGTGCGCGAGTCATGTTAATTAAGAATATTGACGTCGCTGATGGGCTTGTTAATGGTGTCTGTGGTACTGTAACAGACATGGCCTTAATATAAACAACACAATTGTGAATGTGGTATTTGTTCAGTTTGGTGATGATAAAATTGGGAATACCACTAGAAAGCGTATACCACCACCTAGAAACACCTTGAATTCCACTCCAATTACTTTAGAGGAAGAGTGAATTAACAGCAAGGGTGGGTTGCATAAGCAGTTCCCATTAAAGTTGGCATGTGATTGCACTGTAAACAAAGTGCAAGGATTAACTGTCAGTGAAGCAGTCATATCACAAACACCCCTTTCATCTGATTGGTCAACTTGCTCCGTCGTCTGTAACCTACTGCCTTAATACCATCAGCTAGAATTAGAGTTGAGATCGCTCTGCAAATTTGTCTCAATTTTAATTAAATATTGTCCCAAACCACCACTAACTGTAAATTATGCATGTCATATGTATTAGAATCTTGCTGCTGGGCACATCATGGTGTTGTTGCAAGGTGCCTCTAATGGACGACGTGTGAGAGATCACAAGTCACATCACTTGGCATGCTGACTGGGAGCTTGTCTATTATATATTATTTTTATTTTTATTAACATGGCATGGTGATTCATGCCATTATCATGATTCATACATTATGTCGCAGCTAACTAGTAATACCAATTGACATTTTAAAAACACGTCCACGCACGAAAGCCAGAACTTGAAATGACACTTAATGCTCAAGCAAGCCTAATTTTAACTGCAGCTTTACTGTTTTGTGAAATTAACATCTCCTGAACAGACATTCAAAAATCATAATTTTTAATATGAATCTACCAAGGAGGTCTATAATACCTGGAAAAATCCATCTAATAATATTTGCGATTTAAATGTTGCTTGCAATAAATTTTGTTTCGTCAGGGTACACGGTTATGCTGCGTTCCATTCAAGTTAGATGTGGGATATTCCTACTTAATATCTCCGACCGTAAATGCATTCCATTTCCCTGATATGTGGAACTGCAATGCTCCTGTTAGCTTAGCAGGGGTTTGACTCTAATTAGAGATGTCTCCTAGCAACCCAACTGATAAACAATGCTGCAGCGCTAGCATTTGTGATTCAGGTGTACGAATATCAGAAAAGAGTATAATGTTTTATACACCTGTTTCTGCAGGCGTTTGTTAAATAAGCTTTAATATCATGTAATGTGGAAACAAACTCATTTATCGATATTCCTTAATAAAGTGATTATCACTTACTTTGTAGATGTCCCTGAGTGTCCACATGTTTGTGTGACATCATGCCTCTGCATCTTGGCGAAATCGGAGTTGAGAATTTCTGCACGAACCTACAAGTTGTAATTCTTACTTCAAGATGCATTCCATTGCACTTTTCCTAGTAGGAAGTTGTAAAATCTGACTTTCCGTGTTGAATGGAATGCAGCACTATTTTTCAAAACTTGATCCGACACTGAATGCTCAAGCAGCCTAATTTACACTTAGAAAACTCCTGATGTTGCTATAACACTGCAAAAACCACTTACTAATTTGCTTGAAGTCAAAATCAGTCCTCCTTTCCTGTTTAATAAATGAAGCAATCACACGGTCATGCAGAACATCTCTTGTTTTTAAATCCATAAGTATTTCTCAGTGGTGATGTGGCAGTGACAACCGAGCCGACTCGTCAGTAAGATCTCGTGCTTTTTGCTCTTGAATTATGTACATCACATAAAGCGTGATTGCCGACCGGGACATATCCTAAAGATCACACCCACCAAGAACAAATAAAATCAATCTGATTGGCTGATGAATCTGACAATCTGACTTTAGTTGCTCATTCATTTGCACTGTTGAGGTTATCTTGTGGTTCCCTTCATTAAACAATGGAGCTTGGCTGACCTCTATTGGACATTTCTTGTAATTGCCACTCAGAGCTGAGCAGAGACAAATGGCAGTATGTTCTAGTATTTTTACATTTAATTTGATATTTTTATAATATTTTAGTTATATAAAAAATAAGTCATATGTTTATTAACATAAACTTTAAAATTAAAACATGGCAAGTACCTCAAAACATGTGAATATACTCAAAAATTAATGATGACATTTAATGCATTTCCATGGCAACAGTATTTAAGATATCAAGAATTCCTTCAGAATTTAAATCTGCACTGTCTTGACATTATTAAATTTTTTTTTGAAGCAATTCAGGTAAAAAAATAAGAGGGATATTTCAAAGTCTGTTAAAAGTGACACACTTCCTTTTGCTAGTTGGTGGCGCTACGACCATGACCGCAATAGCCACATCAATGTGATCAGCCTGCAAGAAAAAACATTTTTTTAATTTTCTGCACGCAGAAGATATGAGACATTTACTTATTCCAATTTGTTGACGTTATTTTATCGTGTCGCTCGGCAACACCATTCTATATATCAAAAATCCTTTCACAATTTAGCATATTCAGTGTCTTGGCATGATGCTGCCCACATTTGATACCTGTAACATAAAACACCTGGGAGGAGTATATCAAATTCCTGAGCATGCATTTTTCAAACAATCCAAAATGGCCAACTTCCTTTTGGACAGAGCTTATGACTGTCAGCGCGAAAGTTGTTTGGCTTCATGATATCTATATGTGTACAAAGTTTGGTGACTGTAACTCAAAAGGAATGTGCTACATAGCCCCCCGAACATACCCATGTTCTAGGTAGTGCCGCGGTGCCGCAGAGCCACCCCCCCCCCCCACCCGCACCCCCCCCACCTGTAACTTTGCCACGCCCTAATGGCCAGCAACTCTGATGTGTGTGCAAACTTTCAAGAGTTTTCACACGTTATGTACCCCAAAAGTACCGAAAACATTGAAAAGAAGAATAATTTTTTTTATTTTTTTTTATTATAATAATAATTAAAGCTGCAAGCAGCGATGAATGGGCCCTCGCACCCTGGTGCACGTTGGGGCTGCTGTGCCAGGGGAATGTCACTCCAATTTGTTTTAGCATTTTTTAGCACTTAAATGTTGTTAAAAGTGTATCACAGTGTAAAACATGGCATTTCCTGTTGCCAGTAGGTGGCGCTATGACTATAACTGAGTATTGGCATATAGAAGTGTTCAGGCCAGGACTCTTATAAAACATGTAAAGTTTGGAGCAGATTGAACATTTTATGTTTATAGCGAAACATCGCAATTTGTCAGGCCGCCACGGACGCCATTCAAAGAAAACACAAAAGCTTCACAATTTAGCATCGCCAAGGCCTTTAGATTAGACTGACCGTATATGATGTTGATCAAATTTAATCTCTAGTAGGAGTTCATTAAAGTACAAGGCCTGGAAATGGCAAAAACTGAGCAAAAATTTAAAAGAAAAATCACAATGGCTGACTTGCTGTTGGGTTTAGCATATGGTTCTAAGAGACTTTTTTGTATGTGTTGACATGTTACATATGCCTACCGATTTTCTTAGGTGTAGGTGAAATGTGGCATGAAGGCTGCTTCGTTGAAATTTTGTAGGTGGCGCTATCGAGCCATTTTGCCACAATTAATTCTAAAACCAGTATCAGATGTAAATTTTCCCCACTTTTGAGATGTGTGCAAAGTTTCATGAGTTTTCAAGCATGTTTAGGCCTCAAAAAAGTGACTCATTTCATATCTAAATTTGTCAGGCCGCCACGAACACGCCCTTTCAATGAAAACTCAAAAGCTTCGCAATTTAACATCACCAAGGCCTTTAGATTAAGACTGACTAAATATAATATTGATCTGATTAAATCTCTGGGAGGAGTTTGTTAAAGTACAAGACCTGGAATTGGCAGTTGCCAGTGGGTGGCGCTATGACTATAATTGAATATTGGCACGTAGATGTATTCAGGCCGGGACCATTATCAAACATGTGAAGTTTGGGGCAGATTGGACCTTGTATGTATGAGTTATAACAACTTCCTTTTTCATGGCGAAACATCAAACTTTGTCAGACCGTCACGGCCACGGCGTGCAGTGAAAACTCAATAGCTTCAAAATTTAGCATCGCCAAGGCCTTTAGATTAGAATAACTAAATATGAAGTAGATCTGATGAAATCTCTGGGAGGAGTTCATTAAAGTACGAGGCCTGCAAATATTGAAGAGAAAAATTTAAATGGCTTACTTCCTGTTGAGTTTAGGTCATGGGTCCAAGATAATTTTTTGTATGTATTGGCATGTTACACATGTATACCGATTTTCATATGTGTCGGTGAAACGTAGCGTCTTTTTCCAGAGCAGCCTGTATTTTTCTTGAGGTTACCTGTGGGTTTTTCTTCTGGCAGTTGTGGCTGAAATCTTTCTTGGTCTACCTGACCTTGGCTTGGTATCAAGGGATCCCTGAATTTTCCACTTCTTAATAAGTGATTGAACAGTACTGACTGGCATTTTCAAGGCTTTGGATATCTTTTTATATCCTTTTCCTTTATAAAGTTCCACTGGCTTGTTACGCAGGTCTTTTGACAGTTCTTTTCTGCTCCCCATGGCTCAGTATCTAGCCTGCTCAGTGCATCCACGTGAGAGCTAACAAACTCATTGACTATTTATACACAGAGACTAATTGCAATTTTAAAAGCCATAGGTGTGGGAAATTAACCTTTAATTGCCATTTAAACCTGTGTGTGTCACCTTGTGTGTCTGTAACAAGGCCAAACATTCAAGGGTATGTAAAATTTGATCAGGGCCATTTGGGTGATTTCTGTTATCATTATGATTTAAAAAGGAGCCAAACAACGATGTGATAATAAATGGCTTCATATGATCACTATCCTTAAATAAAAGACATATGATCACAAATGATCAGCCATATTTTCTAAATCAATGCCAAAATTTCACAATTTCTGCCAGGGTATGCAAACTTTTGAGCACAACTTTAAATACATACCAATTTTGGTGACTGTAGGTGAAAATGGGGGTGCTACAGAGGCAGTCTTACACACCTATTTTAAACCTGTTAACTGTCACTGGCCAACAGGTGGGCCGTTTGAATGTGGCTATAAAACAAATGCTTTGTCCAATGACTGAAGAAAAAACAGCATGCATTTCATTGTGAGGGTCCACTGATGAAAATGCAACAACCACATCAGATTGGTTAAGTAACATTATTACCTTCTAGTTGAAGTTCTGTTAATATTTTTGAATCTGTGATTATTTAGCAGCTTTATTCACCTGAAATGTCTGCTAACATTATGCCAGTTGTTTTTAACGGAAGTGTATTATACAGGATAAGCTGTTATGTATGTAAATATGTTTGATGCTATTAGTTAAAATAAATGTATACATAATATAATATAAATGTGAATCTATCTATCTGTCTATCTAATAGGGGTGTAACGGTTCTCGGTAAAAAACCAAACCGCACGGTTCACCACCCACGGTTTGGTAAGTATTTGCTCCGCGGTTCATCTCTAGTTTAATAACGCATCTGGATCATACACTTTGGCAAAGAAAATAAAGCGCCAAATAGACATGCGAAGTTGTAACCTCCGCTAATGCACCTGTATGGCTCTGTAGATGGACACACTTTGCCTGTGTTTCACGTGGGTCAACTTTCTACAGGGAGAAGTTGTCCTATTAACTGTAAGTATGTTAAATCAGTTGATGATTCACAGTTCTGCATGCATTAGTGTGAAGTTGAAAATGGCAAGCTGAGAAAACAAGCCGCAAAATAGTTATTCCTGCGTTATTCAAGTCTCCTGTCTGGGAACATTTTCAATCAAAACAGCGATGGTCAAAAAACATTTACAAAACAGGCACTGTTTGCAGACATTGCTTGACGCGTGTGCCGTATATTTATTTATGCTGACATCACCTGGGAATATATAGCGCGCTGTGCGCACAGAGCCGCAGGTGAGCCAGAAACTGCACACAGACACAATCCCTTCCGTCTTTAAACAGGCACTCACTGCAAGTTCGGACAGACATGAAATAAAAACTAAAGTGCTCGGGGTGTTCATTGCCAAAGTTATGTTGCCCTTACTCTGATGTAGATGTGGGATTTCCGCGTATGATTAAAACACTCATGTTGCGTTACGATATCCCTTCTAGCATACATTTTTACAGCGAGGTTATTCATTCTATAGTGATGTACTGCTGAATACTGAATATATGTTGAGTTGAGTATGAAGTGCACATTATGTTGATGCATATAGCATAAATGCATGTAAAATGTTAAATGTTGAGTTAGTAATTAGAGTAATAAATTAATTATAGAGTAGTAATTATATATATTTTTTTTTTTTAGTTAAGGACACTAACGAAAATTAACCATGGTTTTATTCAGTAATACTGTAGTAGCCATATAGTAACCATAGTTTTACTATAATAATATTGTAGTAGCCATGACTGAAGTAACAATGACTGCTGTCACCATTGTTTCCTTGGCAGAAATCATAGTTTTGATACAATTAACCATTGTTTTACAATAGTAATACTGTAATTTCCATATAGTAACCTTGATTTTACTATCTATTGTAACCATGACAGTAACTATGTTAATTTTGTGGTTACTATGATTTTACAACAAATACCATGGTTAAACTATGGTTACTGTTGTAAAACCATAGTGATTTGTAGTGAGGGCAAATCTCTTGAAGTGTCTGTTACCAAATAGAATATATTTGTTTTGGATTTGGCAGTAATATTTCTTTTTCTGAACATAACAAATACCGAACCGTACCGAAACCGTGAACCTAAAACCGTGATACAAACAAAACCGTAAGAAATTTGAAGCGTTACACCTCCACTATCTATCTATCTATATTGTGGCAAACAGAGCATGGCCAAGCGGCGTCAGGGCAGTGCGAGGCCGGAGAGATAAGTGGTAAACTTTTTCCACCTGTTTGCACACTGTTCTCGGGTTCCAGGGAGGAGTGGCGGGAGTATTTAAGGAGTGAAGACAGCAGCAGATGGGGAGAGACAGACACACGGAGCTGTGTGTGACTGTGCCACAGTGACAGCTGAAAAGCAAGGCTGTTGAGTGTTGTTGAATGTGTTTGTTTATTGTGCAGAAAAGCACGTTTATATTTTGATGTACAGTGAAAAGTGCGGCATTAAAGTCTTATGTGGATTGTTCACCTGGCTCCCGCTCCCTCCATAGGAAAGGCAGAGGTCTGCCATATATATAATAAATATATATATATATATATATATATATATATATATATATATATATATATATATACACACACACACAGTATATATATATTCATTTTTAATTGTTAATTTTGTATTTTATTGCTAACTGATTAATTTTACATTTTTGCTATTATTTAATATAATTATGTATTGAAAAAATATGTAGATCTGAAGATTATATTGTAATAAAGTAATTTACCATTTTTATATATCCCTAAAATTGCTTTAAATTAAATTAACAAATGTAATTCAATGCATTAGGTGTTAAGTTGGTCTTGGTAGAGTTTAATATGAGTACAGAAGTCATTTAGCCTTGTAATTTTGCTGCAATTATGTGGCATTAGGTCTCAGTTTCTTTTATTATTGCATTTTTTTCTCTGTTCTCTTTCAAAATAAATGTAAAAGTACAATAACCTTTAGTCTGCATTCATTATTCATACGCAACTGTTTAAATAGCCTTTTGTGAAGATAAGTGGAAAATGACTTCCACCTGCACGCCTACGCGCGTTCCAGCGAGGGGAGGCGGGAGTATTTAAGAAGAAGAGACAGCGGCAGACGGGAGAGAGATGTACGAAGCTTGTCCACGTGTCTGAATGTCGTTATGATTTGACGCAGCTGGCTGAAAAGCGGTGTGTGTTTTTGTTTCTTTGGACGTTGAAGTGTTATTAAATGTCTATTTGTTTGTCAAGCCGGTCCCAGCTTCCTCCTTTCCCATCTTTAAATAAATGGAAACAATGTATACTTTAAGTGAAAGGATTAATTATATACTAAACAGTTTATTACAGTTACTGTTAATAAAATATACTGCAAAACAATAAAATATAAAAATGAAAAAATAAGTAATATTCTTTTTATAATATATGAAACTGTATGCAGATTTGGTTTATTTCTTACTGATAAAACAATGGCTGTCTAAAATAATCACTATTCTCATGATTTCAGAATGAAACAGTAATAATGTCAAATACTGTTAAAGGGATAGTTCACCCTAAAATGAAAATTCTCATCATTTACTCACCCTTATGCCATCCCAGATGTGTATGACTTTCTTTCATCTGCTGAACTCAAATTAAGATTTTTAGAGTAATTTCTCAGCTCTTTTCGTCCACACAATGCATGTGAATGGGTGCTAAAATTTTGAAGCTCCAAAAATCACATAAATCAGCATAAACATAATCCATAAGACTCCAGTGGTTAAATCAATGTCTCCAGAATCTATATGATAGGTGTGGGTGAGAAACAGATCACTTTCACATTATTCTTCTTGTGTTTTTGGTGATTCACATTCTTCATGCATACCACCCCCTACTGTGCAGAGAGAAAAATTTCTAGCAAAAAATTATTTAAATATTGATCTGTTTCTCACCCATACCTATCATATCACTTCTGAAGACATGGATTAAACCACTGGAGTCGTATGGATTACTTTTATGCTGCCTTTATGTGGTTTTTGGAGCATCACAATTTTGGCACCCATTCACTTGTATTGAATGGACCTACAGAGCTGAAATATTCTTCTAAAAATCTTCATTTGTGTTCTGCAGAAGAAAGAAAGTAATACATATCTGGGATGGCATGAGGGTGAGTAAATGATGAGAGAATTTTCATTTTTGGGTGATCTATCCCTTTAAGTGTCCATTTTTATTTAACTTTATTGTCTGAAATGTATCACAGCCCCCCAGTTTGAAAACCGCTGAACTAAAGGCATTTGGTTGGAATTACAGGTGCATCTCAATAAATTAGAATGTCGTGGAAAAGTTAATTTATTTCAGTAATTCAACTCAGATTGTGAAACTTGTGTATTAAATAAATTCAGTGCACACAGACTGAAGTAGTTTAAGTCTTTGGTTCTTTTAATTGTGATGATTTTGGCTCACATTTAACAAAAACCCACCAATTCACTATCTCAAAGAATTAGAATACATCATAAGACCAATAAAAAAAAACATTTTTAGTGAATTGTTGGCCTTCTGGAAAGTATGTTCATTTACTGTATATGTACTCAATACTTGGTAGGGGATCCTTTTGCTTTAATTACTGCCTCAATTCAGCGTGGCATGGAGGTGATCAGTTTGTGGCACTGCTGAGGTGGTATGGAAGCCCAGGTTTCTTTGACAGTGGCCTTCAGCTCATCTGCATTTTTTGGTCTCTTGTTTCTCATTTTCCTCTTGACAATACCCCATAGATTCTCTATGGGGTTCAGGTCTGGTGAGTTTGCTGGCCAGTCAAGCACACCAACACCATGGTCATTTAACCAACTTTTGGTGCTTTTGGCAGTGTGGGCAGGTGCCAAATCCTGCTGGAAAATGAAATCAGCATCTTTAAAAAGCTGGTCAGCAGAAGGAAGCCTGAAGTGCTCCAAACTTTCTTGGTAAACGGGTGCAGTGGCTTTGGTTTTCAAAAAACACAATGGACCAACACCAGCAGATGACATTGCACCCCAAATCATCACAGACTGTGGAAACTTAACACTGGACTTCAAGCAACTTGGGCTATGAGCTTCTCCACCCTTCCTCCAGACTCTAGGACCTTCGTTTCCAAATGAAATACAAAACTTGCTCTCATCTGAAAAGAGGACTTTGGAACACTGGGCAACAGTCCAGTTCTTCTTCTCCTTAGCCCAGGTAAGACGCCTCTGACGTTGTCTGTGGTTCAGGAGTGGCTTAACAAGAGGAATACGACAACTGTAGCCAAATTCCTTGACATGTCTGTGTGTGGTGGCTCTTGATGCCTTGACCCCAGCCTCAGTCCATTCCTTGTGAAGTTCACCCAAATTCTTGAATCGATTTTGCTTGACAATCATAATGCTGCGGTTCTCTTGGTTGGTTGTGCATCTTTTTCTTCCACACTTTTTCCTTCCACTCAACTTTCTGTTTACATGCTTGGATACAGCACTCTGTGAACAGCCAGCTTCTTTGGCAATGAATGTTTGTGGCTTACCCTCCTTGTGAAGGGTGTCAATGATTGTCTTCTGGACAACTGTCAGATCAGCAGTCTTCCCCATGATTGTGTAGCCTAGTGAACCAAACTGAGAGACCATTTTGAAGGCTCAGGGAACCTTTGCAGGTGTTTTGAGTTGATTAGCTGATTGGCATGTCACCATATTCTAATTTTTTGAGATAGTGAATTGGTGGGTTTTTGTTAAATGTGAGCCAAAATCATCACAATTAAAAGAACCAAAGACTTAAACTACTTCAATCTGTGTGCATTGAATTTATTTAATACACGAGTTTCACAATTTGAGTTGAATTACTGAAATAAATGAACTTTTCCACGACATTCTAATTTATTGAGATGCACCTGTATGTTTCCTCTGAGTTACAAAACAAGATATATACAGTATATGAAATATCGTCAGAAGTTTGCAGATATTGTGCAATATGTCTGTAGCTGTGCAGTCAGTGTAATTCCTCACCGTGGTGTTTTCTGAACGGTATGGCTCTGTAATATTCCTACGGCGACACAGTTTTCACTCCACCGAAGTAATAGAGCACCCACACCTGAGTGATGTTCATCTTTACAAAGAACCAGTTATGATCAGTGGGCCAGTCAATAATCTCTGGATGCCTGCTGAAGAGAGACGCTTTAGCATCAGACGCCTCCGAGCCATTCAACTGCACAACAACAACAACAGCAACAACAGCCTGGTTGACGTGCGCACCTGCGTGCTCAAGAGATACAGGAGGATGGCACAGAGCTCATCACTTGCACGAGAGATTCTAGGTGGATCGCACAACACGCACGTGAAACCAGTATTCAATCACCCCGCGCGCATTCGCGTTTCACTCGAGGAGCATATTCAGTGCTTATAAAGTGCTCAAAATATTAGAGGGAAAAATTAAAAAATAAACAAGTATAAAATTAGCCCTTTAAATGCTGCTGACTCTGAAAGCATCAGTCAAGTTCACAGTGTTTGTATACTGAAGTGCACTGGAGTCTATTTGTAATAAAGCTTCAAACCTCCACACCAGATCCAGACAGAATGATATAAGCACACAGAGGACTCTGAGGATCAAAGCCGTGATGTCTGCAGTAGGTCGTCTGAGCGAGAGACACAGAGAGAGAGACGCCTGAGGATTTACCTGTCAATCACATGCACAACTCATCATGGCACAGCTTGAATCATGTCGTATTACCTTCTTAAGGGTACAACGGGACTAAATGCACTTTTTATTATTTTCTCCTAACACACTCTCTCTCTCTCTCTCTATATATATATATAAACTAGTGCAGCACTTTTCTAAACAACACCTGTGAAGCATTGAGGAAAGTCACCTGTGACCGAAACGTTTGCCATCCTGCAGAAAACTCAAACAACTCTCACATACAGTGCTGTCTGTCCCTTTGTTTTACAACAATAGTGTTCAGGTTTTTGGTCTATTGTTCTTCTAAGGATTATATTTAGGGCCCAAGCACTGAAAATGCGGAGGCTCTATTGTTCTTCTAAGGATTATTATTAGGGCCCAAGTACTGAAAGTGTGGAGGCCCTAATGTTCTCCTAAGGATTATTATTATTATTAGGGCCCAAGCAATAAAAGTGCAGAGCCCCTATTGTTCTTCTAAGGATTATATTTAGGGCCCAAGCACTGAAAGTGCGGAGGACCTATTGTTCTTCTAAGGATTATTAGGGCCCAAGCATTGAAAGTGCAGAGACCCTATTGTTCTTCTTGTTATTAACATTTTTTATTGATTCATAAATTAACACACACAAAAAAAACAATATATATATATATATATATATATATATATATATATATATATATATATATATATATTGAATCAATCACTTTAAACATTAAACCCCCACTATATCCCCTCCCCCTACCAAACTCCCACCCTGACCCCCCCATGAACACCCCTGTGGTCAATAGAATATAGACACAAAAAACAAAAAACAAACAAAAAAAAAACACAAAACTAAAACAACAACAACAACAACAACAAAAAATACAATACAATAATGAAGTATAATTAAAAAAAATTTTAAAAAAAAAAACTCTAAATTACTCCATCCACCGCCCCTCCTCGAGATTCCCCCAAAAATGCTAAGTAATTGCCCCATTTCTTATTAGGCCCTATTGTTCTTCTAAGGATTATTATTAGGGCCCAAGCACTGAAAGTGTGGAGGACCTATTGATCTTTTAAGGATTATTATTATTATTAGGGCCCAAGCACTGAAAGTGTGAGGCCCTATTGTTTCTCTAAAGATTTTTCTTTATTAGGGCCCAAGCACTGAAAGTGTGAAGACCCTATTGTTCTTCTAAGGATTTTTCTTTATTAGGGCCCAAGCACTGAAGGTGTGGAGGCCCTATTGTTCTTCAAAAGATTATTATTATTATTATTATTTGGGCCCAAGTACTGAAAGTATGGAGACCCTATTGTTCTTCTAAGGATTATTATTAGGGCCCAAGCACTGAAAGTGCGGAGGACCTATTGTTCTTCTAAGGATTATATTTAGGGCCCAAGCACTGAAAGTGTAGAGGCCCTATTGTTCTTCTTGTTATTAACATTTTTATTGATTCATAAATTAACACACACAAAAAAACAACAACATATATATATATATATATATATATATATATATATATATATATATATATATATATGTATATATGTGTTGTTGTTTTTTTGGACATTAAAATTTGGACGTTTTGTTTTTTTGCACTTTTGGACATTAAACCCCCACTGTATCCCCTCCCCCGTGATGAGGCCATGTATTCGGATAGAGGACAAAGGCAGGCCTAACAGTTGTAAAACCTAACTCAGCCCCCACATTCCATGTTGTAAATCTTACTGATAAAAATCGCGCCAAAATCAAACAAAGGGAGTTCAAAACAGACTACAAATCCATGAAGCCTTGCTCACTAAAGGATCGAACTCTCAACTCCTATTCGATGAGGCACACAACAGAATGTCCCTCAAACATGACATCATCAGGAGTTGAAATACCTCTGAAATTTTTTCGAAATTCGCTTCCAGCGACTTTGTTTGCAGCGTGTGGACGCAGCTCTTCACTGCTCTCTGGTGCAACCTCGTGGCACAAGGAAGAAACGTCCGACTTGAAATTGTGGCCATACAATCTCCATCTCGCTGGACGAGTTGAGATTACTCTGTGTTCAACCGAACACTCTAACGGATCCGAAGGAGACCGCTGAGCAATCTGCATCTTCATCCGTTTGCCTACAGAAGTGAAGAGATTAAAGATTTCTCTTCCATCTTCAATCAAGTCGACATTTCTGAGTTCTCCGCCAGCCCGCTGAGAATCAACAGCTGTTGCCTGCCGACAGAGCGAGGAAACGGCCTCCCGTCATCACCCGAGCCTCAAGGAACCGGGTCAGAGTTAAAGGACGGAGGTGTTCTACCTGTGTCCTCATGCGATTCAAGTAAGAGGTTTACGTCTGGGCAGAGATAGAATATTATAGTGTATTATTCTTGTGTTTCAAGGTTTTTGCTTGTACAGTTTACGGACCGCCATGTCCGCTCATTATTAATACTCAGGGTATTAATTAGCACAAATTTGTATTGCTATATTGTGGTCCAACCAAATTGGACTGTTGTGCAATTTCGCCATCGCGGGTGAGACAGCAACTGAGTTCATCCATTAAAGAGTCAAATAACGCGGGACTTTTATGAGCCGTCCACCACATCTCTGAGTGATAAACACAGCTGCTTTCTCTCCCACTATCGCGAAATCGGCTTTAGGGCTGTCACTTAATCATCTCTCTCTCTCTCTCTCTCTCTCTCTCTCTCTCTCTCTCTCTCTCGTACTAACCACACACCCCCCCCCACACACACACATCTTATGTGTTATAGGATTATTTTATTTCCATATCTAATCATATCACTGTTTAGTTTGTAGTTGTAAGTCGGAAGTTTATTGACTGCATTGTATTAATTATTAATTGATATTACTGCATAAATAAACTTTTTTTATATTACAAAGAGAAGTGTTTTGGTTTGTTTTGCATACGCCTGTGTCATGCTGACGGGATGTCAGTGCTTGGATTCAAACCTTCATTCATTGTTTTTTTCCCCGAAAATCGATATTCTTCGGATGTCGATTTTCCTAAGAAAACAATCTAATATTGAGACTGTTTTACTATCTGGTTATTAGTCCCTAATTCCAGGGGTGGTGCCCCGTCAATGTTAATCCTTATTAATATTCTATTGATTTTTGATTATTGATAATTATCTTTGATGATTGAATTTGAATGATCAATAAGCTAGTATTAATTTTAATTAATGTTTCATCGATGTTAACAATTAACGATTATCTTTGATAATTGTTGATTTAAAGGATTTAAAAAAGCTAACATTGATTCTCATCAATGTTTTATTGATTTTAATAATTAATAATTATCTTTGATAATTATTAATTATTGCTAATAACCAAACTTGCTCCTAAACGTAGCACACTACATTTACTGGAGCCCCATATGAGGTTTTAATGAGTTAGATTCAATTGATTAATTTAAATATTGATTAATAACTACAGAAATAATTATTAATTATTTCTGATAGTAACACTGATCTAAACAACCAGTAAAGCCCTACACCTGAGCAATTACACACCGTAAACCGGACTTCAAATTCCTCAATGCCGACCCGCTGTTTACAAACACGCAAGCAGAGCCCTTTGTCTGTGCTGCACGGCCACGGAAACGCAGGAGGAAAAGGGGAAACAGAGCCGGCATTCTCATCAGAGTAAGACGCCACGCAAATCGACCCCCGCTACCCAGTATTCTACTGGCAAATGTTCAGTCTCTGGATAACAAGCTCTGCGAGCTGAAAGCGCGGATCTCTTTCCAACGAGAGACTGCTGCATTATCTGCTGTACGGAAACTTGGATGTCTGCGGAGATTCCAGACTCAGCCATTGAACCCGTGGGGTTCTCCGTGCACCGAGCGGACAGAGCGAAAGACCTCTCAGGTAAAAGCAGAGGTGGTGGTGTATGTTTTATGATCAACAAATCCTGGTGTGGTCAGAGGAACGTATATTCTATCAAGTCTTTCTGCTCACCTGATCTGGAATTTCTCATGCTCCTGTGTCAACCATTCTGGCTACCGAGGGAATTCACAGCGGTCATTATCACTGCTGTGTACATCCCCCCACAAGCCAACACAGACCGGGCACTCAAGGAACTGTATGGGATTATAAGCAAGCAGGAAACCGCGCACCCTGAGGCTGCGTTCATTGTGACCGGGGACTTTAATAAAGCCAGTTTCAAATCAGTCGCACCAAAATATCACCAGCACATTAGTTTCAACACACAAGGGGACTGGGTTTTGGACCATTGCTACTCTCTCTATCAGGATGGCTACAAATCCCTCCCCCGCCCACCATTTGTCAAATCGGACCACTCTTCCATTCTGCTTCTGCCCGCTTACAGGCAGAAACTGAAACAGGAAGCACCCACCCTCAGAACGATCCAGTGCTGGTCGGACCAATCAGACTCTACGCTACAAGACTGTTTTGATCACATGGACTGGGAGATGTTCCGGTCCACCTCAGATGATGACATCGAGCTTTACGCTGATAGCGTAATGTGTTTCATCAGAAAGTGCGTAGAGGACATTGTTCCGACCAGAACAACACGGATCTATCCGAAACAGAAGCCATGGATTAATAGCGATGTTCACGCGGCACTTAATGTGCGGACCTCTGCTTTTAATTCCAGGAACACGGAGGAGAATAAACAAGCCAGAACAGAACAGCAAAACACCAGTACAGGAACAAGATTGAAGGACAGTTTAACACCACCAACTCTAGAAGCATGTAGCAGGGAATTAACATCATCACGGACATTAAAGGGAATAAAAACTTCGCCATGAACACCGCTGCCTCTCTCCCGGATGAGCTAAACACTTTTTATGCTCGTTATGAGGGAAATAACACCGCCCTCGTGGAGAGAGCTCTCGCGGCCGAAGCTACAGAGGTTAGTTCACTCTCCGTCTTTGTAGCGGATGTAACCTGATCCTTCCGACGGGTGAATATCCGCTAAGCCGCGGGCCCAGATGGCATTCCGGGCCACGTCATCAGAGCATGCGCGAACCAGCTGGCTATTGTTTTTACGGACATTTTCAACCTTTCCCTCTCTTTGTCTGTAGTCCCCACATGCTTTAAAACATCCACCATTGTGCCTGTACCAAAGCAATCAAAAATCACTTGCTTAAATGACTGGTGTCCTGTTGCTTTGACCCCCATCATCAGCAAATGCTTTGAGAGACTAATCAGAGATTACATCTGCTCTGTGCTGCCTCCCTCTCTAGACCCATTGCAGTTTGCTTACCGCAACAACCGCTCCACTGATGATGCCATTGCATCTACAATACACACTGCTCTCTCCCACCTGGAAAAAAAGAACACTTATGTGAGAATGTTGTTTGTAGACTACAGCTCAGCATTCAACACCATAGTGCCCTCCAAGCTAGATGAGAAACTCTGGGCTCTGGGCTTAAACAGCTCGCTGTGCAGCTGGATCCTGGACTTCCTGTCAAGCAGACACCAGGTGGTTAGAATAGGCAGCAACATCTCCTCATCACTGACCCTCAACACTGGAGCCCCGCAGGGCTGTGTTCTCAGCCCACTCTTGTATTCCTTGTACACACATGACTGTGTGGCAACACATAGCTCGAATGCCATCATTAAGTTTGCTGATGACACGACGGTGGTAGGTCTGATCACTGACAATGATGAAACAGCCTACAGAGAGGAGGTGCACACTCTGACACACTGGTGTCAGGAGCACAACCTCTCCCTCAATGTCAGTAAGACAAAGGAGCTTGTGGTGGACTTCAGAAGAAAAGACAGAGAACACAGTCCCATTACCATCAATGGTGCACCAGTGGAGAGAGTCAGCAGCTTCAAGTTCCTGGGTGTCCACATCACTGAGGATCTAACATGGTCCATCCACACTGAAGTCGTTGTGAAGAAGGCTCATCAGCGCCTCTTCTTCCTGAGATGGCTGAGGAAGTTTGGAATGAACCGCCACATCCTCACACGGTTCTACTCCTGCACTATGGAGAGCATCCTGACTGGCTGCATCTCCGACTGGTACGGCAATAGCACAGCCCACAACCGCAAAGCACTGCAAAGGGTGGTGCGAACTGCCAGACACATCATCGGAGGTGAGCTTCCCTCCCCCCTAGGACATATATACCAGGCGGTGTGTGAAAAAAGCTCGGAGGCTCATCAGAGACTCCAGCCACCCGAGCCATGGGCTGTTCTCACTGCTACCATCAGGCAGGCGGTATCGCAGCATCAGGACCCGCACCAGCCGACTCCATGATAGCTTCTTCCCCCAAGCAATCAGACTTTTGAACTCTTGATCTCCCACGATCAAAATACATCAGCACAGCACTTTATTACTCTTACTCTTATATCTCACACCAGACTGTCATAAATTATATTATTATTATATTATATTCTCTCTTAACAACTTACTATCAACCGACAGCCTGAATGTCAGTACAGTACAATACAACCTACTGTATATTCTATACATACTATATATACTTTTTTTTTTTTTTTATTGAATAATGTGTATCTATATTGTGTGTATTGTATACTGTACAGTGTATGTTATTATTGTATATTACGTTGTAATTATGTGTATATTAGACTTTAAATTGTGTTGTGTTAATTTGATGTTATTGTAAATTGGTATATGTCTCATCACTGTCACAACTGCTATGTTGATCGGAACAGCTCCCAAGAATTTCACACATCATTGCACTTGTGTATATGGCTGTGTGACAATAAAAGTGATTTTTTTTTTTTTTTTTTTTTTTGCTGTTAAAAGAAACTTCATAACATATTTCTTTCTATATGATAGCTTTTGGGAGCCATGAAATTATTCCAAGTTTTTCGCAAGTGAATAGCCACAGTATTCAGTTGTGAATACTAAGAAGCTTGCGCGATTTGTGTTGATGATGTTTGTGTAACTGCATAGTCCTATATGTTAGCTAATATTCAAAATATTTCTTTGAAATTTCAGCGCAATGTTTGAAATCATGTTAGGTGCCGTTCACACTGAATGCGTTTGTTTTTGCACTAAAATTACACGCAGCGCCACAAAAACAGTTCTTTTTAACTTGACATGGCATCTAAAAACACAAACAAGCCATCAAAGACGTCTATCTAGCACACGTTTACATTGAAATCATTTATATAACGGACTGACACAAAAACGTGCTCAATGTGAATGGCCCCTCAGTGTAAGACTAGAACTCTGTAGAAAAGTTTGATCACACTTGCCTATTCTTTATTATTTGTTACTGCACATTTTAGATTTTAGAGTATAATATCATCAAAACTAAGAAGTAACACAAAAGTACAGAAATTATACGGTGACCAAAAAAAAATTAAAGCAAAGTCATCAGAATTGCAAACAAAATCATGTTTTCCTTGGTTGTATTACTGTTTTATGTGCTCTCTGACAATTTTGCTCATATTTTCATTTTTTTGTATGCTTATGCTGTATTTTTCTTTGCTTCTTTTTCCAAGTTCTGCACTTGGTTTTAAAAAACTTGTGAGTAGAGTTTCATGCAAATCAGGGGGCATTTTGCATCCCTATTGGTCCACTAGTTCTTGATCGACAGCTCCTCCTCTAGCCAATCATTTGAAGAGGGGAGGTGATGTCACTCCAATGCAACTCTGACGGTTGCTGCTCAATATTATATTATTTGTTGATAGATATGCTGCTTGTGTCTGTTTTGAGTATTTTCTGCCAGCTCTAGGAAACAATGTGTTTCACTAGGAAACGAGTAGGCCATTATCATAGTCTGTTAACACATGTATCAAGTCAGATGAATTTAGTTAGCAGAGTTTTAGTTAAGACATTATTTAAGACTTCCTTGTTTGTAGGTTATTAGCTGCATATCTAAAAAAAACAAAAACAAGGCTGGGTTGGTGTGGATGTTTGATGCATGTTTTTACTAGCTGTATCAATGTAGTCGCGAGTTCAGAGCCCAACTTGATCCACTTTTCCATGTTGCTGAATGTGCCATTATGTACTGATCCTACGTTGGCATCGTTGGCACAGCTACATGTTGTTTCTTTTTCCACGATTCTGCAGCGAAATCAGAAACAAGTGACCAAGCGTCCCCAAGTCAGTAAATAATGCAATAAAGTTGACTTGAAGTTGGACATTTAGGGACTGTCTCTAAAGATACAGGCATCATTGGAGCAAACATATCCAAAACATTTACAAACATTTCCATAACATAGAGAATACGACTTCTGTAACATTTGAAGCAAATAACTTACAGGCATACAACCAACTCCAAAGTATGCATGTAGATGTCAGCAATAATGCACACCTTTTAGATTTTTGATATAATAAAAAATTCCAATTATATGTAAGCATTTCTATATTCATCAGTATTGTAATAGGCCTTGGTGTCGGGATCTGGATTTTATTTCATGGAAAAGCAGATCAAGTTGGGTTCTGAACACGTGACTACATTGGTACAGCTAGTAAAAACATGCACCAAACATCCACACCAACCCAGTCTTGTATTTTTTTATTTTTTTATTTTTTTTTTTAGATATGCAGCCAATAACCTTCAAACAAGGAAGTCTTAAATAATGCCTAAACTAAAGACTCTGCTAACTAAATCGATACATGTGTTAATGGACTATGATAATGGCCTACTTGGATAACACATTGTTTCCTAGAGCTGGCAGAAAATACTCAAAACTGACACAAGCAGCGTATCTATCAACCACAAATAACATAATATTGAGCAGCAGCTGTCGGAGTTGCATTGGAGTGACGTCACCTCCCCTCTTCGAATGATTGGCTAGAGGAGGAGCTGTCGATCGAGAACTAGTGGACCAATAGGGACGCAAAATGCCCCCTGATTTACATGAAACCCTACTCGCAAGTTTTGGAAAACCAAGCACAGGACTTGGAAACAAAAGCAAAGGAAAATACAGCGTAAACATACAAAAAATGAAAATATGAGCAAAATTGTCAGAGAGCACAAAAAACAGTAATATAACCAAGGAAAACATGATTTTGTTTGCAAATCTGATGACTTTGCTTTAATTTTTGTTTATATATATATATTGTTTATATACTGTTTATACATTTTTGATTCATTCTTGTTATTTTTTTATCTGCGCTGATTATTTTGATCTGCGCTTATTATTTTTATCTGTGCTTTTTATTTATTTTTGCGCTTATTATTTTTTATCTGTACTTATTATTTTTTGATTCATGCTTATTATTTTGATTCTCACTTATTATTTTTGGATCCGCGACCGCAATACTTTTGACGGGATTTTGATCCCATACGAAAATCCCATTCATTTATTTCATAGACTTATTGATTTCTAACTATAACTTATAAAACTTTACAGACAGACCTACCATGAGCTACGAGGTTGTTCATTGATGGTATATGCTTCCGTTGAATCTATCCGTCTGCGTTATCTCAACTTCATTGTTTAAAAATCGAGTTTGATAGCAGAATGGTAAACAACTACATAAACCATGGTACATCAGATGTTTTGAATCATCCGACCTGCCATAGATTCCTTAAAAACAATAGATCTTTTTCACACTCCAGGTTTTGGAAGCGGAAGTAAACAATTGCTGTGTAAACTTCGACAGCGGTGAATGGGAGACCACAGCAAATATTATTTTCACTTACCCATTTGCTCCAAGAGCAAAAGAAAAAATCCACTATTACATTTGAATGACTTTCCAGAAGAATAAAAAACTAGAGAGCGGTGGATTAAGACAGTCAGATGGGAGAAGATGCCATATTTACTGTCACTCTCTCAGCAGCTGTAATTGAAACCAAATTAAAAAAAATTAAACTAATTCCAGGGTAATATAACACAAAACATAATGTTATAAACTTACACTCAGTATTTAAAAAAGGTCATATAAAAAAGTTTGCTAGATTTACACTGCTAAATAAGACGGAAACGCATCATCACAGTTGTGAAAATGTCTATAAAGGAGGTGCAGAAAATCCATTAATTCAGACGAGCGAGTGAAGCGGCAGACGCAGATGGCGCATTAACGAGACGCAGACGTCATGTTCATACAGATGAGAGAGTGAAGCGATGTGAAGGCACGCGCAGACATCACGTAAGGCAAATGCAGACGTCACTTTAAAGAGATGCAAACGTCACGTTCAGTGAGATGAGCGTGTGATGCAAAGTCATAATTTTGACCCCAAAGTGACGCCATACTTTATCTCCCACAAGCACGCATGCACACACACACACACACACACACACACACACTCAGTTACACCGCTGAACTAGAAATGGCTCAATAACCACAAAACTCTGATCACGTGACTGTGTGTGTGTGTGTGTGTGTGTGTGTGTGTGTGTGTGTGTGTGCACGCGCGTGAACAAATTTTTGGCAAGGGGTGCTACAGTTTAGACGGACGATATATATACATCACGCAAGCGCAACGAGGGCATCAGAGAACCATGTCTCCCTGGGGATCATGTCTATTACCACACACACACACACACACACACACACACACACACACACACACACACACACACACACACACACACACACACACAATGCAATGGAACATTTTCACCAGCAATTAAGTCATTCAATAAGCCAGCCAAGGCATTAGGTTACGGTGACCAGACCTCCCGTTTTCTGGGGACAGTCCCGGTTTTTGACAGTCTGTCCCCGGAAATGTCCCAATTTTTACTGCGCATTCAAAACAGTCCGCAAAAGTAAACACATGGCAAGAAAGTCCACTTTGAAGCCTACAGGCAACATGGTTAATCATGTGCTGTATATTTTGACTAACAAAGGGGGCTGCTCGCTATAGCAGCTTTAAGTCATCCATATTCCTTTACTGATTACTTATTTGCACCAGTTTTGCCATTAAGAACAGGACCAGGAAGTAAACGTTTGCCGGGTAAACTTCGACAGTGGTGAATGGGAGTGAACGGGAGATCACAGCACATATTATTTTCATTTACCCATTTGCTCCAAGACCAAAAGAAAAAAAATCCAGTATTACATTTGAATGACTTTCCAGAAGAGTTAAAAAATAGAGAGCGGTGGATTTAGACAGTCAGATGGGAGAAGATGCCAAATTTACTGTCATTCTCTCAGCAGCTGCAATAGAAACCCCCTCGCAGGGGCAGTTGGCTTGTTAAGACAACTTTTTGTAGCTCTGCTAACTGACAACTTTTTTTTTCATGTTAACTGCTTACTTCTATCTTGTTTTTTTTTAAGAAACTTTTTTTTCATTCACTTAAGATTAGTGATGAGAAGTCCAATTCTTTTCCGTGAACTGGTTTTTTCAGACAGTTTATTTCAATGAACTGGTTCAAAAAACCGATTCACCAGTTCATTTAAGTCATCATTATGATGTCACTATATATAATGCTAATAGGCCAGGGTTGTAGAATACACGCACAAACACATTCAATAAAGCCATATGTAAGGGCATATTGCTGATTATAACATTTTATTTAATTAAGTTATAATAATAAGGATGTTTATTGTCATCAGTGTTTCATTCAGTTATCTTACAATACATCCTATATTAAAGTTTTGCACCTAAAGCACCCAATACTGACACTGGTATACAAACGTGGCTGTTCTACACGTTTAAAGCATAAAAAGTGATTAAACTAGTCTTAATCAACTCACCCTTTTTTACAGAAACCATGATCCAGCTCATCACAACTTCAGATAAAATCTGCATGCATCTCTCGTCTGAAACGTTTCGCCCCCTCATTCAAGTCTTCTGTTCACGCATGCTCATCAGCTGCTCACTGATCAGCAGTTCTCAGTATTATGTACGAAAGAGGCGATTCTCAGTTCAGTGTACTGGTGACACACAAACTGCTGTGATCGACTCAATGTACTGTTGACTCAAGAGCTGCTGTCCTCAGATCAGTATACTGTTGACTCGAGAACTGCTGTGATCGACTCAGTGTACTGTTGACTCAAGAGCTGCTGTCCTCAGATCAGTGTGCTGTTGACTCAAGAGCTGTAGACTGGATCATCTTCATACATTGATAAAATGGTAATACAATCAAGTCATAAACATACTGTATTTCCAGTATGTTTTATTTGTTACACTCTCTGTTGTTCAGCAAAATACACCTGAAACATACATTTTGCCCCTTAATCACACACATGCTCAATGTCAGCAGCTCATCGGTTCTCAGTATGTTGGACACCTCTGAAAGAAGCGATTCTCAGTACAGTGTACTGTTGACTCGATAACTGTTACAAGCAACTCATTGTACTGTTGACTCAAGAGCTGTTTCGACCCGAACGTTCAGTCCGAATTGTGAACTAGTTGGAGCGGTTAATTGCAAAGAAGAGTTGGCAAAAGCAGATATCACCAGTTCTATGATCATATTACTCCCGGTTATCGGCTCATTTTGACTCGGAGTGTTAGGCACATCCGAGAGACAGGTTAAGATAGAGTAACTTGTGGATCAGTGCAGACGTCCAGACTGTTTCAAATGATTCAGTCCAATTTGGTGAACTAGTTCAACCAGTTCACTAAAAAGAACCGGTTCAAAAGAACGATTCATTCTAGTGATGGGAAGATCGGATCATTTTACTGACTTGAATCTTTGAGTCTTGTTCAGCAAAAAGAACGAATCTTTATTCAAGTCATTTAGTTCATTTCGTTCATTTGAGCAGAATTAAACTAAAATGTTACATTTTCAACACATCTACTTACGCAAACTTTGATAATAGTCCCAATAAGGAAAAATCCCACTGAGCAAAGATACGTCCAAAAGACGTTTTTGTACTTCTTTGCTGCAGTTAAAAAGATGTCCCCTGAGGAGCCAGAATGAAAGTTTTTATGACGTCTATTTATGACGTCCTCTGAATGTCCAATGTTGACATCCACAGGACCACTTTATAAGGTTAAAAATTAGTTCAGATGGGGTCATTGTGGACGTCTTTTCAACGCCTTATAATGTCAACTGCAGACTCATTTTAGACGTAATTTATACTGCTTCTGGACCAATAAACAGTCTTAAACTGCATTCAACTAAACTTACTTTAAAATTTTCATTGTAGTTGCAAAGCAGCTGTACAGACTCTTTACAAAAATCAGGAAAACAAAAGTGAAACTGCAATGGACAACAATTAAACCAATACCTTTAAAAAAAAAACAAAAAACAAATAACTCATAAGACTGTCACAATTTTAAAGGAAAAAAAAGTTCTTCAAAGTTCATTGAGTATTTCTCTGCAATAAATGACTTATTTGAAACAAAACTCAAAGTAAACACAGTTTAACATGTTATTACATGAAAAAGAGTGTATTTTAAAATGATGTACACACTTACCTGAATAATCACGGAGATTAACGGCTTTTTTGCCTCGTCGTCATCAGCGTCTGAGGGGAGGGCTGAGAGTTCACGCGCCACCTATACCCTGAGCAGCACATGCACAAGCGCGTAGGCCATAGACAGCTATAATACGGCAACATTGGACAAACACAGTAAAAGTTTATCCCATTTGCTAATGATTATTTCGGACGGCGTTGTATAGTTGCCTGTTGAAGCATATCAAGAACAACTGACAAAGCATCAAATAATTCACAATAACAGAAATATGAATTTTATGCTGTACAACACCGCAACTGACATTGAAACTTCTGAACTGAACATATATATGTCGATTTTCTGCACCTGTCCTGCACGTCCACACACTTCCAAAACAATTCCAAGCCAGACGTTCAAATGTTGAACATCATATCTACGTCCAAGTGGCAGGGCCGGAGTGGCAATAGGGAAGATCGGGAGAATTCCCGCTGGGCCGGTCAAAAATTGGGCAGGTTAAGTCCGCATGTTGATTGATAAACTTTCATCATATGTCGCATAACAATTGCCAACAGTCAGTAACATCCGGTATTTAAAGGATCAGAATTGCGTTCCGTATTATAGCGGACGCAGTCTGTATTTTATCATCGCACACCCAAACAAATGAGAGAGTAGCCTGTGACAGACGAAACTGATGTTGCGCCGCTTCACTTGACAGCACGGGAAGGATCACGGAAGATCCATCGAGAACAGATAGGCTACTAATAGCTGAATGGATGAATGTGCTTCAGGTACAAGATCATCACAAGTTTAATACTGAATGCAGTCTCACAATCTCAATTAATTAATCTCTGAAATCCTCTTCCCTAGCAGTGCAGAATGATAATAGCAAAATTATTTTTTGTCACAAAATAACTGAATACTTAAAGTAAATGAATACAGATGCAACAACTCAACGAAACAAACTGCACAAAGTGCCTTCAATGTTGATTCATGCGATAAAACCCTCTTAAAGTAACCATTTTGCCTTTGTCCTGAACATTCACATTCCAAGTAAAAGAAAAGTACAACTGTGTTATTTTTAGTCTTTTATTTCACTCTTATCATTGTAAAATGGCACGTTTTTGAATGGCATGTAAAAATGTAAATATAATCACTCAAACTTAATTGTTTCACTGTATCTGTTGCTATTTTAATGATCTAAAATACAAAGCACTGACCATTTAAAGTGTGAGCCTGTACATCTTGAAAGAGTTATAAACATTTACAGTTCTATAGTGTTATTATGTGCCTAGATAGTCTTTAAAATAAACTTAGTTTACCCAAAAATGACATTTCTCTCATCATTTACTCACACTCTTGCCATCCCAGATGTGTATGACTTTCTGTCTTCTGCTGAACACAAATGAAGTTTTTAGAAGAATTCCTCAGTTCTGTTGGTGTTCAATGCAAGTGAGTTGTGATCAGAACTCAGATGGTACAAAAATCACATAAATGCAGCATAAAAGTAATCCATACAACTCCAGTTGTTTAACCTATGTCTTCAGAAGCGATATGATAGGTGTGGGTGAGAAACAGATCAATATTTAAGTTTTTTTTTTTTACTATAAATTCTCCTCCCTGTCCAGTAGGGGGCGATATGCTTAGGTAAATCACCAAAAACAGAAGAAGAACTCTTAAGAGAGAAGAGTGCTTATGAAAGTGAAAGTGGAGATAGTAAAAAATGACTTAATTATTGATCTGTTTCTCACTGCTTCTCATTTACTTGCATTGAATGGACCAACAGTTCTTCTAAACATCTTCATTCATGTTCTGCAAAAGAAAGTCATACACAACTGGGATGGCATGAGGGTGAGGAAATGATCAAATATCCCTTTAACATTCACTTATTTTTACAACACATACAATGATGTCTTATGACAAAGTGAAAATCGTAGTGAATGCCGTATGTGTGCCATATAAATAATTTTCAAGTAATTACATATATTGCATATTTGTGCTGTGATCTTGTTTTATTGTTATCATCTTCACCTCCAACCCCCCTTTTGGGTGTGGGCTGACTTGGAAATGACATCCCGGGCTGAATATGAATCCCACTCCGGCCCTGCCAAGAAGGGTCATAGTCAGACGTCCAGATACTGGCAAAATAGTCTCATTCGTTTGTGCTCAGTTTGTGCTGGTTTGTGCTGTAAAACATTTCGTTTGTGCTGCTTCGGTTTTTTAGATATTAAAATAATATTTATAGGTCATTCTGAGGTCACTCAGCCCCCCCCCCCCCCCCCCCACATGCTCCAAATTCACCCCAAATAGTCTTGTTTGTTTGTGCTTCGTTTGTGCTGGTTTGTGCCGGTAAAAGTTTCGTTTGTGCTGCTTTGGTTTTTAAAGTATTAGACATTGAATTATAGGTGATGACGTCACCAGCCCCCCCACGTGCTCCAAATTCACCCAAAATAGGCTCAATCGTTTGTGCTTCGTCTGAGCTGGTTTGTGCCGGTAAAATTTCCGTTTGTGCTGCTTCGAATTTTTAGATATTAAAAGAATATTTATAGGTCATTCTGAGGTCACTCAGCCCACCCACATGCTCCAAATTCACCCCAAATAGGCTCGTTTGTTTGTGCTTCGTTTGTGCTGGTTTGTGCCGGTAAAAGTTTCATTTGTGCTGCTTCGGTTTTTAAAGTATTAGACATTGAATTATAGACGATGACGTCACCAGCCCCCCACATGCTCTAAATTCACCCAAAATAAGCTCAATCATTTGTGCTGGTTTGTGCCAGTAAGTTTCGTTTTTGCGACAGTCTTTTTTTAAATAATACAGTTGAAGTAACAAGGTAAGATCCAAATGGCAAACCAGTAGTCGCATTCACTTAACTGTTACCTATCCATTGTGCATTTTCAACTTTTAACGGACACAGCGGATCACAGGATGTGTGAAATGTAACACAGACTCCAAGGTAAGTGTTTTTACTTGTTACTATGTGTAGTTATGTGAATAACAGTAGTAATATTAACATTGTCATAAATACAGGCACCATAATCTGTTTGCTGTAGCTCTGTGTTTCTACATACATAGGCTGTGTGTGTGTGTGTGTGTGTGTGTGTGTGTGTGTGTAGGCCTATACAGTACAGGTCAAAAGTTTGGAAACATTAAGATTTTTAAATGTTTTTAATTAGGAGTAGCTATGTTGCCATTTTGGACTATGGCCTCTTTTGATGAACACAGGACTGTGAAAATGGAATCTCTGTCCACTGCTGGTTTCTTGGGCATCTGGCATAAGCAAAACATAATTACCCACTTAAATAATCCTGACTCAAAAAATGTCATGTTCAGTATAAACTTGTTTTCATGTATTACTGTATTGGTCCAAATATAAGGATAATATAATATAGTAATAATATATAAGGATAATATATCTTATATTAGGACCAATATGGTAATGTTGACCCCTAGATGCACAATGTATTAAAAAAACTAACATGGGTCACATGTGCAACTGTAATTAGCATATATTAGTATTAGCAATGAGTTTTCTGTTTAATAAACATTGACAATCTTAGCTCTCTTGAATATTGTACCATTATTCTTTAAGTTAACAAATAATATTGTAACTGACAGTGTTAAAACATTGTACTTACATTGGCCGGAAATCTGATTTAGTATCGACTTTTGTAGTTTGATTTATATCGACTTTTTCTCTACCAACTCTACACTAATTTCCACAAGAGCATCTTGAACAGAAGTGTCACTTGCGCCAAGTGGTGGCAGTGAAGTGTAGCAGATGATACTCCATGTAAATAAATAAAAAGTTCAATCAGGAAAGACCAGTGAATGAAGTAAAGATAATTGTTTATTGAACAAATGATGTGATGATTAGTCTTGACAGAAAGTCTTCGGCAACTCAACTCTAAAAGTGTGTTCACATCGAGGAGATTTGCGCTTTTGTTCTCATGCCCAGAGCTGAGCGAAAGTGAGTGACAGAAAAAGAGTCCGACAGACACCAGATGAATATTGAGCTGCTGCTGTCTGAACACCAATAATTTTTTAATAAACACCACAGCGACTACAAAAACATTGATAAAAGGAGTTGTTGTATTTTTTTTATTTTTTGTAATTAACATTTTTTATTAAATCATACACTAGCAATGAAATGTAAACATATATATATATATATATATATATATATATATATATATATATATATATATATATATATAAAATCAACATTTAAACCCCACAACCCCCCTCCCCAACCACGCCCCCCCAAAAAACAACCCTGTGGTCAAACATAAGAAAATATATAGAAATAAAAATCAAACCGACACACATATGTACATATATTAAAACAAATACACACACACACACACACACACATATATATATATATATATATTTATATATACATATATACATACATACATATACAAACATAAATACATATACATATATATATATACACATACATACATACATACTCACACATAATAATCATACAAACTATAATACAATACTCTCTCCACACCCAACCCAAGAGCCCTCCAAAAACTCTAAATGCCTGCCCCATTTCCGAATAAACTTATCCAAGCCACACTGTTAAAAATGTTCTCGTAATAAAACAGTAAAGAACTGGCAGCAGGGTTGCCAGCATGTTACTGTAAAATTAACGGTGACTTTCTGTTGCTGAAATTAACAGCTAGATACTGTTTTTACAGCTACAGTATACAACTTTCATTTAGCAGCATATAGCTGTCAAATTACATACAATCTACTGTTATTTAAATTAACAGCTATGATCCCAGCATGCACTGCGGCATGAAGAAATTACTTCGATTTTTTACTATTTACTGGTTTATTTTGACGTTGTTTTTGTTGTAGTCTATGTTACTTGTATTTTATTGTTCAGCTTTTACTTTACGTAAAAGTATGTTTGTTATTTGTCACCATTGTTGCGTTTTGTATGCTGAGAGTTGATATCTGTGTGTCTTGTTAACAAATGAAGTTATGCTGTAAGTTCATCAGAAACATCAAACATTCATTTTGCTAATATTATTTTGCTGAAATATCATTTACTGTGTTTGCTTTTATGTGTAATGCATCACTATTGCCACATATAGTGCCATTTGCAAGGTAGGATCAGATATTCAGTCTGACCTTAGGTTTTGTCTTCCAAGTAGCACAGTGCAACAACTTGTGTTTTACTTAAACATAAATTGACTGGCTGGAAGAACATAATATAATAATAAAGAAGGTCCAAGATGCCAGCTCAAGAGAACACTAATGGTGACTCCAAACAAAACACAACTATTGATAACAAAACAACAACACTAATTAAACTAATACTTCTATTAAGTCTGAATAAAAACTTTTGTATGTGTTTTTTTTTCTCATTAAAAACACTGTTCAATCCTGGCAAAATTTTACATTTAATATGTACATTGCTTCAAAGGTTGATTTTTTTAAAGGTTTTAATTTTTTATTTGACTTCTCATTAGACAGAGAAGTGAAGGCTGATGTGAGATGATAAAGAACAGAGGAGTTGGTCAGAAACATCATGAACACTAACCATGTGGGGGATAAAATATAAGTTTCAAAATGTAACTACAGCTTTCACCAAGATGATATCATGATTTTAAATGTTCATTTTCCCCTAATGCCTTGCATAGAACAGCTATTTACCATAAACTAGTCACTTCACAGTGAGACTGCTCTTGATCTCCCAGAATGCAACATTTTTAACAGCAAACTACTGTATTTAAGAATCACAGTAGATTGCTGTAGGAATCTGGCCGTAAATTTACAGCAGTTTTTTACAGTGCACCCCATCTTCCCGATGACACCTCCTCATAAGCTGCCACCCTCCCCACCTCCGTGCACCACTCCGGATATGGGGGCGCACCAGCTGACCTCCAACCCCTCAAAATAACCTGCCTGGCAATCATCACACATGTCAGAACCCAGTTCTCTATATGGCCATCCCCCACATCGATGACCGCCCCATCGCCCAGAACACAAAGTCTGGGGCAAAACGAAACCTGAGTCCCCACCACGTCGCACACAAAATCACTAGATGCAGACTTAACGTTTTTAAGAATCTTAGCCCACACTCCTTCCTCCAATGCCAAGTTGAAATCTTTCTCCCATACTCTCTTGAGAGAAGTTAAGGCTCCGTCCCCCATACTCTGAATTAACAGAGAGAAGTAAACTGATGCCTCATGACCTTTTCCAAAAGTCGCAATCTGGGGTCTGGGGATCCCAAAATGTTGGACCAAGTTTTCAAACGATCTCAACACACCACTTTCATATAGGTCACCGAGTGTAGCAACCCCCTCACAATCCACTCTGGCCAGCAGAAAGGAGACTTGCCAATACACAGTCTTGGGTTCTGCCATATGCTCGAGGCAACATTTAAATAAGTGTCCAATTTAAACAATCTGGACACTTTAGTCCATACCGAGTGTAAATGCGAAATAACGGGGTGTAACTTAACTTTTCCGATTAGTTTGATAGAGATGCTTTGTAATGGTGAAATAGGGGTAAGAACTGCCTGTTCAATAACAAACCAGGGAGGGGCTCTCTCAGGTGGAAGTGACCAATGAGCCAAATGAGACTGAACGCATAGTAATAAAACAAAATGCAGGCCTAGCCCTCCATTATCTATCAGCCTATGTAACTTATTAAAATGCAATCTGGGATGTTTACCATTCCAGATGAAGGACTTCGCTATGCTATCAAATTCCTTGAAATAAGAGAGGGGGACATCTACAGGGAGAGATTATAGCAGGTAGTTAAATTTTGGAATACAATTCATTTTAATAACATTAACCTTCCCAATCATCGATAAATGTAATGAAGCCCACATGCACACATTGCTCGAAAACATTTTTATTAAAGGGTCAAAATTAACACTAACTAAATCAGACAAATTTGCTGGGAATAAAATCCCCAAATACTTAATGCCCTGTTTGGGCCACTGGAAGGCGCCCGGCTGAAAAGCCGTTACTGGGCAGAACGCTGTCAGAGCCAAAGCTTCGGATTTTCCCAATTGACTTTGTATGCTGAGAACTTGGAAAAGGAATGAATAATTCTGTGGAGGCAAGGCATAGATCTAGTAGGTTCAGAGACAAATAATAAAATATAATCTGCATAAAGCAGAAGCTTATGCGCCACACCTCCCGCCACCACCCCTGGTAAATCATCCTCCTTTCTTATCGCGGCTGCTAATGGTTCCAGGGCAAGACAGAACAATAATGGGGAAAGAGGGCAGCCCTGCCGAGTGCCCCTATTCAGAATAAAATAATCTGAAATGAATCCATTTGTTTGTACCACTGCTACAGGGTGTCTATAAAGTAACTTAATCCAACCAATAAATGTACTCCCGAACCCATACATTTCCAAAATCTTAAAAAGATAATCCCATTCTACCATATCAAACGCCTTTTCGACGTCAAGTGAGATGGCAGCGATCGGAGATTGATCATTCACTACTGACCACATGATATTGATGAGACGCCTGGTGTTATCAGAAGAGCTATGGCCCCGAATAAATCCCACCTGATCTATATGTATAAGCGATGTCATAACTTTACTTAATCGATTAGCCAAAATTTTTGACAATATTTTTACATCTAGTTGGACCAGGGAGATTGGATGGTAACTTTTACACTCGCTTGGATCTTTGTCCTTTTTAAGAATCAGCCTGATCCGGGCTTGTGTCATGGTTGGAGGAAGCTTTCCATTCTTTAATGAATCAGTATAAACTTCTAACAAAAGTGGAGCCAGTTCTGTAGCATAGGATCTAAAAAATTCTGTGGCAAAACCATCTGGCCCCAGAGCTTTGCCAGTAGGTAGGGACTTAATTACCTCGTCAAGCTCTTCCAAGGTTATCTCAGAATCAAGAGAGTTTTTTTGCTCAGTCGTCAGTTTAGGAAGATCTAATGGTTCCACAAAGTTTCTAATATCTTCATCAGTAGACGAAGACATGGAACTATAATGATCAATATAGAATTCTTTAAAGGCATTATTAATATCAATGGCTGAAGTAAAAATTTCACCACCAACAGATTTCACTGAGGGAATGGTAGAAAAAGACTCTCTCTGCTTTATATATCTAGCCAAATGCTTCCCTGCTTTGTCACCCGACTCAAAGTATGACTGTCTTGCCCTGAACAACCAAAACTCCACTTTCAGCGATAAAATAGTATTATATTAATATTTCAATCGGGTCAATTCTCTGAGGCCATCAGCTGACATACAGCGCTTCAGCTCTGCCTCTGCACTTTTAATATTTCCTTCCAACTCCACAAGTTCTTGTGCTTTGGATTTTTTGATGAATAAGGCATACTGTATGATCCAACCCCTAAAAAACCACCTTAAGTGCCTCCCAAGCCACGCCCACAGAGGATACTGAGGACCAGTTGGTCTCCATATAAACATTGATTTCAGTCTTTAACATTTGTTGGAAATCAGGATTTTGCAAAAGGGATACATTAAGGCGCCAACTATATGATTTCTTTTTCTCTATATGTGGCAACACCTCTAAACTCACCAGGGTGTGATCTGAGACTAAAATGTTTCCAAGTGAGCAATCAACAACAGATGAAATTAGGGATTTGGATATTTTAAAAAAAATCTATTCTAGAATAAATCTTATGGACTGATGAAAAAAATGTATAGTCCCTACCAGATGGGTTCAAAAGTCTCCAAATATCCGAAAGACCAAGATTTTTACACATCCTGTGAAGCGTCAGTGTTGCTCCAGGGGGTTTACACACTTTTGCTTCACTATGATCAAGAACTGAGTCCATCAAAAGATTAAAGTCTCCTCCCAATATTATATCATGAGGGGTGCCAGCGGTTTGCAGCATCCCTTCAAGATCTATAAAAAAGCCCAGGTCATCAGCATTAGGTGCGTAAATATTAGCCAAAATCAACCTTTGCCCTTGAATTTCAGATAAAACAGTAATTACTCTTCCTAATATATCTTTAATCTGTTTGAGACATTTGAATTGTAGATGTTTATTTACCAATATAATGACTCCCTTCCTCTTACTTGAGCCAGCACTAAAAAAAAAATTTCCACCCCATATCTTCCCAAATTTTTCAGCTTCCTGTGGGGAGAGATGTGATTCTTGAAGAAACACTATATCATATTTCTTACGTTTAAGAAAAGTAATAACCTTCCTTCTTTTTATGGGGTGCCCCAACCCATTTACATTCCATGTGGAGAGAGATAGTACACTCATATTAACATTTGACATTTTGATAAAGAAGAAAAAATATATTGTGTGTCAAAAACAAAATTATACAGACCACATTCCCCATTAGTGAAACAATCAAACCCCGAACTTCCCCCCCGAACAAAACAAACAGAAAAAAGAATAACGTGCGCATTAACCCCACGCACGAAAGTGCCAACCGGCGACTATCCCTCTAAACTCAAAAGGTCTATGAATGCCCACGAGCCCCCACAACAACTTTGCCATCTGATTGCTAAATTTTGCCTCACAAATTTGTGAGGCAAAATTACATAACAGAAAATACTTTGTAAAATAAACCCAGCAAATAGGAAGAATGAACACAAAGAATGTGTAGATTCATTCACAGAACTGTCTCAAAGGTGTGATCTTCCACAAAACAAATTCCAGCTGATATAAAACCCTTCAGATTCCTCGGACAGACAGACGAATGTTCAGTGAGCCATATTCATTCCAATGTCCCGTAAAAAAAACCTCAACAAAACAAACTACAGCCAGCAGGAGGAATAAGCACGAAGAACGAACAGATTAATCCACAGCTGTTCCAAAGGAGTGTTATTCAACAGAACCAGCTCCAGCCACTAGGCGGAACCAACACAAAAAGAAACAAAACCGGCATCCTGGTTCCTCGGGTGGCCGAGTCAATTCACTCGGAGGCCGCATAAAAGTATATACCATGACTTGCATAATCCGTCAACTTTATAAAAGACATCCTTTGTGTGAGCATGTAGATATTTTGCAGTCATCCGTAGTGTCCACTCTCAAACTGGCCGGGAACTTCAATGCAAAATAATCTTTCGTCAATGCAAAAGTTTCTTTAAGGAAAAGTGTTATTCACAAAACAAGCTCAGGCGGAAAGAAAAAAGAAACCAAAATGACACCCAGCTTCCTCAAGAGTAAGTACAGTGAGTCGACCCACTCACATGAGAAACATCCAATGGTTTACTCAGACATTGATTCAATAAAAGACATTGCTTGATTGGGACATGTAAATACTTTGCGACCGACCTTCGTTTCTATTCTCAGTTTGATCGGAAACATTAGAGCAAAAGTAATCTTTCGCCGATGTAAGAGTTTCTTACATTCCTTGAACCGATCGCGTTTCTCTCTTGTCGAGTTCGCAAAGTCTGGAAACAAGAAAATATTATGGTTCTTCCAAGAAAGCTTCCCTTTGCTCCTCGCCTGGCGCAACACAAGATCTTTATCGGATGATCTCGGAAATCTGGCCAGAATCGGTCGGGGCCTGTCTCCCTCAGCAGATCTGTGAGCTGGGACTCTGTGAGCTCACTCGATTTCCAGCTTGTGGCCTGTTATGTCGAGCAGACTCGGGAAAAGCTCCTATAGGAATTTCACCATATCTCTGCCCTCCTCATGCTCAGGAATTCCAACAATTCGAACATTATTCCTGCAGCTTCTATTCTCAAGATCTTCAAGCTTTTCAAGGAGATGTTCCAAATCAACTTTGGTCGTGGGTGGATTAGCGGTTAATTCCCTCTCCGAAGATTCCAAAAAATCAATTCATTTCTCAACATCAGTCACTCTTGTAACTAACTCAGAGAATTTTGTTTCCATCACCGTAATCGATCGACGTATTACAGCAAGATCGTCCAAGTCAGCAAGAATCTTCGTCAACATCACCGACATGTTGGACAACTGACGCTGGATTCCTTCTCCCGCCGCGCCATCCAAATCGAGTCCCCGGTCTGTAGGGCTTTCATCCTGAACATGTAAGTGTCTTTTAATGTCTCCAGAGCCTGAGGATTTTGACTTCTTTGCCATGTTCTGCATCAAAGAGCAAATGTGTAACAGGGTGTATCAAAATTCACCAGATTATAACATGAAAATAATTAAAAATTTAGCAAAGTGCGCAGAGCTCGTTGCTCACATGTCTGCCCCTTGCATGGCGTCACGTGACCTCCAAGGAGTTGTTGTATTAAAACATCTTAATCCAACATTTTGGTAAGAGATTGAAATGACAAACCCGAAATAAAATGCTCACTGCTCATAAATCGTACTGACTACACACAAAACAAGATAAAGCTATTTTAGAAATATATAATATAGTAGCCTAATATATAGTAATCAGAATGACGAGACTGCTACTAACCTATAGTTGATTTTTGTGACCATTAAATGATCTATTTTATTCTGTCAGTATTGTATTCAATAAATATCAGCATTTATAATTCGCCTGTAATTCAGTGTCTAATATTTAAAAAACCGAAGCAGCACAAACGAAACTTTTACCGGCACAAATCAGCACAAACGATTGAGCCTATTTTGGGTGAATTTGGAGCATGTGGGGGGCTGGTGACGTCATCGCCTATGATTCAATGTCTAATATCTACAAATCCGAAGCAGCACAAACGGAAATTTTACCAGCACAAACCAGCACAAACGACTGAGCCTATTTTGGGTGAATTTGGAGCGTATGGGGGAGGGGTGGGGCTGGTGACGTCATCGCCTATAATTCAATGTCTAATACTTTAAAAACCGAAGCAGCACAAATGAAACTTTTACCGGCACAAACCAGCACAAACGAAGCACAAACAAACGAGACTATCTGGGGTGAATTTGGAGCATGTGGGGTGGCCTCAGAATGATCTATAAATATTCTTTTAATATCTAAAAAACCGAAGCAGCACAAACGAAAATTTTTACAGCACAAACGGAGCACAAACGATTGAGAATATTTTGCAGACGTTTTGCGTTGGGTGGGGGGCCAACTTAACGCAGGTATTTTACCGTCATGCAGACATACGGATATGGTCTTGAACCGACTGACGCAATATAGACATGATCTATACGTCTGGCTGACGTCTCATATTTGCTGGGATTGATAATGCAGCCAAGAAACAGAAAGATTAGTTCACCTCTGGAATCTTCTTATCAGAGTCGTTCGTTCTTTTGTCACTGCATAGCGTATAAGGCTGTCACGTGACAAAAGAACCAACGACTCGGACCAGAGAGGTGAACTAATCATTTCTGTTTCCTGTGTGAGCAATGCACAGTGTATACGACTGTCACGTGACAAAAGAACAAACGACTGGGACCAGAGAGGTGAACTAATCATTTATGTTTCCTGTGTGAGCAATGCATAGGTAAACGGCTGTCACGTGACAAAAGAACGAACCACTCCGACCAGAAGACTCGAGAGGTGAACTAATCATTTCTGTTTCCTGTGTGAGCAATGTATAGCGTATACGGCTGTCACGTGAAACACAAAACGAATCAATCTCTGAGACTACTCGTTCTTCTGAGTCACATAAAAGATTAGTTCAAAATTAACGAATTGCTCATGAACGACCCATCACTAATTCATTCACGAACTGGACATCACTACTTAAGATACAACTGCTGCAGAAAAATGCCTAAAAGCGCTGAAACGCGTAAAGAAAGGGCGAAGAATTTGACGGACGTGTCTATGGAAATGCATGACTATGCATTATCTGCTGGTGCTCCGGATTTCTGTCCAGTTCCTCTCCCTGACACCCCGATTAAACCTGCTCCTAAGAAAGGAAAGATTGAATCCTTGGATAACGTGGTCGTGATGTTATCATGTTTCATCGTTGATTAATGAGGGTTCTGATTCTCTGGAAAATTTGGTGAATGCAAATGCGATGAAAATGGAGGGTCTGAAAAAAAAACGGTCGACTTGGTCTCAGCTGAAGTGAAGGACATGAAAGTGAAGGTTGAACAACTTGGTTCCAGGCTACAACTTGGGGAACAACGAATAGAGAACTGTGAAACTCGCCTTTCTGATTTGGAGAGGTGTTCCAGACGCTGGAATCTTCGCCTTCGGGGGTACCTGAGAAAGAGAAGGAGAGCATCAGGGATGAAGTCATCCGCATTTGTGAACGTACATTTCCCGAAGGAAAGGACAGATTCTCCTTTACCATTGACTCCGTTCATAGGCTGGGAAGAAAAAAGGATCAAGTCTTGGAGATTCTGTAAAGCGTAAAGCTCTTTTTCTTTTTGGGAAAAAATACAACACAGATTTTTTTTTTTTTTTTTTTTTTCCCCAAGAGTCGCACTCAACTATGAATGATTGCAATTTTTGGAAATAACAATGGGGAGGTGATGCTTGATTTTCTCACGGGTCAGAACATTCAGCAGGTGTCTTAGTGCTTAAGAATCAGTTTGCTGGTTACATTGTTACTGCGACCCCCGTGGTCATCTTATATTCATGGTTATATCAATCAATAATATCTTTATCTTTATGATGAATATTTATGGATACAACACTTTATGTGAAAATCAAGCTTTATTTGATTTAATTGAAGAAAAGATTGTTTTAATATTGCTCCAGATAATATGCTTAATCGTATACCACCTAAAAAAATGCCACACCTACTAACTCTCTATTGAAAACATTTGGAGACAAAAATATCCAAACAGCAGAATTTACACCTGGAGTAATAATGATTTTTCCAGACAGTCAAGAATCGACCTTTGGCTTATTTCTAAAAATGTAGATGTAGAGACTATTTCTGTTAATATTTTTCCAACCCCTCTTACTGACCATAAAGCTATTTACTGTATCTTAGTTTACACATTTCTTCTTACTATAGCATCCCAAAACCATCCTACTGGAAACTTAACAACTCTCTATTGAAATTTGAGGCTGTTAAGACAGAGATTACTTATTTGATTAATACATATTTTAAGAAATAACAGACTAACAGAGAAAAAATATATTGTGCTAATTGGGAACTTTTCAAATTTGAAGACTTAAAGTATTTTAGAAATTTTGGCAGTCGCCTTGCTAGCAGTCGGAAAGAACAAGAAAACAAAATTATACTTGGAATTACTTCACTTCTTAATAAAGGGTCAAATAACTTTACAGATGAAGATAAATTAAATATGACTGATTTACAAAATAATTTAGATAACAAATATAAAAGAAAGGCTGAAGGCGCCTTTGTGAGATCAAGGAAAAGATGGCTAGAGGAAAGAGAACAGAATTCTTCCTATTTTTTTTTAGATTAGAAAAGGTTCAAGCTACGTTAAATACCATCCAACAAATAAATATTAACGGGAACATCATAAATGACCCAAAAGAGATTTACAGTAACTTATATACATCTGATTTAAATAAAAATGCATATTGATTTTTTTAATTCGTTAAGAGAGGTTAGGAAGATAAGTAATTTAGAAAAAGTAATGTGTGATCAACCCATTAATTTAAAAGAAATAATTGATTCAATTCACAATTTAAAAAAATAATAAGTCCCCTGGAACTGATGGCCTAACATCTGAATTCTATAAGTTATTTGCTGATCAACTAGCCCCTTTCCTCCTTCAAGTTTTTTATGAGAGTATATCAATACTAGCCTCCCATCATCTATGACTCAAGGATTAATTACCTTGATTCCCAAGCCTAAAAAAGATGTACTTTTTATAGATAATTGGCATCCTATAAGTCTTTTGAATAATGATTATAAATTGATTGCTTCTATTTTTGCTAAAAGAATACAAACATTTCTAGATTCTATTATTGATGAAACCCAATCAAGCTTTATGAAAAACAGACATATTTCCAACAACATGAGATTAGTTTTAGATATATTAGATTACTCTCATTTAATTAACACAAATAGTTTGATTTTATTTTTGGATTTCCACAAAGCTTTCGACACTATTGAACATGGGTTTCTTTTGTCCTCTCTAAAAGTTTTGGTGACTTCTTTTGTACAGCAATTCAAACTTTATATAATAATGCAAACTCCTCAATCAAACTTAGACACGGAACCACTTCTAGATTTTATTTAAAAAGAGGAATTAGACAAGGCTGTCCTATCTCCCCCTATCCCCCTAATTTTGTTCTATTATGTAACTACAATATAGATAAAATTCCAGCAAAATTATCAGCTTTTCATAAACAAGCACTTTTGTCTTGGTCTTTAATTTACAAGCATAATTTTTCTCCTCACCTTTACTTTATTTGGAATAATATAATTTTATATAAAAACAAGTCTCTCTTTTATAAGACCTGGTTTGATAACAATGTTAAACTGGTTAGTCAATTATATAATGCGGATAGTTTACTATTGTTTTGTGAGGAATTTATTTTACATTTTCAAATAGCAGTTACTCAGAGGGAGTATTCAATTGTTATTGGTTCAATCCCCTCTGGTACTCACATGTTGTTTAAAAGTGTTTGCAAATACAATTTCATAGAATTTATCTCATTTGATGTTTTTGAAATCTTAGTTGTTAAAATTTGTTTATCAGTGACTGCTAAAAATAATAACAGGGCAGTTCGCACTCTTTTTCAAAGAGAAATTGTCTCTATGCCTTATGTTGTGTCATATTGGAACTCTTTGTCAAATGGAAAAGTAATATGCTGGAAAAAAGTGTGGTTACTGCCTCAGAAGTATCATATCAGGAACAAGGTGAAAGAGGTTTCATTTAAACTTTTACACAGAGACTATCCAACAAAACATTATTTACTGAAATTCAAAAATATAAAGAAATGTATTATTAACGATATTCAGTGTCCAAGTCCTTTTTCATATTGTGGGAGAATGTACTGTTTGGCTTCACCAATTATCCAAAAGAAGAACACTGCTTTTATCTCATTAATTTAATTATAATCCTGACTAAATTTTACATTCATAAATGCAAATTTACTCATAAAAAAACAAACTTTATTGTTTTATTAAGTGAAGTAAAACTATATATTGACAGTATTAGAGACTCTCTGAATAAACAAGCTATAAAGACTTCTAAGTTTTATAAAATATTTATATTCCTACCTCCCCCTGGCTGTGGAGTCAGCTGTAATAGTTCCTATATTCAATCATTGTTTATATATGTTTGTTAAGTTTATTTTTATGTCACAGTATCATCTACTGTATACAGTGCAGAAAAGAATGAACATGTAACAGAAGACAATTAAAAACGGTCAATTTTACCTGTGTATCGGAATTTCATTGAGACATATTCAACAGAGTATGATATACCATAGTTCATCACATTACTACATTCACCATGGTCAAAATACATAACATCCGAATTGTCCCCATTTTTAAAATAGATAAGTAATATGTGAAATTTCAATGATATATTTACCACTAAACTAGAAATGTCCCCATTTTCATTTCAGAAATCTGGTCACCTTAGATTAGTTACATTCTACAACATTCAAAACTGTTGTCGTGTCAGTGTGAATGAGAAATAACCATAAAACACAATATAATTGTTCAGACAAAATAGCTATTAAAATGAACCCATATTCTAAAATATTAAGCTATTAAGAAATGTCCTGCCTGTTACTTGAAGACCCCAAATGTGGCCTTGCTCTCAGGGGTGTTGCTAATAAATGTCTTCATGAGATTTTCAATATCCAAGGTGTCAATAATCTCCATGTGTATGTGCATTAATCGAACATGTATGATTAATGTCTTTGCTGGCTCATGCTACTTCGTAGTCAAGTCTTCAGCCGTCTCCAGTGATTATACAGGGATGAAAAAGTGAGGAATACAACAACAACAGAAGCGATTCATTTTAAACACAAAGTTAGGGAGACAGTCTGTTGCTCAGAGGTTTTAGTGCCATTCGCAATAAAACACGAGATCACTAAAGCTCTGTACCGTTTTTTTTTTTATTATTTTTTATAATTTCAAAGGATGAGCAAGAGTAAACTTACATGAGTAAAGACAATATTCTTCTGAAGCAAAAAACTTCAGATTGAGGATTGATTAATTTGTTTTTATTCATATAAACTGTAATATTACACTACAATATTTATTATTAAACACAGTAATTATACAATAACACAATTTAATCTTATTTTATTGTCAAATTACTGCTTCATTGTTAACAATAACTTTTTTGCTTTTGTGGAAATAAAAGAAAAAAGGGAAAATAAAAAGTTTACTATCCATCACAAGGGCTCTCTTCAGTTCAGCAGGGCCCTGCCCACAAGCATAATAAATCTCCAAAACAGGATGCTGTTTTTATTAACATAAATGACAGATATACTGAAAGCAAACATTTTATAATATATACTGCATAAATACAATGAAATATATGAAATCTCGTTGATACTGTTTTCCAGTCTTGCTCACTAGTGGGTACTTCAGCACCATCAGCACCCCCCTTCCCATGCCATTGTGTGTGTGTGTTTATTCAATAATATACTGCAGACTGCATGTGGGTGATATTTGTTTGTGAATATTTAAATCATGTTTATTCAAAGACTCAACACACACATAATGTCTGTTTGAAATGCAAGTCAGAAAAATGTGAACGAAGTTGTGTGTTGTGTTTCAGGTGTGTCTGTCAATATTCTGTACGAGCTCACATTCTGATACATCCTGGATGCATTTCTGCTCATCTATGGCATCGTCATCACTGCCTTCATGCACGAGCAGGTACAAGGCTTCTGAAAACTTTTCTCATACAAACTACCAGATATCAAGAGTATGATTTGCTAAATTACAAACCATGATGCAGGATGTTTCTACATTTGTACAAAGATTTCACATTAAAGACGACCAAAATCTTAAAGTTTTATAGTTTTGCAGCTTTTGCTTCATGTCTCATAGCTTTAAAGTCAAATAAACCTGAATAAACTTTTAGCAGATATTCACATTTAAAGTCTACAGTCCAAAAGTATTGTTGACATCATCTTGCACTCAGGAGCATTGTCCAATCAAATCTTGAATGAGAATGCCCCTCCCCTAATCTAACAAGGTTCAAGGCTATGATGAAAACTAAAGACTGTTGAGGAGCCCTGCAATACGTCCTCAACTTCCTGTTTCAGTAGGAAATACATCAACACAGGAAGGAAACCGGAGCTCGTCAAGACATTTCAGAGGGTCTTTAAAATGTGCCATGCTTGATATTGTAAGAAACAATTATTAATTAAATCAATAATCCAGTCAAATGCTTCTGTTTTCTTCGCAGTTTATTACAAAGATAAACAAAGCTGATAAAAATTCAATGTACGAGGTGAGAAAAATAATCACACACAAACTGATGATCATGTTGATACAGCAGATATTGAGATTAAATGATCACTTGATGTTTTCTAGCCGATTAATAAGAGCAACAGATCCGAATATGACACGATGTATCTGAGAGATCCTGAAGAAGGTCGCGCTCGTGGTGTGAGTGATTCATATTATTCATGTACATTATTTGACAATAATGAGCTGTTCGCTGATCAGATGAATATATCAAAGGATTCTTTAGTTACAGCACTGGAGGTGATGATACAATGTTTCATATGCTGTTAACATGTTTAAATAATGTGTTTGTGCTGTTGATGTTTTAAGGGTCGCCGGTGAGGAGACGACAACAGCACATATACGGTAAGAGAGCTTCAGCATAACAGGAAGAAAATGTTTTCATATTAACAGAGAATGTGTCGAGAATCAAGATTCTGAACCACAACAGCACCTGCAGATACAAAATAACAGCTTGAATAAAGTCACTCACTCTATTGTCACTTTATGTCAGTGAGATTTTTTCTTGAAATAAAAAAACAGTGAAAATATATATATTATAAATGATAAAAAGTAATTATTTTTAAATGAGAATTATATATATATATATATATATATATATATATATATATATATATATATATATTTCCAAGTAACAGGGTTGCAGAGTCATCTCAGTAGGGGCTAGTATGGGATCAAATATTGATTTGTAGCTATTGCTAAAAGGATTTTTTTTTAAAAAAGTTTTTTACCATGAATTAAGTAAGGGATAATGTACAATCAGCCAGTTGTTATTTCACCCGACAGGGTGATCAGGACCCATCATGTTGCATATTACATGGCTACTAAATATTGATTTGCATTGAAATTATGTAATTATGTGAGAAGCAAATCAGTGAACAGCTGAAATCTACCTCCGATTTGAGTTCTGTTGGTGTTTATTTTGTAATTAATGAACATCTGAGTCCTCATTATGCATCTTATTACAAGACTACTTGCCAAATAAATGAATAAATGTACATGTACAAATTATTAAAATGGTTTTTGTTCATTAATCAGTTTTGAAACCTGATTTGTCTTACACACTCAAAGATAAGTGATAGAATCATCCAGATAAACAATGTGAGAAAACAAAAGCATTTAATTAAATCTGCAACAACAGCTATAAACATAAACTATTGAAATAATCAGATAATAAACAGTAAAGTACCATTCATCACACATGATGTCATTTAATTACCATGTTAAACCAGTGACATTACTGCTCAATAAATCTATGTAGTACAATGATTGTGTGTGTGTGGGCGGGCTTGGGTGGTTTACGAGGAAATTTCTTTAGGTTACATACTGGTAATTACAAGGGTATTATGCTATAAATGTGGTTTATGAGGACATTTCTAGTGTCCCCATAATTCAAATCGCTTATAAAACATACTAAATGATTTTTTTTTTTAAAATGTAAAAATGCAGAAAATATTTTGTGAGGGTTAGGTTTAGGGGTAGGGTTAGGGGATTAAATCTATAGAATCAGAATCACCTTGATTGCCAAGTATGCTTACACATACAAGGAATTTGTCTTGGTGACAGGAGCTTCCAATACACCACAATACAAAAACAGCAACAAGACTTTAAAAAAATAATTATAATTGAATAAAAAATAGATAAATATTGAAAAGAAAAAAGTATATATAGAATACACAATACACATATACATATATTTACACATATACATATATTTACATATATGTAAATATATTTATATGTGTGTATATATGTATGTATGTGTGTATATATATATATATATATATATATATATATATATATATATATATATATATATATATATACATACACACACACACACATACATACAGCTGTGCTCAAAAGTTTGCATACCCTGGCAGAAACTGTGAAATTTTGGCACTGATTTTGAAAATATGACTGATCATGCAAACGCTTGTCTTTTATTTAAGGAGTGTGATCATATGAAGCCATTTATTATCACATAGTTGTTTGGCTCCTTTTTAAATCATAATGATAACAGAAATCACCCAAATGGCCCTGATCAAAAGTTTACATACCCTTGAATGTTTGGCCTTGTTACAGACACACAAGGTGACACACACAGGTTTAAATGGCAATTAAAGTTTAATTTCCCACACCTGTGGCTTTTTAAATTGCAATTAGTGTCTGTGTATAAATAAGTCAATGAGTTTGTTAGCTCTCACGTGGATGCACTGAGCTGGCTAGATACTGAGCCATGGGGAGCAGAAAAGAACTGTCAAAAGACCTGCGTAACAAGGTAATGGAACTTTATAAAGATGGAAATGGATATAAAAAGATATCCAAAGCCTTGAAAATGCCAGTCAGTACTGTTCAATTACTAATTAAGAAGTGGAAAATTCGGGGATCTCTTGATACCAAGCCAAGGTCAGGTAACCCAAGAAAGATTTCAGCCACAACTGCCAGAAGAATTGTTCGGGATACAAAGAAAAACCTACAGGTAACCTCAGGAGAAATACAAGCTGCTCTGGAAAAAGACGGTGTATTTGTTTCAAGGAGCACAATACGACGATACTTGAACAAAAATGAGCTGCATGATTGAGTTGCCAGAAAGAAGCCATTACTGCGCCAATGCCACAAAAAACAACACACTGACACGCCTCACATCTTCTGGCACACTGTAATTTGGAGTGACAAGACAAAATAGAGCTTTATGGCCACAACCATAAGCGCTATGTTTAGAGAGGGGTCAACAAGGCCTATAGTGAAAAGAATACCATCCCCACTGTGAAGCATGATGGTGGCTCACTGATGTTTTGGGGGTGTATGAGCTCTAAAGGCACGGGAAATCTTGTGAAAATTGATGGCAAGATGAATGCAGCATGTTATCAGAAAATACTGGCAGACAATTTGCATTCTTCTGCATGAAAGCTGCGCATGGGACGCTCTTGGACTTCCAGCACGACAATGACCCTAAGCACAAGGTCAAGTTGACCCTCCAGTGGTTACAGCAGAAAAAGGTGAAGGTTCTGGAGTGGCCATCAGTCTCCTAATCTTAATATCATCGAGCCACTCTGGGGAGATCTCAAACATGAGGTTCATGAAAGACGACAAAGACTTTGCATTACCTGGAGGCATTTTACCAAGACGAATGGGCAGCTATACCACCTGCAAGAATTTGGGGCCACATAGGCAACTATTACAAAAGATTGCACGCTGTCATTGATGCAAAAGGGGGCAATACACAGTATTAAGAACTAAGGGTATTCATTTTTTTCTTTGTTGTCATGATTTGTTTTATGATTGTGCCATTCTGTTATAACCTACAGTTGAATATGAATCCCATAAGAAATAAAAGAAATGTGTTTTGCCTGCTCACTCATGTTTTCTTTAAAAATGGTACATATATTACCAATTCTCCAAGGGTATGCAAACTGTACATATACACACACATACATACACACACACACATACACACATATACATATATATATATATATATATATATATATATATATATATATATATATATATATATATACATACCTATACACATACATATATATGAATATATATACATACATATACATACATACATACACACATACACATATGTAGTGCAAATCTAATACAAACTGGTTCTATACAGTGCAAGGGAATGTAATGGCAGAAGAGGTAGGATGTGTTGTATAATATAAAAAGACTAAGCTGTGTATTGCACATTAATTATTGCTCAAAGGGGCAGTTTTAACAGTTCATGAGATGGATAGCCTGGGGGAAAAAACTGTTCCTGTGCCTGACGGTTCTGGTGCTCAGAGCTCTGAAGTGTCGGCCAGAAGGCAACAGTTCAAAAAGGTAGTGGGCTGGGTGAGTGGGGTCCAGAGTGATATTTCCAGCCTTTTTCCTCACTCTGGAAGTGTATAATTTTTGAAGGGAGGGCAGGGGGCAACCAATAATCCTCTCAGCAGTCCAAACTGTCCTTTGTAGTCTTCTGATATCCGATTTCGTGGCTGATCCAAACCATACAGTTATAGAAGTGCAGAGGACAGACTCAATGACTGCTGAGTAGAACTGTATCAGCAGCGCCTGTGGCAGGTTGAACTTCCTCAACTGGTGAAGGAAGTACAACCACTGCTGGGCCTTTTTCGCAATGGAGTCAATGTGGGTCTCCCACTTCAGATCCTGTGAGATGGTAGTGCCCAGGAACCTGAATGACTCCACTGCTGCCACAGTGCTGTTTAGAATGGTGAGGGGGGACAGTGTTGGGGGGGTTCCTGCTAAAGTCCACAATCATCTCCACCGTTTTGATCATGTTCAGCTCAAGGTTGTTTTGACTGCACCAGACAGCCAGCTGTTTAACCTCCTTTCTGCATGCAGACTCATTGTCATCTCGGATGAGGCCGATGACAGTGGTGTCGTCTGCAAACTTCAGGAGCTTGACAGAGGGGTCCTTGGCGATGCAGTCATGGTGTAGAGGGAGAAGAGTAGTGGGGAGAGCACACATCCCTGGGGGGCACCAGTGCTGATTATACAGGTGCTAGAAGTGAATTTCCCCTGTCTCACGAGCTGCTGCCTGTCTGTCAGAAAGCTGGTAATCCACTGACAAATAGATGTGGGAACAGAGAGTTGGTGTAATTTAGTCCAGGGAATAGCTGGGATGATGGTGTTGAAAGCTGAACTGAAGGATCCTTGCATATGTCCCTGGTCTGTCCAGATGTTGCAGGATATGATGCAATCCCATGTTGACTGCATCATCCACAGACCTGTTTGCTCGATAAGCAAATTGAAGGGGATCTAGAAAGGGTCCAGTGATGTCCTTCAGGTGGGCCAACACCAGTCTCTCAAATGACTTCATGACCACAGACGTCAGGGCGACAGGTCTGTAGTCATTAAGTCCTGTGATTTTTGGTTTCTTTGGGATGGGGATGATAGTGGAGCGTTTGAAGCAGCATGGGACTTCACACTGCTCCAGTGATCTATTGAAGATCTGTGTGAAGATGGGGGCCAGCTGGTTAGCACAGGATCTAAGACATGCAGGTGAAACAACATCTGGGCCCTGTGCTTTCCTTATCCTTTGTTTACGAAAGACATGGCACACACCATCTTCACAGATCTTAAGTGCAGGTTGAGTAGCAGGAGGGGGGATGAGGGGGGTTGCAGGAGGTGTTGGTGTTTGTGTGAAGTGAAGGTCAGAGCAGGTGTGGGGTGTGAGATTGGGCCTTTCAAATCTACAGTAGAACACAATCAGGTCATCAGCCAGTTGTTGGTCCACCACAGGGTTGGGGGCAGGAGTCCTGTAATTCTTAAATTGTTTCATGCCACTCCACACTGATGCAGGGTCGTTAGCTGAAAACTTGTTTTTCAGCTTCTCAGAGTATCTTCTTTTAGCCACTCTGATTTCCTTATTCAATGTGTTCCTGGCCTGATTGTACAAGACTTTATCCCCAACTCTGTAAGCATCCTCTTTGGCCTGACAAAGCCTGAGTTCTGCTGTAAACCATGGTTTGTCATTGTTAAATGTTAAATAAGTCCTAGTAGGAGTGCACATATCCTCACAGAAACTGATATATGATGTTACAGTATCTGTGAGCTCATCCAGATTGGTGTCTGCAGCTTTAAAAACACTCCAATCAGTGCAGTCAAAGCAGCCTTGTAGTTCCAGCTCTGCTTTGTTGGTCCATCTCTTTACAGTCCTTACTACAGGCTTAGCAGATTTTAATTTCTGTCTGTAGGTTGGAAAAAGATGAACCAGACAGTGATCAGATAGTCCCAAAGCTGCTCTAGGGACAGAGCGATATGCATCCTTTATTGTTGTGTAGCAGTGATCCAGTATATTTCTGTCTCTGGTTGGGCATGTAATGTGCTGTTTGTATTTGGGCAGTTCACGTGTGAGGTTTTCTTTGTTAAAATCCCCAAGAATAATAATAACTGAGTCCGGATATTGCTGTTCCATGTCTGTGATTTGATCAGCCAGCTGTTGCAGCATGGCATTCAAACACGTGTTTGGCGCGATATACGTACTCACCAGAATAAACGAGGGAAACTCCCGCGGTGAGCAGAAAGGTTTATAGTTAATAAAGAGCGCTTCCAAATTAGGACAGCACATCCTTTTTAACATTGTTACATCTGTACACCAACTTTCATTGATGTAAAAGCATGTTCCACCGCCTCTTGTTTTCCCCATTAACTCCGCGATGTGATCCGCTCTGAACAGCTGAAAGCCCGGCAGATGTAACACGCTGTCTGGAATGGCTTCACTCAGCCAGGTTTCTGTGAAGCACAAGGCAGCAGAGGTTGAAAAGTCCTTGTTTGTGCGGGTGAGGAGATGTAGTTTGTCTGTTTTGCTAGGGAGAGAGCGGAGATTCGCAAGATGAATGCTTGGCAGCGCTGTTCGAAATCCGCGCCAATGGAGCCTGACCAGCGAGCATGCTTGTGTATGTACAGTATACACAAAAAAAGAAGACTTTATACAATAAAATACACTGTACCTGTAGTCTACAAACAGCATTCTCACATATGTGTTCCTTTTTTCCAGGTGGGAGAGAGCAGTGTGTAGTGTAGAAGAAATGGCATCATCAGTGGAGCGGTTGTTGTGGTAAGCAAACTGCAGTGAGTCCAGTGATGCAGGCAGCACAGAGTAGATGTAATCTCTGATTAGCCTTTCAAAGCATTTGCTGATGATGGGGTTCAGAGCAACAGGACACCAGTCATTTAAGCAAGTGGTTTTGGATTGCTTTGGTACAGGCACATTGGTAGACATTTTAAAGCATGTGGGGACTAAACACAAGGAGAGGGAAAGGTTGAAAATGTCCATAAAAACACCAGCCAGTTGGTTCGTGCACGCTCTGATGACGCAGCCCGGAATGCGCTCTGGACCCGCGGCTTTAGGGATATTCACCTGTCGAAAGGATCAGGTTATGTCCGCTACAGAGACAGAGAGTGAACTAACCTCTGTATCTTCAGCTGCGAGAGCTCTCTCCACGAGGTCGGTGTTATTTCCCTCGAAACGAGCATAAAAAGTATTTAGCTCATCCGGGAGAGAGGCAGCGGTGTTCACGGCCAAGTTTTTATTCCCTTTGAAGTCCGTGATGATATTAATTCTCTGCCACATGCTTCTAGAGTCGGTGGTGTTGAACTGTCCCTCAGTCTTGTCCTTGTACTGGTGTTTGGCTGCTCTGATAGTTTTGCGGAGGGCATAACTGGCTTGTTTACGCACGAACATCGCTATTAATCCATGGTTTCTGGTTAGAGTAGATCCGTATAGTTTTGGTCGGTACAACATCATCTATGCACTTCCTGATGAAACACGTTACGGTATCAGCGTAGTAGTGATGGGTCGGTCATGAACGATTAGTTAATTTTGAACTCAGAACAACGAGTAGTCTCAGAGAGTGATTCGTTCATTTTGTGTTGGCCGCGCATGTGCATTGCGCAACCTCCATTCGTTTGTTACGTGAAAACCGCATAGGCGCTGTACAGGAAACAGGAATGATTAGTTCACCTCTCGAGTCTTCTGGTCCGTGTCGTTCGTTCTTTTGTCACGTGACAGCCGTATTCACTATGCATTGGTCACACAGGAAACAGAAATTATTAGTTCACCTCTCGAGTCTTCTGGTCGGAGTCGTTCGTTCTTTTGTCACGTGACAGCCATATACGCTATGCAGTGACAAAAGAACGATAGACAAGAAGATTCCAGAGGTGAACTAATCTTTCTGTTTCTCATAATTTGTCATTGGCTGCATTATCAATTTTTACTTATTGGGACTATAATCAAAGTTTGCATATAGGGGGTTTGGCTATTGAAAATGTAACATTTTAATTTAATTCTGCTCAAATGAACGAAATGAACAAAATGACTTGAATAAAGATTTTTTCATTTTGCTGAACGAGACTCAAAGATTCAAGTCAGTAAAATGATCCAATCTTCCCATCACTACTCAATGTCGTCATCAGAGGCGGACCGGAATGTCTCCTAGTCTGCGTGATCTAAACAGTCTTGTAGCATAGAATCTGATTGGTCCGACCAGCACTGGATCGTTCTGAGGGCGGGTGCTTCCTGTTTCAGTTTCTACCTGTAAGTGGGCAGAAGCAGAACGGAAGAGTGGTCCGATTTGCCAGATGGTGGGCGGGAGAGGGATTTGTAGCCATCCCGGAAGGGAGAGTAGCAATGGCCCAAAACCCGGTCCCCTTGTGTGTTGAAACTGATGTGTTGGTAGTACTTCTGTGCTATTGACTTGAGGTTGGCTTTGTTAAAGTCCCCGGTCACAATGCACACGGCCTCAGGGTGCGCGGTTTCCTGCTCACTTATAATCCCATACAGATCCTTGAGTGCCCGGTCTGTGTCGGCTTGTGGCAGGATGTACACAGCTGTGATAATGACCGCTGTGAATTCCCTCGGTAGCCAGAATGGTCGACACAGTAATGAGTAATTCCAGATCAGGAGAGCAGAAAGACTTGATAGAATGTACGTTCCTCTGATCACACCAGGATTTGTTGATCATAAAACATACACCACCTCCTCTGCTTTTACCTGAGAGGTCTTTTACTCTGTCCGCTTGGTGCACGGAGAACCCTGCGGGTTCGATGGCTGAGTCTGGAATCTCCGCAGACATCCAAGTTTCTGTAAGACAGATAATGCAGCAGTCCCTCGTCTCGCTCTCAGCTCACAGAGCTTGTTGTCCAGAGACTGAACATTTGCCAGTAGAATACTGGGTAGCAGGGATCGATTTGCGCGATGTCTTAGTCTGATGAGAACGCCGGCTCTCCTTCCCCTTTTCCGGCAGCGTTTCTGCGGCCGGCCTTCCCAGACAAAGGGCTCCGCTGGCGTGTTTGAAAACAGCGGGTCGGCATTGCGGTATTTAAAGTCTGGTTTTCGGTGTGCTATTGCAGAACCAATGTCCAAAAGTGTTTCTCTATCGTAGACCATTAGGCAGACAACATCCAAGGCAAAAAACTAGACAAAACAAACAAAAAACTGCAACATTGGATCGGAGCTCACAACGCTGCAGCCATACTCTGCGCCATCTTGAGTATTCTGAGTATTTCTTCTTCTTCTTGGTCTTGTTAATGGCCGGTGGGTGGGGCATTACATCCTCATATATATATATATATATATATATATATATATATATATATAACAACAAAAAAAAAAAAAACAGATGCATCACCCATGTAAGCTATACAGTAGGTGGCAGTAATACTCCTAAGAAGTGAGGATCAGAGGATCAGAGCCCACGCTTCAGCTGGCGCTGCGTGTTCAGCTCCTCCAGCTTCCACACTGGGCTCCTCAACCTCCAGGATGGGCAGAAGCACCACGATCCCCATACATTATATCCTATGCTCTAGTCCTGTATTCTTTAAAAAGGTTAAAACAGCCCTTTATGTCTGAGAATCTCTCAAACTCTTTCCCAAGAGGTCCGTAACATTTATTGGTCTATCCTTTATATTATTAAAAAGACTACTACGTTGATCATTATATTTGTTACATTTAAAAAATGCATGCTCTACTGTTTCTAAAACATCACATTCATCACACATACCATTTTCATGCTTCCCCATTATTGCAAGTATTGAATTTAATCCTGTGTGTCCCAGTCTTAATCTAGAGATCATTACTTCTTTCTTTCTATACTTCCATAAAATTGTTCTTTTCCTACTAATTTTGCAATATTATAATACTATCTCCCTGTGCTGCTTTTTTCCCACCTTTGTTGCCATACATTTACTAGTTTCTTTATAATCACTGATTTTACCTCACTTCTCCCCAGGGGTACTTTAATATCCACCAAGTTTTTCTTTAATGCTGTTCCATTCCCTGCTATCCAAGTGTGTGCCTATAACAAAAGTACTCTGTTATACCCTCTGCTTTCAATATGTACAATAATGTATAGATTTCCATCAGATCTTCTCTGTCAGTTCTTGTAGACATTATACTTTTAAGAGCTGACGACGAATCCGAACAAATTACAGTCCTAATTGGCTTTGTCTGTTCAATCCATTGTAGCCCTACTATTATAGCAATTAACTCTGTGGAATGTACAGACAATTTATCAGTTATTCTTAGACTTATTTTTGTCTTAAATCTCGGGATATATACTCCTATACCAACTTTTTGATCAAATTGATCTTTAGATCCATCTGTAAACATCTGCATAAAAGAGTAAAATTTTTCTCTCATAAAAACATTGATTTCATTACTACTACTATACCCTTCTTCTGCTTTTTCCCGGGTCTCTAATAATCTCATTTCAACAATAGGTTCAGGAAAGTTCCATACTGGCACACCATGTAATGGCATATTAGGGCAGATGACTTAATTCTCCAGACCATAATCCTTGACCCACTGCTCATACTTCCATCCAAAGCTATTTTCTCCATTATTTTTGTATTCCCAGCAAACTTTTAAAACTGTGCATGTGCGATGATTGTTGTCACTTCCTTGCAAGTTAACCCAATACATTATAGCTAGTTTTTCCCTTCTTAAGTCTAATGGCATCTCCCCCATTTCAACCCCCGGTATCTAAAGGGGTTGATCTTATTGCTCCACAACAGATTCTAAGTGCTCTAGTCTGTAAATTATCCAATTTCTTCATTTCTGATTTAGATCCAGCCCCATACACTGCACACCCGTAGTCTATACTAGAACGTATTAAGGCTTGTTATACATGTAACAGTGAACTCTTGCTGGCTCCCCATTCATACTTGGCTATTGAAGACATGCAATTTATTATACCTTTACATTTGTTTTCAATTATCTTAATATGTCTCTTCCATGTTAATTTCTCATCAAAGATTAATCCAAGATATTTAAATTCTATCATTCTTTCTAGTGGTTGATCATATAATTTCAGAATAATTTGTTCCATTTTCTTTTTCTTTGTAGAAATCATATTGAGTTTTTGGTACTGAAAATTTTAATCCCCAATGTACTGACCATTCTTCAACTTCACTTATTGTTTCTTGTATTCCTTTAACTACATTTCTTAAATTCCTACCTCTTTTCCATACTGATCCATCATCGGCATATAAATGCCTTTCCAATATTTGGTTTAACTTTTTCAAATATATCATTAATCATTAAATAAAATAAAATTGGACTGATGACACTTCCTTGTGGAGTCCCATTCATAATATCATACAGTGCTGACATTTCTTCCCCTGTTCTTACTTGGAATGTAGGTTCATATAGGAAATCTAATATCCAGTTATATATTCCAAGTTTATTTAGTTTAATTAAAAGTCCTTCCTTCCATAAAGTGTCGTATGCTTTTTCAATATCAAAGAAAACTGCACTTTCATTAGAAGTACTTTTTTTTTTTTTTTGCATCATTTTCAAATAATATCAGAGCATCCATTGTAGATCTCTTTTTCCTAAAACCACTCTGATCTGGTGATAATATTAATTTTTTCTCCAAAAAGTGATTCAGCTTTCTTTCTATCGTTATCCATTACTTTGCACAATGAATGTAGATGTGAGTCAATTGGTCTATAGCTGTTAGATTTTGTTTCATCTTTCCCTGATTTAACTCTTGGTATCACTATTGCACTTTTCCAATCTTTGGGTAAAGTACTTTCATTCATACATGATTATATAAATCCAGTAATGCTTTAATGGCTATCTCTGGTAAGTTTTTGATCATACTGTGACTGACCATGTCTCTCCTTGGTGTTGTATTCCTTGATTTGTTAATGCTATTTTTAACTCAAAAGAATTAAAATCTTCATCCATATTGCTATCTACTCCTTGTTTTTTCATATGGACATTCTTATATGAGCAGATCTTATTTCTTATACTTATTTCTTGTCTTCTTTTTAAAAACATATCATCCAAGTTTTCAATACTGTGGATTTTATCGAAGGTTGTAGCTAAGACTTCTGCTATTTACTTATTTGTAATGGCCATTTTCCCTTTCTCTTCTATTATAGGGATCTGCTTATAGTTATTAATACCATTCATTTTCCTAATCATTCTCCATACCACATGCATTTCAGTCTCTCTGCCTGCAGAACTCTTGCCATGCTTTTCTTTTTGCATTTTTAATTACCCTTCTTGCAATTGCCCTTTTCTTCTGATACTCTACGATTGTATCTTGAGTTATTAATCTTTTTAAAATTCGAAATGCCTTATTTCTTTCTCTAATTGCCACTGTGCATTCTTCTGACCACCATGGTACACTTTTCTTTTTCTTTCCATTATCTTTTATTAAAGGAATAGACTGTTTTGCTGCAAAGATAATTCCTTCTACCATTTTATTATATTTTTCCTCAACACTTCCTTCCAATTTCATATTATTGAAATTTTCTTCACACAACATATTAAATTCCTTCCATTTTGCCTGTTTATATCTCCATCTTACACATTGATTAATATTTTGTTTTTGAACTGCATTTTGAATTTCACATATTATCTTCATGCACTTTCCATGTACATTTACCAGCTAATGCTGCTGACATTATTGTGAGATCTAAACATGACGTGCTACTTCTTATGTCCATTCTTGTTGGCTTCCCATCATTCAAACAAACCAGTAAATGTTCTTCTATTATTTCCCCGTTATTATCATCAGTGTTTTTACTACCCTATAAACCATTATGTGCATTAAAATCCCCACACATAATAATTTTGCCCTGTGTGTCACCCATCACTTCTTTTAAAATAGTATTACTTATTTCTTTACATGGATTATAAAAATTAATGATTCTGATTACTTCATTCCCATTATTTCTATATGTATGTATTCTGCATTACTATTTTTATATATTCTTTTATAAATGTTGCACACCCTCCACCTCTGCCATTTTCTCTGTCTTTCCTCTCTACTACATATCCATTGATCTTAAATTCCAAGGAGCTATTTAACCATGTCTCTTGGATACAAATAATGTCTGGCGTTTTTCCCAATTCTGTGATGTGTTTTTTAAATTATTGCCCATTTGCTGTTAAACTCCTGGCATTCCAATGTAGTAGTAGGAAATGTCCAAAGCAACAGTTCCTTTTTCGCTTTTAAATTCTCATGGACTTCTTCAGCTGAAATTCCTGTTAACTTTAGGAATTTATTAGCACATCGTACAGTTATCTTTAACTTGTCCGACTTCCTTTCTACTTGTGCTGTACCATTTACCACTGCACAAATAAATGCCACAAAATCAATTTTGTCCATCACAAAAAGAACATCTGATTCATTTCTTGCAGGATTTACATTATTCTGGATGGAAGATTCCACACTGATTCCTTGCACATTTATTCTCTGTTTCTGCTATGCCTTTTATCTTACAGGTAGCTTCTGCATATGTTATATTTTGTGCTGTCCTTATTTTTTGTATTTCCCAAGCTTCTTGTTGTATGGGGCATCCTGCATACGCAGCGCTATGGCCTCCCTCACAGTTACAACATTTGATCTCTGTTCCCTCTTCACACTTGTCATTCTCATGTTCTCCTCCGCATTTTGCACAGCGCATTTTCCCTTTACAGGTATTTGCAGTGTGTCCCATGCGTTGGCATTTAAAACATCTCAAAGGTGGGGGTATATACTCTCATACCGAAAAGTTTATAAATCCTAGCTTCACTTTTTTCGGTAGGATATTTCCTTCAAATTGAATCAACACGTCCGCAATCTTCTAGCAGAAATGACTGTGCCACCATCCAAACTTCCTTTGATGTCATCCATACTTACGTTAAGAGGTACTCCTGAAATGACCCCTCTAGTTTTATCGCCTATTTCTGTGCATACTACCTTTCCTCCTGCTAGTGTTTTCATTTTAAGAATCTTTTGTTTCTGCTTCTCGTCCTTGCATTTGATCATTATTCTTCCATTACTGAGACAGGATACAGTTTTCACAATTACTATCTCTGTCTCAATTTCTTTTGATAGTTTAACAGGATGCTTTTGTTGTTCTGATTGTTTAGCAAAAGTAACAATCACTTTGATTTCTCTTTCTACCATCTCCTTACTGGCTTCATTTCTTATATTTCTCAATTTATTAATTGTTTGCTCACAATCAGATCCATCACCCATACTGCTTTTCTTTTTCCTTTTTCTTTTTTTTTTTTTATCCGAAATGTCTCCCCACGCCATTCTCCCTTCCGCCATCCTGCATCCTACTCCTCTTCTTTTGTCCAACTTGAACCGGCGTCACCATTACATATGCTATCAAAGTACCGCGAGAGCGATTCGAGAGCAGCCGGCTTGTGCAGCATCTGCAGTTGCTCCAGGGTAGCTTCTGAGTATTTCCAAACAAACATTCTATATAAAGTGAAATCACAAACACTGCAGTCAACGAATAAAATGCTAAAACTGACATGAGAAATACAAATCAGTCTGAAATCTTTCTGAAATGGTTTAAACTCCAGCAGGGACTAAAACACGTTCATGTGACATGCATAATAAATAAACTGATAAGATACCTTATAATCTGTTGAGATATTTAAATGTTCAAATAATGCATATAATTTACACACTGTATATATATAAAGTGCATCCGGAAAGTATTCACAGCGCTTCACTTTTTCCACATTTTGTTATGTTACAGCCTTATTCCAAAATTGATTAAATTTATTATTTTCCTCAAAATTCTACAAACAATACCCCATAATGACAACGTGAAAGAAGTTTGTTTGAAATCGTTGCAAATTTATTTAAAAAAAAAAAAAGAAAAACAAAATCACATGTACATAAGTATTCACAGCATTTGCTCAGTACTTTGTTGAAGCACCTTTGGCACCAATTACAGCCTCAAGTATTTTTGAGTATGATGCTACAAGCTTGGCATACCTATTTTTGAGCAGTTTCTCCCATTCTTCTTTGCAGGACCTCTCAAGCTCCATCAGGTTGGATGGGGAGCATCGGTGCACAGCCATTTTCAGATCTCTCCAGAGATGTTCAATCGGGTTCAAGTCTGGGCTCTGGCTGGGCCACTCAAGGACATTCACAGAGTTGTGCTTAGCCACTCCTTTGTTATCTTGGCTGTGTGCTTAGGGTCATTGTCCTGTTGGAAGATGAACCTTCGCCCCAGTCTGAGGTCCAGAGCACTCTGGAGCAAGTTTTCATCAAGGATGTCTCTGTACATTGCTGCATTCATCTTTCCCTCGATCCTGACTAGTCTCCCAGTTCCTGCCACTGAAAAACATCCCCACAGCATGATGCTGCCACCACCATGCTTCACTGTAGGGATGGTATTGGCCTGGTGATGAGCGGTGCCTGGTTTCCTCCAGACATGACACTTGCCATTCAGGCCAAAGAGTTCAATCTTTGTTTCTCATGGTCTGAGAGTCCTTCAGGTGCCTTTTGGCAAACTCCAGGCAGGCTGTCATGTGCCTTTTACTAAGGAGTGGCTTCCGTCTGGCCACTATACCAGACAGGCCTGATTGGTGGAGTGCTGCAGAGATGGTTGTTCTTCTGGAAGGTTCTCCTCTCTCCACAGAGAAATGCTGGAGCTCTGTCAGAGTGACCATCGGGTTCTTGGTCACCTCCCTGACTAAGGCCCTTCTCCCCCAGTCGCTCAGTTTGGCCAGGCAGCCAGCTCTAGGAAGAGTCCTGGTGGTTCCAAACTTCTTCCATTTACGGATGATGGAGGCCACTGTGCTTATTGGGACCTTCAGTGCTGCAGAAATGTTTCTGTACCCTTCCCCAGATCTGTGCCTCGATACAATCCTGTCTCGGAGGTCTACAGACAATTCCTTGGACTTCATGGCTTGGTTTGTGCTCTGACATGCACTGTTAACTGTGGGACCTTATATAGACAGGTGTGTGCCTTTCCAAATCATGTCCAATCAACTGAATTTACCACAGGTGGACTCCAATCAAATTGTAGAAACATCTCAAGGATGATCAGTGGAAACAGGATGCACCTGAGCTCAATTTTGAGTGTCATGGCAAAGGCTGTGAATACTTTTGTACATGTGATTTTTTTCGTTTTTTTATTTTTAATAAATTTGCAAAGATTTCAAACAAACTTCTTTCACGTTGTCATTATGGGGTATTGTTTGTAGAATTTTGAGGAAAATAATGAATTTAATCCATTTTGGAATAAGGCTGTAACATAACAAAATGTGGAAAAAGTGAAGCGCTGTGAATACTTTCCGGATGCACTGTGTATATATATATATATATATATATATATATATATATATATATATATATATATATATTGTAATCATGGATTATTAGCACATGTGTGTCTATAGAGAAACATGTCCCACCGATACGAGCTGTTAGTGATGAAAGCTTTGTTTTTGTTTTTCTAAATTATTATGAACCGCGGCTCACAGAAATACTACTGTACACAACTGATCGCTCATGTGATTACAGGTACAAAAGAAAACTGTTGAATGGAAATATTGTTTGACATATATTCAAACATTTACCTACTACCTTCTTTCTTTTCAATATTTTTCATGTTCATATATACAGTACTGTGCAAAATTTTAGGCACTTGTGAAAAATGTTGCATAGTGAGGATGTCTTCAAAAAATTATGACATAAATAGTTTTAATTTATCACTTAATGTCATACAAAGTCCAGTAAACATAAAAAAGCTAAATCAATATTCAGTGTGACCACCTTTGCCTTTAAAACAGCACCAATTCTCCTAGGTACACCTGGACACAGTTTTTCTTGGTTGTTGGCAGATAGGATGTTCCAAGCTTCTTGGAGAATTCGCCACAGTTCTTCTATCTATTTAGGTCTCAATTGGTTCTGTCTCTTTATGTAATCTCAGACTGACACGATATAATGGGGGGCTTTGTGGGGGCCATGACATCTGTTGCAGGGATCCCTGTTCTATTATTTTAATCTTTTCTATTTGCAAAAGTAATGTTTGGGAGTCTAACATTTATATTTTCTACTGACACACTAAAGCTGAAGATATAAATAACCATCTTAAGACAAATGCTTTTGTGAAACGTCTTATATGCCTAAGACTTTTGCACAGTACTGTATGTGTGTGTGTATATATATATATATATATATATATATATATATATATATATATATATATATACACACATACATACACTCACCGGCCACTTTATTAGCTACACCTGTACACCTACTTATTCATGCGATTTTCTAATAATCCAATCGTGTGGCAGCAGTGCACACAAAATCATGCAGATACGGGCCAGGAGCTTAAAGTAATGTTACATCAACCATCAGCATGGGAAAAAATGTGACCTCAGTGATTTCGACCGTGGCATGATTGTTGGTGCAGACGGGCTGGTTTGAGTATTTCTGTAACTGCTGATCTCCAGGGATTTTCCTGCACAACAGTCTCCAGAGTTTACTCAGAATGGTGCCCAAAAAAAAAAAAAAAAAAATCCAGTGACAGCAGTTCTGCAGACAGAAACACCTTGTAGATGAGAGAGGTCAACGGAGAATGACCAGACTGGTTCGAGCTGACAGAAAGGCTACGGTAACTCAGATAATCCCTCTGTACAATTGTAGTGAGCAGAATAGCATCTCAGAATGCACAACATGTCGAACCTTGAGGTGGATGGGCTACAACAGTAGAAGACCACGTCAGGTTCTACTTCTGTCAGCCAAGAACAGAAAGCTGAGGCTGCAGTAGGCCTACTATCTGCATGTCACAGCAGCAATCGAGATTCGTCAGACCAGGTGATGTTTTTCTAATTGTCTACCATCCAGTTTTGATGAGTCTGTGCCTACTGCAGCCTCAGTTTCCTGTTCTTAGTTGACAGTAGTGGTGCCTGGAGGGGTCTTCTGCTGCTGTAGCCCATCAGCCTCAATGTTCGATGTGTTGTACGTTCAGAAATGCTTAAATGGTTACTGTCACCTTCCTGTCAGCTTGGACCAGTCTGGCCATTCTTCTCTCACCTCTGTCAATAACAAGCCATTTTCGCCCACGGAACTACTGCTCACAGGATGTTTTTTTGTTTTTCGCACCATTCTCTACACACTCTAGATACTGTTGTGCATGAAAATCCCAGGGGATCAGCAGTTACAGAAATACCAGCCTGTCTGGCACCAACAATCATGCCACAGTCTAAATCACAGATCACCAAATTTTTTCTCCATTCTGATGGTTGATGTGAACATTAACTGAAGCTCCTGACCCGTTTTATGCATTGCACTGCTGCCACATAATTGGCTGATTAGAAAATCACATGAATAAGTAGGTGTACAAGTGTACATAATAAAGTGGCCGGTGAGCGTGTGTGTGTGAATTTATCACAGGTGGACTCCAATCAAGTTGTAGAAACATCTCAAGGATGGAAACAGGATAAGTTAAAGTACCAATTTCCTTCCAAAACAGCAAAATCTGTACATTATTCCAAACTTTTGGCCGCCTATATATATATAGGCAGCCAAAAGTTTGGAATAATGTACAGATTTTGCTGTTTTGGAAGGAAATTGGTACTTTAACTTATCCTGTTTCCATCCTTGAGAAGTTTCTACAACTTGATTGGAGTCCACCTGTGATAAATTCAGTTGATTGGACATGATTTGGAAAGGCACACACCTGTCTATAAAAGGTCCCACAGTTAACAGTGAATGTCAGAGCACAAACCAAGATATGAAGTCCAAGGAATTGTCTGTAGACCTCCAAGACAGGATTGCATCGAGGCACAGATCTGGGGAAGGGTACAGAAAAATGTCTGCAGCATTGAAGGTTCCAATGAGCACAGTGGCCTCCATCATCCGTAAATGGAAGAAGTTTGGAACCACCAGGACTCTTCCTAGAGCTGGCCGCCCGGCCAAACTGAGGGATCAGGGGAGAAGGGCCTTAATCAGGGAGGTGACCAAGAACCCGATGGTCACTCTGACAGAGCTCCAGCATTTCTCTGTGGAGAGAAGAGAACCTTCCAGAAGAACAACCATCTCTGCAGCACTCCACCAATCAGGCCTGTATGGTAGAGTGGCCAGACGGAAGCCACTCCTTAGTAAAAGGCACATGACAGACTGCCTGGAGGACTCTCAGACCATGAGAAACAAAATTCTCTGGTCTGATGAAACAAAGATTGAACTCTTTGGCCTGAATGGCAAGCGTCATGTCTGGAGGAAACCAGGCACCGCTCATCACCTGGCCAATACCATCCCTACAGTGAAGCATGGTGGTGGCAGCATCATGCTGTGGGGATGTTTTTCAGTGGCAGGAACTGGGAGACTAGTCAGGATCGAGGGAAAGATTAATGCAGTAATGTACAGAGACATCCTTGATGAAAATCTGCTCCAGAGCGCTCTGGACCTCAGACTGGGACGGAGGTCCATCTTCCAACAGGACAACGACCCTAAGCACACAGCCAAGATAAAAAAAGGAGTGGCTACGGGACAACTCTGTGAATGTCCTTGAGTGGCCCAGCCAGAGCCCAGACTTGAACCCGACTGAACATCTCTGGAGAGATCTGAAAATGGCTGTGCACCGATGCTCCCCATTCAACCTGATGGAGCTTGAGAGGTCCTGCAAAGAAGAATGGGAGAAACTGCACAAAAATAGGTGTGCTAAGCTTGTAGCATCATACTCAAAAAGACTTGAGGCTGTAATTGGTGCCAAAGGTGCTTCAACAAAGTATTGAGCATAAGTTAATGCAATATGAACTACCATGAACAATGAATTATACACAAAACATTAACCAAGAGTAATAAATGCTGTGAAAAGTCATTGTTAACTAACATTTGTACTAATGTTAACGAATAGAACCTTCTTCTTAAACAAATTGCTTGAACTGAATGCAACGATTTACACTGGAATGGTTTTATGAGTTTGTGAATAAGGCCAAAATGAAATGCAGTCATGCAGTTTGTTTTGAAATCATTGCACCAGCACAACGCAACAAGTTTGCATGAACACACTGAAAGCGAAACTGCTGTGAGATGCAACAAAATTACAGCTAATCAGAAGTCATTTGATGTTTAATCTAGAGTGAAATTTTGGACCAATGAGATTACAGTGGGTGGGGCTACAGAGGACAAATACAAACCTAACTCAATCTACAAAATGTTTAGTTTGTTGTTTTATTGCACTGCATGTGGTCAGGACAGTGGATTACTCTGTCAGGTTACTAAGCATGTTGTTAATGAGTAAAATCAAGAGAAATGTGTAAATAAAGGCAAATAAATTTCAACACAATTCAACAAACAAAATTTTATCACAATACAGACATCAGGCGTTGAATCCACAGAGATTTAATGAACATGTTGAACATCACTGTATGATATGATAAGAGTTCGGTGATGTGAACATCAACTGCTGATGATTAATATGAAACTAAAAAAGAATAAGTGTTCAGACAAAGTTTTGACAGAACAAAAAATAATTAGCATTTTCTCTTTAATATTACTAGTTTTAAAGCCTTTTAACCGTATTTATAAAGTGATGTCAAGTTAGAGTGCTAGTTTAAAAAAGCCTCCTGATATCTGATAGAATTTGTTGAAAAAACTTCAGTAACTTTTCTCAAAGTTCACAACATAAATTCTCTGAAATACTTTAGGTTATAAATTTGAAATAATCTACAATCAGCCCATTTAACAAACCCCCAAATAAAAACAACAGAAACCATTGTAGAATGTTAAATATAAACTCTGTTACATGAAATAATGTCTTACGAAGAATTTCCTGTCATGAAAATGTCTCACATTTTTGGTTAAAGGAATAGTTCACCCCAAAATTAAAATTCTCTCATTATTCACTTACCCTGATGCCATCCCAGATGTGTATGACTGTCTTTCTTCAGCAAAACATAAATGACAATTTTTAGAAAAATGTTGAAGCTCTATAGGTCCTTATAATGTAAGTAAACGGGTGCCATCAGGCTGCTGGCTATTTGATGGTCCAAAAAGCATATTTAGGCAGCATAAAAGTAATCCACATGACGCCAGTTGATCAATTAAAGTCTTCTGAAACAAATCAATAGGTTGCTGTAAGAAACAAATCGAAAATGAACTCTCACGTGACGTTCGTTCCTCTGTTGTATACAAAGCGCATGCTTCCGACTTCTTGTGTGAACACGCCATAGTGCTTAAGTCACTGATGCGTGGACTGCTGCGTGGATTTTTTTAAGTTTTAATTATCGATTTGTTTCTTACACCAACCTATCGATTTGCTTCAGAAGACATTCATTGATCGACTGGAGTCATGTGGATTACTTTTATGATGCCTAAATATGCCTTTTGGACCGTCAAACAGCCAGCAGCCTGATGGCACCTGTTTACTTACATTATAAGGACCTACAGAGCTTCAACATTTTTCATTTTTTTTTATTTATGTTCTGCTGAAGAAAGGCAGTCATACACATCTGGGATGGCTTCAGAGTAAGTGAATAATGAGAGCATTTTCATTTTTGGGTGAACTATTCCTTTAATTTTGGCATTAGAAGCTTAAGAAATAGATTTCAGAAAATGCAAAAATACAGTTCAGTCCGGACTGTTAAAGTGTGTCACATTGTACAATAAACGCAAGAAATTAAGACGTCTTGCGGACAGTCAGGCCGAGGGAAGAACTACATGGGTCAAAACTTTTTTGGTAATAGCAACAGGATTAAATAGTCTAAAGTTTAAAAGTGTCGCCAGATGTTCACTGTGCCTTCGAGGCCACAGCGACGCTTTTAGCCTGCACGTCATTGGTCACCTGCAGGTTGAGCGTCCCACCCCCACTCCACCACCTGACAGCAGATTGCCAGGCAGCAGAGAGAAGTTGGATGGGTTGAGGAAAAGGGGTGTGGTCACCAGACTGGGCGCAGTGTTTGCTGTGCTTGTGTTGGCGAACAACAGGCCCGTGTTTCTATCAATTGACGTTATCGGCAGCGTGGCGCCAGACGCAAGAGCTGCAACACAATCAACACATCTGACATCAGAACAGGGAGAAAAACGTCAGAGTTAATACAAGTTCAACTCTATCAGCAGTATAGGAAACATGCTATTGATCACAGAACATTTAGTCTCATTCCTCACAGTTATATTTACCTCTTCAGCAGAGGATCTCAGCTTTCCAACCACACCAAGATAGAGCTTCTAGTCTACTGAGAAGCCGAGATATTCGACAAAACAGTGAGGCTCTAAATATACTGTACACTTAATGTCTATTTAATTATACACTAATCCTCTATGGGCAAGCGCATGTGCAAGTGCTCAGCTGCGTTGGTGCCCCGCCTACATTCCAGATCTGGATAATTTGATGGAAGGTTATTGAGGAAAAATTATTTTTCCAAGTACTTGCTGCCATCTAGTGGAATGAAATGAGACTTTTTTGCAGGGAGATGGCGCAAACAGAACAGGAATGTTCTCAGGAAAACAAAAGTGTGAAATGAGACCATTTTTTTGCAATTAGTCCACTGTGTGTAGGTGAGCTTTTACATTTGAGTGTGAAAAATTGCAGGCGGCAGCCAAAAAAATGGAGTTGAAGAGGTTAAAACCCTTTTAAATTCAATGGTTTAAAAGCAGAAACATGCAGCTTATATTGTTGTTAAAGCAAATGAATCATTTATCAGTAAAAATGTTTTATTTTGACTTTTGAGGTGGAACTACTTTTCTCGTTGGATGAACTTATGGTGATGTGTTAATGATGTAAACAGATTTTTCTTTATGTTAAATGTCTTATTCTTGTATTGTTGTATGTATAATGTAAAAGTTACTAGTGTTACTGTCTTTCAGATTTTTTTTTATTTTAGTAAATTTTTGTATTTTGATTAAAATGTCCTTTAAATTCAGACAGTATTTCGTGTCATATTCATTAGTTTAGTCAATTTTACTCTTGATTAAAATGACATATGATTTAAATTGACAAAAATATGATAATTTAGTTGATGATAATGTGCAAAATGACAAAAACATGCATCAAACTGTAACAGACCAAACTTTATAAATTCATAAATGCTTCATGCAACTACTTACAATTATTGAAACATGTATCAAACATATTAAAGATGAATATGTTTAATATGTGAGATTAAACATGAGGAAGCGGTCATGAAATGCTGAGCTCCTGAAATAAATAAATATAATGAAATATATTGTGAATTCCTCACATTGAGACAGTTTAGGAAATAAACATAAGTTACATATTCTGACTAGTTCAAGTTCAGCTGATCATTGTCTGTGCAGATGTCAGTTGTAATATGATGTTTATGTTGTGGATATAGAGATTAATGTCACATATATAGGATTGAGTGTTTGAGTGAGGTCATTAATGTGTTAGTAAAGTTCTTTGTACAGCTGTTCAGCAGGAAAATACACCACATACAGGTGCATCTCAATAAATTAGAATGTCGTGGAAAAGTTCATTTATTTCAGTAATTCAACTCAAATTGTGAAACTCGTGTATTAAATAAATTCAATGCACACAGACTGAAGTAGTTTAAGTCTTTGGTTCTTTTAATTGTGATGATTTTGGCTCACATTTAACAAAAACCCACCAATTCACTATCTCAAAAAATTAGAATATTTTGACATGCCAATCAGCTAATCAACTCAAAACACCTGCAAAGGTTTCCTGAGCCTTCAAAATGGTCTCTCAGTTTGGTTCACTAGGCTACACAATCATGGGGAAGACTGCTGATCTGACAGTTGTCCAGAAGACAATCATTGACACCCTTCACAAGGAGGGTAAGCCACAAACATTCATTGCCAAAGAAGCTGGCTGTTCACAGAGTGCTGTATCCAAGCATGTTAACAGAAAGTTGAGTGGAAGGAAAAAGTGTGGAAGAAAAAGATGCACAACCAACCGAGAGAACCGCAGCCTTATGATTGTCAAGCAAAATCGATTCAAGAATTTGGGTGAACTTCACAAGGAATGGACTGAGGCTGGGGTCAAGGCATGTCAAGGAATTTGGCTACAGTTGTCGTATTCCTCTTGTTAAGCCACTCCTGAACCACAGACAACGTCAGAGGCGTCTTACCTGGGCTAAGGAGAAGAAGAACTGGACTGTTGCCCAGTGTTCCAAAGTCCTCTTTTCAGATGAGAGCAAGTTTTGTATTTCATTTGGAAACCAAGGTCCTAGAGTCTGGAGGAAGGGTGGAGAAGCTCATAGCCCAAGTTGCTTGAAGTCCAGTGTTAAGTTTCCACAGTCTGTTATGATTTGGGGTGCAATGTCATCTGCTGGTGTTGGTCCATTGTGTTTTTTGAAAACCAAAGTCACTGCACCCGTTTACCAAGACATTTTGGAGCACTTCATGCTTCCTTCTGCTGACCAGCTTTTTAAAGATGCTGATTTCATTTTCCAGCAGGATTTGGCACCTGCCCACACTGCCAAAAGCACCAAAAGTTGGTTAAATGACCATGGTGTTGGTGTGCTTGACTGGCCAGCAAACTCACCAGACCTGAATCCCATAGAGAATCTATGGGGTATTGTCAAGAGGAAAATGAGAAACAAGAGACCAAAAAATGCAGATGAGCTGAAGGCCACTGTCAAAGAAACCTGGGCTTCCATACCACCTCAGTAATTAAAGCAAAAGGAGCCCCTACCAAGTATTGAGTCCATATACAGTAAATGAACATACTTTCCAGAAGGCCAACAATTCACTAAAAATGTTTTTTTTATTGGTCTTATGATGTATTCTAATTTTTTGAGATAGTGAATTGGTGGGTTTTTGTTAAATGTGAGCCAAAATCATCACAATTAAAAGAACCAAAGACTTAAACTACTTCAGTCTGTGTGCATTGAATTTATTTAATACACGAGTTTCACAATTTGAGTTGAATTACTGAAATAAATGAACTTTTCCACGACATTCTAATTTATTGAGATGCACCTGTACTATCACTGGAATATTTACAGCAATTTTCTAGATTTTGTTTTTATAGAAAGAACACAAACAAACAAACTGTTATAGTATTATCATATTTTCATTAATAGTATGTTTTAATCAAATCTGTTTGATTATAGATATGATGTGTCTTTTTCATCTCGTCTTTGTTATCGTTGACAAAATAAAAATAAAAACCTTCGTCAGTAAACATTTTCATTAGTCAATTAATTGACGAGATTAACATTGCTGTCTTTACATGGTCATTATGACAGGAGCTGAAAGATTGAATTCAACTTTACACAGACAAGGTTCATAAGTGTTTTTAATCACAATTATCTCATGTTAACATGTATCATGTTTAAGTCTTGTGGCTATTTTAACATTTATTATGTTGCCCCGTGTACTATTAAAAGTGTATTACGGTAAAAATAATTTTTGCTTGTTTTGATAACCTGACGTATGAACTGAAATTATTCAGCATTGTCATTAATAGCATGTCACAGATGCTGTAGATTGAGCTGAAGATGTAAAACTCAGAACATTCCTATAAGACTGTATAAACACACATGGAGTGGTGATCACGTACCTTGTATAGTGGCCAGTGTGTTGTTATTCATGAAATCTGGACTCAAAGAATTTCCAAGAGCAGGAGTCAAACTCAACAGCGCTCCACTGAACACAAATAAACACCAGTCATTAACATTCACAAGCACAAACACACTGTGTGTTCACCAGGTGACAATAGGGCTGGGCAATATGAAAAAGAAAAAAAAATCTAGATTTTTTTTTTTTTTCACATTTATGGACGATTCACATTTTGATTTTTTTTTTTTTTTTTTCAACTTTTAAATGTACTCCAACATGATTCAAGTAACATGTTCTTTATTAGATGCAAGGCAACCTGGTTAGAGAAATCAAAGTGCTTTTCACTACAGGAAACAAAGGTGTGCAAGAAATATGCACAAAAATGTGCACCACACAGGAAGTTGTCAACATAGTGTAAATGTAAAATAAATTAAAATCTAATAAACCCAGATGTTCAGAAATAAAAGAATAAATAAGACAACTGCAAGATACTTCTTAGCCAGTGTAGGTATACATTTGATCTAAACCAAGTATATCTAGAAAGTTATTTAGTAATTATTATGTTTATCATTGTATATAAAACAAATTGTAAGTATAATCTTAAACCCCAGCAGATAGAGACGCCCTGTCAAGTGGTTCACGCTGAGCAGCGCAGCAATATTTACATATATATTTATGCATTTGGCAGACGCTTTTATCCAAAGCAACTTACAGTGTACTTATTACAGGGACAATACCCCCAGAGCAACCTGGAGTTAAGTGCCTTGCTCAAGGACACAATGGTGGTGGCTGTGGGGATTGAACCAGATTGATTACCAGTTATGTGCTTTAGCCCACTACGCCACCACCACTCACATGAAATAATCAAATGTTGGCTGTAGATGCAGTACACTTGAAACACGTCACAGAACAAAGCAATAATTAGCGATCTATCTGAATCATCATGCTAAAGGAATGGTGGATGTTTGATTCTCCCATATATAGCCTATCCATACGATTTGAAATGAAGCGCCCATAACTGTCACTTAACTAACACTTTATTATGTTGTAACAAGGTTAAAATGGGAAAGGAGGCGGCGGGAACCGGCTGAACGGTCAAAATAATATTTAATGAAACAAAAAGCACACAACACAAACGCACACACGGCAGCTGCGTGTGTTACAGTAACCCAGACTCGAAGATGGTGGTGAACCCAAAAGCAGGTATTTATTTGAACAAACACATACAGCAAATGGCAGGTGAGTGGTGAATGAGCAGATTGGTTCAGGAACAGACAACAGTACTGATGGAGGTTATTGTATTTGCAGGTAGAAATATTACTTGGGTTGGAGGATAGAGCTGGAGAGGAATCGTCGAGGGAGCACGCTGGAATGGCATCTGAAGAGTCAGGTAAGTAGAAGGTAAGTGAGTCTGTATACTGCTATGATACCAGACGAAGACTGAAGGGAGAGTGGAGTGTTATATAAAGGAGCTGATTGACACAGTGATGGGAGACAGGTGCGGGTGATCAGTATTCGGGGGAGCGGGAAGGTTGAGTGTTTATGGCGGGAAGGTCAGGTGGATCTGACACAGCGTGTGGCTCACTCTCTCTCGAACTGCCGCATCCGGCTGCATTTATCCCTCTCCTTGGCCGATTAGCCCGATTGGGGACCGGGCGTGCATAGTCACGGCCTGGCCCCACCCTCCTTCTCATCACATGTGTAAAAAGAAAATAGACCGTTCATCAACATGCGCATGCCGAGGCCAGTTATGGTCTTAAACCAGTGTATACATGCATGATGGATGAAGATGAGCTACAATCACACTGTGTACAATATTTTTACGGAAAGACAGCAGAATATTACCACTGTCTTTTATATTGGTCTCCGGGTTGTTAAACCGTTCATTTGGAACGCGCACATGTGCAGCTGATCAGATCGGGAGCGAAATTAAGCCAAGCACTGTGAACTCTTTCTCTTCCTTATTCAGCCTTTGGTGGATTGACAACGTCTCTAACTATAGCGTTTGCAATATTTTTATGCAAAATCTCGATTCCTCAATAAAAAATTCTTTTTTTAAAGTATCAAAATGCAAATTCGAATTAATCGGGGAAAAAAACAAAAACCACCCAGCCCTAGGTGACAATCAGAACAGATCTTAAACATTCAGCTATGTAAATTTTAGACCAATGAGATTTCACTGTGGGCGAAGCCACCCAGTGTGACGTAACAAAACTAGAAAACTGGTTGTTGGAATCCAGCAAAAACTTAACTGTCAAATTTCACCCCAAAATCAAAAGGTGGATTTTTTTTATTGAATTGTGTATAACACACAGGGTGAAGGAATAGAGAACTCTATAAACACACGCACACTGACCCTTGTGTGAGCTGAGAGGGCGTTATAATGGCTTGATTCAGACCAGTGACTGCTGCCAGATTAGCTCTGCTCAGTCCTGTGCCCGTAACCACCAGCTGTCCCGCCCCTGGCGTGACCGTCGTTGTCGTGAACACGGGCTGTGGGGTGGCCACCTGTTTTGCACAAGGCAGTGGCACAGCCGTGGCGGACGGGCTCAACGATGGTGATGTCACAGTAGGGGCGGATGTGGCCACAGCGGGCGACATGGAGATGACCGTGTTAGAGGTCACCTGACCCAGAGCAGCACCTACAGCCAACAAATCAATGAAACACAGAGATGACATGATTATAATTTAACAGAGCAGAGCTCATATGACATGAAATGTTCCTTTCACGGGACATTCCCCAGAAAGCATTCCTTTAAAATACTTAATACTGACTGCTGAGCGTGATGTTGGGAATGTTGCTGGTGTTCAGAGAAACTACTGGACTCATTGTGAGAGCGTTTGTGCCGCTGGACACCTGCAGAGACACAGTGATCAACACAAAACTACAATCACACACCATTAAACATTCAGAACAATAAAAATTAATTTACTATATTATTTTACTATATGATTCAAAGTTAATTATGAATAAATTACTTCTTAAGATGTGAAAGCACACATACACCTTAAGTATGACGATTTATATGATAATCATAATTGTGACGCCCTAAAACAGACAAATAAATTGTTAAAAATCGCACTGATTTGTATGAGAATTAATCGTTAGCCAAAATGTATTATCGTGACAGCCCAACTCAGACATGTTCTTGACAGTTTTTGTTAGTTTCATACTTTTATACTTAATGTTAATATTAAGTGTTGCACAAGTGAGTACCAGCATCCCACAGAGGATACTGAGGACAAGTTGGTCTCCATATAGACATTGATTTCAGCCTTTAGCATTTGTTGGAATTCAGGATTTTGCAAAAGGGATACATTAAAGTGCCAACTATATGATTTCTTTTTCTCAGTATGTGGCAACACCACTAAACACACCAGAGCGTGATCTGAGACTAAAATGTTTCCAATTGAGCAATCAACAACAAATGAAATGAGAGACTTAGACATAAAAAAAAGTCTAAAGTAAATATTATGGACTTATGAAAAAATGTTATAGTCCCTACCAGATGGGTTCAAAAGTCTCCAAATATCTGTAAGACCAAGATTTTTACACATCCTGTGAAGCATCAATGTTGCTTAGGGGGCTTGCACATTTTTGCTTTACTATGATCAAGGACTGAGTCCATCAAAAGATTAAAGTCTCCTCCCAATATTACATCATGAGGGGTGCCAGTGGCTTGCAACATCCCTCAAGATCTATAAAAAAGCCCTGATCATCAATGTTAGGTGCATAAATATTAGCCAAAATAAGATTATGATGGCTTTTCCTAATTTATCTTTACTCTGTTTGAGACATTTGAATTGTAGATGTTTACTTATCAGCGTAATGACTCCTCTGCTCTTACGCGAGCCAGCACTATAAAAAAAAAAAAAATTTCCCAAATTTTTCAGCTTCCTGCGGAGAAAGGTGCATTTCTTGAGGAAACACTATATAACATTTCTTACGCTTAAGAAGAGAAATAACCTTCATTCTTTTTATGGGGTGCCCCAACCCATTCACGTTCCATGTGGAGAGAGTCAATCCACTCATATATTAACATTTGACATTTTGACATATAAGAAAAAATAGACTGTGTGTCAAAAACAAGAATATAAAGATGACATTCCAACAATAGTGCAAACCACAAAACCCGAACATCCCAAAAACAAAAACAGAAAAAAGAAAAACGTGTGCATTAACCCCGCGCACAACAGTGCCAACTGGTGTCCATCCCTCCAAACTCAAACAGTCCATGCACGCCTGTGGTTCTTCCAAAAAAGCCTTCCTTTACTCCTTGCTTCGCGTAACACCAGATCTTTATTGGATGATCTCAGAAATTGTAAATAGGTAGACTGTTCCACAGTTTCGGGGCAGCTACATCAAAAGCACGGTCACCCCTCAGCTTCAGTCTAGACCTAGGGACTGTAAGTCGCCTCTGATCTGAAGATCTAAGAGATCTCAGGGGACTATGTGCAAGTAAAAGGTCAGCAAGAGGGCACTGATCCATTAAGGGATTTAAAAACAAATAATAATAATCTAAAATAAATACTATAATGAACCGGAAGCCAGTGAAGACAGCGTAGGATCGGGGTAATATGTTCACACTTACATGCACCCATCAGCATTCTGGCCACAGCATTCTGGACCTTTTGCAGTCAAGCAAGGGATACGTGGCTAACTCCTATATACAGGGAATTGCAATAGCAAATAGAGTCTGGCAAAGATCAAGCGTCACCTTTTCAAAATCCTTAAATGTAAGAAAAGGCTTGACTTTAGATAAAAGTCTTAGATGAAAAAAAAGCTTTTACAACAGAATTTATCTGTTTGTCGAACTTAAGGGTGCTGTCAAACACCAAACCCAGATTTTTCACAGACGATTTATGGAAAGAAGCCAAATGGCCCAGATTAAGATTGGGGGGACCAGAAATATCAGACGGTCCAAATATAATTATTTCAGTTTTGCTATCATAAAGGCTTAAAAAATGTAATGACATCCATGATTTCAAATCAGTTAGACAGGCCAGCAGGGGTTTTAATGCATTTCTGTCATTTATTTTCAGAGGTAGATAAATGTGGGTGTTGTCTACATAACAGTGAAATGATACCCCATGTTTCTTAAAAACAGATCCTAATGGAAGCATATACAGAGAAAATAGGACAGGGGCTAAGATAGAGCCCTGAGGAACCCCACAAGTAAGAGGAGCTGATGCAGATGCAAATTCCCCAAGATTTCTATTTGGTATGGAGTGTCTCTGGATTATTAGTATTTGATCTGGAGTGACTAGTTTATTAGTATTTGATCTGAAGTGACTCTGGTTTATTAGTATTTGATCTGGAGTGAGTCTGGTTTATTATTTTTTGATCTGGACTAACTCACCACTGGTGTTGAGCTGTAGATGGTTTTGATGGGCATGATGGGAGAGCTGCTGTTGCTGGGTGGGTTGATTCTCTTCTCTTTCTGTCTGCGGTTGCAGAACCAAACGCGCACCACCTCCTTCTCCATATTGAGCTGATCTGCGATCAGTGTGATCTCCTCCGATGACGGCTTCTGACTCTGCTGCAGATCGCAATAAAACAAACTTTATTCACATGTCAGATCATTAAAGTTAACCAGCACTGCTATTGTCATTTGATTTACAGGGTTTTTATACTGCCAAGAAAATATTAAAAAAGCTACAATTATATACATGTAAATGAAATAATCTACATAAATAAAAAAACAAGGTATTATAATGTAAATACAAGGTATCAGCACAGTACATTTAAAAAGACAACAAGCTCATTATCTTACCAGCTTAACCATTTTTTAGATATTTGAATGGTTTGATAAACTGCTTGATTTCAATTTCAAAACCAAATATAGCCACAAGCTGCAATCATCGGGGTTCAAGCGCATGTGAAGAAATAAACAAAACAATCAGAATGGACAGAAATGATCCAGTGGATGCTAAATAATAGAAATTTACAGAATACATCCTGCTTAAACTAAATTAGTTGAAAATTGGGTACCAAAATTTTAAAGCTGTAAAATGCACATAAAGGTAGAATAAAATTAATCCATGTGACTCCAGTGTTTGAATCAAGTCAAATGAACGAAACCAGAAGTCTCTATGATGTTCTAGTCCAGAGATGTGATTTGTTTCTTGGTTGCTAGGGTAACCCCATCTGGTTGCTAAGCAGTTACCAAGGTGATACTCAAAAGGCTCCTTGTGACCCTGAATCAAATATAAGAAACTGGATGAGTCTACGATGTTCTGGTGCAGAGATATGTGATTTCTTACATGGTTGCTAGGGTAACCCCATCTGGTTGCTAAGCAGTTAAAAAGGTGATACTCAAAAGGCTCCTTGTTATCCTGAGTCAAATGAACTAAGCCGGAAGTCTGTATGATGTTCTGGTGCAGAGATATATGTTTTATTACTTTGTTGCTAGGGTAACCCCATCTGGTTGCTATGCAGTTACCAAGGTAACACTCAAAAGGCTCCTTGCTACCCTGAGTCAAATGAAAGAAACCGAAAATATCTATGATGTTCTAGTGCACAGATATGTGATTTGTTACATGGTTGCTAGTTTAACCCCATCTGGTTGCTAGGCAGTTACCAAGGTGATACTCAAAAGGCTCCTTGCTATCCTAAGTCAAACGAATGAAACCAGAAGTCTATACATTGTTCTGGTGCAGAGATATGTGATTTGTTACTTGGTTGCTAGGGTAACCCCATCTGGTTGCTAGGCAGTTACCAGGGTGATACACAAAAAGGCTGCTTACTACCCTGAGTCCAATGAATGAAACCAGAAGTCTCTATGACACTGTGATCCTGAGATCCCCATCTAAGCATTTTGAATGGAAGTCAATGGGGTTTGGTTGCTAGGTTGCTCTAAATGGTTGCTAGGGCATGGCTAAGTAGTTTCCATGATGATACCTGAAGTCTGATTGCTCACTCAAGTAAAACAAGCCAACTGTCATTTCTCTAGGACATCCTGATCCAAAGATATCACTCTCAGCCTTTTTGAATGGAAATCAATGGGGTTTGTTTGCTAGGATGCTCTAAATGGTGGTAGGGTGTGGCTAAGTAGTTTTCATGATGACAACTAAAGTCTGATTGCTCACTCAAGTAAAACAAGCCAACTGTAATTTCTCTAGGACATTCTGATCCAAAGATTTCACTCTCAGCCTTTTTGAATAGAAGTCAATGGGGTTTGATTACTCGGGTGCTCTAAATGGTTGCTATGGCGTGGATAAGTAGTTTTTCAAGTGGATACATGGACTGATTGCTCACCCAAGTAAAACAAGCCAACTGTAATTTCTCTAGGACATTCTGAGACAAAGATATCACTCTCAGCCATTTTGAATGGAAGTCAATGGGGTTTGGTTGCTAGGGTGCTCTAAATGGTTGCTAGGGCATGGCCAAGTACTTTCCATGATGATCATTAAGGGATGTAAAAATGAGTTGTAAGGAATCTGTTGTTACGGTCTCAGTGAGTCTGCTGGTTTGTTTTTGTTTGTCATCACGTTCTCTGTTGAGTTCAGTCCATGTGAACATGAGATGAATTCATACAAATAATACAAACATTCATGTATTAATATAAATAGCTAAATGGAAGTGCATTTTTTTTTTCCAAATGTTTTTAAAATGAAAGAAACATGAGCACGGATTTTATGCATGTGCAGCTACAAAATAATGAACAAATCACTCTCTGATACTACTCGTTTTTCCGAGTCATATAAAAGATTTGTTCAAAATTAACTAATCGTTCATGAACGACCCGTCACTAGGAACACATTATAAATTAATATCACTTAAACGTGATGTAGTAATTTGACACTGATGGTACTCCACTACTTGTTGAAAAAGCTGCACAACTTTAAGAGTACATAAGTATCACACAACTACTGAACCCACAGCATTAACTTAACTGCTCCATAGTCTTACCTATTCTCTCGCAAGTGATGGATGTCCCATGAAGTCACGAATTGAAGACAATCCAACTTGAGAAACTGCCGCCAAATGTTTCGCCCCCTTCATGTGGCTCTTCAGTGGCCCTTCCCATACTTGACAGCCCCAAGTCTTCTTTGCATAACTTACAACGAGCTCTATGTACATTGTTCGTGTCTGGCAAGAGCCAACCATAATAAAGTGTCAATGTCCAGCTATGCTGGCCAGGCATGAGTTATTTAAACCATGACCATTACTAAGGTTCAAATTAGCTGATTAACAAAAATAAGCACACAAAATCAACTGAATCTGAGCGTGAAAATGTCACTAATTTTTATAAAATTCATCCACCGCAGCAGTAGTTGTAAAAGGGTGGGGGAGGGGGACTCCACTGTTAATGACTAATTCAAGCTAGAAGGCAGCAGTACTGTCAGTCACACAGCTCTTCCAATAAAGGGTGGTTTGTGTCCTGCATGCGGGGTATATTGCAAATATCATTATAGACTTTAATGAATTTTTTATAATTTGTACAAATGCATACACATTCCATTTTTAATTTCAAGCACTTTTAAGCACTTTTACACAAAACAAGCCGATTTTCCAGGTTTTGCAGACCTTAAATTTAGAAAAGCTAAATTCAAGCACTTTAAGCACTTTAAGGACCTTGTGCGAAACCTGTTATTACCTTTATTCATTAAGCAGATGCTTTTATCCAAAGCAACTGACAAAAAGAAGCTATTCTTCTAAAAGATAAATTAAGAATACAAAAGCTGTAAATGTAATAATTTATTTGTCTGATTTACAAGGAGTGGCTGAATGGCAAAATATTTCAATATTAACTGTTAATACTCTTTGAAGACAATTCTTGTTGTTTGGCTCCCTCTGGTGGACAAAAAGTACAACAGCCTATTTTGGAAGTCAATGGATTTGGTTGCTAGGGTGCTCCAAATTGTTGCTAGGGCATGGCTAAGTAGTTTTTCAAGTGGATACATGAAAACTGATTGTTCACCCAAGTGAAACTAGCCAACTGTCATGTCTGTAGTCCATTCTGTCCCAAAGATATCCCTCTCAGCCATTTTGAATGGAAGTCAATAGGGCTGGTTGCTGGGGTGCTCTAAATGGTTGCTAGGGCATGGCTAGCCAGTGAGCAGAGAGATTCTTATTTGCTGATTACTAACCTGACTCAAAAGATCCAATCACAAAGTGTCAACAAAATTCTGATCTGAAGATACCCTTCTGAGCCATTTTGAAGTCTATGGGGATGGTTGCTAGGGTGCCATAAATGGTTTCTAGGGCATGGCTACGCCATTTCCAAGATGATAAAGACTGATTGGTAGCCCGAGTGAAATGAGCCCGCCCATGTTTCTACGATATTCTGATTGGGAGATATGATCCCACAAAACTCATTGTCTTGTCATAGTAGAAAACAGTTGTTTTCATGGGCAAGAGCCTTGCCATAGTATGCCTATTGGGCACTTTTGGGCTGGTTTTAAGGCAGCATTTTACAGTTTTCGGACGCAGCCATATGCGAGACAGAAACGGGGATAATGGAAAAATAAACACATAATTCCAGACATATGTAAACATATCCCTAAAACAATGTGACAGTTAATCATGTCTAGCAACTTGACAAATATGTATTTGATATTTTTAGGATATATAAAAATTAAGGTGACATTTGATTATCTATAATCATTTTGGAAATCACAGATTTATTTGCAAACTAATATTATAAAAGTCAGAAGACATTGTCAGTGTACCACGTTTCTTCAAATAATTTTATATGCATTCATACACTCATGAAAGCCTTAGACTTAAAAGGATTTCTTATACTGTGGCTCCCTTTGGTGGACAACAAATAGTATTAGTCAGATAAATGTCTGATTATTTAAAATTTGATGATTTGATTTATTTCATTATAAAACTAAAATTTAATTAAAAAAAAAAAAATTTTTTTTTAAATTGATGACCTGGACCAAGTAATAAAGAAAAGCAGCCAATAAGTGCCCAACATAGATGGGAACTCCTTCAATACTGTTTAAAAAGCAACCCAGGGTGATACCTCAAGAAGTTGGTTGAGAAAATGTCAAGAGTACATGTCTGCAAAATCTAGTCAAATGGTGACTACTTTAAAGATGCTAAAATATAACACAGTTTTGATCTATTTTGGGTTTTGTTTAGTCACAACATAATTCCCATAGTTCCATTTATGTTATTCCATAGTTGTGATGAAAAAAATGTGAAAAAAAAAAAAAAAAAGAAATTATATATATATATATATATAATAAAGAATAAGTGTTTCAAAACTTTTGACCGGTAGTGTATATGTAAATTTTACAATTTAAAGTAAATTAATTATATTTCCATTTACTAATGGTTCATTTAATAATAATAAAAATCAATAAAAATCAATAAAAAAATTTTAAATGAAAGATGAGAAAGTCGCATTCAACACATCATATCACTCTGTCAGACCAACAGACAGCAGCACATGAGCGCTGTGTAGAACGAAATGTTGGACTCGGAGAAGCCTCTTTTCCCCCCACCTAAGTGGTTAAAGTCTGCTGTGTGGGAGTATTTCGGTTATTTAAAAGACCCAAGAGGCAACATCAGTGTTTGCAAAACACTATATTTGCAAAATGTGTTAGAGAAAAGTGTCGGCTCTGTTGGGAAACACTTCAAACTTGAAGCACCATCTCTAAGAGCACCATCCCACAGAATTTGTGGACATGAATGTAAGCAAAAAACTCTGTGAATTGTCTGGTAATCAATTAAAAAATGTAGATCCCCTTTCATAGAATACATAAGCAGATGCAATACACGTTTACAAGATCAGTTACCCATTATTTGGAACTGGTATATAAGCTTACGTTGCATTAGTGCTTCTGCTTTCCAAGCGCTTATCTGTAACATTTTGAAAGACTAAGGCAATGATGTATTTGCAAAATAATAAAACCCACAGAAAGTCAAATTTACTGTGGTAAAACATTCATATGTTACCTACAAATGTGACCTGATCCATCATTTTGGGTCATTTTGTCCCCAAAACGTATTTTGAATGAACGAGAAAAGTCTTAGCCATCAATAACAGATTAAGAAAAAATATATAATTCACATATACAAATTAATGCACAAATATAATATTATATTTAACATTTTGGCAATATACTCCTCTCAAATTTATTGTTCTAGTCAAATAATAAACTACGGGCATTAAATGAGGTAAATGTCGTGCGTTAGATGACAAGCCGACTCCCCACGATTGAAACGCAGATTTGGCATGCAGATTAAACATTTTAGTAATGTATACTGTATCTTTTAAAATCTCTAATATTTTCCATTTTGTGCTACTTGTAATAATGTACATACAATGATACACCCGAGGGCCGCGAGTGTTGCTCAGTGACGCTGCTCGAACTTGAGGCAAAAACAGTGATTGGTGGTCATGGCAAAGACTGTCAAAATAACATTTATTTTGTGAATTTCCTGATTTAAAAAAAATGAAAATAAAATGAAAATCCTTATGTCTCATTTTGTTGGAGCAGGTCACAAATGTATCTTGTTTGGCTCAATTTTATTTCAGAAACTTTTTAAAATTACATCCATTCATTACACTGCAAAAAATATTTTTCTCAAGATATATTAACTTGATTTCATTTACACAATATATTTACACAATACAATATAATGTTGTGTTTTCAGGGTAATCTATCAAAATTCAACAAGGTTTATGCTTAAAACAACGCTCCCGCCACAGATAACATAAATATGCTTACTTTTTTGCATCACAACCTACCCTGATTTGATATAGAGTATGAATCTGATTTGACATCTATTTTACATTTTTCAATTATATTAAAAACCATTTGACTTACTGCAAAAAAATTTTTTTTAACTTGTTTTATGATTATCTTATGTTTATGTCATGTGATTAAGAAATTGTTCTAAAGAAATAAAAAATAAAGTTAAAGAACTTGTTATAACTAAAAAATGTTTCTGTGTGTTTATCAGACATGTGCCAAACCTGAAATTAAAGGTTTATAAGACAAGCACCATAATACCGTGATACCGAGGTATTTTTTGTGATGGTTTTCATACCATGAAAATTTCATACCATTACATCCCTAGTTTACAGCATGGTCCGAATAACGTGTTTCTTTTTTAAATGCAGCGGCATATACAACAATTTACATGCATGTAAAATGCTATAGTGCCTCCAGGTGGCCAATTTTTGCAAAATTTTGCACAGACCTCTTGGGCCAAGAGACAAATAGGCATACCAAGTTAGTTCCGATCAGCCTTATTTAACCCAATATAAAAGCAGCTGAAAGCTGATTGGTCGATGGTGGCCATGTTTTTAAACATATGCAACTGTGCTCATAGACCTTGATGGCACCTTGGACAAAGACAATGCATGCAAAATTTCAAGTCGACCGGACCAACGGTTCCATAGTTAGAGCCATTTTTAGTTTTGTAATTATTATAGTGCCACCAAGAGGCAAAGGTATGCAATATTTTTTGCATGACCTCAGCATGATCCCATACATATATTTACCAAATTTGGTGATAATGCCTCAATCCGTTGAAAAGTTATAACCATTTAAGTAAAATAGACACGCCCACTATGAACGTTTTGGCGTACTGTTTGACGATAAATCAGAATTTCAAAATTCCTTTGATAACTTTTCATATTGGGACTCTGCTGAATCATTCTGCACTGGCTTGGTTCCGATCGGGTAAACGGCCTAGGACGAGTTCGTTTAGAATTTTTTTTCAAACAATCCAAAATAGCGGGAAAATCGAAGGGGCAGAGCAAAATTCTGTCCGGGGATAAAACTCTTCGGCGTGATGTAAGGAATCAGAGGAAAAAATAATTTTGTTTCAAACCCTTATGGCCCAAGATTTATGGCCCAAAATGTGATTTTTGTTTGTTTTGTTCGCTATTGCGCCACCTAGTGTCTGAAGGATGTGTATCTGCACGCCTGAGTAGTGGGGGGGATTTGGAACCATCCTGCCAAGTTTGGAATCTCTATAACTTACTGTCTCTGATGCCCAGACACTTTTAGGGCAGAAAAAATAATAATAAATATAGCTGCAAGCAGCAATTGTCGGGGTTCATGTCTTTTAAGAACTTTCAAAGTATACAAAAAAGGTATGTATTCGTATATGTACTTTGTAAGTTGCTGAATTTGCAAACTAGTATTAAATATGACTCTGATGTCTTCAACGATCCTGAAACAGGATAATTGTTATGGTGGTCATTTTTTTTTTTTTTTACTTTTTAACTGTTATAAAGTCACAAAGCACCCAATCTCCAAAAAGGTTTTAGAAATTCAAATATTTATTTTAGGAATTATAGGCTTTTGGATACCCTTGGTCAAACCCACATGATAAATGCAACCCCTAAATAAATAACTAAAGTTCAACTTTTCTTTGATAATTATTGGCCTAGGGAGTCCTAGATGTAGTTCACAATAGTAGGTAACATTGAATAAAATACAACCTTTGGTGCTTGGACCCCTAAATAATAAGACAATTGGAACAAATACAATAGGGTTCCTGCACCTTCGGTGCTTGGACCCCTAATAATAAATAGAAAATCAGTACGAATACAATAGGGTTCCTGCACCTTCGGTGCTTGGACCCCTAATAATAAGAAAATCTGAACAAATACAATAGGGTTCCAGTACCTTCGGTGCTTGGACCCCTAATAAACAGAAAATCAGTACGAATACAATAGGGTACCTGCACCTTCGGTGCTTGGACCCCTAATAAATGTAGGCTTTTGGTACCAAAATTTGCATCAGTGAATTTACAGTTATTTCCAGTATCACTTTTTCATTTAAATTCTCTCTCTCTCTCTCTCTCTCTCTCTCTCTCTTTAAAATCACATTATATAAATGTTCTGCCATTTAAAATCTTTGCAATAATTCCAAGTTATTTTTGGAAAGTAGGCTTCATTCCACTGTTACTTGTACAATATTTTTCAGTTCATCTATCACTGCAGGGTTGTCTGATAATGAGTGTTTATGGAGATGCAGTGCTGCCCTCTAGTGTTGTGGAGAAGCGCCGCTCACCTCCAGGAAGCTCTTCTCTAACGCCAGACGGATGTTGGTCTCGATGCTGGTCCGTTTCTTCCTGCGGCGGTTCAAACTCTCACAGAGACCCGGAGACATCTCGCTCTGACTCGACACCACACATTCAGAAGACACATTCTCTACACACAACATGAAGAAAGTAGGTGAGTGAGTTCAGTTTAACTTTAATATACTGATCTATGAAGTATTCTCCAGCAGTGAGTCAGACCTGCATCGTTGATCCATTTCTCCAGTAACGGTTTGAGTTTACACATGTTCTTAAAGCTCAAGTTCAACGCCTCGAATCTGGAGATGGTGGTCTGACTGAAATCATTGCCATAGAGTTTCCCCATCGCCAAACCCACGTCACCCTGACAAACACACAAACAGAGTAAAGTGTTATAAACATACACATTAGGTTTATCGTGATTGACAATGCTTCTGTAAAACTGATTTATATCATATAACTGGATTAAACAGAAAGAGTGAATGTGTTTTACCTGAGTGAAGCCCAGTTTAATGCGTCTCTGTTTAAAATTCTTTGCAAACTGCTCAAGCTTTTCGAGGTCACTGGCTTCCTCCACACATGGTGTGTCGATGCGTTTCAGAGCGGGTGCTGCCGCAGATGGCATCGCCGCTATCTTTCTCATTGGCGTTGCTGCCTAGAAATATCACAAGAGCAGCATTACACCAAACCATCTCCATCAATACCATATATAAACATGATGTGATTGACGGTGGTGTAGTTCTTGACCTGTGTAGTGGGTGCGATGCTGGTTTGAGCATGCAGGAGGTTTGCTTGGCTTTGAGGTAGTGGAGTCAGAACATTCGGAGCTTGCAGGAGACCTGAAACACAGTAGGTTACCCTGTTTAAACCTGATGAAGAACGGCTAACAGATTTAAGGCTGGTGTCGTACAGCTCTGACCCTGAGCAGACGGCGAGATGATGAACTGTGGCTGAATCTGAGACGTGATGGTGTGACCAGGTTGAACCAACACAAACTGCTGCAGGTTCAAACCCTGCAGCTGCAAATGCTGCAAGAGAAAGAGACGTGAAGTGTCAGTGGATGTAGATAACGAAACAATAATCACATTGTAGTACATTACAATACGACTCTTATGATCTCTGCTGGATGAGGGTGTTTCTTCAACTTCAGGCACTTTTATCACTGTGGTTGTCTAGAAAGTAAAGACTAGTTAAAAAATGTTTTCACATTGTCACTAGTTTATTTAATTTGTCTATTAACAATGTCCGACAGTGTGTGTAATGCATCACAGGAGATTTATGTCATTCAAGTCATGAAAATTAATTTCCAGCACATCTCAAATTCTGTATTGTTTAATAGAATTCTATGATGGAAATCAGAATCAGAATGAGCTTTATTGCCAAGTATGCTTACACATACAAGGAATTTGTCTTGGCGACAGGAGCTTCCAGTACACAACAATACAAAACAGCAACAAGACTTTTACAAAATAATTACAAATTAAATAAAAAAATATTGAAAAGAAAAAAGTATATAAAGCATACACAATATATATACACACACACACACACACACACACACACACACACACATATATACAGTTATGCTCAAAAGTTTGCATACCCTGGCAGAAATTTTGGCATTGATTTTGAAAATATGACTGATCATGCAAAAAAAGGATAAGTCTTTTATTTAAGGATAGTGATCATATGAAGCCATTTATTATCACATAGTTGTTTGGCTCCTTTTTGAATCATAATGGTAACAGAAATCACCCAAACGGCCCTGATCAAAAGTTTACATACTCTTGAATGTTTGGCCTTGTTACAAACACACAAGGTGACACACACAGGTTTAAATGGCAATTAGTGTCTGTGTATAAATAGTCAATGAGTTTGTTAGCTCTCACGTGGATGCACTGAGCAGGCTAGATACTGAGCCATGGAAAGCAGAAAAGAACTGTCAAAAGACCTGTGTAACAAGGTAATGGAACTTTATAAAGATGGAAAAGGATATAAAAAGATATCCAAAGCCTTGAAAATGCCAGTCAGTACTGTTCAATAACTTATTAAGAAGTGGAAAATTCGGGGATCTCTTGATACCAAGCCAAGGTCAGGTAAACCAAGAAAGATTTCAGCCACACCTGCCGGAAGAATTGTTCAGGATACCAAGAAACACCCATAGGTAACCTCAGGAGAAATACAGGCTGCTCTGGAAAAAGACGGTGTGGTTGTTTCAAGGAGCACAATATGACGATACTTGAACAAAAATGAGCTGCATAGCCAAGTTGCCAGAAAGAAGCCAATGCCACATAAAAGCCTGGTTACAATATGCCCGACAACACCTTGACATACCTCACACCTTCTGGCACACTGTAATTTGGAGTGACAAGACCAAAATAGAGTTTTATGGTCACAACCATAAGCGCTATGTTTGGAGAGGTGTCAACAAGTATTGTGCTCCTTGAAATGACCACACCGTCTTTTTCCAAAGCAGCCTGTATTTCTCCTGAGGTTACTGTATATATATATATATATATATATATATATACACACACACTATATTGCCAAAAGTATTCGCTCACCCATCCAAATAATTGAATTCAGGTGTTCCAATCACTTCCATGGCCACAGGTGTATAAAATGAAGCACCTAGGCATGCAGACTGCTTCTACAAACATTTGTGAAAGAATGTGCCACTCTCAGGAGCTCAGTGAATTCCAGCGTGGTACTGTGATAGGATGCCACCTGTGCAAGTTCATGTGGCCTTCAGATTAGCTCAAGAACAGTGCGTAGAGAGCTTCATGGAATGGGATTCCATGGCCGAGCAGCTGCATCCAAGCCATACATCACCAAGTGCAATGCAAAGCATCGGATGCAGTGGTGTAAAGCACGCCACCACTGGACTCTAGCGCAGTGGAGACGCATTCTCTGGAGTGACGAATCACGCTTCTCCATCTGGCAATCTGATGGACAAGTCTGGGTTTGGCGGTTGCCAGGAGAACGGTACTTGTCTGACTGCATTGTGCCAACTGTGAAGTTTGGTGTAGGGGGGATTATGGTGTGGGGTTGTTTTTCAGGAGCTGGGCTTGGCCCCTTAGTTCCAGTGAAAGGAACTCTGAATGCTTCAGCATACCAAGAGATTTTGGACAATTCCATGCTCCCAACTTTGTGGGAACAGTTTGGGGATGGCCCCTTCCTGTTCCAACATGACTGCGCACCAGAGCACAAAGCAAGGTCCATAAAGACATGGATGAGCGAGTTTGGTGTGGAAGAACTTGACTGGCCTGCACAGAGTCCTGACCTCAACCCGATAGAGCACCTTTGGGATGAATTAGAGTGAAGGCTGCGAGCCAGGCCTTCTCGTCCAACATCAGTGTCTGACCTCACAAATGCGCTTCTGGAAGAATGGTCAAAAATTCCCATAAACACACTCCTAAACCTTGTGGAAAGCCTTCCCAGAAGAGTTGAAGCTGTTATAGCTGCAAAGGGTGGGCCGACATCATATTAAACCCTATGGATTAAGAATGGGATGTCACTTAAGTTCATATGCGTCTAAAGGCAGATGAGCGAATGCTGTTGGCAATATTGTGTATATACACACACACACACACACACACACACACACACATATACATACATACATATACACAAATACACATATATACATACATACATATATATATATACACATTCATACACACACATACATACATACATACACACACATACACATACATACATACACACATACACATACGTAGTGCAAATCGGTTATATACAGTGCAAGGCAATGTAATGGCAGAAGAAGTTGGATGTGTTGGATAACATAAAAAGACTAAGCTGTGTATTGCACATTAATTATTGCTCAATGGGGCAATTTTAACTGTTCATGGGATGGATAGCCTGGGGGAAGAAACTGTTCCTGTGCCTGATGGTTCTAGTGCTAAGAGCTCTGAAGCGTCGGCCAGAAGGCAACAGTTCAAACCTCTGCTGGGCCATGAGTCAATGTGGGTCTCCCACTTCAGGTCCTGTGAGATGGTAGTGTCCAGGAACCTGAATGACTCCACTGCTGCCACAGTTCTGTTTAGAATGGTGAGGGGGGACAGTGTTGGGGTGTTCCTCCTAAAGTCCACAATCATCTCCACCGTTTTGAGCGTGTTCAGCTCAAGGTTGTTTGACTGCACCAGACAGCCAGCTGTTTAACCTCCCTTCTGTATGCAGATTCATTGTCATCTCGGATGAGACAGATGACAGTGGTGTCGTCTGCAAACTTCAGGAGCTTGACAGAGGGGTCCTTGGCGATGCAGTCGTTGGTGTAGAGGGAGAAGAGTAGTGAGGAGAGCACAACCAATGCTGATTGTACAGGTGCTAGAAGTGAATTTCCCATCTCACAAGCTGCTGCCTATCCGTCAGAAAGCTGGTAATCCACTGACAGATAGACGTGGGAACAGAGAGTTGGTGTAATTTAGTCCGGAGTATAGCTGGGATGATGGTGTTGAAAGCCGAATTGAAGTCCACAAAAAGGATCCTTGCATATGTCCTTGGTCTGTCCAGATGTTGCAGGATATGATGCAATCCCATGTTGACTGCATCATCCACAGACCTGTTTGCTCGATAAGCAAATTGAAGGGGATCTAGAAAGGGTCCAGTGATGTCCTTCAGGTGGGCCAACACCAGCCTCTCAAATGACTTCATGACCACAGACGTCAGGGCGACAGATCTGTAGTCATTAAGTCCTGTGATTTTTAGTTTGTTTGGGACAGGAATGATGATTGAGCATTTGAAGCAGCAAGGAACTTCACACTGCTCCAGTGATCTATTGAAAATCAGTGTGAAGATGGGGGCCAGCTGGTTAGCACAGGATCTAAGACATGCAGGTGAAATGCCATCTGGGCCTTGTGCTTTCTTTATCTTTTGTTTTCGAAAGTCAAGGCACACATCGGACTTTCGGACTCAAGATGGCGCCGAGTATGGCTGCTGCGTTGCGAGCTCCGACACAACATAGCAATGGTTTGTTTGTTTTGTTTACAATTCTTATGTTTTTTGTCTTGGATGTTGTCTGCCTTATTGTCTACGACAGACAAACACTTTTGGACATTGGTTCAGCGATCTCACACTGAAAACCGGACTTCACATTCCTCAATGCCGACCCGCTGTTTACAAACACGCAAGCGGAGCCCTTTGTCTGGGCAGCACGGCCGCGGAAACGCAGGAGGAAAAGGGGAAACAGAGCCGGCGTTCTCATCAGAGTAAGACGCCGCGCAAATCGACCCCCGCTACCCACTATTCTATTGGTAAATGTTCAGTCTCTGGATAACAAGCTCTGCGAGCTGAAAGCGCGGATCTCTTTCCAACGAGAGACGAGGGACTGCTGCATTATCTGCCTTACGGAAACTTGGATGTCTGCGGAGATTCCAGACTCAGCCATTGAACCCGCGGGGTTCTCCATGCTCCGAGCGGACAGAGCGAAAGACCTCTCAGGTAAAACTAGAGGAGGTGGTGTATGTTTTATGATCAACAAATCCTGGTGTGATCAGAGGAACGTACATTCCATCAAGTCTTTCTGTTCTCCTGATCTGGAATTTCTTATGCTTCTGTGTCGACCATTCTGGCTACCGAGGGAATTCACAGCGGTCATTATCACTGCTGTGTACATTCCCCCACAAGCCGACACAGACCGGGCACTCAAGGAACTGTATGGGAGTATAAGTGAGCAGGAAACCGCGCACCCTGAGGCCGCGTTCATTGTGACCGGGGACTTTAATAAAGCCAGTTTAAAATCAGTCGCACCAAAATACCACCAGCACATTAGTTTCAACACACGAGGGGACCGGGTTTTGGACCATTGCTATTCTCCGTTCCGGGATGGCTACAAATCCCTCCCCCGCCCACCATTTGGCAAATCGGACCACTCCTCCATTCTGCTTCTGCCCGCTTACAGGCAGAAATCGAAACAGGAAGCACCCACCCTCAGAACGATCCAGTGCTGGTAGGACCAATCAGACTCTACGCTACAAGACTGTTTTGATCGCACGGACTGGGAGATGTTCCGGTCCGCCTCTGATGACGACATCGAGCTTTACGCTGATAGCGTAATGTGTTTCATCAGAACGTGCGTAGAGGAAGTGATTCCGACCAGAACTGTGCGAATCTATCCGAATCAGAAGCCGTGGATCAATAGCGATGTTCGCGCGGCACTTAATGTGCGGACCTCCGCTTTTAATTCCGGGAACACGGAGGAGCATAAACAAGCCAGTTATGCCCTCCGAAAAACTATCAAAACAGCAAAACGCCAGTACAGGAGCAAGATTGAAGGACAGTTTAACACCACCAACTCTAGAAGCATGTGGCAGGGAATTAACATCATCACGGACTTTAAAGGGAATAAAAACTCCGCCATGAACACCGCTGCCTCTCTCCCGGATGAGCTAAATACTTTTTATGCTCGTTTCGAGGGAAATAACACCGCCCTCGCGGAGAGAGCTCTCGCGGCTGAAGCTACAGAAGTTAGTTCACTCTCCGTCTCTGTAGCGGATGTAACCCGATCCTTCCGACGGGTGAATATCCGCAAAGCCGCGGGTCCAGACGGCATTCCGGGCCGCGTCATCAGAGCGTGCGCGAACCAGCTGGCTGGTGTTTTTACGGACATTTTCAACCTTTCCCTCTCTTTGTCTGTAGTCCCCACATGCTTTAAAACATCCACCATTGTGCCTGTTCCAAAACAATCAAAAATATCGTGTTTAAATGACTGGCGTCCTGTTGCTCTGACCCCCATCATCAGCAAATGTTTTGAGAGACTAATCAGAGATTACATCTGCTCTGTATTACCACTCAATCTTGACCCGCTGCAATTTGCTTACCGCAACAACCGCTCCACTGATGATGCCATTGCATCTACAATACACACTGCTCTCTCCCACCTGGAAAAAAAGAACACTTATGTGAGAATGTTGTTTGTAGACTACAGCTCAGCATTCAACACCATAGTGCCCTCCAAGCTAGATGAGAAACTCCGGGCTCTGGGCTTAAACAGCTCGCTGTGCAGCTGGATCCTGGACTTCCTGTCAAGCAGACGCCAGGTGGTTAGAATAGACAGCAACATCTCCTCATCACTGACCCTCAACACTGGAGCCCCGCAGGGCTGTGTTCTCAGCCCACTACTGTATTCCCTGTACACACATGACTGTGTGGCAACACATAACTCCAATGCCATCATTAAGTTTGCTGATGACACGACGGTGGTTGGTCTGATCACTGACAATGATGAAACAGCCTACAGAGAGGAGGTGCACACTCTGACACGCTGGTGTCAGGAGCACAACCTCTCCCTCAACGTCAGTAAGACAAAGGAGCTTGTGGTGGACTTCAGAAGAAAAGACAGAGAACACAGTCCAATCACCATCAATGGAGCACCAGTGGAGAGAGTCAGCAGCTTCAAGTTCCTGGGTGTCCACATCACTGAGGAACTCACATGGTCCGTCCACACTGAAGTCATGTGAAGAAGGCTCATCAGCGCCTCTTCTTCCTGAGACGGCTGAGGAAGTTTGGAATGAACCGCCACATCCTCACACGGTTCTACACCTGCACTGTGGAGAGCATCCTGACTGGCTGTATCTCCGCCTGGTACGGCAATAGCACCGCCCACAACCGCAAAGCACTGCAAAGGGTGGTGCGAACTGCCAAACACATCATCGGAGGTGAGCTTCCCTCCCTCCAGGAAATATATACAAGGTGGTGTGTGAAAAAAGCTCGGAGGATCATCAGAGACTCCAGCCACCCGAGCCATGGGCTGTTCTCACTGCTACCATCAGGTAGGCGGTATCGCAGCATCAGGACCCGCATCAGCCGACTCCATGACAGCTTCTTCCCCCAAGCAGTCAGACTTCTGAACTCTTGATCTCCCACGATCAAAATACATAAGCCCTGCACTTTATTACTCTTTTATCTCACACCGGACTGTCATAAATTATATTACTATTAATATATTATGTCTCTCTTAACAACTGACTATCAACCGACAGCCTGAATGTCAATACAGTACAATACTGTACATTCTATATATATATATATATATATATATATATATATATATATATATATATATATATACTTTTTTTATATATATTTTAATTTTAAATTTTTATTGAATAATGTGTATCTATATAGTATCTATATAGTAAAAAACAAAAAAAACAAAAACAGCATATTGTATACTGTACAGTGTATGTTATTATTTGTATATTGTTGAGTGTAATTATGTGTATGACAGATGTTTAAATTGTGTTGTGTTAATTTGATGTTTTAAGTTGTGTAATTATGTATAACAGATGTTTAAATTGTGTTGTGTTAATTTGATGTTTTAAGTTGAGTGTAATTATGGGAATAACAGATGCTTAAATTGTGTTGTGTTAATGTGATGTTTTAAGTTGAGTGTAATTATGTATAACATATGTTTAAATTGTGTTGTGTTAATTTGATGTTATTGTAAATTGGTATATGTCTCATCACTGTCACGACTGCTATGTTGATCGGAACTGCACCCAAGAATTTCACACACCATTGCACTTGTGTATATGGCTGTGTGACAATAAATGTGATTTGATTTGATTTGACATCATCTTCACAGATCTTAAGTGCAGGTTGAATAGCAGGAGGGGGGAGGAGGGGGGTTGCAGGAGGTGTTGGTGTGAAGTGAAGGTCAGAGCGGGTGTGGGGTGTGAGATTGGGCCTTTCAAATCTACAGAAGAACACATTTAGGTCATCAGCCATTTGTGGGTCCACCACAGGGTTGGGGGTAGGAGCCCTGTAATTCGTAAGTTGTTTCATGCCACTCCACACTGATGCAGGGTCGTTAGCTGAAAACTTGTTTTTCAGCTTCTCAGAGTATCTTCTTTTAGCCATTCTGATTTCCTTATTCAGTGTGTTCCTGTCCTGATTGTACAAGACTTTATCCCCACCTCTGTAAGCATCCTCTTTGACCTGACGAAGCTGCCTGAGTTCTGCTGTAAACCATGGTTTGTCGTTGCAAAAAGCATGTTCCACCGCCTCTCGTTTTCACCGTTAACTCCACAATGCGATATGCTCTGAACAGCTGAAAGCCCAGCAGATGTAACGCGCTGTCTGGAATGGCTTCACTCAGCCAGGTTTCTGTGAAGCACAAGTCAGCAGAGGTTGAAAAGTCCTTGTTTGTGCGGGTGAGATGTAGTTCATCCGTTTTGTTAGGAAGAGAGTGGAGATTCGCAAGATGAATAATCGGCAGTGCTGTTCGAAAGCCGTGCCAACGGAGCTTGACCAGCGCAAACTAACAATGTCCAGCAAAACGTCCGAATATTCAAAAACCGGGAAAAGATTGTCTGGTATATGTTGTCAAATGTTCAGCAGTTCATCTCTGGTAAAACTGACTGAAAAGAGATTGCTAAACACAGGACAAACAAACAAAAACAACAAAACAATAGGAGCGCTCCACACCGAGGCGGCCAATCATGATGAAATTACATTTTTATCGTTTTTCAAATAAAATATATCCGACTCCTTTCTCTTGCCAAGGCTCATTTCATAGCTAACATTTTATCCATCCTAAATACACACAATTAAATAATATTTTCACACTTTTAGCATAATTTGGTGAAGTACAGCTTTTTTTGACAAAAATCTTCTGCTCAGAAGTGATATTTGCCTTTATTTTTATTTTTCTCATATTTCATCTCAAGCATGCCCTTCACTGATACTTCTGTCCACTTGGTTAACAAATGCACTAACTTTTGACAAAACTTTATTAGGGACAAAATAGTTTGTTGTGGTGGAAATGACGCCACAACTGTGGGACAGTCGAGATTTTTGAAAAATTGATAGAAATCACAATGAATATTGAAATAGTTTCTGTTTATTTCACTCTGTTTTAGATGATCATGGTTTTAAAAATGTAATAATTCGTATTTTTATAATGGATTTTCATAGTTTAATATTGAAAGTCTGGGTCTGAAGGCTAAAACAGTCAAATCTATACATAAAAGACATTTGAAAAGTACCAAAAATAAATGATGAATGGCTGGTGAAGAAAGTTTGAATGAGACCTTCATTTAACAAAAAGAAAAAAGTTGACATTTGTTCGTATTAACAGAATCAACGAAAAGAAAAATCACATGAAAGTGCCTGAAGTTGAAGAAACGTCCAGATATTTTGTATACTGTACAAGTACGTGGATCAGTTACTGCATTTGTTATAATGTGCAGTACACAACAGACTTTAACACAAAATGTAACTTATATTTTCATATATTATGCACAGTGGTGAATTCTCAGGGCCAGCAAAGCCTTCACTGCTGGCCTAACATGCCAAATAAATAAATATTTTTCATCCTTTCATTCTCAATCACCTTTTTGCCTATGTATTTTTAATCGCTTTCAACTCTTAATTAATCTACAAACAAATAGAGAAAGATGAAAAGTTTATCCAGTCAGAATTTATTCCTTGATGCTTACAAGCAAAGTGTGACAACTGTTTCACAAATCACATGCCTGAATACGAAGCAGCGCGTGAGTCTGAGCTCCACCCCGTCAGACCTTCAGAATTTCTTCAGAATCCCTCAACAGTGCAAATGAATGGGCAACTAAAGTCAGATTGTCACATTCATTAGCCAATCAGACTGATTTATTTGTTCTTGGTGGGTGTGATATTTAGGATATGTCCTGGTTGAGACCTTCTAGCTGGCCTTGAGTGACGCAATCATGCTTTAAGTGATGTATGAAATTCAAGAGCGAAAAGCGTAAGGTCAAGCTGTCTGACGAGTCGGCGGTCATCACTGCTGGTATTGCCATTGAGAAAGAGATCCTTGTGGATTTAAAAACACGAAATGTTCTGCATGACCGTGTGATTGCTTAATTTATTAAACAGGAAAGGAGGACTGATTTTCACTTTAAGTAAATGTCTAAGTGTAAATTAGGCTGCTGGAGCATTCAGTGTCGGATCAAGTTTTGAAAAGTAGTGCTGTGTTCCATTCAACTTGGAAAGTCGGATTTTACAACTTCCTACTAGGAAAAGTGCAATGGATGCATCTTGAAGTCAGAATTACAACATGTAGGCTCGTGCAGAAATTCTTAACTCCGATTTCGTCAAGATGCAGGTGTGTGACATCACACAAACATGTCGACACTCAGGGAGATATACAAAGTAGGTAATAAATATTCACTTTAATAAGTAATATCGGTAAATGAGTTCGTTTCCACATTACATGATATTAAAGCTTGTTTAACAAACGCCTGCTGAAACAGGTGTATAAAACATGGTAAATTATAATCTCTTTTGATAATCGTACACCTGAAGCACAAATGCTAGTGCTGCAGAATTTCTTATTAGTTGGGTTGCTAGGAGACATCTCTAATGAGAGTCAAACCCCTGCTAAGCTAACGGGAGCATTGCAGTTTTGTTTCCTTAAACGTCATCTTCCGAATATCAGGGAATGGAATGCATTTATGGTCGGAGATATCAAGTGGGAATATCCCACATCCAACTTGAATGGAACGCAGCATAACCGTGTACGCTGACAAATTGAAATTTATTGCAAGCAACATTTAAAATATTAAATGTAAATATTCGCAAATATTATTATATATATTTTTCCAGGTATTATAGACCTCCTTGGTAGATTCATATGAAAAATTATGATTTTTGAATGTTCGGGAGATGTTCATTTCACAAAACAGTCATGCTGCAGTTAAAATTAGGCTTGCTTGAGCATTAAGTGTCGTTTCAAGTTCTGGCTTTCGTGCGTGGACGTGTTTTTAAAATGTCAATTGGTATTACTAGTTAGCTGCGATATAATGTATGATGCCCAAAGGCATATGGTGTCTTATTCATTGTGAAACTGTGTGTTCTTAAAGGCATGAATCACACTGAAGGCCTAGACTGTAAATGCATGGCCCACCACTGATAAAGCAGTACACAGTGTACACTATGCAGAGTTCAGTCAATAGTAATCTAGTGCTCCATTCTGAGCACAGTCTTAGTTATGCAAACGTGATTGAACATATCAGTAATGCATTGTGGTCTTTATATTCAGGTAGAGCTGAAGCTGCCTTGTCAGGTGAGGTGTCAGTCACTTACAGATGCGATCTGAACGGGCTGTGACAGCGTGATGGGTGTGGCTGCGGAGGCGGAGATGTTCACCCCTTTGGTGCTGCTCTGTTGAGCTGCAGACTGCTGCACGGCTGCAGCCAGGATATGCGCCTGCGTCTGCTGCAACAACAGCTGTACTGGAGTCAAACTCAACTGCACAAAGAGAGAGAGAGAGAGAACTCTCATTTCATTACAAACACACACACAGGAAATGACAATAAACAACACTGACACTTACAGCACAGCTGTTTTAAACACTCATGAGCTGCAATGCTATCTATATAGGCAGCTACCTTCTAAGACAGCATCTTAATTGACATGGTACATCATGAGTGACTGATTTAGAGCACTCTACATAGATAGCAACTCTGTGCATCATACAGATCACATTTCTCACAGGAGACTCGACTCACAGTTGATTCCGATAGAGTTTGAAACTAGCAAGTATGGTAGTATTTTATTGACAAATGTCTTTGAAACAAAAAAGCACACTGAATTGCAGTAGTTGAAAAATAAACATTGTATTAAAAGAGCTTGCATTTTTTGGGGGATGCTTTAATCCTTGAAGAAACGGTTTAAAATGAGTTTGTTTATTGTCAAGTTAGTTTAACAGATTTATCAAAACAATTGCCCAGATCCTCTCCCTGTTGCTCTTGGTTTTCATAAACACCCGTTTGCACTACCTAGTGGTGAAGCCTAGTAGCAGAGTGAAGATTGTGCATCAGCACTCTACTGCTTTTCCTGCAATGTCAGGATGTACAAGGTTGAATTTCCAACCAAATTTTAACCACTGAAATTTTAGAAGCAATTTGCAAAGCGAAATATAATGGACTGAATTTTTCATGTTAAATAATAAAGACGTAATTAAAAAAATATACAAAATATTTTGAAACTGAACTTTGGATGTTGAATATTTATTTTAATTTTTTTAAATTTTGTGCAAAATGTTTTCAATTGAAATATTCAAAGCTTAAATATACAACCATATGAAACTGCATCCCCAAAAAATGCAAGCATTGTTAATGCAATGTGTTTATTTTTAAATAAGTGCAATTCAGCACCATTTGGTACCATTTTCCCCAAAGCCATTTGTAATTAAAACACTTCCATCATCATGTTGTTGATCTAATGACGTATTACTCTAAAACAGCAATCACACTACACTTCGTGCTCCATTCACTCCCATTCAAACACATCTGAACTAAGGAGAACAAACACAAGCACATGCAAATAAATTTTACAGATGACAAGATGATGTATGATGAATAGAAGATGGAAACGTCACACACTGAACTCTTGACTCAATACAAAGAATATTTCAAAGCAGCGTGTTTTTACTGGCGCAGGAAAGTGAGTAGACAGTATACAGTATTTTAACATTCTGAATAATATTATTTGCTATTTGTGACTTATTATTTATCAAAACAAGAAGCCATCTCGCATGACATCATATCCTGTCTGTTGCTCAAAGTCTAGTGTGATCGTGTCTAATTTCTGCGCTACTAGTTGCACCAAATGGAATAACAAAAATAAAGTAGGTTTTCAAACAACTTTTGGCAACAACCCTCAGACTCATCATGCCCTTTCGCACTCTCTGATTCCCTATGAACAAACAGAAACTAAAATATAGCTGCAAGGGGCAACCATCGGGGTCCATAATAATCAGACAAAATAATCAGAATTGACAGAAATGATCCAGTGGATGCAAAATAATACAAACTGATGGAATAGATCCTGCTTAAACTAAATTTGTTGAAAACTGGTTCCAAAATTTTGAAGCTGTAAAAAGCACAAAAGCAGCATAAAATTAATCCATACAATTCCAGTGGTTGAATCCATAACTTTTGAAGCAAAATGATTCAAGAGTTATGGCACAAAATGTGATTTTTGTTCGTTTTGTCTGAGTCAAATGAACGAAACTGGAAGTCTCTACTATGATCTTGTGCAGAGATATATGTTTTGTTACTTGGTTGCTAGGGTAACCCCATCTGGTTGCTAGGCAGTTACCAATATGATACTCAATAGGCTCCTTGCTACCCTGAGTCAAATGAAAGAAACTGGAAGTGTCTATGATGTTCTGGTGCAAAGATATGTGATTTGTTACTTGGTTTCTAAGGTAACCCCATCTGGTTGCTAGGCAGTTACCAAGATGATACTCAATAGGCTCCTTGCTACCCTGAGTCAAATGAAAGAAAACAGAAGTGTCTATGGTGTTCTGGTGCAAAGATATGTGATTCGTTACTTGGTTGCTAGGGTAACCCTATCTGGTTGCTAGGCAGTTACCAAGGTGATACTCAAAAGGCTCCTTGCTACCCTGAGTCAAATGTATGAAACCGGAAGTCTCTACTATGATCTTGAGCAGAGATATATATTTTGTTACATGGTTGCTAGGGTAACCCCATCTGGTTGCTAGGCAGTTACCAAGATGATACTCAAAAGGATCCTTGCTATACTGAGTCAAATGAAGGAAACCGGAAGTCTCTACGATGTTCTGGTGCAGAGATATGTGATGTTACTTGGTTGCTAGGGTAACCCCATCTGGTTGCTAGGCAGTTACCAAGGTGATACTCAAAAGGCTCCTTGCTACCCTGAGTCCAATGAACAAAATCAGAAGTCTCTATGACATTCTGATCCTGAGATCCCCATCTAAGCATTCTGAATGTAAGTCAATGGTGTTTGGTTGCTAGGGTGCTCTAAATGGTTGCTAGGGCATGGTTAAGTAGTTTCCATGATGATACCTGAAGTCTGATTCCTCACCCAAGTAAAACGAGCCAACTGTCATTTCTCTAGGACATTCTGATCCAAAGATATCACTCTCAGCCATTTTGAATGGAAGTCAATGAGGCTGGTTGCTATGGTGCTCTAAATGGTGGCTAGGGCATGGCTAAGTAGTTTTTCATGAGGATACATGAAGACTGATTGGTCACCCAAGTGACACAAGCCAACTGTCATGTCTGTAGTATGAAATAAAATAAAATAAAATCCCTTTATTGTCACTCAACTATATACACAAGTGCAACAGTGGGTGAAAGTCTTGGGTGCAGTTCCGAGCATCATAGCAGTCATGACAGTGATGAGACATATACCAATTTACAATAAACATCTAATATACACATAATTACACACAACACAATATACAAATAATAATATATACAATGTACAATATATAATACACACAATATAGGACACACATACACAATAACAACAGAATAGTATATATACAATAAAAATAGTATATATAAAATATACAGTAGGTTGTATTGTACTGTATTGACATTCAGGTTGTCGGTTGCTAGTCAGTTGCCAGTGTGTTGTTAAGAGTCCAGTGTAAGATTAATAAAGTGCAGTGCTGATGTATTTTGATCGTGAGAGATCAAGAGTTCAAAAGTCTGATTGCTTGGTGGAAGAAGCTGTCATGGAGTCGGCTGGTGCAGGTCCTGATGTTACAATACCGCCTGCCTGATGGTAGCAGTGAGAGCAGCCCATGGCTCAGGTGGCTGGAGTCTCTGATGATCCTCCGAGCTTTTTTCACACACCGCCTGGTATATATATCCTGGAGGAAGGGAAGCTCACCTCCGATGATGTGTCTGGCAGTTCGCACCACCCTTTGCAGGGCTTTGCGGTTGAGGGCAGTGCTGTTGCCATACCAGGCAGTGATGCAGCCAGTCAGGATGCTCTCTACAGTGCTCATGTAGAACCATATGAGGATGTGGTGGTTCATACCAAACTTCCTCAGCCGTCTCAGGAAGAAGTGGCGCTGGTGAGCCTTCTTTACAACGGCCTCAGTGTGGACGGACCATTAGAGTTCCTCAGTGATGTGGACACCGAGGAACTTTAAGCTGCTGACTCTCTCCATTGATGTAGATGGGGCTGTGTTCTCTGTCTTTTCTCCTGAAGTCCGCCACAAGCTCCTTGGTCTAGCGGACGTTGAGGGAGAGGTTGTGCTCCTGACACCAGCATGTCAGAGTGTGCACCACCTCTCTGTAGGCTGTTTCATCATTGTCAGTGATCAGACCTACCACCATTGTATCATCAGCAAACTTAATGATGGCATTGGAGCTATGTGTTGCCACACAGTCATGTGTGTACAGAGAATACAGGAGTGGGCTGAGAACACAGCCCTGTGGGGCTCCAGTGTTGAGGGTCAGTGATGAGGAGATGTTGCTGCCTATTCTAACCTTCTGGTATCTGCTTGACAGGAAGTCCAGGATCCAGCTGCACAGTGAGCTGTTTAAGCCCAGAGCCCGGAGTTTCTCATCAAGCTTGGAGGGCACTATGGTGTTGAATACTGAGCTGTATTCTACAAACATCATTCTCACATACATGTTCCTTTTCTCCAGGTGGGAGAGAGCAGTGTGTAGTGTTGATGCAATGGCATCATCAGTGGAGCGATTGTTGCAATATGCAAACTGCAGTGAGTCCAGTGAGGTGGCAAAGGTATGCCATTTTTTTTCATACGTCCTCCGAATGACCCCATACATAAATGTCTCAAATTTTGTGAAAATATCTCATTCCATTCAAGAGTTATAACTGTTTGAGTAAAAGTGGCAATGCACACAGCTTATGTTTTGGTGTAGCTTTACGACATTGAATCGAAGGTTAAAACTTTTTTTGATAATTATTAATAATGGGACTCCAAAGAATCTTTCTGCACTGGTTTGGCTCCGATCGGGTGACCGGACTAGGACTAGATCAAATAGCTGCTAAAATATGATTTTGTTGATGGCGGCCATGTTTTTCTAGGTATATGACTGTCCTTACAGACCTTGATGGCACCTTAGACACAAACACTGCATGCAAAATTTCAAATCATCAGCCCAACCTTTCCATATTTAGATCCATTTTAAAGTTTTTTACTTTTATAGTGCCACCAAGAGGTGGAGATGTACATTTGTTTTTGTGTGTCCTTAGAATTACTCCACACATATGTGTACCAAATTTGGTGACAATATCTGATTCTGTTCAAGAGTTATAACCATTTTTAAAAGTGGCCACGCCCATTACGAACATTTTGGCGTACCATTTGACGATAAATCAAAATGTCAAAATGTCAAAATTCTTTTGATAACTTTTCATTTTGGGAATCTTTCTGCACTGGTTTGAATCAGATCGGGCGAACGGCCTAGGACTAGTACGAAAAAGTCATTTAAAATAATCTCAAGTATTTACTGAACGTTTTGTTTCACACCAACGGTTCTTAAGGTAAAGTTGTTCAGAATGAGGAGATCCACAATATGGCATGAATAACGTGTTTCTTTGTGAAACACAGCGATATATACAATGATTTACAGGCTTGTAAAACACGATAGTGCCTCCCAGTGGCCAATTTTTGTCAAATTTTGCACAGACTTCTTGGGCCAAGAGACAAATAGGCGTACCAAGTTTAGTTCCGATCGGCCTTATTTAACCCTATATAAAAGCTGCTGAAAGCTGATTGGTCGATGGCAGCCATGTTTTTAAAGATATGTGACTGTCCTCATACACCTTGACAAAGACAATGCATGCAAAATTTCAAGTCGATCGGACCAATGGTTCCATAGTTAGAGCCATTTTTATTTTTGTAATTATTATAGCGCCACCAAGAGGCAAAGGTTTGCAATATTTTTGATATGTCCTCAGAATGAGCCCATACATACATGTACTAAATTTGGTGATATTATCTCAATCTGTTCAAAAGTTATAACCGTTTTAGTAAAATGGACACGCCCACTACGAATGTTTTGCGTACGATTTGACGATAAATCAGAATTTCAAAATTCCTTTGAGAACCTTTCATATTGGGACTCTGCTGAATCTTTCTGCACTGGTTTGGTTCCGATCAGGCAAATGGCCTAGGACGAGTTCGTTTGGGGTGGAGCAAAATTTTGTCATGACGCGAGGAATCAGAGGAAAAAATAATTTTGTTTCTAGCCCTTATGGTTCAAGCTTTATGGCCCAAAATGTGATTTTTGTTTGTTTTGTTCACAATAGCGCCACCTTGTGTCTGACGGTTGTGTGTCTGTAGGCCTGAGTAGTGGGGGGGGATTAGGAACCATCCTGCCAAGTTTGGAATCTCTACGACTTACGGTCTCTGACACCCAGACACTTTTATGGCATAAAAAAAATTTATTAAAAAAATATAGCTGCAAGCAGCAATTATCGGGTTTCAAGCACCGTAGGGCCTTTAAGCCCATGTTCTGGACTGTATTAGGCATTTCTCAAACATTATGCATCAAAGACAATGCACAAATTGCATACAAAATGTCAACTCAATCGGAAAAGCTGTAACGCTGTTACATCCACTTAAAATTTTGTCATTGTTATAGCGCCACCAAGTGGCCGAGCTCCATTTCTTTGTATGTTTGTCCTCAGAATGAGCCCTTACATAAGTGTGCCAAATTTCATGACAATATCTCATTCCATTTAAGAGTTATAGCTATTTAAGTAGCAGTGGCTAAGTCAACTACTTATATTTTGCATGCCGTCGACACGTAAAATCCAAAGTAATTATTATTTTTTTGGATAATTATTCATAAATAGACTCCAGAGAATCTTGTGGCACTTGTTTCGTTGGGATTGACTGAAAAACCTAGGACTAGTTCGCAAAAGTAGGTTTTAAACAAAATCACAAATATTTAAGGAACGGTTTGACAGACTGTTTGGTTTTTGAGGTAAAGTTGTTCAGAATGAGAAGAGCTATCATTTGATATGAATTACTTACGTTTTTTTAAAACACTGCGTTATATACAACCGTTAACACGCACAAAAATTGAAGATGCACAGACCTCTTGGGCCAAGAGTCAAATAGGTCCACTGAGTTTCATTCCGATTGACCTTTGTTAACCTTGTCGATGGTGGCCATGTTTTTAAACATATGCAAATGTTCTCATAGACACTGATTGGACCTGAGACAAAGAAACTGTATGCAAAGTTTTAAGTCAATCGGACCAACGGTTCCATAGTTAAAGCCATTTTCATGTTTTTCCATGTTATAGCGCCACCAAGTGGCAAAACTGTGTGGATTTTTTTGTGCATACTCAGAGTCCATACATAAGTATGTCAAGTTTAGTGAAGATATCTCATTTCGTTCAAGAGTTATAGCATTTACGTAGAAGTGGTTACGCCTACTTCCTGTGTTTTCGCATATCGTAGCTAACTTGAATGAAAAGTCAAACTTTTTTTTTTTAATAATTATTGATAATGACACTCCATAGAATCGTTTGACATTGGTTTGGTCCCGATTGGACGAGGTCGGCCAAGGACTAGATCGCAAAAGTAGGTTTTGCAAAAAAATCCAAGATGGCGGAAGATTTTGTATGGCGGAAATGAAATTTGAGACACATTTTGTTCGTCTTGAGCCACAGATTCCATTGATATAAGACACTTGAGTAATTTGAGACCATGGCCATTTTTCTTTTTTTTTCTGATTAACAGTTTTTATTGATTCACACACTTGAAACAGAAAAGCAAAACATATATTTATTCACATAATCAGCTTTTAACCCCCATTATTCCCTTTCCCCCTCCCAATCCCCAACATGACCCTCAATCTTTTTTTTTTTTTAATAAAATAACATTTTACATTTAAACCCTACTAATACAATCCCACCCTAACCCCTAACGAACACCCCTGTGTTCCCATATAACACACACACAATCCAAAAAACAAAAAAATACATATATACATATATATATATATATATATATATACGTATACACACACACACACACACACACACACACACATATAAACTAAAAAAAATTAAAAAATACACATATACACACACACATATATATACACAAATAAATAAATAAAATAATAATAAACATACATGATTAAACTAAACTACACTCTCCACATCCCCTTCCCGTGAGTCCCCCAAAAAAACCATTTATTTGCCCCATTTTTTAGCAAATAAGTCCCTAAACCCCAGCCTTCTACTTACCGCCTCTTCAAATGCAGCTACCCTCCCCATTTCCACACACCACTCCGAAAAAGAGGGTGCTCCACTTGACTTCCAACCCTTTAAAATTACCTGTCTGCTGATCATGAGACTGGTCATAACCCAATTTTTTATATGATTATCCCCTAAATGCATGACCATATAAAAAACTCTGTATTTTTGGCCCCATCACCCAAAATACAGAGTCTGGGACAAAGCAAAACCTGAGTGTTCAAAACGTCACACAAATACCTCTGAACCCTCAACCAAAACTCCTGGATCTTAACACACCCCCAAAAGACATGGGTAGTGTCTCCAACTTCTGACTGGCATCGCCAGCAAGTGGGTGTGTCTTTAAGACCAAGCCTATATAATCTAGAGGGGGTCCAATAAAATCTATGTAAAATCTTAAATTGCATAAGGCGAACCCTTGCATCTCTAGATACAGACTTGACATTTTTAAGAATCTTAGTCCACACTCCATCCTCCAATACCAAATTCAAATCTTTTTCCCATACTCTCTTGAGAGAAGTCAAGGCTCCATCCCCCAGACTCTGAATTAGTAGGGAGTAATACACTGATGCTTCATGGCCTTTTCCAAGAGCAGCAATCACCTCTCCCAAAGCACCTGCCACTTTAGGGGGGCGCGTGCCACTCCCAAAAATAGTGCAGAGTAGGTGGCGAAGCTGTAAATACTTATAAAACTGAGATCTGGGAATGCCAAAATGTTGAACCAAATTTTCAAAAGGTCTCAATACTCCACCCTCATATAGGTCACCAAGTGCATTAACCCCCCTCACAATCCAATCTGACCAACAAAAAGGGGACTTATTAATACATAGTTTAGGGTTCAGCCATATGCTCGAGGCTGCGTTTAAATAAATATCCGAATTAAACACTATGGACACTTTTGTCCATATCGAGTGCAAATGCAAAATAACTGGGTGCGACTTAACCTCTCTGGCTAGTTTGATCAAAAGGCTTTGCAGTGGCGAGACAGGGGCAAGAACTTCCTTTTCAATACAAAACCAGGGAGGGGCTCTCTCAGGTGGAAGTGACCAATGAGCCAAATGTCTAAGACCGAACGCATAATAATAAAACAAAATCTTGGGTAGGCCTAGCCCACCTTTGTCAATTGGCCTATGTAATTTATTTAAATTTAACCTGGGGCGCTTACCATTCCAAATAAAGGACTTCGCTATGCTATCAAATTGCTTGAAATAAGAGAAGGGGACATCTACAGGGAGAGACTGAAGCAGGTAGTTGAATTTTGGAATACAATTTATTTTAATAACATTAACCTTCCCAATCATCGATAAATGTAATGAAGTCCACCTGCCAACATCGCTCGAAAAACCTTTGCATTAAAGGGTCAAAATTAACTCTAACTAAATCAGACAAATTTGCTGGGAATAAAATCACCAAATACTTAATGCCCTGTTTGGGCCACTGGAAGGCGCCCGGCTGGAAAGCCGTTTCTGGGCAGTATGCTGTCAGTGCCAAAGCTTCGGATTTAGACCAATTGACTCTGTATCCTGAGAACTTGGAAAAGGAACCAATAATTCTGTGGAGGCAAGGTATAGATCCAGCAGGTTCAGAGACAAACAACAAAATATCATCTGCGTAAAGCAGAAGCCCACGCGCCACACCTCCCGCCGTCACCCCTGGAAAATCATCCTCCCCTCTTATCGTGGCTGCTAATGGTTCCAGGGCAAGACAGAACAATAATGGGTAAAGTGGGCAACCCTGTCGAGTGCCCCCATTCAGAGCAAAACAATCTGAAATTAATCCATTCGTTTGTACCACCGCCACAGGGTGTCTACAAAGTAACTTAATCCAATCAATAAATGTACTCCCGAACCCACACATTTCCAAAATCTTAAAAAGATAATCCCATTCTACCATATGAAACACATTTTTGGCATCAAGTGAGATGACAGCGACTGGAGATTTTTCATTCGCCACTGACCACATGATATTGATGAGACGCCTGATGTTATCAGAAGAGCTACGGCCCGAATAAACCCCACCCAATCTATATGTATAAGAGATGTTATAACTTTACTTAATCAGTTAGCCAAAATTTTTGACAATATTTTTACATCTAGTTGGATCAGGGAAATTGGACGGTAACTTTTAAACTCGCTTGGATCTTTGTCCTTTTTAAGAATCAGACTGATCAAATCAAAATCAAATCAAATCAAATCACTTTATTGTCACACAGCCATATACACAAGTGCAATTGTGTGTGAAATTCTTGGGTGCAGTTCCGATCAACATAGCAGTCGTGATAGTGATGAGACAGTACCAATTTACAATAACATCAAATTAACACAGCACAATTTAAACATCTGATATACACATAATTACACTCAACAATATACAAATAATAACATACACTGTACAGTATAAAATATGCACTATATAGATACACATTCAATAAAAATAAAAAATAAAAATATATAAAAAAGTATATATAGTATATATAGAATGTACAGTATTGTACTGTATTGACATTCAGGCTGTCGGTTGATAGTCAGATGTTAAGAGAGAATATAATATAATAATAATATAATTTATGACAGTCCGGTGTGAGATATAAGAGTAAGGGTAATAAAGTGCAGTGCTGATGTATTTGATCATGGGAAATCAAGAGTTCAGAAGTCTGATTGCTTGGGGGAAGAAGCTATCATGGAGTCGGCTGGTGCGGGTCCTGATGCTGCGATACAGCCTACCTGATGGTAGCAGTGAGAACAGCCCATGGCTCGGGTGGCTGGAGTCTCTGATGATCCTCCGAGCTTTTTTCACACACCGCCTTGTATATATTTCCTGGAGGGAGGGAAGCTCACCTCCGATGATGTGTCTGGCAGTTCGCACCACCCTTTGCAGTGCTTTGCGGTTGTGGGCGGTGATATTGCCGTACCAGGCGGAGATGCAGCCAGTCAGGATGCTCTCTACAGTGCAGGTGTAGAACCGTGTGAGGATGTGGCGGTTCATTCCAAACTTCCTCAGCCGTCTCAGGAAGAAGAGGCACTGATGAGCCTTCTTCACAACGACTTCAGTGTGGATGGACCATGTGAGTTCCTCTGTGATGTGGACACCCAGGAACTTGAAGCTGCTGACTCTCTCCACCGGTGCTCCATTGATGGTGATGGGACTGTGTTCTCTGTCTTTTCTCCTGAAGTCCGCCACAAGCTCCTTTGTCTTACTGACGTTGAGGGAGAGGTTGTGCTCCTGACACCATTGTGTCAGAGTGTGCACCTCCTCTCTGTAGGCTGTTTCATCATTGTCAGTGATCAGACCTACCACCGTCATGTCATCAGCAAACTTAATGATGGCATTGGAGCTATGTGTTGCCACACAGTCATGTGTGTACAAGGAATACAGTAGTGGGCTGAGAACACAGCCCTGTGGGGCTCCAGTGTTGAGGGTCAGTGATGAGGAGATGTTGCTGCCTATTCTAACCACCTGGTGTCTGCTTGACAGGAAGTCCAGGATCCAGCTGCACAGCAAGCTGTTTAAGCCCAGAGCCCGGAGTTTCGCATCTAGCTTGGAGGGCACTTTGGTGTTGAATGCTGAGCTGTAGTCTACAAACAGCATTCTCAAATAAGTGTTCTTTTTTTCCAGGTGGGAGAGAGCAGTGTGTATTGTAGATGCAATGGCATCATCAGTGGAGCGGTTGTTGCAGTAAGCAAACTGCAGCGGGTCAAGAGAGAGAGGCAGCACAGAGCAGATGTAATCTCTGATTAGTCTCTCAAAGCATTTGCTGATGATGGGGGTCAGAGCAACAGGACGCCAGTCATTTAAGCAAGATATTTTTGATTGTTTTGGAACAGGCACAATGGTGGATGTTTTAAAGCATGTGGGGACTACAGACAAAGAGAGGGAAAGGTTGAAAATGTCTGTAAAAACACCAGCCAGCTGGTTCGTGCACGCTCTGATGACGCGGCCCGGAATGCCGTCTGGACCCGCGGCTTTGCGGATATTCACCCGTCGGAAGGATCGGGTTACATCCGCTACAGAGACGGAGAGTAAACTAACCTCTGTAGTTTCAGCCGCGAGAGCTCTCTCCGCACGGGCGGTGTTATTTCCCTCGAAATGAGCATAAAAAGTATTTAGCTCATCTGGGAGAGAGGCAGCGGTGTTCTTGGTGGAGTTTTTATTCCCTTTAAAGTCCGTGATGATGTTAATTCCCTGCCACATGCTTCTAGAGTTTGGTGTTAAACTGTCCTTCAATCTTGTTCCTGTACTGGCGTTTTGCGGTTCTGATAGTTTTTTGGAGGGCATAACTGGCTTGTTTATGCTCCTCCGCATTACCGGAATTAAAAGCGGAGGTCCGCACATTAAGTGCCGCGTGAACATCGCTATTAATCCAAGGTTTCTGATTTGGATAGATCCGTATTTTTCTGGTCGGAACCACGTCCTCTACGCACGTTCTGATGAAACATTACGCTATCAGCGTAAAGCTCGATGTTGTCATCAGAGGCGGACCGGAACATCTCCCAGTCCGTGTGATCAAAACAGTCTTGTAGCTTAGAATCTGATTGGTCCGACCAGCACTGGATCGTTCTGAGGGTGGGTGCTTCCTGTTTCAGTTTCTGCCTGTAAGCAGGCAGAAGCAGAATGGAAGAGTGGACCGATTTGCCAAATGGTGGGCGGGGGAGGGATTTGTAGCCATCCCGGAAGGGAGAGTAGCAATGGTCCAAAACCCGGTCCCTTCGTGTGTTGAAACTAATGTGCTGGTGGTATTTTGGTGCGACTGATTTTAAACTGGCTTTATTAAAGTCCCCGGTCACAATAAACGCGGCCTCAGGTTGCGCGGTTTCCTGCTCATTTATACTCCCATACAGTTCCTTGAGTGCCCGGTCTGTGTCGGCTTCTGGGGGAATGTACACAGCTGTGATAATGACCGCTGTGAATTCCCTCGGTAGCCAGAATGGTCGACACAGAAGCGTAAGAAATTCTAGATCAGGAGAGCAGAAAGACTTGATATAAATGTACGTTCCTCTGATCACACCAGGATTTGTTGATCATAAAACATACACCACCTCCTCTGCTTTTACCTGAGAGGTCTTTCGCTCTGTCCGCTCGGTGCACGGAGAACCCCGCGGGTTCAATGGCCGAGTCTGGAATCTCCGCAGACATCCAAGTTTCCGTAAGGCAGATAATGCAGCAGTCCCTTGTATCTTGTTGGAAAGAGATCCGCGCTTTCAGCTCGCAGAGCTTGTTATCCAGAGACTGAACATTTGCCAGTAGAATACTGGGTAGCGGGGGTCGATTTGCACGGCGTCTTACTCTGATGAGAACGCCGGCTCTGTTTCCCCTTTTCCTTTTGTGTTTCCGCGGCCGTGCTGCCCAGACAAAGGGCTCCGCTTGCGTGTTTGTAAACAGTGGGTCGGCATTGAGAAATTTGAAGTCCGTTTTACGGTGTGAAATTGCTGAACCAATGTCCAAAAGTGTTTGTCTGTCATAGACAATAAGGCAGACAACTTCCAAGACAAAAAACATAAGAATTGTGAACAAAACAAACAAAACACTACTATGTTGTGTCGGAGCTCGCAACGCAGCAGCCATACTCGGCGCCATCTTGAGATCCGGGCTTGTGTCATGGTTGGAGGAAGTTTTCCCTTCTTCAATGATTCAGTATAAACTTCTAACAAAAGTGGAGCCAGTTCTGTAGCATAGGATCTAAAAAATTCTGCGGCAAAACCATCTGGCCCTGGAGCCTTGCCAGTAGGTAGGGACTTAATTACCTTGTCAAGCTCCTCCAAGGTTATCTCAGAATCAAGAGAGTTTTTTTGCTCAATCGTCAGTATAGGAAATCTAATAGTTCCACAAAGTTTCTAATATCTTCATCAGTAGACGAAGGCGTGGAATTATAAAGATCAATATAGAATTCTTTAAAGGCATTATTAATATCAATGGCCGAGGTAAATATTTGACCACCAGCAGATTTCACTGAGGGAATAGTAGAAAAAGACTCTCTCTGCTTTATATATCTAGCCAAAAACTTCCCTGCTTTGTCACCCGACTCAAAGTATGACTGTCTTGCCCTGAATAACCAAAACTCCACTTTCCGTGACAAAATAGTATAATATCTATATTTCAATCGGGTCAATTCTCTGAGGCCATCAGCTGACATACGGTGCTTCAGCTCTGCCTCAGCACTTTTAATGTTTCCTTCCAACTCCACAAGTTCTCGTGCTTTGTGCGGGGAGAGATGTTTTTCTTGAAGAAACACTATATCATATTTCTCACGTTTAAGAAAAAAAATAACCTTCCTTCTTTTTATGGGGTGCCCCAACCCATTTACATTCCATGTGGAGAGAGATAGTACACTCATATTAACAACTGACATATTGATATAATAAAAAATTAAATTGTGTGTGAAAAACAAAATTATACAGACCACATTCCCCATTAGTGAAACAATCAACCCCCAAACATCCCCGGAACAAAACAAACAGAAAAAAGAAAAACGTGCACACTAACCCCGCGCACGAGAGCGCCAACCGGCCGACAATCCCTCTAAACTCAAAAGGTCCATGAACGCTCACGAGCCCCCACGACAACTTTGCCATCGGATTGCTCAATTTTGCCTCACAAATTTGTGAGGCAAAATTATATAACAGAAAATACTTTGTGAAATAAACCCAGTTAATAGGAAGAATGAGCACAAAGAATGTGTAGATTCATTCACAGAACTGTCTCAAGGATGTGATCTTCCACAAAACAAATTCCAGCCAATATAAAACAGTTCAGATTCCTCAGACAGACAAACGAATGTTCAGTGAGCCAGCTGTTATGAGTTCAGCGGATGACGTAATCATTCCAATGTCCCGTAAAAAAACTCGACAAAACAAACTACAGCCAGCAGGAGGAATAAGCACAAAGAACGAATAGATTAATCCACAGCTGTTCCAAAGGAGTGTCATTCAACAGAACAAGCTCCAGCCGCTAGGCAGAACCAATACAAAAAGAAACAAAACCGGCATCCCTGTTCCCCGGATGATCAAGTCAATTCACTCGGAGGCTGCATAACAGTATATACCATGACTTACACAATCTGTCAGCTTTACAAAAGACATCCTTTGTGTGAGCATGTAGATATTTTGCGGTCATCCGTAGTGTCCACTCTCAATCTGTCCGGGAACTTCAATGCAAAAGTAATCTTTCATCAATGCAAAAGTTTCTTTAAGGAAAAGTGTTATTCACAAAACAAGCTCCAGCTGCTCGGCGGAGCCAACGCAAAAAACCTAAAATGTCGCCCAGCTTCCTCAAGAGTATGTACAGCGAGTCAGACCCATTTACATGAGAAACATCCAATGGTTTACTCAGTCATTGATTCTATAAAAGATATTGCCAGATTTGGACATGTGAATACTTTGCGACCGACCTTCGTTTCTATTCTCAGTTTGGCCGGAAACATCAGAGCGAACGAGATCTTTTTCTGATGTAAGAGTTTCTTACATTCCTTGAACCGATCGCGTTTCTCTCGTCGAACTCGCAAAGTCTGTGAACAAGAAAACATTATGGTTCTTCCAAGAAAGATTCCCTTTGCTCCTTGCCTGGTGCAACACAAGATCTTTATCAGATGATCTCAGAATTCTGGCCAGAATCGGTCGGGGCCTTTCTCCCTCAGCAGATCTGTGAGCTCGCTCGATTTCCAGCTTGTGGCCTGTTATGTCAAGCAGACTCGGGAAAAACTCATCTAGGAATTTCACCATATCTCTGCCCTCCTCATGCTCAGGAATTCCAACAATTCGAACGTTATTCCTGCGGCTTCTATTCTCAAGATCTTCAAGCTTTTCAAGGAGATGTTCCAAATCAACTTTGGTCGCGGGTGGATTAGCGGTTAATTCCCTTTCCGGAGATTCCGATTCGAGAATCGATTCGTTTTTCAACATCAGTCACTCTTGTACCTAACTCAGAGAATTTTATTTCCATCGCCATAATCGATCGACGTATTACAGCGAGATCCTCCAAGTCAGCAAGAATCTTCGTCAACATCACCGACATGTTGGACAACTGACGCTGGATTCCTTCTTCCACCGCACCATCCAAATCGAGTCCCCAGTCTGTAGGCCTGTCGGGGCTTTCATCCTGAACACGTAAGTGTCTTTTAATATCTCCAGAGCCCGAGGATTTTGACTTCATGTTTTGCAACAAAGGGCAAATGTGTAACTGGGTGTATCAAATTTCACCAGATTATAACATGAGAATAATCGAAAATTCAGCAAAGTGCGCAGAGCTCTTCGCTCACACATCTGCTCCTTGCATGGCGTCCTAAGATCTCCAATTATGGCCATTTTTCTAAAAGTTTTTGTTTTGCTCACTATAGCGCCACCATCTGGCCGATCGGGGCGAGACTTTGTGCCTGAGTAGCGACAGTGTGTGCTACCTTCTGACCAACTTTCATGTCTCTACGCCTTATGGTTTGGGCTCCATGATCAGGTTTAAGGCAGAAAAATAATAGTAATGAAAAAACTAGAGAAGAGAAATGCAGAAAAGAAGGGAAAGAGAGTTTTTTTTTTTTTTTTTGTTTCATTTATTTTATAAATAAGAGCTATAGTAACTGCCTATAATTATGGTTGTGGGTCAGTCAAGTGCATTCGAAAGAGGCAGGTCTTGAGCCGTTTCTTCAGGTAGAGGACATTGACATGGTTCTTTTTATCCATAATCGGTTTTATATTACTCGTTATACACTATATTGCCAAAAGTATTCGCTCACCCATCCAAATAATTGAATTCAGGTGTTCCAATCACTTCCATGGCCACAGGTGTATAAAATGAAGAACCTAGGCATGCAGACTGCTTCTACAAACATTTGTGAAAGAATGGGCCGCTCTCAGGAGCTCAGTGAATTCCAGCGTGGTACTGTGATGGGATGCCACCTGTGCAACAAGTCCATTCGTGAAATTTCCTCGCTACTAAATATTCCACAGTCAACTGTCAGTGGTATTATAACAAAGTGGAAGCGATTGGGAATGACAGCAACTCAGCCATGAAGTGGTAGGCCCCGTAAAATGACAGAGCGGGGTCAGCGGATGCTGAGGCGCATAGTGCGCAGAGGTCGCCAACTTTCTGCAGAGTCAATCGCTACAGACCTCCAAAGTTCATGTGGCCTTCAGATTAGCTCAAGAACAGTGCGTAGAGAGCTTCATGGAATGGGTTTCTATGGCCGAGCAGCTGCATCCAAGCAATACATCACCAAGTGCAATGCAAAGCGTCGGATGCAGTGGTGTAAAGCACACCGCCACTGGACTCTAGAGCAGTGGAGACGCATTCTCTGGAGTGACAAATCACGCTTCTCCATCTGGCTATCTGATGGACGAGTCTGGGTGTGGTGGTTGCCAGGAGAATGGTACTTGTCCGAAGTTTATTGACTGCATTGTATTAATTATTAATTGATATTACTGCATAAATAAACTTTATGTTACAAAGAGAAGTGTTTTGGTTTGTTTTGCATACGCCTGTGTCATGCTGACGGGATGTCAGTGCTCGGATTCAAGCCTTCATTCATTGTTTTTTTTCCGAAAATCGATATTCTTCGGATGTCGATTTTCCTAAGAAAACAATCTAATATTGAGACTGTTATACTATCTGGTTATTAGTCCCTGATTCCAGGGTGGTGCCCCGTCAATGTTAATCCTTATTAATATTCTATTGATTTTTGATAATTGATAATTATCTTTGATGATTGTTGAATTTGAATGATCAATAAGCTAGTGTTAATTTTAATTAATGTTTCATCGATGTTAACAATTAACGATTATCTTAAATAATTGTTGATTTAAAGGATTAGAAGAACTACATTTACTGGAGCCCCATATGAGGTTTTAATGAGTTTGATTCAATTAATTAAAATATTAATAACTAAAGAAATAATTATTAATTATTTCTTATAGTAACACTGATCTAAACAACCAGTAAAGCCCTAAATAAGAATAATATCCATTCAGTTTATGAATATTTTAACAAAAACTGCGGCAATCATGAATCCAATGGGAAGTTCTGCAAAGCTTGTCAGAGCGAGCAACATTAACCAAGGGAGGCCGGAGCTTAGCAACAGGTCAATTTGGCCAAAAGAAAGGATCTTAGAAGGTTGGCTACCAATTGCAACATGCTTCACATTGGGAGTCCACCGATGATGCATTGAAATAATTTTTCAGTAGGCAGCTCACTAGGTTTTGGAACAGAGCAAATGAGTCTAAATGGAATCATACATTTTCAGGTCCATCAAAGACTAACAAGCAAAACAACCTGAAAACCAACAAACCATGAGCAGCTCTTGAACGCTCACTGTAAACTGTAGTGCTGGGACTCGTTAAGTGATGCCTCAATATGCAGTGCATATAAATTCTGCATAGATTTTTGCATATTCTCTTCCACCTGCTTCCGAGCGACAGAAGTGCTGTTTAATTAATGGGCCGCACTGATCTCTCTCCAGCGTTTCCAGGCAACACCAAACACCAGGGTGCCATCCCAACACATGACTTTAGTGGCAGAGTTCATCCTCGCCATGGAAACTGCGGCTGCTGAAGTTCATGCAGTGATGAGAATGCAGTAAATGGCTGTAATCCAACAATCCCTCTCTATTCTCCACCTGTGAGTGGCCAGAGAGTATGTGTGTAAATCTAGCTGGTGTTTTACCTGTTGGAGCAATGCTTGCGCCTGCACGTTACTGATTGCACTTGTCACTTGTCCATTTGGTTTCTGGGTGTCGGGTCCGTTTGTTTGAGCTACTGTGAAGACAAACGAATAAGACACAGTGAAACAAACATTTAGCAATAAACAAACACAATGTGATCTACCTTGAACTCCATGTGTGCCGTTCTCTATTGTGTTTTTACTCAGTTCTGTTGGGCGGCTTGTAGAATCTGTTCCAAAGTGAAAAAATCATTTGTTAATGCTTTTAAAAAAATGTTGGGCAACTTGGTTCAAATCCATTTTGAAGTACTGAATGATCCTTTCTCACACCCTCTCACACTCCTCCACTTTCAGTCATTTCCAAACTAAATCAACCAAATAACCAAATATTAAAAAACAAACCAACCAAATAACCAAATATTAAAAAACTAAAATAGGCTACATTATATAATTGTATCATTTTACTATCAGATTTTTCCAGTTATTTCCTGACTCTAATACTGGCATTGCACATATTAATTAAAGGATTGTTCAACCAAAAGCTGCCAAAGAACCCTCTAGAGTTGTGTTTATTTCACAAGAAATCTGTGTATGTATGAAGTTATTTATTGTGTTATTAATAATGCCTGAATCACATCAGAAAAGAATCAAAAACAGAGCAACAGATTGTCTAAATGAAAATTTGGAAACATCTAACTAGTGCTGGGCAGTATGGAGTATTAATCTCCTCAACGAAAATACTGAAAATATTAGTTGATAAAGGGATTTTTAAATGTCAAGAAGGTGAGACAAAAGGACGCATCATGATGAAAATCAAACGGTTTTAATTAAAACCTGCTGATGAGAAATAATAATACTGCAAGACATTAACAGTGCACTAACACTTAGAAAATCTGAAAATAATTGCTGTAAATACTCCAGAGACAGTATATTGTGAATTTCTCCACTGAAAAGCTGAACAATGAACATTACTAATGGGTTATAAACTCACTCAAACACTTAATTCTATATACAAAATGTGGAAATCTATATATCCACACATAAACCTCATATTACAACTGACATCTGCACAGACAATTAACACAATGAACAGCTGAACTTGAACTAGTCAGAATGTGTAACTTGTGTTGTGAATACGCCGTTTCCTTAAAAACACATCACATGTAACGCAATATCCTAAACTGTCTCAACGTGAGGAATTCACAACAGAATCACTTCTAAACGAAGTGAATACTTCACTATATTCATTATATGCCTTTTTTGTTTTTTTTATTAAAATTTTTTATTGATTCCAAGACAGACAAAAATAAATTTAACCACAAAATTATACATTAGGAATCAACTTAAAACCCTTTATAACCCCCCCCCCCCCCCCACCCGCACAATATAAAATAACTAAATACCCACATATAAACATACACACAAATAGTACATTAAAAAAAAAGACAAAGTTCAACGTATAGGGAACAAAAATACAAAATAAAAATGTGTCTCCCTCCACTGCCCCACACTAGGACCTCTCCAAATGAGACAAATAACTGCCCCATTTTCTGCCATAACTCGACAGGTTCCCCAGCCGTCTGGAAGTCATCTCCTCGAAAGCTGCCACTTTACCCAACTCGGTGCACCACTCACGAAATGAGGGTGCATCAGTTGACTTCCAACCCCTAAGGATTAGCTGTCTGCCAATCATCACGCTGGTTAGGACCCAGCTTTTCATATATTTATCTGCTATATTCAGGACCCCTCCATCACCCAAAATACAAAGTCTGGGGCAAAATGAAAACTGAGTGTCCAGTACGTCACACACAATATGCTGGATCCTCAACCAAAATTCCTGAATCTTAATACAACCCCAAAAAACATGGGTTATGTCCCCGTCATCTGACTGGCATTGCCAGCAGGAGGGTGAGTCTTTAAGACCAAGCCTGTACAATCTAGAGGGCATCCAGTAGAACCAATGCAAAATCTTAAATTGCATCAGACGGATCCTTGCATCTCTAGATGCAGACCTGATGCTTTTTAGGATCCTAGCCCACTCTCCCTCTTCCAATAACAAATTTAAATCTTCCTCACATAATCTTTTGAGAGAATTTAAAGCTCTGTCCCACAGACTCTGAATTAACAGGGAGTAATACACTGATGCCTCATGACCCTTCCCAAAAGCAGCAATCACCACTTCCAGAGTATCTGCCGCTCTAGGGGGGTGTATGCTACTCCCAAAAATAGAGCAGAGCAGGTGGCGCAGCTGTAAATACTTATAAAATTGAGATCTAGGAATCCCAAAATGTTGAATAAAATTTTCAAAAGATCTCAATACTCCACTCTCATATAGGTCACCAAGTGTATTAACCCCCCTCACAATCCAATCTGACCAACAGAAAGGGGACTTATTAATACATATTTTAGGGTTCAGCCATACGCTCGAGGCTACTTTAAATAAATATCAGAATTAAACACTGTGAACACTTTTGTCCATATCGATTGCAAATGCAAAATAACGGGATGCGACTTAACCTCTCCGGCTAGTTTAATCGAAAGGCTTTGCAGTGGCGAGATAGGGGCAAGAACTTCCTTTTCAATACAAAACCAGGGAGGAGCTCTCTCAGGTGGAAGCGACCAATGAGCCAAATGTCTAAGACTGAATGCATAATAATAAAACAAAATTTTGGGTAGGCCTAACCCACCTTTGTCAATCGGCCTATGTAACTTATTGAAATTTAAACTGGGACGTTTACCATTCCAAATAAAGGACTTCGCTATGCTATCAAATTGCTTGAAATAAGAGAGGGGGACATCTACAGGGAGAGACTGCAGTAAGTAATTGAATTTTGATAACATTAACCTACCCAATCATCGATAAGTGTAGTGAAGCCCACCTGTCCACATCATTCAAAAACCTTTTTATTAAGGGATCAAAATTAACTGACTAAATCAGACAAATTTGCTGGGAATAAAATCCCCAAATACTTAATGCCCTGTTTGGGCCACCGGAAGGCACCCGGCTGGAAGGCCGTTACTGGACAGTACGCTGTCAAAGTCAAAGCTTCGAATTTAGACCAATTGACTTTGTATCCTGAGAATTTGGAAAAGGAGTTAATCATTCTGTGGAGGCAAGGCATAGATCTAGTAGGGTCGGAGACAAATAATAAAATATCATCTGCGTAAAGCAGAAGCTTATGCGCCACACCTCCCGCCGTCACCCCTGGAAAATCATCCTCCTTCCTTATCGCGGCTGCTAATTGTTCCAGGGCAAGACAGAACAATAATGGGGAAAGAGGGCAACCCTGCCGGGTGCCCCTATCCAGAGTAAAATAATCTGAAATTAACCCATTTGTTTGTACCGCTGCTACAGGGTGTCTATAAAGTAACTTAATCCAACCAATAAATGTACACCCGAACCCGTATATTTCCAAAATCTTAAAAAGATAATCCCATTCTACCATATCAAACGCCTTTTCGGCGTCAAGAGAGATGGCAGCGACCGGAGATTGTTCATTCACTACTGACCACATGATATTAATGAGACGCCTAATATTATCAGAAGAGCTACGGCCTCGAATAAACCCCACCTGATCTATATGTATAAGTGATGTCATAACTTCACTTAATCGGTTAGCCAGAATTTTGGACAATTTTTTTTACATCTAACTGGATCAGGGAAATTGGGCGGTAACTTTTACACTCGTTTGGATCTTTGTCCTTTTTAAGAATCAGACTGATCCGGGCTTGTGTCATGGTTGGAGGAAGCTTTCCATTCTTTTATGATTCTGTATAAACTTCTAACAAAAGTGGAGCCAGTTCTGTAGCATAGGATCTAAAAAACTCACCTGTAGGCAAGGCCTTAATTACCTCGTCAAGCTCCTCCAAGGTTATCTCAGAATCTAGAGGTTTTTTTTTGCACAGTCGTCAGTTTAGGGAGATCTAATGGTTCCACAAAGTTCCTAATATCTTCATCAGTGGACGAAGACGTGGAACCATAGAGATCAAGACAGAATTCTTTAAAGGCATTATTAATATCAATGGCCGAGGTAAATATTTCACCACCAGCAGATTTCACAGAGGGAATGGTAGAGAAAGACTCTCTCTGCTTTATATATCTAGCCAAAAGTTTTCCTGATTTGACCCCCAACTCAAAGTATGACTGTCTTGCCCTGAATAACCAAAACTCCACTTTCCGTGACAAAATAGTATTATATCTATATTTCAATTGGGTCAATTCTCTGAGGCCATCAGATGACATACGGCGCTTCAGCTCAGCCTTGGCACTTTTAATATTTCCTTCCAACTCCACAAGTTCTTGTGCTTTGGATTTTTTAATGAATGAGGCATACTGTATGATCCGACCCCTAAGAACCACCTTAAGTGCCTCCCAAGCCACGCCCACAGAGGATACTGAGGACCAGTTGGTCTCCATATAAACATTGATTTCAGTCTTTAACATTTGTTGTAAATCAGGATTTTGCAAAAGGGACATATTAAGGCGCCAACTATATGATTTCTTTTTCTCCGTATATGGCAACACCTCTAAACTCACCAAAGCGTGATCTGAGACTAAGATATTTCCAATTGAGCAATCAGCAACAGATGAAATGAGGGACTTGGACACCAAAAAAAAAAATCTATTCTAGAATAAATCTTATGGACGGATGAAAAAAAACGTATAACCCCTACCAGATGGGTTCAAAAGTCTCCAAATATCTGTAAGACCAAGATTTTTACAAATTCTGTGAAGCGTCAATGTTGCTCTACTATGATCAAGGACTGAGTCCATCAAAAGATTAAAGTCTCCTCCCAATATTATATCATGAGGGGTGCCAGCGGTTTGCAGCATCCCTTCAAGATCTATAAAAAAGCCCTGATCATCAGCGTTAGGTGCGTAAATATTAGCCAAAATCAACCTTTGCCCTTGAATTTCAGCTAAAACAATAATGACTCTCCCTAATTTATCTTTAATCTGTTTGAGACATTTGAATTGTAGATGTTTATTTACCAATATAATGACTCTCTTGCTTTTACTTGAGCCAGCACTAAAAAAAAAATGTCCACCTCATATCTTCCCAAATTTTCAGCTTCCTGCTGGGAGAGATGTGTTTCTTGAAGAAACACTATATCATATTTCTTACGTTTGAGAAAAGTAATAACCTTCCTTCTTTTTATGGGGTGCCCCAACCCATTCACATTCCATGTGGAGAGAGACAATCCACTCATATTAACATTTGACATTTTGACATATTAGAAAAAATAGATTGTGTGTCAAAAACAAAGTTATACAAACCACATTCCCCATTAATGAAACAATCAAACCCCGAACATCCCCCCGAACAAAACAAACAGAAAAAAGAAAAACGTGCGCATTAACCCCGCGCACGAAAGTGCCAACCGGTGACAATCCCTTTAAACTCAAAAGGTCCATGAACACACACGAGCCCCCACGACAACTTTGCCATCGGATTGCTCAATTTTGCCTCACAAATTTGTGAGGCAAAATTACATAACAGAAAATACTTTGTAAAATAAACCCAGCCAATAGGAAGAATGAACACAAAGGACATGTAGATTCATTCACAGAACTGTCTCAAGGATGTGATCTTCCACAAAACAAATTCCAGCTATTATAAAACCGTTCAGATTCCTCGGACAGACAAACGAATGTTCCGTGAGCCAGCTGTTATGAGTACAGCGGATGACGTAATCATTCCAATGTCTCGTAATAAAACTAAAAACAAACTACAGCCAGCAGAAGGAATAAGCACAAAGAACGAACAGATTAATCCACAGCTGTTCCAAAAGGAGTGTTATTCAATAGAACAAGCTCCAGCCGCTAGGCGGAACCAATACAAAAAGAAACAAAACCGGCATCCCGGTTCCCTGGATGATCGAGTCAATTCACTCGGAGGCCGCATAAACGTATATTCCATGACTTACACAATCTGTCAACTTTATAAAAGACATCCTTTGTGTGAGCAGGTAGATATTTTGCGGTCATCTGTAGTGTCTATTCTCAATCTGTCCGGGAACTTCAATGCAAAAGTAATCTTTCATCAATGCAAAAGTTTCTTTAAGGAAAAGTGTTATTCACAAAACAAGCTCCAGCCGCTCGGCTGAGCCAACGCAGTTTACTCAGTCATTGATTCTATAAAAGACATTGCCAGATTTGGACAAGTAAATACTTTGCGACCGACCTTCGTTTCTATTCTCAATTTGGCCGGGAACATCAGAGCAAATGAGATCTTTTTTGATGTAAGAGTTTCTTGCATTCCTTGAACCGATCGCGTTTCTCTCGTCGAACTCGCAAAGTCTGGGAACAAGAAAATATTATGGTTCTTCCAAGAAAGCTTCCCTTTGCTCCTCGCCTGGCGTAACACAAGATCTTTATCGGATGATCTCAGAAATCTGGCCAGGATCGGTCGGGGCCTGTCTCCCTCAGCAAATCTGTGAGCTGGGACTCTGTGAGCTTGCTCGATTTCCAGCTTGTGGCCTGTTATGTTGAGCATACTCAGGAAAAGCTCGTCTAGAAATTTCACCATATCTCTGCCCTCCTCATGCTCAGGAATTCCAACAATTCGAATGTTATTCCTGCGGCTTCTATTCTCAAGATCTTCAAGCTTTTCAAGGAGATGTTCCAAATCAACTTTTGTCGCGGGTGGATTAGTGGTTATTTCCCTCTCCGAAGATTCCAGAAAATCGATTCGTCTCTCAACATCTGACACTCTTGCACCTATCTCAGAGAATTTAATTTCCATCGCCGTAATCGATCGCCGTATTACAACGAGATCCTCAAAGTCAGCAAGAACCTTCGTCAACATGACCAACATGTTGGTCAGTTGACGCTGGATCTCCTCTCCCACCGCGCCATCCAAAACGAGTCCCCGGTCTGTAGGGGCTTTCATCCTGCACACGTAAGTGTCTTTTAATATCTCCAGAGCCCGAGGATTTTGACTTCTTTGCCATGTTTTACCTCAAAGAGCAAATGTGTAACTGGGTGTATCAAATTTCACCAAATTATAACATGAAAATAATAAAAAATTTAGCAAAGTGCACAGAGCTCGTCGCTTACACGTCTGCTTCTTGCATGGCGTCACGTGACCCTCCATTATATGCAATTATTTAAGGAGCTTAAGTTTTCACGATGTTGTTTAATCTCACCAATTAAACATTCATCTTTAATATTGATACATGTTTATGATAAATTATTTAAAGTAGTTTATAATTTTTAAAAATATTTTAGCATTTGGTTAAAGTTTGGTCTGTTAGGGTTTAGATAAATGTTTTCCACATTATCATAACTAAAATATGTTATTTTTGTGGGCTACAATTACTTGCCATTTTAGTCAGAGTAAAGTGGATTCATAATTAAGAATATGACATGATGGGGAGGGAGTCACGCGACGCCATGTGAGGAGCGGGCGTGTGAATGGCAAGCTCTGCACACTTTGCTAGTTTTAATACTATTTGTGTTATAAATCGGTGAGATTCAATACACCCCGATTCTTAACTGCTCTTGGAAGACAGTATGTCAAAGAATTCAAAATCCTTAGGCTCTGGAGACATTAAAAGACACTTATGTGCTCAAGCTGATTCCCCTCAGGGACAAGCCCCAGACACAATTCGGACGGTGAACTGAAAGAAATCCGGCGTGAATTGATGAATGTGTCAGCAATGCTGACGAAGGTCATTGCAGACTTGGAGGATCATGCTTAATACATCGATCGATCACTTCCATGGAGACTAAATTCATTGAGTTAGTTACAAGAGTGTCGGACTTTGAGAAATGGATCGATTACCTGGAGTCATCGGAGAGGGAATTAGCTGCTAACCCGCTAGTGACCAAGGGAGATTTGGAACGCGCCTGGGAAAAACTGATCCGACAAAGATCTCGTGTTACGCAAGGTGAGGAGTAAAGGAAAGCTTTCTTGGAAGAAACACCGCATTTTCTTGTTCCCAGACTTTGCAAATTCGACAAGAGAGAAACATGAATGATTCAGGGAATTCAAGAATCTCTTACATCAACGGAAGGTTGCATTTGCTCTGATGTTTCCGGACAAACTGAGAATAGATACTAAGGATGGCCGTAGAGAATTTACATGCCCACAGCAAGCATTGTCCTACATAAAGACAATGGAGTAAGTCATTTGGTGATTTTTATGTTGCCGCCTAGTGGACCTGACTCACTGAACATTCTCTTGACTGTTCGAGGAACTGGGTGCCTTTTTCCTTTCATTTTGTGCTGGTTCCACCAAGCGGCTGGAGTTTGTTTTGTGTAGTATCATTTCTTCGGGACAGCTTGTGAATGAATCTGCTCATTTTGGGTGCTTATGCCTCCTGCTGGCTGAAGTTTTGTGGAATATTTCATGCAGGACATTGGAGTGAGTTTGACTTCCCGAAGAACTGAACGACCCGTTTTTCCTTTCTTTTTTTGTGCTGGTTCTGCTAGTGGCTTGAGTTTGTTTTGTGGAGGCACACACCTTCGAGACAGTTAAGTGGATGAATCTATACATTTTTTTGTGTTTATTCTGCTTATTGCCTGGAGTTTGTTTTATGGATTATCTTCTGTTGTGTAATTCTGCCTTACAAATTTTTGTATAGAAGCACCGGACTTGAGCAATCCGATGGCAAAGTTGTCACGGGGGCTCTCATATGCATACATGGACTGTTTGAGTTTAGATGGATGGACGCCGGTTGGCACCTTTGTGCGCGGGGTTAATGTGCACTTTTTTTTTTTTTTTGTTCTGGGGAAAGTTCGGGGGTTGATTGTTGCACCAATGTGGAATGTGGTCTTTAAAATTTTATTTTTGACACAATCTAATTTTTCTAATATGTCAAAATGTCAAATGTTAATATGAGTGGATAGTCTCTCTCCACGTGGAATGTGAATGGGTTGGGAAACCCCATAAAAAGAAGGAAGGTTATTTATTTTCTTTAACGTAAGAAATATGATATAGTATTTCTTCAAGAAATGCATCTTTCCCCACAGGAAGCTGAAAAATTTGGGAAGATATGGGGTGGACATATTTTCTTTAGTGCTGGCTCAAGTAAGAGCAAGGGAGTCATTACATTGATAAGTAAACATCTACAATTAAAATGTCTCAAACAGAGAAAAGAAAAATTAGGAAGAGTCATTATTAAGCAGAAATTCAGGGGCAAAGGTTGATTTTGGCTAATATTTACGCACTAAACACTGATGATCAGGGCTTTTTTATAGATCTTGAAGAGATGTTGCAAGCTGCTGGCACCCCTCATGATATAATATTGGGAGGAGACTTTAATCTTTTGATGGACTCAGTCCTTGATTATAGTGAAGTGTTGGGCCTCATGTATTCAGATATAAGACAAAGGCAGGCCTACACAGTCGTAAAGCCTGACTGAGGCCTACACACAGTCATAAACCTTACTGATAACAACCGCACCAAAATCAAACAAAGGGAGTCCAAAACAGACTACAAATCCCATGAAGCCTTGCTCACTTTACACCTATGTGTGAAATTCCAAAAGATCGAACTCTCAACTCCTATTGGATGAGGTGCATGACAGAACGCACCCTCAACCATGATGTCATCGGGAGTAGAAAAACCTCTGAGATCCTTCTGGGCATTGCTTCTAGCAACATTGCATGCCGTGCGTAGATGCAGCTCATTGCTGTTCTTAGGTGTAGCCTCATTGCACCAGGAAGTAACGTACGACTTGAAACTGTGGCCATACAATCTCCATCTCGCTGGATGAGTCGAGATTTCTCCGTGTTCCACCGAACACGCTAACGGATCTGAAGGAGACCGCTGAGCAATCCGCGTCTTCCCCTGTTTGCCTGCAGAAGTGAAGAAAGAAGATTTCTCTTCCCTCTTCAACCGAGTCGGCGTCTGTGATTTCTCCACCAGCCCGCCGAGAATCAGCAGCCGTACCGCCCGCCAACAGAGCGAGGAAACAGCCTCCCGTCATCACCCGAGCTCCAAGGAACCAAGTCGGAGTCAAACGACGGACGAACGCACATTCTACCCGCGTCCTCACACAATTCAAGAGGTTTACATCTGGGCAGAGATAGATTATTACAGTGTGTTATTCTTGTGTATCAAGGTTATTGCTTGTACAGTTTATGGACCGCCGAGTCCGCTCATTGCTTCTACCACGAATTAGATTTGCTGTGTTGTAGTCCAACCACATTGAACTGTTGTGTATTTCCACCATCACGGGTGAGACCGGCACGCTGAGTTTATCCATTAAAGAACCAAAGACCGCGGGACAGTTTACGAGCCGTTCATTGCGTCTCTGAGTGAAAAACTAACAGTTGCTTTCTCTCCCACGATCGCAAAACAGGCTTTGGTGCCGTCACTCTTCTCTCTCTCTCTCGTACTTACCGCACACACACGACCCCTCACAAACATACCCGCACACACATTTGGCTAGTAGATAACTTGCCGATAAAGCTCAGCATTGTCCCCAAGTTATTGAACAAGCGGAGACACGTTAAACGGGCAGATGCCATTAACCGGCTTCTCTCTGCCCACATTCGTGGCCACATTCTCTGACCGGAAACCTCGCATGACACACTCTCCACGAGAGTCACGTCCGCCATTTTGTGCGCGTCACTCCTTTCACACACACGCACACCCATTCACACACACATACCCATTCACACACACACATACCTTCCTCTCATGTGTTATAGGCTTATTTTGTTACCATATCTAATCATGTCACTGTTTAGTTTGTAGTTGTAAGTCGGAAGTTTATTAACTGCATTGTATTGATTATTAATTGATATTACTGCATCAGTCAATTTTGTTATATTTCAAAGAGAAGTGTTTTGGTTTGTTTTACAACCTGTGTCAAGGGCTGGCAGGGGATGTCAGTGCTTGGATTCAAGCCTTCATTATTTTCCTTTTGAATGTCGATGTTCTCCTGACGTCGACCTCCCTAAGAGAACAATCCTATATTGAGACAGCTATACTGTCTGGTTATTAGTCCCTGATTCCAGGGTGGTGCCCCGGCAATATTAATCCTTATTATTATTCTACTGAATTTGATAATTGATGGTTATCTGTGATGATTATTGATTTAAAGGGTTAAAAAGCTAACATTAATTCTAATCAATGTTCTATTGATTTTAATAATTAATAATTACCTTTGATAATTATCAATTATTGCTAATAACCAAACCCGCTCCTGAATGTAGCGCACAACAGAAGCAAAAGTGTGTAAGCCCCCAAGAGCAACACTGATGCTTCATAGGATGTGTAAAAATCTTGATCTTACAGATATTTGGAGACTTCTGAACCCATCTGGTAGGGACTATACATTTTTTTCATCAGTTCATATGATTTATTCTAGAATAGATTTTTTTTTATATCTAAATCCCTCATTTCATCTGTTGTTGATTGCTCAATTGGAAAAATTTTAGTCTCAGATCACGCCCTGGTGAGTTTAGAGGCGTTGCCACATATGGAGAGAAAAAAATCATATAGTTGGCGCTTTAATGTATCCCTTTTGCAAAATACTGAATTCCAGCAAATGTTAAAGGCTGAAATCAATGTGTATATGGAGACCAACTGGTCCTCAGTATCCTCTGTAGGCATGGCTTGGGAGGCACTTAAGGTGGTTCTTAGGGGTCAGATCATACAATATGCCTCATTCATCAAAAAAATCCAAAGCACGGGAACTCATGGAGTTGGAAAGGAATATTAAAACTGCTGAGGCACAGATATAATACAGATATAATACTATTTTGTCACGGAAGGTGGAGTTTTGGATATTCAGTCACATTTTGAGTAAGGGGACAAAGCAGGGAAGCTTTTGGCTAGATATACATTGCATCCGGAAAGTATTCACAGCGCTTCACTTTTTCCACATTTGTTATGTTACAGCCTTATTCCAAAATGGATTAAATTCATTATTTTCCTCAAAATTCTACAAACAATACCCCATAATGACAACGTGAAAGAAGTTTGTTTGAAATCTTTGCAAATTTATTAAAAAAAAAAAAAACGAAAAAAAAAAAAAAAAAAAAAAAATCACATGTACAAAAGTATTCACAGCCTTTGCCATGACACTCAAAATTGAGCTCAGGTGCATCCTGTTTCCACTGATCATCCTTGAGATGTTTCTACAACTTGATTGGAGTCCACCTGTGGTAAATTCAGTTGATTGGACATGATTTAGAAAGGCACACACCTGTCTATATAAGGTCCCACAGTTAACAGTGAATGTCAGAGCACAAACCAAGCCATGAAGTCCAAGGAATTGTCTGTAGACCTCCGAGACAGGACTGTATCGAGGCACAGATCTGGGGAAGGGTACAGAAAAATGTCTGCAGCATTGAAGGTCCCAATGAGCACAGTGGCCTCCATCATCCGTAAATGGAAGAAGTTTGGAACCACCAGGACTCTCCTAGAGCTGGCCGCCCGGCCAAACTGAGCGATCGGGGGAGAAGGGCCTTAGTCAGGGAGGTGACCAAGAACCCGATGGTCACTCTGACAGAGCTCCAGCATTTCTCTGTGGAGAGTGGAGAACCTTCCAGAAGAACAACATCTCTGCAGCACTCCACCAATCAGGCCTGTATGGTAGAGTGGCCAGACGGAAGCCACTCCTCAGTAAAAAGCACATGACAGCCTGCCTGGAGTTTGCCAAAAGGCACCTGAAGGACTCTCAGACCATGAGAAACAAAGATTGAACTCTTTGGCCAGAATGGCAAGTGTCATGCCTGGAAGAAACCAGGCACCGCTCATCACCTGGCCAATACCATCCCTACAGTGAAGCATGGTGGTGGCAGCATCATGCTGTGGGGATGTTTTTCAGCAGCAGGAACTGGGAGACTAGCAATGATGCAGCAATGTACAGAGACATCCTTGATGAAAACCTGCTCCAGAGCACTCTGGACCTCAGACTGGGGCGAAGGTTCATCTTCCAACAGGACAACGACCCTAAGCACACAGCCAAGATAACAAAGGAGTGGCTACGGGACAATTCTGTGAATGTCCTTGAGTGGCCCAGCCAGAGCCCAGATTTGAACCCGATTGAACATCTCTGGAGAGATCTGAAAATGGCTGTGCACCGACGCTCCCCATCCAACCTGATGGTGCTTGAGAGGTCCTGCAAAGAAGAATGGGAGAAACTGCCCAAAAATAGGTGTGCCAAGCTTGTAGCATCATACTCAAAAAGACTTGAGGCTGTAATTGGTGCCAAAGGTGCTTCAACAAAGTATTGAGCAAAGGCTGTGAATACTTATGTTTTTTTTTTTTTTTATAAATTTGCAAAGATTTCAAACAAACTTCTTTCACATTGTCATTATGGGGTATTGTTTGTAGAATTTTGAGGAAAATAATGAATTTAATCCATTTTGGAATAAGGCTGTAACATAACAAAATGTGGAAAAAGTGAAGCGCTGTGAATACTTTCCGGATGCACAGTATAAAGCAGAGTCTTTATCTACCATTCCTTCAGTGAAATCTGTTGGTGGTGAAATATTTATCTCAGCCATTGATATTTATAATGCTTTTAAAGAATTCTATCTTGATCTCTATAGTTCCACGTCTTCGTCTACTGATGAAGCATTAGAAAATTTGTGGAACCATTAGATCTCCCTAAATTGACGAATGAGCTCTTTCAATTCTCTTGATTCTGAGATAACCTCGAAAGATCTTGGCGAGGTAATTAAGGCTTTGCCTACAGGCAAGGCTCCGGTGCCAGATGGTTTTGCCGCTGAGTTTTATGATCTTATGCTACAGAACTGGCTTCACTTTTGTTAGAAGTTTATACAGAATCATTAAAGAATGGAAAGCTTCTTGCCAAACATGACACACAGTGACCTGTATGAGAGTGGAGTGTTGAGATCTTTTGAGAATTTGGTTCAACATTTTGGGATTCCTAGATCTCAGTTTTATAGGTATTTACAGCTGCACCGCCTGCTCTGTATTGTTTTGGGGAGTAGCACACACACCCCTAAAGCGGCAGATACTCTGGGAGAGGTGATTACTGCTTTTGGAAAAGGTCATGAGGGATCAGTGTATTACTCCCTGCTAATTCAGAGTCTGGGGGATGGAGCTTTAATTCTCTCAAGAGATTATGGGAGAAAGATTTAAATTTGGCATTGGAGGAGGGAATGCGGGCTAGGATTCTAAAAAATGTCAAGTCTGCATCTAAAGATTCAAGGGTTCGCCTTATGCAATTCAAGATTTTACATTGATTCAACTGGACCCCCTCTAGACTGTATAGGCTTGGTCTTAAAGACACACCCACCTGCTGGCGATGCCAATCAGAAGTTGGTGTCTTTTGGGGGTGTGTTAAGATCCAAGAATTTTGGTTGAAGGTTCAGAGTTGTTTGTGTGATGTTTTGGGCACTCAAATTTTACTTTGCCCCAGACTTTGTATTTTGGGCAATGGGGCAGTCATAAATTTGGGGGATAAACATATAAAAAATTGGGTTCTGACCAGTATCATGATTGGCAGACATATTATTTTAAGGGGTTGGAAGTTGGACAGAGCGCCTTCATTTCCGGAGTGGTACGCGGAGATGGGGAGGGTGGCAGCCTTCAAGGAGGTGGCAAATAGAAGGCAGGGGTTTGGGGACGTGTTGTCAGGAAATAGCGTTTTGGGGGGACTCTTGGGGAGGGGATGGGGAGAGAGAAGTCTAGTTTAATTATGTATGTTTATTATATTTTTTTTGTTGTGAGTATTATTGTATGTGACCAAAGGGGTGTTTGCTGGGGGTTAGGGTGGGGTTGGGGATTGGGGAGGGATATTTGTGGGGGTTAAATATTAAATGTTGATTTGATGTGTATGTGTTGTTTTTCTCTGTTGAGTATTTTTGAATCAATAAAAAATTTTAATTACAAAAAAGAATATAACATGTTGAAATATTGACTAAATTTAAAGGACATTTTTTGGAAAAAAGATGGAAATAAAACACTGAAAATTAACACTTGACAGAACATTCTGTGCAACAACATAAATATAAATGGGCAGGACTAGTTTAAATTATTTACACGTGAGATCAATTAAGAAACATGGAGGAATGTGAAAATACAGAGAGGTTCGTGTCCCAAACAAGTCAAGATGAGGAAAAACTTGTTATTAAGGGGTGTTTTTTAGGCACAATGTGAAGCGGAGTTTATGGTCACCGAACAACAATTCAAATGATTTATAATATTAGTAATATTAGATTTACTTATAAAATAGATTTTAGAAAAATTTGTTTTACAGTTTTCAGTCTTTTGTTTTTAACTCAAGGGTTACACAATGTGAAGCTGTTTTTGAACTGAGGCCAGTACAGTAAAGTATTGAATTCATTGTATTAAGATTTTAATTTGAATGAATGCATTTTATATAAAAATGCAGCATTACACACAAATAACTAGAGAAGTAAAGTTTGTCAGGACAAACTTTAAGTTGGCTTGAGAAAGCCTAGTCTGAAAGTTTATTGATAGATGGAGTTCTTAGCTGGGCATTGCTAACATGTTTTAGCGCTTCGTTAGGTGTGGCTAGCATGAGTCAAACGTGCCAAACAGGAAGTTTCTACGATGTTCTGGTGCAGAGATATGTGTTTTTATAATTGGTTGCTAGGGTAAGCCATGTGGTTGCTAGGGTAAGCCATGTGGTTGCTAGGCAGTTGCCAGGCTGATAATAAGAAGACTGCTTTCTGTCCTGAGTCATACAAGCCAACAATGAAGTCTCTACGACATTCTGATCCTGAGATACCCATCTAAGCGATTTGGAATGGAAGTCTATGGGGTTTGGTTGCTAGGGTGCTCTAAATTTTTGCTAGGGCGTGGATGATGCAACAGCTGTAAAAGCAGCTAGGGTGCACTCTTGACTTCGGCCAGTAAGAAACCAATCGCAAACTCCAGCATGAGGTCTAGAATTTTTTTCTTCACAGTGAAAGATTTTAACTGAATGTGAATTATTTTACTGCTGAGGATGATGTAATAATTGTGATTAATATGATTAATGACAGACTGTGATCAAAACAAATCATCAACCAAACACTTTATGAAAGACCTCCAACAACAGTGTCAGTAACTGAACTTCTACATGCTTGATGACCTCACAATGAGGCTCACTTGATTATAATTATAATTAATTATAATAATAATGAATTATAATTTTATTTATTTATCACACATTATACATTTGCACATATACAGTGAAATTCTTTTTTTTCACATATCCCATCTAAGCTGGGGTCAGAGTGCAGGGTCAGCCATGATACAGCGCCCCTGGAGCAGATAGGGTCAAGGGCCTTGCTCAAGGGCCCAACAGTGGCATCTTGGTGGTGCTGGGGCTTGAACCCCCGACCTTCTGATCAGCAACCCAGAGCCTTAACTGCTGAGCCACCACTGCCCCACTCACTTTAATAAATCTTGAAAATTACTCATGCAACAGTGATCAAAGACTCACCACTAGCAATTTAATGCACTTCTACAACACTGAGTGTGTGAAAAGAAAAGACTCATGAGGAAACAAACTCATGTTAACTCAAACAGTTGCTATGACAACAACCCTACTGAGAGGGAGGGAGAGGTCTCTAACTCAAAAGAAAAGCAAACACAGTTGAGGGAAACAATTTACATACGGCCACTGCGAGGGCTGCACAAATCTAACTGACACAAAACTTTATGCAAATGTTTTAATTAATAGAATTTTAAATGAGCAATTAATTAGCCTTTCAAACTATTGAATGCAGTGCTGCATAATTTAAAGAAGATAAGTGGCATAAGGCACAATGCAAGATATATAAAGTATTCAAAGAACAGAGACATTTAAACTGAATACCTCAGAAATTTTCTATTAGAACTCAAAAGCTCATTAATATTCATCAGGTTTAATAAATGCATAATCCTGTGCTTGCCAATCATGTGTACCAATTCTGTGCCCAAAAACCCTATTAAACTACCCACTCCTCTATCAAAGTTTACCAAACCAGATTCATGAATTACCAATGACTGGGCCTTATTTAACTACTCAAAAACATTCCCCTTAAAAGTATAGTGATACTATGGTACAGTGATGGAATTTCATAGTAGTTTAAGATATACATACACTCACTATGGCACTAAAAGATTACAATATTCATGTACCATGACATTTACATGGTACTCCACATGGTACATGTATAAAAAAAAAAAAAATATGATAGTACCATACTTTTTTGTTAGTACCAACATGACCTGTAATAATTTATTCAGTGGAGGTGTGGATTTTAATTAATTTTAGCATTTCATGTCCCTGCAGTGCAGATAAACATAAAAATAAAAGTAAAATTTCACCACAGAACTTGACAATTAAAAATAGAACGGTGAGCATTAATCATTCATGACGGTGTTTGTATTCATGAATATTCATGAGTAGCTCTGTATATTTAATCCGCGCGATTAATAAATACTGTGACTCGCATCTTTTCTGGAATGCAACAGACGTTTAAATTGCGCACAAATCATTTAAACGACAGCTGATCCGATGCAAAACAAAATTTTACTCCAGCGGTTCTTAATATTGTTCCCCATTCAGTCACTTTCCACAAAAAAATATTCCGCAAAAGATAGCGCTTTAGAAAGTTCACGCTTAAAACGTACAATATTCACCGTTATTTATTACCTGTTAGTGGTCAAAAGAAGCTCATGTTTATCTTTTGTTTTAGTTCGCGGCAGCAAAAGTAAAATAAGTTACAATGAAAAACCGCGCGTGGATAATTGCTGGACAAATACATGAATATGCAAATGAGTTGCCGCTGAGTTCAACACAAAGCGGTTGATAGCACTGCTGCTAACTCACAGCACTTTATAAACATCATATACACCACTGGAAACCCGCCCGGATCGACCACTGTTATCTGTTTCAACCAGTTAACTCTGTATGCTAAACGACAACATAATGCGAATATGCTGCATTCCATTTCAAACGGAGTTTTGTACAGGACAAATGCAAACTCTCATCTGCTGCTAACACACTCAAATCATTTACACAGTCTATATTGTTCACGGCGAACGGTTCCGTCTACTAATGATCGGCGTGTGTGTTTAGCTTTTGTTTACTCGCGGTGGATGCAGGGAATATGAATATGTAAAATTTAATAATTACCCGCGGTCCAGCGCTCATCTTGAGTCGTTGATTCTCTGACCGCCATTTTGAATATTTAGTGTGAGAGTGAAACCCCGCCCACTGCTGCTAAAACACACACACACACACACACACACACACACACACACACACACACACACACACACACACACACACACACACACACACACTCATTTCCCACGTTTTTCACGTTTCTTCTATTTTCATTTCTTTGTTTTCCCCCTTTCTGTGTGTACAAACCCCACCCACCATATATTAAATCTAATTTTTAACAATTCCAGATTTCAGAAATAAAGTTAATATAAATTATTTTGGACAATCTCTGAACAACTATAAATATATTTGAATAAAAATAGAAACACTTTACCATATACAAAGTTTGGACACACAACTTAAATATTTATTTCTCATTTTAAAACCTTTTGATGAAGAGGCGTATGCTTAAATGCTTATGCCTATATATGAATTCCCTTAAAAAACTTTGTTAAAAAAAAAAAAAAAAAAAAATTGTTTTGAATAGCTAACAAACATGCTAACATGAAAAGCAGCTAACAAGTGTTCAACATATACAGGTGCATCTCAATAAATTAGAATGTCGTGGAAAAGTTCATTTATTTCAGTAATTCAACTCAAATTGTGAAACTCGTGTATTAAATAAATTCAATGCACACAGACTGAAGTAGTTTAAGTCTTTGGTTCTTTTAACTGTGATAATTTTGGCTCACATTTAACAAAAACCCACCAATATTACACAGAAAGAAAGTCATTCAGGATTTGATGACAAGTTGGTGAATAAATGATGACAGAATTTAAATTGTTTTGGTCAACTATTCCTTTAACTTTACTATCAATGTGATAGGAAGGTGCATTTGTTTACCTCTATATCATGAAACTTTGAAAAAAAAGAGACTTGTATTTTGGAAAAAATGTCAGTTTATAATGAATGCAGTAATGTTATCTACTACTTGTAGCACAGTTTATGTACAGTATAGAGTGGAGGTCCATATCAAACAAGCTTTAAAGTTGCACAAAGTCAGTTTTTGTTTTGTTTAGCTAGTTGATACAGCAATTGTCTGGACTTATTCTGATTCTTAGTGACGTAGATGCATCACACAAAAGCAAATGTTTCTGGTTATCAATGTCATTGTAGAGATTCTCTGTTCACAGTCATATGTCACTCATGATTCGGTCACCATGACGGGTGTACCACTCCATGTAGAGTAGAACAGCTTTGTCGAAAAACACTGGAAAAATTACTTGGCTGAACATTCTCATGTTATTCTGAAATGTTTGTATGAATGGAAGCCTGTTAACTCTCATAACTGAAACAACTAGAATTATTACTGCTCTCTTGACCTTCAATTAAAAGTACATAGATGAGATCTATAATTGTGCCATAAATACAGAAGTAGTTAAGATTTTTTACTGTAGGTCTGTGACTTTTGACTCTTCCTGTTTCCTCCATGCAACGAGAACTTCATCATCCTCCATTTCTTCAGCTACCCATGCCCTAGCCCGCTGTTTGATCTGAGCTATAAAAGCAGAGATCTCTTCATCTTCCTCCTCATTCTGTCTCTTTTTGACTGTCCTGATTGTTCTCAAACAGTGTGGAGTGAGTCAATTTTGGTTTTGCCAAGACCTCCTGGTACCCATCCCCCTCAACATAAACCTCCTGGTTTTGTAACTAGCAGTTTTGCTCAAGCCATTATATGAATGTTCAGTGGAAGGTGGGGACCTCCTTGATCATTGTTAAAATCTGGACTGGGATCTCTACCCAAATCCACATCAGTATCAGCCCGATGGCTGGATGAAAATCTTGTGGCAAAGCCTTATTCCTCCTCTTCATCTTCATCTTTTGATATCGAGATCCTGCGACTTGTGAAGTCAAACTCTGAAGGTTCCAGTTCATGTGATGTTTCTTCATATGATGGCCGAGATATGCGGGGCTCAGTATCTCCATCATAAGATGCTTTTGGTGTGCCTTGAGGAGTCTTACATTTTGGAGCCATTCATCAATACTGCTGGTGGTGGGAAAAGTTATGATTTCATGTGGTTTGGTTTTGTATTTTCTGTTATGTCTATTTGATTTGCTGCATGGAATCAATAAAAACTGTTAATGACAAAAAAAAATCAAAAAAAAAAAATACTGCTGGTGGTGTTACTCGCTGAACCTGGCAGGTTGAGTATTCCTGAACAACCAAAATCTCATTTGGGTTTAGGTTTCTCACTGGGACAAGCCATCAAATCATCAAATCCATTTGACTTTCCAAGACCCCTCTCATGTTCTTCATCCTCCTCTTTCTGCTTCTTCTTGTATAATGTACTGTGCTTGTTGTCTTCTGTAATCTCATCAAGCCACATCAGCTACTTAATGGGGTACCTCAGGGTTCAGTGCTTGGGACACTTCTTTTCTCTATATACACAACATCACTGGGACCCATCATGCAGGCACATGGTTTCTCTTACCACTGCTACACCGATGACACGTAGCTCTACTTGTCTTTCCAGCCCAACGATACCACAGTGACTATTCGAATCTCTGCCTGTTTGGCAGACATCTTGGCCTGGATGAAGGAACACCACCTGCAACTTAACCCAGCCAAGACCGAACTCCTTGTCTTTCCAGCCAACCCTGCTGTTGAACACAACATCACCGTGCAGCTGGGTTCAACTACAGTAACACCTTCCAAAACGGTCAGAAATCTAGGGGTAACCATCGATAACAAACTACATTTCACAGACCATATCTCAAAGACTGCAAGATCATGAAGATTTACACCCTTCAATATCAGGAAGATAAGACCCTTCCTCTCTGAACATGCCACACAACTTCTTGTTCAGTCACTTGTCATAACTAGACTGGACAACTGTAACACTCTCATTGCAGGCCACCCTGCATGTGCAAATAGACCCCTGAAAATGATCCAGAATGCAGCAGCACGTCCTAAAATCATTTCTGCAGAGTTACGCGCCCACTAGAACCCTGCGGTCGGCTAAGGAACGTCGACTTGTACCAACACAAAGAAGCACCAAAACACTTTCCCGGACTTTCGGCTTCATCGTACCACGTTGGTGAGTCAGCTTCCATCCGTGAAGCTGACTCACTTTCTGTTTTCAAAAAATGACTAAAAACACATCTTTTCCAAGAGCACTTAACAAGTCACAAAAAACATTTATAATAATCTTATTGCACTTTAATCTGTTTTGAATACTACTATTCTGATGCTAGTGAAACTTTGTAATATGGCACTTTTCGTACCACTGTCTCCTTAAGATGATTTGCTTATGTTTTCCTCTTTTGCAAGTCGCTTTGGATAAAAGCGTCTGCAAAATGAATAAATGTAAATGTAATCTTCACCTCACATGATGCCATCTTGTCCCTCATATCAGACTTTCTTTTTCCATGGTGTCCAGTTTCGGAAGATTTACCTGGTCTTGGAATAGGCTGTACAATGGTACAATGGTTGTAGTAATCTTGCTTCTTTGAGAGCCTAACCCTGAGATAGATGAGAGGTTGGATGCTCCTCCAGCAGGTAGCACAGACTCTGCTCAACCACTAGCAGACAACACAGACCTGGCCTTCCCACCCACTGATAGCATGGATTCTGCTCGAATGCGGGACAGTACGCTCGAGGAAGTTGCTCCATGCAAAATTGAGGCTTTATCATCATCTTCACCACGTCCTGGACCGATTGTTGATCCAGCACCCAGACTAAACACTGAACCTGCTCTGGAAGTGGCGAGACCTCCTCTTATCATCATCTCTGCTTGCTTCTGAATGAGAGTCTCATTCACTACATTGGCAATCCAGTTTTGGATGTTTGCAATGTTGACCATGGGTTCTCCATTAGGACCAATCATTGGGGCAGGTGGTGGAGGAGGCTCTTGGGGTACAGGAGGTTGTGATCTTGTGCTACCTGAAAGGACAGAAGATCTTCCACTCAGCCCAGACATGTTATCGTCTCCTGCGACACTTGCGGATGGAAAACCACCTGTGCAGAAAGCAGACAGGGGGATGCTGGCGCTGCTTAGAGCACTCTCGGTTTCCCAGCCACATACAGAGTGGCTCTCTTCTAGTGTTTTCCTTCTACACTCCAGAAGCTTTTCTCGTCACTGTTGTCTCTTTACTGTGGCTGTGTCCTCCCCTCGGCTCATTTGCAGAATCTCATCCTTGTTCTCTTCACCACCAAATTTCTTCTGTTGCTTCAGTTTCCAGGTCTGATAGGCCATCAAGTTGACGTCCTCCAACAAGGGAGCTAGGGCCTCTGTCTCGCACTCCATCTGTTCCCCCTTCTCTGTTGCTGCATCCTTTTTGTTCCAGTCAAACTGAATGTGCTTAATCTTCCACCTTTCCAGTGGTGTTAGATGTTCCTTGATCTTTTTGCAGAAGTTGTACATCGAACTAGTGTTAGAGAGAATACTCTCTATATCATCATCAGTTTTCTTCTGGCTCGCTTTGCTGTTAGTGTCATCATCGGCATCTCTCAGCCAGTATTGTGCAGCCGCCTGCTCTTCGATCTCTTTAAGGCGTTGCTTCCATAGATTGCCGTAGCTGCTACAGCTGCTCGTGTATCCTGCATCTGAAGCCGGTCGAAAAGGATGACGCCTGATACATTCCTTCATCATTCGCACATCTTTGCTGGTCACACTGTCCAGGTCTTCCGGTCGAACTATCAGATGCTTCCACTCGCCTAGCAAAGACTCATCATCGTTGCTGATGTTATGTAAATACTGTAAACAACACTTATTGTATAGAATATTTTTATAGCTTATATTATGCTTTCACTCGTATTAAATCTGTGTTATCTTCAGTGGAGGAGTTGTCTGTCAGGTGAGTGTGTAGAAAAGCTACAGCAAAATTCCTCCTCTGAAATACACAATATACAGTAACTGTAAAAAAGAAAGCCCATTTTTGACACATCACATTTGTTTTATATCATCATTTTTGTCAAGAATTTTCTATGGAAATCTGCGGGGGTAACATATTCCCACTGTATTCACTCATTTATTTTAATTAAGTCACATTACTGGCCACTCTCGGTTATCAAGCATGGCCTGATTGATGTTCATGAGCTGAGCCTTCATAACTTCTTTCTTGGAACCCTATTGCAAAGACAGCGTAAGCAAGAAACAGACCAATCGTAGATAAATGGCCACAGAATGGACCTGCTTAAAAAGGCGTATGACCATCATGTTCAGCATGTAAACCAAACGAGCATTGTTGTGACCAAAGAGCTACAGGCAAAAGCAGACACTACAGACTCGAGCCAAGCTGGTCAAACAACATATATATTTATTTTTAATTATTTTTTGTGTTGTTCTTGCTGTTTGTTTTGTGTGTGTGTGTGTGTGTATGTGTGTGCATGTTTGACTGAAGGGTTATGGTGGGATAAAAGCAAGAATGCTATTGTTAGCATTGCTACTGTAAACTGTGACATTCTTTTACATGTTCAAAAAGGGGAAAAACCTGGTCAAATGATGACAACACAGTGAATACATGAGACTCTGAATGGCTGAATGTTGCTCAGATCACAATACAAATGGAATGCATTCAAAAATAATCTACATCAATTAAGCTAAAGAGAGTCATTCTCAGTCATAATTCTTATAAAAAAAAAGAGAGAATATAATCTTTAAAATCAAGCTAGTACAAAGCTTCATTTGAGATAAATCCAGTGCAATGTGAACATTGTGAAAAGCACTTTACAGTTTTTGAGCCACTTTGGATGGGAAACAAAACTAAAACTAAGTGCTTTATTTTGAAATTCAAAGCCCTGTATTAAATTCCTGTGTTTGAGTTCCTTACTAAAGCCCTCTAGTGGACGGAGTCATGCACTGCATGCTGCTCATTGGGTTAATTATTTTTTTAGTTATTAATTAATATTTAAATTAATTGAATCTAACTCATTAAAACCTCATATGGGGCTCCAGTAAATGTAGTGTGCTACGTTTAGGAGCGGGTTTGGTTATTAGCAATAATTAATAATTATCAAAGATAATTAATAATTATTAAAATCAATAGAACATTGATGAGAATCAATGTTAGCTTTTTCAATCCTTTAAATCAACAATTATCAAAGATAATCTTTAATTGTTAACATCGATGAAACATTAAAATTAACACTAGCTTATTGATCATTCAAATTCAACAATCATCAAAGATAATTATCAATTATCAAAAATCAATAGAATATTAATAAGGATTAACATTGACAGGGCACCACCCTGGAATCAGGGACTAATAACCAGATAGTAAAACAGTCTCAATATTAGATTGTTTTCTTAGGAAAATCGACATCTGAAGAATATCGATTTTTGGGGAAAAAAACAATGAATGAAGGCTTGAATCAGAGCACTGACATCCCGTCAGCATGACACAGGTGTATGCAAAACACTTCTCTTTGTAATATAAACAAAGTTTATTTATGCAGTAATATCAATTAATAATTAATACAATGCAGTCAATAAACTTCCGACTTACAACTACAAACTAAACAGTGATATGATTAGATATGGAAATAAAAATAATCCTATAACATATAAGGTGTGTGTGTGTGTGTGTTTGTGTGTGGTTAGTACGAGAGAGAGAGAGAGAGAGAATAAAGTGACGGCCCTAAAGCCGATTTCGCAATCGTGGGAGAGAAAGCAGCTGTAAACACTCAGAGACACGGTGGACGGCTCGTAAAAGTCCCGCGTTCTTTGACTCTTTAATGGATAACTCAGTTTGCCGGTTTCACCCGCGATGGCGAAAATGCACAACAGTCCAATTTGGTTGGACCACAATACAGCAAAACAAATTTGTGATAATTAATACCCTGAGTATTAATAATGAGCGGACATGGCGGTCCGTAAACTGTACAAGCAAAAAAAACCTTGAAACATAAGAATAACACACTATAATATTCTATCTCTGCCCAGACGTAAACCTCTTTCTTGAATCGCATGAGAACACAGGTAGAATGTTTGTCCCTCCGTCCTTTAACTCGGCCCCGGTTCCTTGAGGCTCGTGTGATAACGGGAGGCCGTTTCCTTGCTCTGTTGGTGGGCACAGCTGTTGATTCTCAGTGGGCTGGCAGAGAACTTCAGAAATGTCGACTTGATTGAAGATGGAAGAGAAATCTTTAATCTCTTCACTTTTGCAGGCAAACGGATGAAGACTGCTCGGCTGTCTCCTTCAGATCCGTTAGAGTGTTCAGTTGAACACAGAGTAATCTCAACTCATCCAGCGAGATGGAGATTGTACGGCCACAGTTTCAAGTCGGACGTTACTTCCTTGTGCCACGAGGTTGCACCTGAGAGCAGCGATGAGCTGCATCTACACACTGCAAACAAAGTTACTGGAAGCAAATCCCAGAAGCATTTCAGAGGTATTTCTACTCCTGATGATGTCATGGTTTGAGGAACGTTCTGTTGTGTGCCTTATCCAATAGGAGTTGAGAGTGCGATCCTTTAGTGAAAAAGGCTTCATGGGATTTGTAGTCTGTTTTGAACTCCCTTTGTTTGATTTTGGCGCAATTTTTATCAGTAAGATTTACGACTTGGTGTGTGGGGGCTGAGTTAGGTTTTACGACTGTGTAAGGCCTGCCTTTGTCTTCTATCTGAATACATGAGGCCCAACATGTACGATCACGCCATGGTACTGTACAAAGCACACGTAACACATAACACTCAAGAGTGAATCTCGTTCTAACTAACGAGTGTACAGAATCAGAATTAGCTTTATTGCCAAGTATGCTTACACATACAAGGAATTTGTCTTGGTGACAGAAGCTTCCAGTGTACAACCATACAAAAACAATAGCAAGACATAGATAATGATAAAAAAATAATAATACACATACGTACAGACACACATACATACATACACACATACACATGGGTAGTGTAAATCTAATACAATCTGTTATGCACAGTGTAAATACAAATCTGTTATGTACAGTGCAAATGTTTTTGTTTTTTTGTTTTTTTTTCTTCCCCCAGATGAATGAAATGGCAGAAGAGGTTGGCTGTGTTGGATAAATATAAGAAAGACTAAACTGTGTATTGCACATAGTTATTGCTCAATGGGGCAATTTAACTGTTCATGAGATGGATAACCTGAGGGAAAAAAAAACTGTTCATGTGCCTGATGGTTCTGGTGCTCAGAGCTCTGAAGTGTCAGCCAGTAGGCAACAGTTCAAAAAGGTAGTGGGCAGGGTGAGTGGGGTCCAGAGTGATTTTTCCAGCCTTTTTCCTCACTCTGGAAGTGTACAGTTCTTGAAGGGGGGGCAGGGGGCAACCAATAATCCTCTCAGCAGTCCGAACTGTCCTTTGTAGTCTTCTGATATCTGATTTCGTAGCTGAACCAAACCAGACAGTTATTGAAGTGCAGAGGGCAGACTCAGTGACTGCTGAGTAGAACTGTATCAGCAGCTCCTGTGGCAGGTTGAATTTCCTCAACTGTCGAAGGAAGTACAACCTCTGCTGGGCCTTTTTCACAGTGGAGTCAATGTGTCTCCCACTTCAGGTCCTGTGAGATGGTAGTGCCCAGGAACCTGAATGACTCCACTGCTGCCACAGCGCTGTTTAGAATGGTGAGGGGGGTCAGTGTTGGGGTGTTCCTCCTAATGTCCACAATCATCTCCACCGTTTTGAGCGTGTTCAGCTCAAGGTTGTTTTGACTGTACCAGGACATGAGATTATGTCTTACAGATACAATGCTTAGCTTATAGGAAGCGTATAAGAAATCAACCTCGCCCTGCACATCACTCAGTAGCGGGATGCTTTGCCTTTAAGAGGGCTCCAAGCAGACCTAGTAGAGCACAGCCAGGTGCACAATACGGTAGTGAAACATCCGAGTTCCACTAAGGGAAACACAGCACATATCTATCTTTTAACCAGAGAATAAGTGTCTAAGGCATGACCGAGACACAAGTATATTAATGTATTTGTGTGGGAAACACAGTAAACATATATTCAAGCGGTATGGCCCGAGTGTGGCACCGCTTTACGTTTGAATGTCTAAAGCACAGCAGAGACATAAGAGATAATTGCATGTAGTGTAATTAAGCAGTATAAACGAAGTATGACGGTGCTTAACATGAAGGGCCGAGTATTGCATTGTTGAATAGAAAAGGCCAAGCAGACCTAGGAGAGCACAGGCAAGTGTGCTCCGGGAGCAAAGAGAATTCATAGAGTTCTCGAAGCGGACCTTAGAATACAATGAATTAATGCTGCTGCACAGACAATATCTGTGAAGCCACCGAATGCACGTCAAGGTTGTAAAATTGTGCAAAGGTGCTGGGCAAAGCCCAACCCACCGCCAGGCAGATTTCTTGTATGGAAACACCATTTTCCCACGCTCAAGTGGCAGCCATACCTCTCGTTGAGTGGGCCTTAATGCCAATAGGTCATTGGGTTCCCTGAGATTTGCACGCCAGTGTTATAGCATTGACAATCCAATGTGACAGTCTCTGCATTGAGACTGGCATGCCTTTCGAGCGACCTCCGAAACAGACAAAAAGCTAGTCCGTTTGTCTGAATTGGCTCGAGCGGGACACATAGGTGTGTAGCGCTCTGACTGGAAAGAGCATATGGGGGGAGCGTTGCTCTTCTGACTGGAAGGGAGGGGGTAAAAGGCTTGTAAAGTGACTACCTGCGCCTTAAAGGAATATAACCTTTTTTCGGTCTCAGCGTGGCTCTAGATTCACTTGGACCGAATTCCAAACAGGAGTTGTGCGTTGAGAATGCCTGCAGATCACTCACCCTCTTAACGGACACCAGGGCGAGTAAGAGAGCTGTTTTAAAGGAAAGAGAACGCAGATTGACAGTCTCGATCGGTTCAAAGGGGGCTTTAGTCAGCGCATTCAGCACCAAGGCCAGGTCCCATGTAGAGATTGTAGCTGGGTGAGGAGGATTCAGTCACCTCGTGCCTCTTAGAAAGCTGACCACAAAACAGTGTCTACCTACTGGCATGCCCCCTACAGCTGCATGATTTGCCGATATAGCGGCTACATATACTTTTAGCGTGACGGAGTAAGACCTGTGTCTAAGCGCTCCTGTAAAAATTCAAAAATGACAGAAATAGGGCAATTAATGGGATAGTCATGTCTCGTAGATGGGAGTGCAACATTTTTTATTGCCTGTGAGAGGTCTTTGTCAACGGCCACACATGTAGATTCCATAACTCCGACCGCGGATGCCAAATCGAGCTACTTGCCTGAGAAGGTCCAGTCTTTCTGGGATTTCCCACAGATGCGCATAAAGGAGCTCCACGATTTCTGGAAACCACGGTTGATTCGGCCACCTCGGCACAATCAGTAGTAGTGTTTCCATTTCCTCACTGATTTTGGAGAGGAGTGGAGGAATGAAGCACAGCAGGGGGAATGCATACAGGTGCTGGTCATATAATTAGAATATCATCAAAAAGTTGATTTATTTCACTAATTCCATTCAAAAAGTGAAACTTGTATATTATATTCATTCATTACACACAGACTGATATATTTCAAATGTTTATTTCTTTTAATTTTGATAATTATAACTGACAACTAAGGAAAATCCCAAATTCAGTATCTCAGAAAATTAGAATATTGTGAAAAGGTTCAATATTGAAGACACCTGGTGCCACACTCTAATCAGCTAATTAACTCAAAACACCTGCAAAGGCCTTTAAATGGTCTCTCAGTCTAGTTCTGTACGCTACACAATCATGGGGAAGACTGCTGACTTGACAGTTGTCCAAAAGACGACCATTGACACGTTGCACAAGGAGGGCAAGACACAAAAGGTCATTGCAAAAGAGGCTGGCTGTTCACAGAGCTCTGTGTTCAAGCACATTAATAGAGAGGCGAAGGGAAGGAAAAGATGTGGTAGAAAAAAGTGTACAAGCAATAGGGATAACCGCACCCTGGAGAGGATTGTGAAACAAAAACAATTCAAAAATGTGGGGGAGAACCACTACGCACAGACGTATGCAAGACATGGGTTTCAGCTGTCGCATTCCTTGTGTCAAGCCACTCTTGAACAACAGACAGCGTCTGAAGCGTCTCGCCTGGGCTAAAGACAAAAGGACTGGACTGCTGCTGAGTGGTCCAAAGTTATGTTTTCTGATGAAAGTAAATTTTGCATTTCCTTTGGAAATCAGGGTCCCAGAGTCTGGAGGAAGAGAGGAGAGGCACACAATCCACGTTGCTTGAGGTCCAGTGTGAAGTTTCCACAGTCAGTGATGGTTTGGTGTGCCATGTCATCTGCTGGTGTTGGTCCACTGTGTTTTCTGAGGTCCAAGGTCAACGCAGCCGTATACCAGGAAGTTTTAGAGCACTTCATGCTTCCTGCTCCTGACCAACTTTATGGAGATGCAGATTTCATTTTCCAACAGGACTTGGCACCTGCACGCAGTGCCAAAGCAACCAGTATCTGGTTTAAGGACCATGGTATCCCTGTTCTTAATTGGCCAGCAAACTCGCCTGACCTTAACCCCATAGAAAATCTATGGGGTATTGTGAGGAGGAAGATGCGATATGCCAGACCCAACAATGCAGAAGAGCTGAAGGCCACTATCAGAGCAACCTGGGCTCTCATAACACCTGAGCAGTGCCACAGACTGATCGACTCCATGCCACGCCGCATTGCTGCAGTAATTCAGGCAAAAGGAGCCCCAACTAAGTATTGAGTGCTGTATATGCTCATACTTTTCATGTTCATACTTTTCAGTTGGCCAAGATTTCTAAAAATCCTTTCTTTGTATTGGTCTTAAGTAATATTCTAATTTTCTGAGATACTGAATTTGGGATTTTCCTTAGTTGTCAGTTATAATCATCAAAATTAAAAGAAATAAACATTTGAAATATATCAGTCTGTGTGTAATGAATGAATATAATATACAAGTTTCACTTTTTGAATGGAATTAGTGAAATAAATCAACTTTTTGATGATATTCTAATTATATGACCAGCACCTGTACTTTCGACCTGCTGGCCATTTTTGAGCTAAAGCATCCACCCCCAACAGAGCCTGTCCTGTCATGGAATACCACAGGGAACAATGAGGTCTCCTTGAAGGCGAATAGATCTATCGTCATCCTCCCAAATCTGTTCCAGATCTCTCTCTGTCGAGAGAGCATGTCCACTCCGAAATTCAGGGCTCCAGGCACACGGGTTGCCCGTAACGACAGGAGACACTCCATTTGAAGAGTTGTCGCATGAGTGTCATCATTGCTGGAAATTGCACACCGCCCTGGGGATTGATGTATGCCACTACTGACTTGTTGTCAGTGCGAATCAGAATATGATGCCCCATCACCTCTGACTCATTTGCTTTTAGGGCTAAAATAACCACCAAAATCTCCAAGCGGTTGATGTGCCAGGTCTGTTTTACATTCATCCATTCCCCGAATGCCAGGCGGCCTTCGCATAATGCGCCCCAGCCCGTGTTGGACACATCTGTAATAACTACTTTGCATCTGGAAACCTGACCTAAGGTGACCCCAGGCCAGTAAAACTCCGGAGCTATCCATGGTGCTATCGCAGATAGACAGTGGTTGGTGACTACAACGTGATGGTGCCCGTAGCGCCATGCCCGTTGAGGAATTTTACAGAGGTCTCATGTGTAACAGACCAAGGGGAGTGACCACTGCTGTGGCTGCCATAAGCCCGAGGAGTTTCTGAAAGCATTTCAGAGGCAGAGCCCCGCCCAATTTGAAACTCGCTGCCGTGCTGCATATCGAGTGTATTCTATAAGCCGAGAGCTAAGCACGCATTGTTACAGAGTTCAAACACAACCCCAGGAAGGATATTTCCTGACTGGGAATTAATGAGCTTTTCCTCATATTGACCCGTAGGCAAAGTGTATTCAAATGCGCGAGCACGCCATAGTCTCTGACTGTGCTAAAATGAGCCAGTTGTCTAGGTAATTGAGTATTCGCAACCCCTCCACTTTCAGAGGCACTAAAGCTGCATCCACACATTTCATGAATGTGCGCGGAGCGAGGGAGAGGCTGAATGGCAGGACTGCGAATTGATATGCCGTCTCCTCGAATGCGAACCTCAAGAAGCGTCTGTGATAAGGAGCGATCGGGATATGAAAATAGGCATCTTTCAGATCTATTGAGACAAACCAGTCGTTCTGAAGGATGTGTACTATGATCTGCTTTTGTGTCAACATTTTGAACGGGCATTTTGACAGTGCATGATTCAGAAGCCTTTCTTCGGGACAAGAAAATAACGGCTGTAAAGGCCCTTTTGACACTCGCTGAGTTCGACAAGTTCTATTGCCTGCACTGCTAGCAGGCTGTTGATTTCTGCATGCAGAATGTGAGCGTTTTGAGATGACGCGTGTGGCTGTCTCGCAAACTGAAGTGTGTAACCGTGCTTTTAGAGTTGTTAACACCCAATTTGATATGCCTGGAAGGGATTCCCAAGCTTTTATTCGCTCGGACAGTGGGGGTAGCGTGATCGCTGAAGAGCTTAACATGGCGCCCGGCCCAGGGGCGGGGCTGACAGTTAGTGGGATGTGTGTGGGTGCATGAGTGTTTGTGTATTTTTCTCTTTTCGCACTTCCGGCAAGGCGGGCAGAGTGCACATTTTTTTATACACTTTATTGGCGCAGATAAACAATTGTGAACAATCTCCCGAACAGGAACAGTGGGGGTAGAGAACAGGGATTCTGTGCGAGTCCGCTTGGGGGCGGGGCTTCCTCACGGAGGACTCTTCAACGCGGACTCCTCTTCACGCTGCTGAAGCTGTCAGGAACGCTGAGGCTGATCAGAGGAAGGTTATCCAATGAGCAGGGCCCTTGACGCGGTGGCTGTGGATAGCGGCGCTTTGGCCAAGGCTTTTTCCAGTGAACGGCTGGCTCAGATGGACCTGAGGTGCCTGGGGAGTAGAGTGCTGCCGTTTCAGGGGGCGCTGCACTGAAGCGGAGCATGAATGGCTGGGCTGAGCGGCGGTACTGCCTCGTTTAGGCATGAAATGCTTCATAGCCTGCTGCTGTTTTTGGGCTGTCTGGAAGCGCTCTGATAGGGCTTCCACTGCGTTGCTGAAGAGACCAGCAGGGGTTACCGGCGCGTCGAGGAGGGCCGACTTGTCCCCATTGCGCATGTCAGTCAGCATCAGCAAAAGGTGTCTAGGACAACCAGATTTCCCATGGTGCGCCCAATCGCTCCGGCGGTGGCCTTTGTTGCTCTTAGCGCCAAATCGGTCGCAACACAAAGTTCTTTGAACATGGTCAGGTCGGGACCGTATTCATCCATTTTTTTTTTAACGAATTTTGGCCTGGCAGACCTGGAGCACTGCCATTGTGCGCAAGGCGGCACCATCTTGCCCAGCTGTATTATGGGCGCGTCCCGCTAGTGTTGAAGTAAGCCAGCATGGCTTAGATGGGAGCAGTGGGTGGGATCTCAGGCCAGTTTGAGTCGAGAGACATAGGTGGGCTGCTACCACCTGTTCAACGGGGGGGGGAAGCAAGCCATATCCCATTTGTTCTCCACTGTCGACGGATGTGAAAGCTGCTGTATTGGAGAGGTGCAGCCTCGCCAAGTATGGTGAACTCTATGATTCCTCACCTCTGGGAACCCCGCAGGTCTATGCGGGGCAGTCTTAGTTTGGTGACCTGGCAAAACCACTCGTCCAGCCGAGAACGAGTTGGCTCTAATGGAGATGACCATTCGAGCTACAGCTCGTCTATAGCCTTAGTGAGAATATGGACATGCTCCACATCCGCTTTCGAAGAACAGTTTCCGCCTCTTAGGGGGGGAAAAGCAGTGTCCTCCATTGACGCGGACGAGGTGACAGTGTCTGAAGCCGTGAGAGATACGGTGTCATCATTCTCCTCTTCTCCATGTTCACCATTGCCGAACTGCATGAGGGCAGAAGCGCCATCAGGCGGGCAAAGACTTTTAGTGAACAGGACAGGGGAAGAAGAGTGTGGGGGTGTGGGGCATGCGGGACCTGAGCCGGCAGTACAGCCTCACAATCCGTTTGCTCCATATCCTCACCTTGAGCATAGTCGTTCCCCAGGTCCTTGAGGGACAGGGGAAGCAACGGAGCGAGAGTAGTCGGGTCATTGCACTTAAATAGCGCTATCCGAGTGCAGAGCGTTTTGAGGCAAATTGCCTCGCAGTGTGGGCATTCAGCCTCTACCAGCGCTGCTTCTGCATGGGCGTGGCCCAGACAGAACACAAAGCTCTTGTGGCCGTCAGACGTGGGAACAGGTTTCCCACATCTGCACTTATGCGATGGCATCTTGAAAAAGACGGTCCAGTCAGCGCAAGTGTGGAAATATTTAACTCTTTTAGCTCACCGGAGCAAGGCAGGGGAACGGTCGTCTTCAGGAAGGGAAGCACCATCCACTGCAGGTAAGTGCGATTCGATGGTGAAATCCAGGAGTAAAGGAGATAAATTCTGACTGAAGGCATTATGCCCACTTATATAGAGAGCTGAGTGCCGCACGCTCTGTGTCATTGGCTGAGTGGGCGTGAACACCATTGGCTCAATACAGTTGCATCTGAATTGGCGTGATCCAATAGGAATTCAGAAATCGGAGAAAAGGAGTTTTTCCCCATCAGCAATGCGATGTAAGTGACCGAAATCGAAAGGGAACTCCGGGAGCGTAAATGAAAACTTTGGAAGCATGACTGAAAATGCGAGCAGCACATCTGTAAGTCCTGATCAGTGAACTCAAGCAGAGAATTTCATTAAAGTATGCAGTTTATTTGAAGACTAAGTGTAAATTTTGCCTTTGAATTTATTTTTTCAGTTTCCATTTGCATTTATTCATTCTCAGTTTATATTTTTGTTTTTAGAAAAGTTACGTTCAAAACAATTGGCACAAAAGTAATCCCATACGTCGAGGAACTCGACACATGAGCGGAAGTGTGGTGAGATATCTGCTTCAGGAAAATCATCCAACTCGATCCCCATATACGTGATGTTCATACCCTGTTAAAACACCTCGCCAGTGTACAGTCCTGTGCCATGAGCCGCATTCACAATATGAGTGATGCCGAGACGCTTGAGACGAGCTTTATTTACTGCCACTGATCTGCAGACATGAGTAAAGTTTTCTGTTATAAACGCTTGTCTTCAAATGCTGTTCATAATAATTAATGTGACGACTATGTCAACCAATGTCAGAAATGAACTTTTACATTGTGACAACATTTGCCCCCATAATTAGATTTTTAGGAGCATTTTTTTTTGTAATTACCTTTGTTAGGACATATTTAAAACATATACTGTGTCTCATTCGTTTATGTCAAACACGTTAATTAATTCATGGTAACACTTTACAATAATTTTTTATTTGTTAACATTAATGTATTAGGTGTCACGAACTAACATAGAACAATATATTTTTACAGCATTTATTCATCATGGTTAATGTTAATGTATGAAAATACAATTGTTAGTTCATAGTGCATTCACTTTTATACAAATTTTAATTGTAAAAATGTATTAGTATAATATACTACAGTATAAAATTAACATAAACCTACATTAATAAATGCTGTAAAAGTATCATTTATTTTTAGTTCATGTTAACTAATGGAACCATATTGTAAAGTGTTACCCAGTTCATTTAAACAAATTCTCAAGATTGAGAATTTGACCTCTTACCCTTACTTGATTAAAGATTTAAATCAATATTCATTCATGAATATGACTATATTAGAATATCAAGAACTACAGGTGCATCTCAATAAATTAGAATGTCGTGGAAAAGTTCATTTATTTCAGTAATTCAACTCAAATTGTGAAACTCGTGTATTAAATAAATTCAATGCACACAGACTGAAGTAGTTTAAGTCTTTGGTTCTTTTAATTGTGATGATTTTGGCTCACATTTAACAAAAACCCACCAATTCACTATCTCAAAAAATTAGAATATTTTGACATGCCAATCAGCTAATCAACTCAAAACACCTGCAAAGGTTTCCTGAGCCTTCAAAATGGTCTCTCAGTTTGGTTCACTAGGCTACACAATCATGGGGAAGACTGCTGATCTGACAGTTGTCCAGAAGACAATCATTGACACCCTTCACAAGGAGGGTAAGCCACAAACATTCATTGCCAAAGAAGCTGGCTGTTCACAGAGTGCTGTATCCAAGCATGTTAACAGAAAGTTGAGTGGAAGGAAAAAGTGTGGAAGAAAAAGATGCACAACCAACCGAGAGAACCGCAGCCTTATGATTGTCAAGCAAAATCGATTCAAGAATTTGGGTGAACTTCACAAGGAATGGACTGAGGCTGGGGTCAAGGCATCAAGAGCCACCACACACAGACGTGTCAAGGAATTTGGCTACAGTTGTCGTATTCCTCTTGTTAATTCACTCCTGAATCACAGACAACGTCAGAGGCGTCTTACCTGGGCTAAGGAGAAGAAGAACTGGACTGTTGCCCAGTGTTCCAAAGTCCTCTTTTCAGATGAGAGCAAGTTTTGTATTTCATTTGGAAACCAAGGTCCTAGAGTCTGGAGAAAGGGTGGAGAAGCTCATAGCCCAAGTTGCTTGAAGTCCAGTGTTAAGTTTCCACAGTCTGTGATGATTTGGGGTGCAATGTCATCTGCTGGTGTTGGTCCATTGTGTTTTTTGAAAACCAAAGTCACTGCACCCGTTTACCAAGAAATTTTGGAGCACTTCATGCTTCCTTCTGCTGACCAGCTTTTTAAAGATGCTGATTTCATTTTCCAGCAGGATTTGGCACCTGCCCACACTGCCAAAAGCACCAAAAGTTGGTTAAATGACCATGGTGTTGGTGTGCTTGACTGGCCAGCAAACTCGCCAGACCTGAACCCCATAGAGAATCTATGGGGTATTGTCAAGAGAAAAATGAGAAACAAGAGACCAAAAAATGCAGATGAGCTGAAGGCCACTGTCAAAGAAACCTGGGCTTCCATACCACCTCAGCAGTGCCACAAACTGATCACCTCCATGCCACGCCGAATTGAGGCAGTAATTAAAGCAAAAGGAGCCCCTACCAAGTACTGAGTACATATACAGTAAATGAACATACTTTCCAGAAGACCAACAATTCACTAAAAATGTTTTTTTTATTGGTCTTATGATGTATTCTAATTTTTTGAGATAGTGAATTGGTGGGTTTTTGTTAAATGTAAGCCATAATCATCACAATTAAAAGAATCAAAGACTTAAACTACTTCAGTCTGTGTGCATTGAATTTAATACACGAGTTTCACAATTTGAGTTGAATTACTGAAATAAATGAACTTTTCCACGACATTCTAATTTATTGAGATGCACCTGTATATCAGATGTTAAGAATAATAAACAGAAGAATTAATATTTTTTGTCCCCTGCATTTTGCATTTGGGGGGCATTTTTGTCATTTTTCGTGGCATTTTTGCCCCAAGCCCCCTTAACAAGGCTGGGTATTGATACAGATTTCCTGCTTTGATTCACAACCTCTTGATTCGATTTCCATTCCGATTAGGTTTCAATTCATTTCGTTTAATATAAAACACTAATGAATGTAAACACTGGTGCTTGTTTATCATGGATATTAAATAGCAAAACCTTGTTAACAAATGTATAAAAAACTAAAGAATAAAAACTTTGAGAGTGAGTGCTATCTCCTTTCTGTATTTTTCCAGGTCATTGGTATTAGATGGGAAGTGAATGCCCTCAGCTGTCTTTTCATTAAGGACATTTTCAGCAAACTAAATTAAAAGATTAAAAAAAAAAAGTTAAAAATAGCAAGCTATATTAAATTTAACAGTTAATAAAATATGTAATAAATTTAAAATATTATGACAATGAACATAATATTGATATTGACTAAATTACATTAAACTTATTATATATTATTAACAGCAAAAACGAAGAAAAAATTCCAAAGTCTAAGCATGAATTCTAGTTTTTAAACACTCATCTTAAGTGCAACACTTTTGTATTGCTTTCAATACAGTTCAACATTAAATTTGTGTTTTGGTGATTAAATCTGTCTTGTGCCAAAGGCAGGCATTTGCAATTTCACATACAATAATACATAATTTCAGAGCAAATACAACACACGACGTTCCATCTGCTTGCACTGGGTGAGGAAGGAAATATCAAGTATCTACATACTAAGTATCAAGTAAAATATCAAGATATCCAGATACCACAATATGCCTTGTGGACTCCAGGCATCTTGTGAGTTTGAAAGCTGTTGCTTTCAAAGGATCCAGCAGCACGGTCCTCTGCTGTTTTGGGTAGATTATCTAAAATTTGTAACCCCACACATACCCAAAGAACTGTCTTGTTACACACAAAGGCTGCTGCTATAAAACATATTGCTATATCAGTTTCTAAGTCTCACCAGTAGCATCTAGTGATGGTTGTCATTAACAACACCCAAAATTATCTCAGAATTTTCAGGATCATGCTGTAACATAATACAATAAACTTAATTAAGTTGCATTATTAGTTACCATAACATTCTAATATCATATGTTGGAGTTACTCCAATTAAATGCAATCTTACACGTGTTCACTTACCTTTAATTTGGACTTCCCACTATTCCAGATCCGAGTCATTTCAAAAGAATCAACAAAAAGGGCCTTTTCCTGATGGAGCTTGTTGTACTTCCTCACCAGTAATGATATATAGGCATTGACAACCTTGAAATAAAAATGGAATAAAAAAATAAATAAAAGACCAGTGAAAAAAAAAGCTCTGTTAAAAAAAAAAAAAAAAAAAAAAAAAAAGATTATGTCAAAGATGACCTGCACAGAACAGTTCTTACCTCACTCTCCAATTCTTGGTCTGGGCCTGTCTGTCCAATGTCCCAATAAAATATTTTATAGGGACCAATCCGAGACAGTAGTACATGAACACACTTCCCAGCCCAAGCGTCACTTATGTCTGCATAGAATAATGACAGATATTTGTTTTGCATTTGTTTTAACAAGATATTTTTTTTCCTGTTTTACAGAAGTTATGGATTTCTCCAAGGACTGTGTACAAAACTCCGCAATGTTTCCTGCAATGATGAAGGCCTAACTGTAATATCTCCACTGCTGGCTTCTCCAATGGTGGTGGTGGTGTCGTCTTGCGATGTTTGGGGGCTGTCTTCTCTGGTGGTGGAGTCCTGTGCGCTTTCTTCCTTGCATTGTTTTGTAGGGGCTAACACCAGATGACTTTTATTTGGTACAGGTGGAATTTTTGTTTGAAATTTTAGTTTGTGGAGTATTCTTGGCACCTCCTCAATGTGGTTTCAGGTGGTCAATGCTCACCTTTGGCAGTCCTTTGCCATTGCTATCCAGCAGATCCACAGATTTGCCATCTTTTTTTGTGATTGTAAAAGGACCAAGAAAATCAGGGTCCAGTTTGCCCCCTTTACTTTGCTGTGCACAGATATTCTTCCTCCAGACAAGATCGCTGGTGTGATATATCTTGCCCGTTTTCTTTTCCATTCTTTCTTTTGCTTTCTCTCGAGGCCTGATTGCTCTGCTGTAAAACTTTCAAAAGTTCTTCTTGTTTCTTTGTGCTGGAGAATACCTCCTCTTCTCCAATGTCTTCTTCAATGCTATTTTCAATCTACACATAATCAAAGCCATAAAAATAATTTTCAAACTGGGTGTAAAACATTTGTTAAAACAACTTATTTTGTCCTTGTTTCCAACAACATCAATAATAATAAATTGCACCTCTGCACTGTTCCGTTCATTTTTTCCAGCAGGCCATTGGTTTGTGGGTGATAAGGGGCACACAAGCTCCTCTTGATGCCCAGTATTCTGCACACATCACTGTTGATCTGAAAATAGATAGACAATTGAGAGTTGCTCTGGAAGCATAATTTTAGAATAAAATTAATATTTTAACATGTATTATGGTATGTAAACAATGAGTTCAAGAAAACTACTTACGTTTACAATAATAACCAGATTATAGGTACATTATCTGAAGAAAAGTCAAGTGGTGGCAACAGCTTGCTGCCCCAAATTTCTATGGCATTCAGATCTGGCGAGATGATCACTCTGATCACTTTTCAATTTAAGTCTATGGGATTTTTTAGCCCAGAAAGCGTGAATTATGTGCCCAATTGCTCATGCCTATAGCACAAACGGTGCAGGACGATTTAGACGTAAAGGTTTAGAAGATGTATGTGAGATAATAATAGTGATGCGAACTCCACTAATGGCTGTTCCCCTATTCTTTCATTGATTGTACAAACTTATATTCCCACCCCAAAATCATACCATTGGTTAAGTCAGAAGTTGACATTTCAGAATGGTTGATCAAACAGCAACAGTATTTGCACTTTTCGGAGAATCGGGCAATGAATGGCTTACTTATAGTTGTATCTGCCCGTTAAAGAATTACACACGTCGCCTTTAACTTTGACATTTACCAAAATACATTTTTAAAGCAAACTTACTGGATTTCAATTCAATTAATTAAAAGTAATTTTGTAATATAGGTACATAAGAAATTCACAAATTCCTTTCCTTTTTTACTTTACAGTTGTTAACCTCGCTGGCTGACTTGGACTTCAGGGGATAGGCCTGAGGCCAATTTGTGAAGTAATCAATGAGGACACAGATATATTGATATCCTTCCTCTGTCATTGTCAGCTTCCCAATGAAATCCATTCCAAGGGGGCAGTGACCTGATAAATTATATAATACATCAAGCATGAACAGATAAAACAATGTTTATTAATCATGATTGCAATTGTTGAAAAAACCTAATTTAACCAGTTTAGCAAATTACTCAAATTAAAGCACAGAAGTCAAACTCAGCTCCTGGAGGACCACACTCATGCAGAGTTTAGCTTCAACCCCAATTAAACACGTGAGCCAGCTAATCGAGGTCTTCAGGAATACTTGAGAATTACAAGCGTGTTGGAACAGGGTTGTATAAGTAAACTATGCAGAAATGTGGCCCTGCAGAAGAAGAGTTTGACACCTCTGAATTAAAGGAATAGATTACGAAGTAAAATATGTCAATAACAAATACTCTCAAAGATACAACAATGGAATGCATTTAATTCATCTGAGAGAGTTTAAATTTCAACATTCAGAATTTTATAAAATCTTGATATAGTCACATCAGGCCATTCTCAATACTCAACTCAAAATACCTGTATAGGAGTGCATTCCACAGGTTGCTTGAGGTCACAACACTTACTCTGGCATACCACACAACTGGCAACCTATAAGGTATTTTAAAATGTAGGGGATTTTTTTTTTTTTTTTTATTGGTTGTCCAAGAAAAAGAATAGATCAAATGATCAAATTGAAAACTTGTTATAATGCTTTATTGCACCATATTGTATGAGAGGTTATCTGTAGTTTGTCACTGACAAACTGAAATATGTACTTACCCAACCATCAATATATGAAGACATTCCAGGCCAGTAGAATCTTTTCAAGATAGGATCCCTCGTTTTAATTTGGCCACAGTGTGCTCCAAATTGCACTACAATAAAATTCTTGAAAGATCTTGTCTGCTGCATTTTGGCCACAAATTACTTTGACTTGCAGCTCCTTGGCCTTTGTGTTTAATATAGTACAATTCTTCATCTGTGAATCATCAACAGCCCATATATAATTAGGGGTGGAATGCTCATTACCAATAACACTTATGTGCACATAATGCATTATTTGTGGTCAATGTCAGAATAGCCAGTTAATGTTAACAACACATTAATGTAACCCAACTATCTGCAAATGAAATCTTAGGTTCTCAAAAAACACAAAATACTTCCTAATTTTTAAAACATATGACTAAAGTTATGTTGCACACTTGTGCACAAGTTGTGGGATTGATTGACAGTGTGAAATGTTGCCTGGTGTCATTTTTGTGATTAGCAGTTACTTTGATTTTTTGGAAACCATTTTACAATATTAACATTTACAAATGTTTAATTTCACAGCAGGAAAAATAAAACCATTGTTACAGCCCACCTTCCTTTGGCCTAGGGGTATGGGAAGGTGGGTAACAAATGTTTTGGAGAGCACAAGAGTGGTCCCGTCTCCAGAGCAACCACAAATTACATAAACGTGATATGGCAAAAATAACAATTTATTAAAGAAAACAGTGGGATAAACAGACATGGACTTCAGCAGGGGAACCAGCCAAAATAACAAAAGACATTCTTCCTAGAGGGTTTAGAAAATAACTTACCTATCAAAAAAAGCACAAATCACTTCCCTAACTCCCTCTCTGTAAATAAACAGGAGAAAACAGAATTGTTCACAAGTAAATGGCATCCACCTCCCTACTAAAGAGGTCCCACAACAAACAACTTAAATGGGTTACACAAAGTAAAGCTGGGGAAATAACACTAGTGTAGAAATTGCACATTCAACTGTCAAGTACTTCAACAGGAGTATAAGCAGTACATAACTGCAAATGACAAGATTGTTACACTACTTACTTTAGCACAACAAACAAGATCAGTATACTACTCACTTCAGCACAACAACAAATGTAACACTGGGACCAAGCAATAGACTAACTCTTGCAAAAGAAAAAATTCTCTGTACATCTCTCCCCAAGGTGAAGAGAGTTGTGGGCCTCTTGTACTCTCCATTCCTCGGCTGAGCCAATCATGAGTAATGACCAGCAGGTGGGTCTCATTATCCTGCTTAATGGACAGCGAAAGTGACAAGGAAAGCACAGGGAGCTACAACACACACAAACCACATTTAAATATCACCATCACAATGATATAATAGTTATACGTCCCTTGGGACATAACACAGTATACAGATTTTGGTAACTTCTAATACTGCCCTGTCGTATTTGGTGACCCTACTGTATGTCTGCAACTTTTCACATCAGACCAAAATGCTTTCTGGAATATGACACAGAGGAGATTAGACATCACCAGAGTGAATTTGGGTAACATTTAATCCATTCTGTGTGAAATAGAGAGGGGTAATGGATTTCGGTAACCTCTAATACTGCCCTGTCAGATTTGGTGACCCTGCTGTATGTCTGCAGCTGTTCACATCAGACTGAAATGCTTTCTGGGGTATGACACAGAAGAGATTAGACATCACCAGAGTGAATTTAGGTAACAATAAATCCATTTTGAGTGAAATAGAAAGGGTAACAGATTTTGGTAATCTCTAATACTGCCCTGTCGGATTTGGTGACCATGCTGTATCTCTATGGCAGTTCACATCAGAGCAATGCAGTTTCTAGGAAACAAAATAGAGCAGTCTAGGCATCACCAGAGTAAATTTGGGTAACATTAATTTGGGTGGTATTAAGATACCACAGCCTGCAATCAAAAGTCAGATATCTCAATATGAACTCAAACATTACTCTTCAAATTCAAGACTAAATTAATTTTAAAAGCTTTATACATGTGAACAACTGACTCATTTGTGTCTGTTTTTATGTCTCCCAAGGAATTTTATTGCATATCATACAAAGAGACAAATAAGTATTTGTGTGACTCACTTCTCTGCTATATAGATGTTTGGCCAGACTTCATCGACGGTGTTAAACGGTGCTTCGAGACGATCCTGCACCAGTGCTCTCTGTATGCCCAGCATATACAGTATCTATCATGTCTTTGACCTGGTTATACAGATCCTCCATCATCAGCTGCTCTGCTGTTTCCAGCATACTGTCAGGGGTCACCGGCACTCTGAACTCACTGGACTTCAGTTCTGAGAAAACACCAGACAGACACTGACAACACCAGACATGATAAAATACTGGAACATTACAGAAAGATTCAAGGGTGAATTCTGAGAATAACATGAAATCAAGTCCTCGTTCTGAAGAAAATGTGAGAGGTGTTTGCCTGTGCAAAAGTTACCGCCTCTGTGCTAGGGTTACTAACAGCTTCATTTTAGTGAGGTTTCTATGTGGTTACAAAGACATACAAGCCCATCACCAAATCACTAAAACTATATGAGAAATAGTTTTCTCATATATGCAATTTATTTTAAAAAGTAATGCAAAACAAATAACCAATTGTTTCACTAAAATTGTAATCAAATTACTTAATCACAAAAGTAATCACATTACTAATTACTTTAATTTGTGTTTCTGCTCAGCAGATCCAAACAGACATGTATACAGTATGCATTATTTCATAATTTTAACGTTAATTTCTGCTATTAATAGTTGACTGTTTAACACTTAAAAAAAAAATAACACAATTAATGCAGAAAATGGTGCAAGAGAGTGCACGACTGAACGGCAGCTGGACAAAATAATAGTTTTGTGATTTTAAACCACCATTCAATGTTTTATTTCTAATAGTTATTTTTATTTATTGTGTCTAATAATGCATTGGCAATGTACACTTAAGTTTCTCTTGCCAATAAAGCTTGATATAAACTGAATCTGTCCATTTGATCATATTATTAAAAAAGTCTTATTAATCTCTATCCACAAAAAAAAACAAAACATTTTAACATACATATTTAGATAATTAAAATAAATGATGAATAAACAATTTCTTGCAAATTCGATTTGATTATATTTTAATGTTTGCTTTAATTACCATGATTAATAGCAGAAAACAGTGTGATTAATTAGCTGTTTACATTGACATCAATAATGTGAATAATTAATGTAGAAATCCACCATTTACAGTGCATCTGGAAAGTATTCACAGCGCTTCACTTTTTCCACATTTTGTTATGTTCAGCCTTATTCCAAAATGGATTAAATTCATTATTTTTCTCAAAATTCTACAAACAATACCCCATAATGACAACATGAAAGAAGTTTGTTTGAAATCTTTGCAAATTTATAAAATATATAAAAAAAAAAAAAAAAAAAAAAAACCACATGTACATAAGTATTCACAGCCTTTGCTCAATACTTTGTTGAAGCACCTTTGGCACCAATTACAGCCTCAGGTCTTTTTTGAGTATGATGCTACAAGCTTGGCACACCTATTTTTGGGCAGTTTCTCCCATTCTTCTTTGCAGGACCTCGCAAGCTCCATCAGGTTGGATGGGGAGCGTTGGTGCACGGCCATTTTCAGATCTCTCCAGAGATGTTCAATCGGGTTCAAGTCTGGGCTCTGGCTGGGCCACTCAAGGACATTCACAGAGTTGTCCTGGAGCCACTCCTTTGTTATCTTGGCTGTGTGCTTAGGGTCGTTGTCCTGTTGGAAGATGAACCTTCGTCCCAGTCTGAGGATCAGAGCGCTCTGGAGCAGGTTTTCATCAAGGATGTCTCTGTACATTGCTGCATTCATCTTTCCCTCAAGCCTGACTAGTCTCCCAGTTCCTGCCGCTGAGAAACATCCCCACAATATGATGCTGCCACCTCCATGCTTCACTATAGGGATGGTATTGGCCAGGTGATGAGCGGTGCCTGGTTTCCTCCAGACATGATGCTTGCCATTCAGGCCAAAGAGTTCAATCTTTGTTTCTCATGGTCTGAGAGTCCTTCAGGTGCCTTTTGGCAAACTCCAGGCGGGCTGTCATGTGCTTTTTACTGAGAAGTGGCTTCCGTCTGGCCACTCTACCATATAGGCCTTATTGGTGGAGTGCTGCAGAGATGGTTGTTCTTCTGGAAGGTTCTCCTCTCTCCACAGAGAAACGCTGGAGCTCTGTCAGAGTGACCATCGGGTTCTTGGTCACCTCCCTGACTAAGGCCCTTCTCCCCCGATCGCTCAGTTTGGCCAGGCGGCCAGCTCTAGAAGAGTCCTGATGGTTCCAAACTTCTTCCATTTACAGATGACGGAGGCCACTGTGCTCATTGGGACGTTCAATGCTGCAGAAATTTTTCTGTACCCTTCCCCAGATCTGTGCCTCGATACAATCCTGTCTCGGAGGTCTACAGACAATTCCTTGGACTTCATGGCTTGGTTTGTGCTCTGACATGCACTGTTAACTGTGGGACCTTATATAGACAGGTGTGTGCCTTTCCAAATCATGTCCAATCAACTGAATTTACCACAGGTGGACTCCAATCAAGTTGTAGAAACATCTCAAGGATGATCAGTGGAAACAGGATGCACCTGAGCTCAATTTTGAGTGTCATGGCAGAGGCTGTGAATACTTATGTACATGTGATATTTGTAGTTTTTTATTTTTAATAAATTTGCAAAGATTTCAAACAAACTTCTTTCATGTTGTCATTATGGGGTATTGTTTGTAGAATTTTGAGGAAAATAATGAATTTAATCCATTTTGGAATAAGGCTGTAACATAACAAAATGTGGAAAAAGTGAAGCGCTGTGAATACTTTCCGGATGCACTGTACATGCCATATTTAATTTACTCTGCAGGCCAAAGTCTCTGATAATAGAGGCGACCTATAAACTAAATCTTCTTTTATTAGATATGAGTCTTCATCTCTTGTGAGTGGACACCATTTCAACATATTAGATGAAAGTTCTAGTCACTACATTGAGTAAAAACTTTTTAATGACCACAAAACAATATATATAGGGGAGACCGGGTATGGTTGTAACATGGGGAGAGTTGTAATACCACCAATTCCACCAATCAGGGATAAGATAGGAGTCATATGATCATTTCAGTGTTTACCTACTTCCTCCCCAATCCCACATGGTGGTTGTCAAGGTGCACGCAGATATAGAGAAAAAACTGATTTTGAGGTAAGAAAGTAAATTTTTTTGACCAAGACTATATTTTGTTTAGTACTTATACTATTGCAGATAAAATCATATGACTTATATTATATTAAATTGTAGTTTCTCAGGCAAAATGTGATGCATTTTTTCCCTGCTAATTTCAAACAACTATGCTAATACAGCTAGCTAAACAATGGCTGACATGGGTAGGGTGGGTTGTAACACATCTTTAAAAAGTGTTACAACCATCCCCTTACATACAACTAGGAACACTTAGGCAATGCCTCGGCAGTGGAAAAGAAAGAGAGGTGTGCTTGCCAATGTTTTAAAAAAAAGTATCTGATGAGGTCACAAAGAAGGGCAAGTCAGTCAGATCAGTTGCGAAGGCACATGGGATCTGCCATGTAACACTGAGCAGATACTGCAAATCACTGCAGAAGGGGTCCATTGATCTTCCCAGTGTAGGTTACTGGAGCAGCAACACAGTTTTCTCTGAGATGCAGGAGGAAGTGTTAGCTGACTATTTGACTCAAGCAGCAGACCTGTATTATGGACTGACTCCACGTGAGGTTAGCATATGACAGGTTAGCCACTGGAGACCAGAGTAGAATTGAATAGTAGCGTAGTTGCCAGATAAATTGAAAAACTTTTTGTGTCTATGTACTCAGGTTTTATATTCCACTTTCTTTTTTACAGAAAACTTTTGTGTTGACTGTATGGAGCCATTTGGCAACTCTAAGCCAAAGGAAAATGTGGCAAAATGTGCTCTATGCAGTCTCTGGGCCCACCAACTCTAGTTCAAAAATTCAGTGAATTACAGGTGCTGAAGCAAAAAGTGTTACAACCATACCCGGTCTCCCCTAATAGTAGCTGGTCTGAATGTGCTGGTATTAAATGTTTATTTGCAGACCTTCACTGATTATCTTTTTAGCGGTGATTGCAGAAGACAGATGAATTGGCTCCATGTAGGTGCTTGATGCGTCTGAACCAGAGATCATGGAGAAACGGTCTGATTCGGTGGAGAAGTGGTCTGACATCATGGAGAAACTGTATGAAATTCAACACACACTCACACACACACACAGTTTAATGACAGAGAGGAAGATCATGAGTAATTAGCCATTATAGGTCAGATATAGATTAATTGTGCTTTTAGTTCACTTAAACTGAGCAATAGCACAGGCACTTGGGTGATGGACAGCGTAAGTAATGTGACTGAACATCTTCAACAGAAGCAGCTTCATCCTGATCTGTAACCTGTTGATCATTTGATTCAGAGCTGCTCTCACCAGCTGACGCCATTATCACTAGATCACGTCAGAGAAGAAACTTTAACAAGGCCGAGCTGATTGAACTGATTTCTAAACTTGAAAGTCTGAAGTATGCATAATATGTTTTACTGAATGAATAAATAAAAAATAATAATTAATCTAATCAAAATATGTATTTATTCATTTGTTTATTTTAATTTACCACAACTCAAAAGTATTAAGTTCGGCAAACTTAATTATATATATATTTTAAAGCTGTGCTAACTTTATAATCACTTTACAATTTTCCTTGACTTAAAAGGTGGTAGTGGTGTTACTTAATTTTTTGGGAACTGAATTGCATTGTTGTTGTTGTTGTTTTCCTGAACTTAAATATGCAGATTTCACATTTAATATAAACATTTAATATAAAAAGAGGTGCTATACTGATAAAACCGATGAGGCACAATGCTGAAAAAACAACTTTTGAGACATTTGACGCGTTTTATTATTAACAATTTGATGATATAGAAGCCGTTATTTCAAACTAGTCTGTCAAATACTTTCAGACTCAGCCTTTAAAAAAATGACCACAATAACCAAAGTTTCTGACAAAATACAGAAGTTCCAACAGTTATTGTTATACTGTAAAAATGGTGCTGAAACGTGGCCAGGGCCCTGAACAAACCGAACGGAAGCGTCAAGAATTGGTGTAATCTGAATGGTGTGGAAAAAGCAATTTTTTATCGGAATATTGGAGTTAAAGGGATCTGCCAATAACCCTTTGTTAAGTCCAGCGTAGAGTAAAATTGAGCCGCGCCCAACCGATCAAGTAACTCGTCAATTTGTGGCATTGGATTAGCATCAAAATGGCCTGTGCCCATACAGTAGCTCAGATGAGGAAAACCCTGTGGAGGCTTGTAATGTCCTCTCGTACACAGGGGTTCAAGCCACTTATCCCAATCCTTCACGTATGAACTTACGAATCATGTTTTTCAAGGTCTTATTAAATCGTTCGACCAACCCATTGGTTTGCGGGTGATAAACACTGGTGCAAATCGATTTGATGCCTAATAATTCGTACAGTTTGCGTAGTGTACATAACATGTTGTGCCTTGATCAGTGAGGATTTCCTTTGGAATCCCCACTCGGGAGATCATTTTGAAGAGTGCCTCCACAACACTACGTGCGGAGATGTTGTGAAGAGGCACTGCTTCCGGATATCGCATTGCATAGTCTACCAGAACTAATACAAAGCGATGCTTGTGTGCAGTCCGTTCTAATAGTCCGACGAGGTCCATGCCAATTCTCTCGATGGGGACCTCGATCAACAGTAGAGGGCACAATGGCACTTTTGGGGTGGCTGGCGGATTCACCAACTGGCATTCACGGCACGCCACACACCATTTGTGTACATCGCCGTGAACGCCCGGCCAAAAGAAGCGGGCCATTATGCGGTTCAAAGTCTTTTCGTGAGCCAAGTGGCCAGCCATTGAGTTATAATGAGTGTTTCCCGGCGGCTCTTTGGTACTAATAGCTGCATTGTATTCTCTTTGTCTGAGTGTCCTGCGTCACTCAATACAACCGCTCTTTAATAATAGAAAAGTACGGGTATGTGAGCACAACATTAGGCTGAAGCTGTTGACCATCAATTACTTTCACTTGGTCAAAGGTGTGCTCGGGGGTGGCCTGTTAAGTGTCGAGGGGGAGGGGGAAGGAACATGTGACACAGGGTTTGGAGAGAGAGCAGAGAGAGAAGAGGGAAAAGAAAAAAACTTGATTGTTGCCACCTGGAAATGCCGCCATGTAGTCCTCTGCTGGCTGGGGGCCTCCTCCAGCGATGCCAGACGGTGGCACTGGACCCACTCAGATATACCTCGTGGAAGCTGGGCGACGAACTGCTCCAGAGCCACCAGGTCGACTGCATCCACGACGCCGCTGGTTCCCTCCACCAGCAACCATTTCCGGTAGGCATCCCGGAGCTTCTGGGCAAAAGAATGAGGGCCTGGTGTTGAGTCTGCTGGATGCTGGCGAGGGTTTTGAAGACTTCACCCAGCGGTGAGGACTCCATAACCGCGTACTCCTCCTGCAGACCGACACATGACCATGTCCCCCCATGCCACACAACCTTTTCTGTGTAAAATAATAGACAATTTTACAACTTTGTTGCCATGACAATGTAACACCGTAAACCCAAAAATCCTAAAATAACTGAAAAATTACAATTTAAACAACTTTACAGCTCAAATAATACATGTTTTAACAGAAGAATTAATGTAAGTGCTTTTATAAAATTATAAGCTTCACATTTCTGCCTTTAAACCCTACAAAAATTGGCCCCATTGACTTCTGTTTTAAGTGCCTCACAGTGCCTTTCTTTTTTAAAGAAAACGAAGGACAAGTTGAAATTAACTTTTGTTGTAATCAACATTATGCCACAAATGCTGTCGATTGAGCTTAACTTGTATTGAACCTAGAATATTCCTTTAAAAAAGGCAACATTTTTGTGAGACCTTTCATTTGGTATTTAATTTTCACTAACAATTCTGTTTTACTACTGCAGAAATCATTCATCACGTGTGTGTGTGTATATATACATATATATATATATTATACACTGCCGGCCAAAAGTTTGGAATAATGTACAGATTTTGCTGTTTCAGAAGGAAATTGGTACTTTAATTCACCAAAGTGGCATTTAACTGATTACAAAGTATAGTCAGGGCATTACTGATGTAAAAAACAGCACCATTACTATTTGAAAAAAGTAATTTTTGATCAAATGTAGACAAGCCCCTTTTCCAGCAGCCATCACTCCAACACCTTATCCTTGAGTAATCATGCTAAATTGCTAATTTGGTACTAGAAAATCACTTGCCATTATATCAAACACAGTTGAAAGCTATTTGGTTCGTTAAATGAAGCGTAACATTGTCTTTGTGTTTGTTTTTGAGTTGCCACAGTATGCAATAGACTGGCATGTCTTAAGGTTTCTCTAGAAACTCGTCAAGTCAATCATTGTTTTGAGGAATAAAGGTTATACAATGCTTGAAATTGCCAAAAAACTGGATTTCATACAAAGGTGTACACTACAGTCTTCAAAGACAAAAGAGAACTGGCTCTAACAAGGACAGAAAGAGATGTGGAAGGCCAGATGTACAACTAAACAAGAGGATAAGTACATCAGAGTCTCTAGTTTGAGAAATAGATGCCTCATATGTCCTCAGCTGACAGCTTCATTGAATTCTACCCGCTCAACACCCGTTTCATGTACAACAGTAAAGAGAAGACTCAGATGGCCGCAACGCAATCCTCTCCTTTATCCAAGGCACATGGGGTGCAGGCTTCACTCGAGTGGCCTGATTTCCCTGGCCCGTCGGCCGCAACATGTGCTCCAATCCCCGGCATCACATCTAACTTGCCGGGTTCCGGGTCCAGCGACGCATCTAACTCACACCGGACCCTCCCCGCTCTGTTCCTGTACCTGCGAGGACGCCAGCAGGTAGAGACCTGTGTCCCGAGGAGAAGCGCACTTGGTGTTTAAAGGCAGCAGTGATGAGGCACTTCACTGGGTTCAGGTGAGCCCCATCACGCATGGCCAAACGAGAAAAGTCACCGTGTTTTGACCATGATCCACGGGAGGGGCATGTCATTCTGTCACAACTGATATAATAAATTGTGCATCTTTAACTCAGATTACGCTAAAAAACGCAATTTAACTGTCTTGTATAACTAATACACTTCATGCACTTGGCATGCGGCTTGCGTACATAATGGAAGGGGTGGAATTACCTGTTAAATGGCGAACACTTCAGTGTAGTAAAAAAAAATGTTATGTGTTCCATTTGGGACAATACTACACTTTGAAAATTCATACACTACATGGCTGATTGTATAGTGTATAGTGTGTCGTTTGGGGGACAGCTTCTGTTTTGACAAGCAGGAAATATTAGTGGAACAATGGTGTCACCAACGAACAGTCCTTGAAATGGTCTATATATATACAGTTGTGCTCAAAAGTTTGCATACCCTGGCATAAATTGTGAAATTTTGGCATTGATTTTGAAAATATGACTGATCATGCAAAAACACTGTCTTTTATTTAAGGATAGTGATCATATGAAGCTAATTATTATCACATAGTTGTTTGGCTCCTTTTTAAATCATAATGATAACAGAAATCACCCAAATGGCCCTGATCAAAATTTTACATGCCCTTGAATGTTTGGCCTTGTTACAGACACACAAGGTGACACACACAGGTTTAAATGGCAATTAAAGGTTAATTTCCCACACCTATGGCTTTTTAAATTGCAATTAGTGTCTGTGTATAAATAGTCAATGAGTTTGTTAGCTCTCACGTGGATGCACTGAGCAGGCTAGATACTGAGCCATGGGGAGCAGAAAAGAACTGTCAAAAGACCTGTGTAACAAGGTAATAGAACTTTATAAAGATGGAAAAGGATATAAAAAGATATCCAAAGCCTTGAAAATGCCAGTCAGTACTGTTCAATGATTTATTAAGAAGTGGAAAATTCGGGGATCTCTTGATACCAAGCCAAGGTCAGGTAGACCAAGAAAGATTTCAGCCACAACTGCCAGAAGAATTGTTCGGGATACAAAGAAAAACCCACAGGTAACCTCAGGAGAAATACAGGCTGCTCTGGAAAAAGATGGTGTGGTTGTTTCAAGGAGCATTTAATTCAGACATTTATTTAAATGTTGCCTCAAGCATATGGCTGAACCCTAAATTGTGTTTTAATAAGTCCCCTTTCTGATGGTCAGAGTGGATTGTGAGGGGGGTTACTACACTCTGTGACCTATATGAGTGTGGAGTGTTGAGACCACCTGCCACCTGCTCTGTATTGTTTTTGGGAGTAACACACAGCCCCCTAAAGTGGAAGATACTCTGGGAGAGATGATTACTGTTTTTGAAAAAGGTCATGAGACATCAGTGTATTACTCCCTGCTAATTCAGTGTCTGGGGGACGGAGCTTTAACTTCTATCACCGAGTGCAAATGCGAGATAACAGGGTGTAACTTAACTACTCTGATTAGTTTGATAGAAAGGCTTTGCAATGGCGAAATAGGGGCAAGAACTTCCTGTTCAATACAAAACCAGGGAGGGGCTCTCTCAGGTGGCAGCGACCAATGAGCCAAATGTCTGAGACCGAATGCATTATAATAAAACAAAATCTTGGGTAGGCCTAGCCCACCTTTGTCATTTGGCCTATGTAACTTATTAAAAATGTAATCTAGGACGCTTACCATTCAAAAATGAAGGACTCTGCTATGCTATCAAATTACTTGAAATAAGAGAGGGGGACATCTACAGGGAGAGATTTTAGCAGGTAGTTAAATCTTGGAATACAATTCATTTTAATAACATTAACCTTCCCAATCATAGATAAATGTAATGAAGCCCACCTGCCCCCATTGCTCGAAAACCTTTTTATTAAGGGGTCAAAATTAACTCTAACTAAATCAGACAAATTTGCTGGGAATAAAATGCCCAAATACTTAATGCCGTGTTTGGGCCACTTGAAGGGACCTGGCTGGAAAGCCGTGACTGAGCAGTATGCTGTCAGAGCCAAAGCTTTGGATTTAGACCAATTGACTCTGTATTCTGAGAACTAAGAAAAGGCATTAATAATGCTGTGGAGGCAAGGCACAGATCTAATGGAGTCGGAGACGAATAATAAAATATCAACTGTGTAAAGAAAAGCTTATGTGCTATACCTCCTGCCACCACCCCTTGAAAATCATCTTCCCTTCTTGTTGCGGCTGCTAATGGTTCCAGGGCAAGACAGAACTATAAAATGGGGAAAGAAGGCAACCCTGACGGGTGCCCCTATCCAGAGTAAATTAATCTGAAATTAATCCATTTGTTTGAACCGCCGCTACCGGGTGTCTATAAATTAACTTAATCCATCCAATAAATGTATTCCAGAACCCGTATATTTCCAAAATCTTAAAAAGATAATCCCATTCTACCATTTACCCGTTTACGCCTTATCGGTGTCAAGTGAGATGGCAGTGACCGGAGTCTGATCATTCACCACTTACCACATGATATTGATGAAATGCCTAATGTTATCAGAAGATAAAATAAGGCCCCGAATAAACCCTTTCCTGCTCTATATGTATAAGAGATGTCATAACTTTATTAATCCGTTAACCAGAATTTTTGACAATATTTTTACATCTAGCTGGATCAGGGAAATTGGACGGTAACTCTTAAACTCGATTGGATCTTTGTCCTTTTTAAGAATTAGACTGATCCGGGCTTGTGTCATGGTTGGTGGAAGCTTTCTATTCTTTAATGATTCCGTATAAACTTCTAACAGAAGTGGAGCCAGTTCTGTAGCATAAGATCTAAAAAAGATCTATGGCAAAGCCATCTGGCCCCGGAGCCTTGTCTTTAGGTAAGGCCTTAATTACCTCGCCAAGCTCCTCCAAGGTTATCTCAGAATCAAGAGAATTTTTTTCAGTTTAGGGAGTTCTAATGGTTCCAAAAAATTTCTAATATTTTCATCAGTAGACGAAGACATGGAGCTATAGAGATCAAGATAGATCTCTTTAAAAGCATTATTAATATCAATGGCTGAGGTAAATATTTCACCACCAACAGATTTCACTGAGGGAATGGCAGAAAAAGACACTCTCTGCTTTATATTCTAGCCAGCAGTTTCCCTGCTTTGTTCCCTGACTCAAAGTATGACTATCTTGCCCTGAATAGCCAAAACTCCACCTTCCATGACAAAATACTGTTATATCTGTAGTTCAATCGGGTCAATTCTCTGAGGCCATCAGCTGACATTCGGTGCTTCAGCTCTGCCTCAGCACTTTTAATATTCCCTTCCAACTCCACGAGTTCTCGTGCTTTGGATTTTTTGATGAATGAGGCATACTGTATGATCCGACCCCTAAGAACCACTTTAAATGCCTCCCAAGCCACGCACACAGAGGATACTGAGGACCAGTTGATCTCCATATAAACACTGATTTCTGCCTTTAGCATTTGTTGGAATTCAGAATTTTGCAAAAGGGATACATTAAAGCGCCAACTATATGATTTCATTTTCTCCGTTTTTGGCAACACCCCTAAACTCACTAGGGTGTGATCTGAGACTAAGATGTTTCCAGTTGAGTAATCCACAACAGATGAAATGAGGGATATAAAAAAAATCTGTTCTAGAATAAATTTTATGGACTAATGAAAAAATGTATAGTCCCTACCAGATGGGTTCAAAAGTCTCCAAATATCATAAGACCAAGATTTTTACACATCCTGTGAAGCACCAATGTTGCACTAGGGGGCTTACACACTTTTGCTTCACTTTTTTCAAGGACTGAGTCCATCAAAAGATTAAAGTCTCCTCCTAATTTCATATCATGAGGGGTGTCAGCGGCTTGCAACCTCCCTTCAAGGTCTATAAAAAAGCCCTGATCATCAGCTTTAGGTGTGTAAATATTAGCCAAAGTCAACCTTTGCCCCTGAATTTCTGCTAAAACAATAATGACTCTTTCTAATTGATCTTTAATCTGTTTTAGACATTTGAATTGTAGATGTTTACTTATCAATGTAATGACTCCCCTGCTATAACTTGAGCCAGCACTAAAGAAAACATGTCCACCCCATATCTTTCCAAAATTTTCAGCTTCCTGCAGGGAAAGATGCGTTTCTTGAAGCAACACCTCTAACATTTGACTATATCATATTTCTTATGTTTAAGAAAAGAAATAACCTTCCTCCTTTTTATGGGGTGCCCAAACCCATTCACATTCCATGTGGAGAGAGACAGTCCGCTCATATTAACATTTGACATTTTGACATATAAGAAAAAATAGATTGTGTGTCAAAAATAAAATTATAAAGACCACATTCCAACATTGGTGCAACAATCAACCCCCAAACATCCCCCAGAACAAAAAAAGAAAAAAGAAAAATGTGTGCATTGACCCCACGCACGACAGCACCAACTGGCGTCCATCCCTCTAAACCCAAACAGTCCATGTACGCCTATGAGAGTCCCCACAACAACTTTGCCATCAGATTGCTCAAGTCCGGTACTTCTATACAAATTTTGTGAGACAGAATGGCAGAACAGAAAATAATCTATAAAACAAACTCCAGCCAATAGGCGGAATAAGCACAAAGAATGTGTAGATTCATCCACATAACTGTCCCGAGGTGTGTTCCTCCACAAAACAAGCTCCAGTGCTAGCGGAACCAGAAAAAAAAAAAAAAAAAGCCGTTCATTTTCCTCGGGCAGTCAAATGAATGTTCAGTGAGCCAACCCATTTGGCTGTTACCTGAGTGTGACAAATGCCCTAACGTAAATATTTTGCAGCCATCCTTAGTATCTATTCTCAATTTGGCCAGGAACATCAGTGCAAAAGCAACCTTCTGTTGATGTAAGAGCTTTTTGCATTCCTTAAATCGATCACGTTTCTCTCTTGTAAAATTCACAAAGTCTGGGAACAAGAAAATGCTGTGGTTCTTCCAAGAAAGCCTTCCTTTACTCCTTGCCTCGCGCAACACGAGATCTTTATCGGATGATCTCAGAAATTTGGCCAGAATTGATCGGGGCCTGTCTCCCTCAGTGGATCTCCGAGCCGGAACTCTGTGAGCTTGCTCGACCTCCAGCTTATGGCCTGTTATGTTGAGCAGACACGGAAAGAGCTCGTCTAGGAATTTCACCATATCTCGGCCTTCTTCATCCTCAGGAATTCTAACAATTTGGACGTTGTTTCACCGGTTATGATTCTCAAGGTCTTCCAACTTTTCCCAGATGCACTCCAAGTCTGTCTAGCGGGTTAGCAGCCAATTCCTTCTCCGATGACTCCAGATAATCGATCCGTTTCTCTATGTTACCCACTCTTGTATCCAACTCAGTGAATTTCATCTCCATGGCAGTGATCGATCGACGTATTACAGCAAGATCCTCCAAGTCAGCAACGACCTTCTTCAGCATTGCCGACATGTTTGGCAGTTGACGCTGAATCTCTTTCACCTCACTGGCCAAATTGAGTACCTGGTCTGTGGCCTTGTCAGGGGTATCAGCTTGAGCACTAAGTGTCTTTTAATGTCTCCAGAGCCCGAGGATTTTGAATTCTTTTACATATTGTCTTCATAGAACAGTTATGGAACAGGGTGTTTCGAATCTCACCTGTTTATGACACAAAAAGTATTAAAACTAGCAAAGAGCACAGAGCTCGCCGTTTACACGTCCAAACCTCGCATGGCGCCACGTGACTTTCCAAAATGTGCCTTTTTATAAAAATGTCAAAATATTTTTTTTTTTTTTTTTACTTTACGCTCAGTCTTGAGGGTCTAAAGGCGTCCGCTCTGTTTTGTTTTTTATGGTCAACATGTTGGTTACACCCAGTTACTTTTATTTAGTGGACAAAAGCATTTTTAAATATTTTAAAACAATTGTTTCACTGTTTTGTTTTGTTTTTCAAGAAATAACAATAAAAGAATGCACTAGTCATGCCAACATTTCTTTTTTCAGGAATTTCACTTTTTATTAAGACTTTGACTTTTTTTTTTTTTACTGTCTCTGGACACCACATGACTTTTTTATTTTAAGCCCCAGAAAAAATATAACTATGACTTTAAAGTCAGAAATTGAAAATATGCTCCTTATAGAAGGGGTGTATTCGGTAAATAGTTTGTTTGAATTGCATTTTTTATATATTTTTAATTTAATAGATCTGGACACAAATGAGCATCACTTCATTAACCCTTAAAACACGTGGCCATAATATGCACCTGTTACCCTCTGTTTTTTAATTTTCTGATGAATTATGTGAAAAGAATCCACGTTATGATCATGACATTTTTTGCACGCATTTTTCTACTCCAGTTACCGAACTAAACGAAGTTTGGGCTGTTTCTATGAAGGATGCTTAAACAGTTGTGTCGTTCTACACACAAAAGCGTTTTATGGGCGAAACCCTGAAAATTGTTTGAATTAAAAACATGTACATGTTGTGTACACTTGTCATAGCAATATCTTAAATTCTGTTATCTTCTTTTTATCGAAAGACTCAATCTTTCCTTGAACTGTTCTCTTGGCCATTTTTGAAAATCCGCAAAACTCGTGCATTACCTTCAGTGGCGTAAATTTCATGTGAACACTAGGAAGAACATGTCAACCCATCGCTAAACTCCAACATACCTGTTTGCCGGTGTTTTCAGAAAACCAGCGTCTTTTCACAGTGCCAGATTGCGTGACTAAAGCGTCGCCCTGCCAGAATATTTCCAAACTGAACAAGTGTCAAGTTCTAATTGGGGTGTTTCACCTATAGAAATCTGGCAACATGTCGAAATAAAATCTGACCAACTAATCGCCCTTATTTAAAGTCTGTTATTTATCAAATATAGAAAATTCAGTATTTTACTTGCATAATTAGTTCTAAGAAATACATGACACAATTGATCTAAAGGGGATGGTAAGGAGTTTGGTGGTTTTACAAGGGGGATGCTTTTTTATATTTATTGCAACAAGAATTGAGCCCTGTGTATTGGTAATTAATGCATATCATAGTATTAAAATGTATCTCGTGATCCGATCACATGTGGTCAGACGAGGCACATCGACGTTGGTCGCATCTCCTGTGAGCACTTGTGACATAGCATCACTACATCATAAATTAATAAACCAGAAAAATGTCACAAAAGACAAAGAATCATAAAAATATGGCACGCAGCTGAAATTTCATCTACTGTAAGTGCACACGAAGACACACTAAAGATTCGTAAAGATCTCATGCATTTAAGCGCTCTTTCAATTTTTCCCGATCGGACAGTTATTTCCTTTTAAAGCCATGTGTCACCAGAGTCATGAACAGTTTAAACTCTTAATTTAGTGCAGCAGTTTATTGACAGATAAGGAGTGGGGGCTTCGCTGCATCCCGGAGTTTTTGACTACCTCATTATGTGTTTTTTGTGATTCGATAACAAAAGATTTTACACCTGTGCTGATCACTTGTCATCGGATCATTCGAATCACATCCTAATACCAGCTGAAAAAGGGGTCTAAATGACCGCTGGCTACATTAGCAAATGCTACAGAAGGACTTTCGGCGGAAGTTCATCCCACATCCTTTTCCCCAGTAAGACCCCCAGGAATAAGGCGGATACAGAAGAAATATTTTTCCCTCGATTTTTATGTTTTTTCATTATTACAAATGTTCTGCCTCATTCTCTTATTTCTGATAACCTGATTGAAAACAGTACAATCCAACACAACACTTGTTACACATTGTAATAATTATATAACCACAGCAGTGTTCATAATGACTAACAGATAACCTCATAACCGCTGGTCAAACTGAATTTAAACACATTAATCTGCTCGCTGTAGACAGTGTTTCCTGAACCTCACACACAAGACATGCTTATATTCTAATTAAATCTTTAATTGTCGGTGCTCTGGAATGTGGTCAATTACATTTTCTAAATTAAACATTCTATGCTACTCAATAATACAAAGATATCTGAGCTGAACTGTAGGTTGTTCTTTTGCACACTAACTCATGAGTTGTTGTTTGCTTCCCTCTGCTGGTCATAAACAACAAACAAACTCCTGACACAAAACAACAATAGACCTAAATACATCAAATTCATTGAATTTAATGCGATAATTTAGGCATGAATTTTTCACACACTAGAATCGTCCTGTTCGTGTTCCTTTTGTCTGTTTAAGTGTTAAACACAATTTTTATTCAGCGTATGAGAAAATGAAAGAACACACTTTTAGCTTGTCAGCGACCGATCGCTTTTTTGTTGACAAGGGAATGTGATTTTCCCACAGATGACAAATTTAAATAAGACGGACTCACACAAAGCACAAGAAAATAATCTAATGTACAAAAACATCTATATTTAGTTTAGATACTGCACTTCTGTTAGCAATAATCAGCGATCTTTATGACTTAGGCCTAACTGTATAAATATTACTGTATAAATCTGTATTTAAATATATCAGAATCTTTTTAATGAATGTTTCTAGTATAGTTTTATCAGCAGGTCTAATAGTGTTATTGGAGTGTGCATGTATAAATCAGGAGGAACCCACACGAGTGAAGGCACACACGAATAACAGCAGCACAGAAACACAGAACAACAAATGACAGACAGTTAATCATCGATTACAATTAGAAATCAACAGAACATCGAAGCTGAAGGTGAACTGACACTAAGAATATGCGAAAGGAAAGCAAATGCTGAACAAATAACACAGTGCTTCAGTCTACACACACACACACACATACACGGCAAAACGGATTGACATTTAATCACGTGTATTAAATGAATTATACACTCGAAAAAGCAATTTTTTTTCTTTTCTTTTTTTTTCGATTAACATTTTTTTATTGATTCAACCATTAAATATATACATAGCAGAACACACATATACAGAATCAATACACAACACCCACTACCCTCCCACCCCTCACCAATCCCCCACCCGACCCCCAACAACACCCCAGTGGTCACACAACCATAGACACACAACAAAAATTAATTAATTAATTAATAAAAAATAAAAAAAATAAAACAAATCACACACATAAAACCCCTACACCTCTCTCTACTGTCCCTCCCCGAGAGCCCTCCAAAAAAGACAGATATCTGCCCCACTTCTTCTCAAACATGTCCAGACTCCCCAGTCTTCTGGATACCCCCTCCTCAAGAGCTGCCACTCTGGCCATCTCTGAACACCACTCCTGAAAAGGGGGCGCTCCAGCCGACTTCCAACTCCTCAAAGTGATCTGTCTGGCAATCATAACACTAGACAGGACCCAGTTTTTCACGTGCTTATTCTCCAAATTAATGACTGCCCCATCTCCCAAGATACAGAGTCTGGGGCAAAATAAAATTTGAGAGGCCAAAACCTCGCACATAAAACAAGCCTATGCAATCTAGAGGGGGTCCAATAGACTCTATGTAAAATCTTAAATTGCATGAGATGAACCCTTGTGTCTCTGGATGCAGATTTGACATTTTTTAGAATCCCAGCCCACTGTCCCTCCTCCAATACCAAATTTATCTTTCTCCCATAATCTCTTAAGAGAAGTTGAAGCTCCATCTCCCATACTCTGAATTAGTAGGGAGTAATACACTGATGCCTCCTGACCTTTTTCAAAAGCAGTAATCAACTCTCCCAGAGTATCTGCCGCTTTAGCAGGGTGTAAACCACTCCCAAAAACTGTACAGGGCAGGTGACACAGCTGTAAATACTTATAGAACTGAGATCTAGGAATCCCAAAAAGTTTAACCAAATTTTGAAAGGATCTCAACACTCCATTCTCATACAGGTCACCGAGTGTAGTAACCCCCCTCCCAATCCACTCTGACCAGCAAAAAGGGGACTTGTTGATGCATAGTTTGGGGTTCAGCCATATGCTCGAGGCAACATTTTAAAAAAATGTCAGAATTAAACAGTCTGGACACTTTAGTCCATACCGAGTTCACGTGCGAGATAACGGGATGTACTTTAGCTTCTCTGATTAATTTGATAGAAAGGCTCTGCAGTGGCGAAATAGGGGCAAGAACTTCCTGTTCTATACAGAACCAGGGAGAGGCTCTCTCAGGTGGAAGCGACCAATGAGCCAAATGTCTGAGACCGAATGCATAGTAATAAAATAAATCTTGGGTAGGCCTAGCCCACCTTTGTCAATCGGCCTATGTAACTTATTGAAATGTAATTTGGGACGCTTACCATTCCAAATGAAAGACTTTGCTATGCTATCAAATTGCTTGAAATAAGAGAGGGGGACATCTACAGGGAGAGACTGCAGTAAGTAATTGAATTTTGGAATACAATTCATTTTAATAACATTAACCTTCCCAGTCATAGATAAATGTAATGAAGCCCACCTGTCCACATCGCTCGAAAACCGTTTTATTAAGGGGTCAAAATTAACTCTAACTAAATCACACAAATTTGCTGGAAATAAAATACCCAAATACTTAATGCCCTGTTTGGGCCACTGGAAAGCGCCCGGCTGGAAAGCCGTATCTGGGCAGTACGCTGTCAGAGCCAAAGCTTCGGATTTAGACCAATTGACTCTATATCCTGAAAACTTAGAAATGGACTTAATAATTCTGTGGAGGCAAGGTATAGATCTACTGGGGTCAGAGACAAATAATAGAATATCATCTTCTTAAATAAAGCAATCATCCTCCTGGAAAATCATCCTCCTTTCTTCTTGCGGTTGCTAATGGTTCCAGGGCAAGACAGAACAATAATGGGGAAAGAGGGCAACCCTGCCGGGTGCCCCTATCCAAAGTAAAATAATCTGAAATTAGTCCATTTGTTTGTACCGCCGCTACTGGGTGTCTATAAAGTAACTTAATCCATCCAATAAACGTACTCCCGAACCCGTATATTTCCAAAATCTTAAAAAGATAATCCCATTCTACCATATCAAAAGCCTTTTCGGCATCAAGTGAGATGGCAGCGACCGGAGATTGTTCATTCGCTACTGTCCACATGATATTGATGAGACGCCTAATGTTATCAGAAGAGCTACGGCCCCGTATAAACCCCACCTGATCTATATGTATAAGTGAAGTCATAACGTTACTTAATCGATTAGCCAAAATTTTTGACAAAATTTTTACATCTAACTGGATCAGGGAAATTGGATGGTAACTTTTACACTCGCTTGGATCTTTGTCCTTTTTAAGAATCAGACTGATCCGGGCTTGTGTCATGGTTGGAGGAAGCTTTCCATTCTTTAATGATTCTGTATAAACTTCTAACAAAAGTGGAGCCAGTTCTGTAGCATAAGATCTAAAAAAATTCAGCAGCAAAACCATCTGGCCCCGGAGCTTTGCCAGTAGGTAAAGCCTTAATTACCTCGTCAAGCTCCTCCAAGGTTATCTCAGTATCAAGACAATTTCTTTGCTCAGTCGTCAGTTTAGGAAGTTTGAATGGTTCCACAAAGTTTCTAATATCTTCATCAGTAGACGAAGACGTGGAACTATAAAGATCAATATAGAATTCTTTAAAAGCATTATTAATATTGTAGGGCTTTACTGGTTGTTTAGATCAGTGTTACTATCAGAAATAATTAATAATTATTTCTGTAGTTATTAATTAATATTTAAATTAATCAACTGAATCTAACTCATTAAAACCTCATATGGGGCTCCAGTAAATGTAGTGTGCTACGTTTAGGAGCAAGTTTGGTTATTAGCAATAATTAATAATTATCAAAGATAATTATTAATTATTAAAATCAATAGAACATTGATGAGAATCAATGTTAGCTTTTTGTAATCCTTTAAATCAACAATTATCAAAGATAATAGTTAATTGTTAACATCGATGAAATATTAATTAAAATTAACACTAGCTTATTGATCATTCAAATTCAATCATCAAAGATAATTATCAATTATCAAAAATCAATAGAATATTAATAAGGATTAACATTGATGGGGCACCACCCTGAAATCATGGACTAATAACCAGATAGTAAAACAGTCTCAATATTAGATTGTTTTCTAGGAAAATCGACATCTGAATATCGATTTTCCGGGAAAAAAAACAGTGAATGAAGGTTTGAATCCGAGCACTGACATCCCGTCAGCATGACACAGGCGTATGCAAAACAAACCAAAACACTTCTCTTTGTAATATAAACAAAGTTTATTTATGCAGTAATATCAATTAATAATTAATACAATGCAGTCAATAAACTTCAGACTTACAACTACAAACTAAACAGTGATATGATTAGATATGGAAATAAAAATAATCCTATAACACATAATGTGTGTGTGTGATAGTGTGTGTGTGTGTAAGGAGGGACGTGCAAAAAATGGCGGACGTGACTCTCGTGGAGAAGTATGTCATGCGAGACCTCCGGCCAGGGAATATGACCACGAATTGGGGCAGAGAGAAACCAGTCAATGGCGACTGGCGTCTACCAGTTACCGCGTGTATCCGCTTGTACGATAGCTTAGGGACAAAGCTGGGCTTTAGCATTTAAGCTATCTACGAGCCAAAATGTGTGCCAGAATGTTTGTGAGGGGTCGCGTGCCTGCGTGTGTGTGTGTGTGTGTGGTTAGTACGAGAGAGAGAGAAGTGACAGCCCTAAAGCCGATTTCGCGATCGTGGGAGAGAAAGTAGCTGTTAGTTCATCGCTCAGAGACGCGATTTTTATCAGTAAGATTTACGACTTGGAATGTGGGGGCTTGAGTTAGGTTTTTACGACTGTGTTAGGCCTGCCTTTGTCTTCTATCTGAATACATGAGGCCCAACAATATCAGTGGCCGAGGTAAAAATTTTACCACCAGCAGATTTCACTGAGGGAATCGTAGAAAAAGACTCTCTCTGCTTTAAATATCTAGCCAAAAGCTTCCATGCTTTGTCCCCTGACTCAAAGTATGACTGTCTTGCCCTGAATAACCAAAACTCCACTTTCCGTGACAAAATAGCATTATATCTGTATTTCAATCTAGTCAATTCTCTGAGGCCATCAGACAACATTCTGCGCTTCAGCTCTGCCTCTTTTAATATTCTCTTCCAACTCCACGAGTTCTCGTGCTTTGTATTTTTTGGTGAATGAGGCATACTGTATGATCTGACCCCTAAGAACCGTCTTAAGTGCCTCCCAAGTCACGCCCACAGAGGATACTGAGGACCAGTTGGTCTCCATATAAACATCGATTTCAGTCTTTATCATTTGTTGGAATTCAGGATTTTGCAACAGGGATACATTAAAGCGCTAACTATATGATTTCTTTTTCTCCGTATGTGGCAAAATCTCCAAACTCACCAGGGCATGATCTGAGACTAAAATGTTTCCAGTTGAGCAATCCGCAACAGATGAAATGAGGGACTTAATATATCAAAAATAAATCTATTCTAGAATACATTTTATGGACTGATGAAAAAAATGTATAGTCCCTACCAGATGGGTTCAAAAATCGCCAAATATCCACAAGACCAAGATTTTTACACATCCTGTGAAGCGTCATCGTTGCTCTAGGGGGCTTACACACTTTTGCTTCGCTATGATCAAGGACTGAGTCCATCAAAAGATTAAAGTCTCCTCCCAATATTATACAGTATCATGAGGGGTGCCAGCGGCTTGCAACATCCCTTCAAGATCTATAAAAAAGCCCTGATCATCAGCTTTAGGCGCATAAATATTAGCCAGAATAATGACTCTTCCTAATCTATCTTTAATCTGTTTGAGACATTTTAATTGTAGATGTTTATTTACCAATATAATGACTCCCTTACTTTTACTTGAGCCAGCACTAAAGAAAACATGTCCACCCCATATCTTCCCAAATTTTTCAGCTTCCTGCGGGGAGAGATGTGTTTCTTGAAGAAACACTATGTCATATTCCTTACGTTTAAGAAAAGAAATAACCTTCCTTCTTTTTATGGGGTGCCCCAACCCATTCAAATTCCATGTGGAGAGAGACAAACCACTCATATTAACATATGACATTTTGATATAATAAAAATAAATAAATTGTGTGTCAAAAACAAGATTATACAGACCACATTCTCCATTAATGCAACAATCAAACCCCGAACTTCCCCCCGAACAAAACAAACTGAAAAAAGAAAAACGTGCGCATTAACCCCGTGCATGACAGCGCCAACCGGCGACGATCCCTCTAAACTCAAAGAGTCCATGTACGCCTACGAGAGCCTCCGCGACAACTTTGCCATCGGATTGCTCAAGTCTGCTGCTTCTATACAAATTTTGTAAGGCAAAATTACAAAACGGAAAATACTTGTAAAACAGACCCCAGCCAACAGGCAGAATAACAGAAAAAACATGTAGACTAATTCACTGAACTGTCTCAAAGGTGTGTTCCACCACAAAACAAATTCCAGCTGATATAAAACCGTTCAGTTTCCTCGGACAGACAAACAATTGTTCAGTGAGCCAGCTGTTATGAGTTCAGCGGATGACATAATCATTCCAATGTCCCGCAAAAATACTCAACAAAACAGACTCCAGCCAGCAGGAGGAATAAGCACAAAGAACAAACAGATTTATCCACAGCTTTCCAAAGGAGTGATAGTCAACAGAACATGCTCCAGCCGCTAGGCGGAGCCAGCACGAAAAACAAAACCGGCATCCTGGTTCCTCGGATATCAAGAGCCAAACTAACTGGGAGGCCGCAAAAAAAAGAAAAGAAAAGAAAAATACACCATAACTTACTCAGCCCGTCAGCTTTATAAAAGACATCCTTTATGTGAGCATGTAGATATTTTGCGGTCATCCATAGTGTCTACTCTCAATCTGGCCGGAAACTTCAGTGTAGAAAAGATCTTCAGTCAAAGCAAAAGTTTTTTGGAGTCATGCCACAAAACAAACTCCAGCCGCTAGGCGGAGCCAGCGCAAAAAGAAACAAAAATGGCACCTAGCTTCCTCAGATAATAGAGTGCATCAACCGTGAGTCAGTCCACTAATACAAGAAACATCAAATGGCTTACTCACTCCAATGTATTTATGAAAGAGAGTGCCAGTTTTGGACAAGTAAATACTTTGCGACCATTCTTCGTTTCTATTCTCAGTTTGGTCGGAAACATCAGAGCAAACGAGATCTTTTTCTGATGTAAGAGTTTCTTGCATTCCTTGAACCGATCGCGTTTCTCTCTTGTCGAGTTCGCAAAGTCCGGGAACAAGAAAATATTGTGATTCTTCCAAGAAAGCTTTCCTTTGCTCCTCGCCTGGCGCAACACAAGATCTTTATCAGATGATCTCAGAAATTTGGCCAGAATGCATCGGGGCCTTTCTCTGTGCACACTCTGTGAGCTTGCTCGATTTCAAGCTTCTGGCCTGTTATGTCGAGCAGACTCGGGAAGAGCTTGTTCAGGAATTTCACCATATCTCCATGCTCAGGAATTCCAACAATTCGTATGTTATTCCTTCGGCTCATATTTTCAAAATATTCCAGTTTTTCCTAAATTAATTCTAAATCTGTTTTGGACGCGGGCGGATTAGCGGTTAATTCCCTTTCCGGTGACTCAAGATAATTCGTTTATCAACTTCTGTCACTTTTGTAAACAACTCAGAGAATTTTGTTTCCATCGCCGTAATCGATCGACGTATTACAGCGAGATCTTCCAAGTCAGCAAGAACCTTCGTCAACATCACCGACATGTTGGACAGTTGACGCTGAATATCTTCTCCCGACGTGCCGTCCAAATCGTGTCTCCGGTCCGCAGTCCCGTTAGAGGCCTCAGCTTGAACACGTAAGTATAGGTTAATGATCTCCAGAGTCTGAGGATTTTGACTTTGCCATGTTTACCTCAAAGAGCAAGTATGTAATTGGGTGTATCGAATCTAACCTGATTATAACATGAAAATAATTAAAAAACTAGCAAAGTTCGCAGAGCTCGTGTCTCACACCTCTGCTTCTCGCATGGCGTCCCCGAAAACCCCGAAAAAGTAATTTTAAGATTTAAGCATTTAAATTTCATAACAGAATTCTATCAGATTTAACTGAGAAACCCTTAATAAAGTAAATATTTTATTTAGTTAAACATTACACAATTCAAATTGAAATGCATAAATCTTAAAAATAGGTTATAGTGTTGCTATCTATAATTCAATTTTCACTAGTAAAAATCTGATAGAATTCTTGACATCAAAAACAGAATTTTCATCTAGCAGAATTTCACAATGATCTGTCATTCATGTCCATTCAAAACAATTACAGACATCTATAATTATTTTCTTACCAGTTGAAATAGCAATTTCACATATCAGCGCTGCACTTCTTGCTAGTAAAAATAATCATTTTTCAGCAATTGAATTACAACTAGTAAATATGCTCATTTTTTATATCAGTAATTTTGATTTCACTAGTCACAATGTTAATTTCTGATATCTGTAAGGTGATTGAACTAGTACAATCTAGTAAGAATGCTTTTTTTTTTTTTTTTTTTTTTTTAGATATCTTTAATTACTTTTCAGTTTATTGATATATGAAATCCATTTCCAGGTATCTGAAATACCAAATCTAACATGTTGAAATACATTTACAGATATCAAAAGTGAGCACTTTCACTAGTAGTGATTCCATTCCTGACATCAAAAAATTTGAATTTTAACTAGTGAAAATTGAACTGTTGGTATCTATAATTAATATCCTGAACGTGATTAAATTTTAAAAGGGTTTCCCATAGTCCTACAGTAGAAAAATCCATCATCTATAATGGGGTCCAAATGTCTGACATCACTAAAGCTTCTGTTTTGCATTAAAAAAAAAAAAAAAAAAAAAAATATATATATATATATATATATATATATATATATCTTAAAAATACAATTATATTATCAGCATAACGATTTGTGTGAAAAGTTGAATTGAAAAATGAACATGAATTTGAGAATGTTGTAGTATTTGGTTTGTGGCTCTTTTGCATTCTTTTTTTCACATTTCTTTCCTTTATCAAACTATATTTCCAGGTTTAAATGAAAAACAAAAGTCCCAGATTTGTAATGTGCTCTCAGACTTTTGTATTCCACTGTATTTTATAAAGAGTCTGTCAAGAACAGCCAGTTTATCAACACCTCACTTGAGTTCTATAGTGTAATAAAATAGAAATATTAACCTCATTATACATGACATGAGGTGCTAATGAACTCAAAATTATGTTTCTAAATGATCGTGTTCAGCTTCGTCCATTTTGAATTGATCTAGATACAACAGACATCAGTGAGTGATTGTGTTATTCACTGTAAGTCGAGTATGTATTTAAAACAGCTTTGTGTATTATCAGTATTGTTCTTTATAATCCATTGAAATGTTATAATGTGAGGGGTGAACTTACATTCATGACATCATCACTCAGTCAACGAGCAAACGATACACCCGTGTCACAACAACATTGACATCATCAGATTTGTAGTTTGTTTATAATTAATTTTTATTTGAAAATATGACCTGATGAAAATCGCTGCTGTTTACATGCACAACAGTGTTTTGTGCACGTGTCACAATCATATTTACTTAATCATCTATAAAAAGAAATACTCTTGTGGTTATGCGTTCATGAGGGTTGTAGAGTCTTTGGTGTGCTATTTCATACACATGGCTTCTACAGTAAATGCTCTTGTAGTTAATGAAATCCCTAAGAATCATATCCAAACTCTGAACAGCAAGACTGAACAAGGTTTTTACCCATCAGACACTGAAGATCACAGTGAACTGAGCATGAAAAGAATAATTTCAAACACATGACAAGGTTGGTGTAGTTGGTCCATTTCCAGTCACTTTTAAAAAATTATTTCTGTATAAGATTATTTTTAAGGTCTGAGCTTTTGAGCCTGATTTGACAGTTTCCTGAAATTTGCTCAATAAATGATTGTGAAAATATTTTGAGAGTATTCAAATGAAAGTGCATCTTCACAGAAGTGATTTTGGCATGAACGCCCATGTGATCAGTTAATGGAATGCATCTACTGATAAACATTGAATTCAGTTGTAACGAAAGTCATGTTGGACTTGAGCTCTAGATATTAAATAAAGTCTTCAACTGCAAACAGGAAATCAATAGAAACGGCCTGAAATTGTTCATGAGATATTCTTCTTCACACCTCTCTATACATACACTGCGTGCCCAATTATTAGGCAAATTGTATCCTTCAGGATTCATTTTATTGTTGAACAAACACAATGCCAAAGTCAGTCCAAAATGTTACTGAACCTCAAATCTGAATGTTTAACAAAGCAAAAGTGAGTCTTTCTCAGGGGAATATATAAGTGTGCACAATTATTAGGCAACTAAATTAACTCAATTGTTTATTCTCAATTTTTAGAGTAAGTGCAACAAAAAAGTAACATAAAATGACAATTAAATAAAATTTCTGGCCTTTCAAAATATTCAGTGACCTATATAGCCACCCTTCTTTTCAATAACTGCCATGAGCCTTCCATCCATGGAGTCTGTCAGTTTCTTGATCTGTTCACGATCAACTTTCGCTGAAGCAGCAACCACAACCTCCCAAATGCTGTTCAAAGAGGTGTATTGTCTTCCCTCACTGTAAATCTCACATTTGAGAAGGGCCCACAATAGGATTTAAGTCAGGTGAGGAAAGGGGCCAAGTCAGTATTTGGGCATCTTTGAGGCCCTTGCTGGCTAGCCAAGCAGTGGAGTACTTGGATGAATGTGATGGAGCATTGTCCTGCATAAAAATCATGGCCTTCTTGAATGCTGAGGATTTCTTCCTGTCCCACTGCTTGAAGAAAGTACTTTCAGAAACTGGCAGTAGGTTTGGGAGTCGAGTTTCAGTCCATCTTCAACTCAAAATGGTCCAACTACCTCATCCTTAATGATAGCAGCCCATACCAGTACTCCTCCTCCACCTTACTGGTGCCTTACTCGAAGTGATGCCCTGTGTCCATTAGTGATCCAGCCACGGGCCCATCCATCTGGTCCATCAAGAGTCACTCTCATTTCATTTGTCCATAAAACCTTTGAAAAATTTGTCTTCAGGTATTTTTTTTGCCCAATCTTGACACTTGTGAATCTTATTCAGTGGTGGTCGTGTGGCCTTCTTGACCTTGGCCATGTCTCTGAGCACTTGACACCTTGTACTTCTGGACAATCCAAGTAGGTTGCAGTTGTGGAATATGGTGGCACTGGAGGATAATGGGTTCCTGGTAGCTTCACATTTAATTCTTCTCAAGTCTTTTGCAGTTAATTTGCGCCTTTTCTTCTCTATGCATTTATTGCGCCCCAGTTGATTATTCGCAACTAAATTTTTGATTGTCCGGTGGTCACGCATCAATAGCTTAGCTATTTCAAGAGTGTTGCATCCGTCTGAAAGGCATTTTAAAATTTTTGACTATTCAGTGACAGTTAAATCTAATTTTTGGCCTAATAATTATGCACACCATGATATAAGGTGTTAGTCACTTTCGCCACACCCTCCCTCATTACACAAATATATATCACCTGAAAATGATTGAATCCAATAAGCATTCAAGTTTATATGGTTTGGAGTTGGAAAATTTGCATGGAAATAATGATAAGATCAGAATACTCACTTGCCTAATAATTGTGCACGCAGTAAAAGAATTCAGACCCCTGACCAATTATCTCATATTACTGAATTACAAATGGTGCAATGAAATTTCATTCTGTTTTATATTTTATTTTAAAACACTGGAAATCAAAACCAATTATTGTTAGGTGACATTGATTTTATGTTGGGAAACATATATCTATATATTAAAAAAAACCTGAAATGTCTTGCTTGGATAAGTATTCAACTCCTGTGCTGTGGAAGCTGACAGGTAAAATAAATTGCAATAACGAGGACACAATTACTTTACCATTGGCATCCATCTGTGAATCATTATAGTTGCAATCACATTTTCTGGATAAAAAACCCATTGTTGAAGGATCGTTGGTCATGCTGTGAAACTGAGGGAAAATGAAGACCAAAGAGCATTCCACAGAAGTTAGAGATAAAGTAATAAAAATGCATAGATTAGGGAAAGGTTACAAATAATATCCAAATGTTTGGATATCCCAGTGAGCACAGTTGGATCAATAATCAGGAAGTGGAAGCTGCACCACACCACCCAGGCACTGCCAAGAAAAGGCCATACCTCAAAACTCAGCGCTCTAACAAAAAGGAGACTTGTGAGAGGAGCCACAGAGAGGCCAACAATCACTTTGAAGGAGCTACAGAATTCAGTGGCTATGAGTGGAGTAATGGTGCACCAGTCAACTGTATCAAGAGCATTGCATAACGCTGGCCTGTATGGGAGGATGGCAAGAAAGAAGCCGTTTCTCAAAAAGAACCATCTGAAAGCACGTCTGGAGTTTGCCAGAAGGCATGCGAGTGACCCAGCTGTGATGTGGGAGAAGGTTTTGTGGTCAGATGAGACCAAGCTAGAGCTTTTTGGCCAAAACTCAAAACGCTATGTGTGGTACAAACCTAACACTTCCTATGCCTCAAGACACACCATCCCTACAGTGAAGTATGGCAGCATCATGATGTGGGGATGTTTCTCATCTGCAGGGACTGGGCATCTTGTTAGAATTGAAGGAAGAATGGATGGAGCAAAATATAAAGAAATACTGCAAGAGAACCTGCTCCAGTCTGCTAAAAAACTGAAGCTTGGGAGGAAATTTACCTTTCAGCATGACAATGATCCCAAGCACAAGGCCAAAGCAACAATGGAGTGGCTCAAGAACAAAAATATAAATGTCTTACAGTGGCCCAGTCAAAGTCCTTATCTCAATCCTATTGAGAATCTGTGGCACTATTTGAAAATTGCAGTCCACAAGCGTCACCCAACCAACCTGAACAACCTGGAGCAAATCTGCCGAAAAGAATGGGCCAAAATCACTGCGTCACTGTGTGCAAAGCTGGTACACAAATGACTTAAAGCAGTTATTGCAGCAAAAGTTGGATCGAGCAAATATTAATGTATGGGGGTTGAATACTATGCAAGATATTTCCATTTTTTATTTTTCATAAAAATATTTCCCCCCCAAAAAAAACACAAAAAAAAACAATGTCACCTTACAATAATTGATTTTGAGTTTCAGTGTTTTAAAATAAAATATCAATCAGAATGAAAATTCAGTGTATCATTTGTAATTCGGTAATATGAGAGAAATTGGCCAGGGGTCTGAATACTTTTGCAAGGCACTGTGTATATATAAACTCAGCAAAAAAGAAACATCCCTTTTTAAGGACACTGTATTTTAAAGATAATTTTATAAAAATCCAAATAACTTTACAGATCATTATTGTAAAGGGTATAAACAATGTTTTCCATGCTTGTTCAATGAACCATAAACAATTAATGAACATGCACCTGTGGAACGGTTGTTAAGACACTAACAGCTTACAGACGGTAGGAAATTAAGGTCACAGTTATAAAAACGTAGGACACTAAAGAGACCTTTCTACTGACTCTGAAAAACACCAAAAGAAAGATGCCCAGGGTCACTGCTCATCTGCGTGAATGTGCCTTAGGCATGCTGCATGGAGGCATGAGGACTGCAGATGTGGCCAGGGCAATAAATTGCAATGTCCGTACTGTGAGACGCCTAAGACAGCACTACAGGGAGACAGGAAGGACAGCTGATCGTCCTCACAGTGGCAGACCATGTGTAACAACACCTGCACAGGATCGGTACATCCGAATATCACACCTGCGGGACAGGTACAGGATAGGGGGGCAACAACAACTGCCCGAGTTACACCAGGAATCAGCGTTCAGGCTGTCCGCAATAGGCTGAGAGAGGCTGGACTGAGGGCTTGTAGGCCTGTTGTAAGGCAGGTCCTCACCAGACATCACCAGCAACAACATTGCCTATCGGCACACACCCACCTTCGCTGGACCAGACAGGACTGGCAAAAAGTGCTCTTCACTGATGAGTCATGGTTTTGTCTCACCAGGGGTGATGGTTGGACTCACGTTTATCATCGAAGGAATGAGTGTTATACCGAGGCCTGTACTCTGAAGCGGAATCGATTTGGAGGTGGAGGGTCCGTCATGGTCTGGATCGGTGTGTCACAGCATCATCGGACTGAGCTTGTTGTCATTGCAGGCAATCTCAATGCTGTGCATTACAGGGAAGACATCCTCCTGCATGACAATGCCACTAGCCATACTGCTTGTTCTGTGCATGATTTCCTGCAAGACAGGAATGTCAGTGTTCTGCCATGGCCAGCGTAGAGCCCGGATCTCAATCCCATTGAGCACGTCTGGGACCTGTTGGATCGGAGGGTGAGGGCTAGGGCCATTTCCCCCAGAAATGTCCGGGAACTTGCAAGTGCCTTGGTGGAAGAGTGTGGTAACATCTCACAGCAAGAACTGGCAAATCTGGTGCAGTCCATGAGGAGGAGATGTACTGCAGTATTTAATGCAGCTGGTGGCCACACCAGATACTGACTGTTACTTTTGATTTTGACCTCCCCTTTTTTCAGGGACACATATTCCATTTCTGTTAGTCACATGTCTGTGAAACTCGTTCAGTTTATGTCTTAGTTGTTGAATCTTTTTATGTTCATACAAATATTTACACATGTAAAGTTTGCTGAAAATAAAAAGCAGTTGAAAGTGAGAGGACGTTTCTTTTTTGCTGAGTATATATATATATATATATATATATATATATACAGTGGTGGACAAAATTTTGGAATAATGTTCAGATTTTGCTCTTATGGAAAGAAATTGTTACTTTTATTCACCAAAGTGGCATTCAACTGATCACAATATATAGTCAGGACATTAATAACGTGAAAAATTACAATTACAATTTGTAAAAAATTTTCAGAACTTCTTAATCTATTTCAAAGAGTTCTCATCAAAAAATCTTCCATGTGCAGCAATGACAGCTTTGCAGATCCTTGGCATTCTAGCTGTCAGTTTGTCCAGATACTCAGGTGACATTTCACCCCACGCTTCCTGTAGCACTTGCCATAGATGTGGTTGTCTTGTCGGGCACTTCTCACGCACCTTACAGTCTAGCTGATCCTACAAAAGCTCAATGGGCTTAAGATCCTTATCACTCTTTTCCAGTTATTTGTTGTCCAATGTCTGTGTTTCTTTGCCCAATCTAACCTTTACTTTTTGTTTTTCTGTTTCAAAAGTAGCTTTTTCTTTGCAATTCTTCCCATAAGGCCTGCACCCCTGAGTCTTCTCTTTACTGATATACAGGTGCATCTCAATAAATTAGAATGTCGTGGAAAAGTTAATTTATTTCAGTAATTCAACTCAAATTGTGAAACTCGTGTATTAAATAAATTCAATGCACACAGACTGAAGTAGTTTAAGTCTTTGGTTCTTTTAATTGTGATGATTTTGGCTCACATTTAACAAAAACCCACCAATTCACCCACCAATTCATAATCAAAGCACATCTAACGGTTTTTGTTGTTACCGCTAGCAATGCAAACATGGCGTAGAGTTGTTGCTACACCGCTAACTTTGCACTAGTAACTGGCTGCATAGCTACATAACTAATCAAATAAATTCTGCCTTTTCTTTTTAGGCAAACTAGCCTATGAAATGTTAGAGTGTGATCCTGACTGGGTACCATCATTACATCTCGGGCACACAGAAGTTAAAGCAACGCACTCTGGGCGGTTTAACTGGAGAACACAGAGACAGCACGCTGTCACAGGGACTAACGCTGCACCTGCACCACTTGATCTAGCTGGCCAGAGACCGGAGATGGATGAAGCTGCAACACCAGATGGTGCTTCACAGATGGATGACACTGGTTCAAAAGACAACACTGCAGAACAGCAGGAATGTCTTTTTTGTAGCTGCAGGCGTACCGAAATTAACTGCTTGTTTAAGGAGAACAGGAGACTCTCTCAAAAGAAGATGGATGAGGATTTTTTAAAAGATGAAGACGTGAAGGTCAGGTAATACACTGGGCTTCCATGTTATGCGGTTCTGATGGGTGTGCTGACACAGCTTCTTCCCTGCCTGCCACAGACCGGCTGAAAACTTTCAACTTTTCAGATGCTCCTCTCAACTCTGATGCGCCTGAGGCTGAATCTGCCGTGCGGTACCTCGTTAAGATCATCGGACCACTCTTTGTGTTCGTACGGATCAAGCCTGTTGATTTCCTTGATTTTTTTGTAAGTACCGCAACTTTGTTTCCTTGTTGAGCTTTTCTCTATATAGTATCCTTGCACTTGGTCTTCGTTCGGTCCATTATTATTTTTGGGGGTTTTTTTTCTGTTTATTATCGCTGATAACTGATGAGCGTGTCCTAAAACATGGCAGCAACTACCCAGAATGCAATGCGAAGTGATGTAATTTCCCAAGCTCTATAAGCTATATACATAAGCGGTGGGTGAATGAATTGCAGGGTAAAAGTACATCAAATAAAATTAAGTAAATAAATAAATAAAATTTAAATACAAATACATTTTTCCCATCTGAATCCATACATTCATTTCTAGATTTTCAAATTGCAGGTTCTGCCTACTGTACAATGTTCACTCTCCATACAAAACACTCCAAATGTATAAATTGTTGATTATTTTTACTTGCTCAGACACCAGTATTCATATTGATAATTATACATCTCAAATTGATGCCCATCAATCTTTATATAACACGTAGTACGCGTGCGCATGTCGTCATCGTTATCTCAAATTCGCGTTTTTGTATGTTTACACGGAGACGATAACGGCATCGTTTTCAAAAAACTTTGAAACCCGTTTTCAAAAGTTTGCGTTTTCAGGCCCCAAAACGCCGTTGTCGTGTAAACGAACAGCCAAAACGCATAAAAAGTTTTCCGTTTTTAGTTGAAAACGCTGTCGTGTAAACGGCCCCTAAATAAATTTAAAAAAAATAAATAAATTGAAAACTGTCTATCGCAACATGCAGATTTCGTCTTTACTCCCTGCTACATGATTAGTCAATATCCCTAAATCCCACGCCTAAACATAACCAAACAAGTCTGAAAATGATGAGTCTGAAAATCTCAAAAGGAAGACTGAGCCTAATCGCACGTGCGGTTACACTGAATTAATTTTTAATACATGAATCGTTGTATAAATAAATGTTATACATACTGTATATACAGCAAAGCCTTACAAATCACCATTATGCACTGTTGTTTATACATGTATATTATGAACCACCTGACTGCACCAATCAGTCCAGTACAGAGATGTGTAATGATGATATGAAGTTACTGACCTCTTTCGGAATGACTACTGCATAATAAATCACCTATATCAGCCACACATCGAGGCAGTGTCTCTGTGATGTGACAGACTCTAAGCAGTGTGTGCGGTTATATTCATGCAGTACATCTCCCAGATCTGAGTGTGTTTTTTTAAATCCCCTTGCCATTTACCATGGGTTTACAACAGTAACCATAGTTTAACCATGCTATTTGTAGTGAAACCATAGTAACCACAAAATTAACTATGGTTACTATATGGATACGGTATACTGTTTTAAAACAGTATACCGTATTTATAAAATGTATATCACCAGATGAGGTTTAATGAGGAATAATGTTTATTATTATGAAAAGATATGAAGTTGAAGACACGATGTATGTGCTGACGATGTGTGTTTATATTCACAATTTTCTTTGCATGCCCTCGCTTCAATTTTGAATGCTTGATTATTTAATAAAAAACCAAACAAAATATGCATTGAAGTGAGCATAAAAATATGGATGAACATAATGACAAAAGATTTAAATACAGCAAATCCCCATGTGATTTTTTTATTTCACCTCTAGAGGCTGCTGTTATATTGCAGAACCAACCCGTTTAAACTAGAATTCCATTGTAAGTGCCTCACTGTAACCCAGATTTTTCGGTTCAAAATAAATTGTTGTGGTAATCAATATTATGCCACAAATGCTGTCGGCTGAGCTTAATTTGTCTTGAACCCAGAATATTCCTTTAATATCTTAGACAATTTTGCTTCTCAATTCAATATATCTTGTCTCAAGGATGTTTAAATATTTTCACTGGAAAACAAGATAAAACTGAAGAAAATGATACAATATTCTGAAAGCGTCACAGTGTTTACACTCTTCGGGAAGTCTTTCAATGGATTACTGATAAGGACTCAGAACATTAAACTGAAATATCAGAGAAAGTATTTTAACATCTTTAAAATGACACACAGCAGTTATAAGTGTGTGAGCAGTATAATTTATACTATGGATTAAATGACTGAATTGTTTTACCCTGTAGCTTACATGAGCGTGTAGGTGACGCTGTCTTCACTATCGAGTGGAAGCCACCAGCAGGTGAACACCTCCATGTTTGGTGAGCGACAGTAATAAATAAACGGCCTTGCAACATCTGCACAATAAAATGTAAATACTGTAAGTATTTAAACATAAAGATATCAAGTTTGTGGAGTTTTATGATACACCATTTATGAACCCTTCACTGAGCCCCGCCTTAAAAACTTTATTGACCAATCCTAACTTAAAGAAGATAAGCTTCAAGATCAACACATTTTAAAGACACATGCAAAGTGTTGTCCATTCCCACCTACTGACCTGTTTCAGTGACGTCACTTTTCCCCCCGCAGCCGCCATATTTGTGACCATCAGTGGGAGGAAACAATGGCGGTGAATTGAAAAACACCAGAAAATTGATATCAAGAAAAACATTTTAAAAAATTTGCTTTTGATCCATGCCAAGTCCCAGGAAAATTCATACAGGTCTGAAGACAATACAAATATTGCAAATTCAACTTTCGTGGACATTTAACTACATTTCATTCACGATTCATCCACGGATGCAGGCGAGTTTGATGTGTGACCGGCGAGTACACACGCCCACAGACACATCACCGTAAAATCTCTTCAGAAGTTACAAATGTTTTTGTGTTTGTTACACTCTTAGAAGAGATTGAACCTTTAGAGTTAAAAAAAAATTAACTTTAAAGTTCAAATATGAACTTCTAACTTATAGGTTCTATAAAGATCCCTTGGTTATTTGGTATATGGTTATCAGTTCTTTTTAGAACCTTTGTTGTGGCTAAAGGGTTCATATTAGATCCTGGCCTGTTGCCAAGGTTCCTTTATGAACCTTTTCTAAGATGGATTGTTGGGATTTTATTGTTGTTGTTGTTGTTGTTGTTGTTGTTGTTGTTGTTGTTGTTGTTGTTGTTGTTATTATTATTATTATTATTATACATTCATTAATCCCATTACGCATATAAAACAATTTGTACAAATATTTATTACATGCACAAACAATCTGAGAGTAGGACAGCACCAGCACAAATGCTTAAGAACACGCACACGTTTACTTAGCTATCTAAATTGGGACATTCCATACACTTCTATTGTTTTCATACACAACTAGTTATAAATATTATAGCCTAACCCTAACAAAAAACTTTCTGCATTTTTACAATTTTAAAACATCTTTATTGACTATATTTTTTTACAAACGAGTATTGTCACCAAAAGGAGGTTTTGCTAATTTTGGGTACAAATTTGTCTCCAGAATTTAATAGGAACACACACAAATGTGTGTGTGTGTGTGTGTGTGTGTGTGTTTGTGTGGTGTGTATATATATATATATATATATATATATATATAGGCCCAACACTTTTTGAAAGCCATTGAAAAGATGGCTTGCGAAAGGTATATAACACACAGAAAAAGCATCTCCAATTGTCATACGTCATAATTATTTAATACATGTAAAGGAACTGTTATGTGATATCACCACATTCTTCTCTAAATTGCAATAATTTTCTGTCTAGAGACTGAAACAAAAATGAGCACAGAAGTTATTCAGTCCAAGATGTGGCTAACTGGTTGACTGCAAATAGTTTCCAGGAGTTTATCCCTACATTTCAAGGTTGATCTCACAGAAATGCCCACTCTCTTTAACTGTCCCCTATGCAGCAAACAAACATTTTCTCTAATTAAACAAATTCAACATATTGGCCTTTATCACCAAAATGACCCAAAATTTGAATTCACATGTGGACTGAATGGTTGTGGCAAAATAAACAAAACCTTCAGTTCCTATAGGTCACATATTTATCGAAAACATAGAGATCTTCTTTCATTGGTCAGTGAACAAGGGGAAGCTTGTGATAATGAGGTTAACAACTCAGAAGAACATATTGATGATTTTGAAGAGGAGTTTCCTACCCCTGACTTGGTGGACATTGCCAACTGCAGAGAGTTTACAACAGAAGATTTATTGCAAAACCTAAAGCACAATCTTAAAAATTAATAGAAAAGCATTGTATTGCTGCCACAGTTCAATTCAGTATTGTGGAGAACCTGCGAATCATCTTTCAGGAGTTCGGTACTCATTGTCTCACACTACTCACACTGAGATGCTGAGACTTCATCTTCAGCAACAACATCAAATTGACACTGATGATGATGATGACTTATCTGAACTGCTTAATCAGCAAAAAGTTTTTGATGAATGCCTCAGACAGATCAGTAGTTAATGGATGCTAGAGCGCTACTGTGAAGATGAACTTGAATACATTGCACCAGTGCAAGTTCCTCTGGATCAAACAGAACAACATGGTGCACATTTTCAGTATATACCTCTTCAGGCACTGCTGAGTAAGATGAGAATGAGGATGTGTGGGCGATGCTTAATCAAGAGGAAGCACCCAAACATCAGGATGTTATGGAGGGGTACACTGGAGGAGACCAGTTCAAAAGTAGTCATCTTTCTTCCTTATCCAATCTACGTCTACATTTCTACATTGATGAATTTGAGATTGTTAACCCTTTAGGCTCTAAAAAGGAAAACATAAAATGACAGCTGTGTATTTTAAACTTGGAAACACTGATAAGAAATATACATCAAAACTTGAGAATATTTACCTTTCTTCTTTAATCAGACATCGGTTTATTGAAGAAGTCCTTACCAACTACAACAATCTTTTTCAGTCTTTGATTGAAGAAGTGATGCATCTTGAGACTGAAGGAGTGACTCTGTCATGTAATGGTGAAAGCAGAAGATTATATGGCACAATAGTCACCATATCAGCAGACACTCTTTCAGCTCACTCTTTGATTGGGTTGAAAAGGAACTTTTCACATGGAAGAATATTCCAGTTCTGCATGGCCACAAAAGAAAACATCACTGCCAAATTCATGGAAGAGGACTTTACTCTAAGAGACAGTGCTAACTAGAAATACCATCTTCAGGCTGTCGATGAAAATCCTGATTATGGAACTGTTTATGGTGTGCTGAGAGAGTGCTGTTTCTCATCTCTTAACTATGCTCCTTCATTGATAACTCACTTGTTTCCATCTGATGTGACGCATGATATTTTGCAGGGAGTCATTCCTAATGTTCTGAGGTGGACTCTTTATCAGCTTATCCATAATAAACACTTCACCCTAGCTCAACTTAATTTTGAAATTGAAATTTTTTCATATTCTGTAAATGACAAAACATCTAAGCCACAAATCCTGACTGAGAGAATGCTGCAAACTCATCTCTCTGGTAAAGCTTCAGAAACCTGGACACTGTTTCGACTGCTACCACTGATGGTTGGGTCTTATGTCCATCCAAACAAGTATTGGAACTGCTACCTTTTACTGCGAGAAGTGGTAGATGTTATAATGGCCCCAGTGGTTAGATGATCATGGATACCCTATCTGGAGGAGAACATTTCTGAGTTTTTATCAACATTTCATAAAATCTTTCCTGATGGTGTTATTCCGAAAATGTTATTCCATTTTTTTTTTAGTGCACTACCCTTCACTTATGCTGAAATATGGTCCATCAGTTCATTTATCTTGTATGCGCTTTGAGGCAAAGCACCAGTATTTCAAGGTGACCACTGTTGTTTGCAGCTTCAAGAACATCACCAAAACACTTGCTAGAAGGCATCAGCTGAGACAGTGCTGGGAGCAATCTGAGAAGAAAAGCATTGGATATGAAGTGTGCCATGCCTCAGGATCATCTGAAGTCCCATCAAACACCCGGTCCTCTTTAGTTTTGGCTACATTGGAATCAAAGGTTGGCAAACCTCTGTCTAACGAAGTCCTACAAAAAACAAATTCCATCACAGTTAATAATACAACTTATAAAACTGGCAAATGCAGAGTGATTGACACTGTACACACTGAAGAGATTCCAATATTCTTCAAGATCAAGGCAATATATGGATATATTGGTTTGTGGTACATGTTTGGAAAAATACTTACTCCATTCAAATTTGACAGCCATCTCCATGCATACAAAGTAACTGAAACATCTTCATGTGCCCTTGAAGTAGGGGAAGAGTTGACCATGGACTGGACTCTTATAAAGATCTAGAAGGAAATGTTTTGATCCCCTTGTGATACTGCATCACTAAACATTAGTATATGTGTATATGCTGCAATATATAATTCAGAATGCAATGATCTTTTACTCCTATTGACCTGTTTTAGAGAATGAAATTGATGGGGATACGTTAATTAATCTAACTGAAACTATGATAGCTAAAATATTCCCTAAAATGAAGGATCATGTTAAATTAATAAGATTACAGAAAAAAACTGAAGAGTGAGATGCCTACCAAGACCACACACACCAGTCATGAGTAAGTCTATTATTATATATGCAAAATTTTACAATAACAAAAAAATCATTGAACTGGTTTGGTGTTCGTACCATGCAAACATATGTTACAGCTCTGTAACATACAAACATAGACATCCTTGTATTCTTTTTCTCTAGGACTTCATTTGGTTTTCCAGTTGGGTCAATCTCAACACACTAGATTGCTCAAACAAGGTGGCCAGCAAATTATCAGTTACCAAAATTTCCTATGTCAATTCAAAAAAGACTTGAGATTGAGTTTTTTTTTTCTTCGACAGGACGGAGCAAATGGAGATCAAAAATAATTCAAGCACTGTTTGATCAGATGTGCACATATACATGGTAATTTTAATACAATAAGGGCAATATATATAAACAATAAGTGTGTGTGTATGTGTATATATATATATATATATATATATATATATATATATATATATATATATATATATATATATTTTTTTCCTCCATTTTCAGGTATCCAACAAGTGCCCAATTCAACAAGGTGTGCTTATCCCTTGTTACCAAATACCAGTTCTTGAGAGACAAAACTGGAAGAGGATATGTAAGAGCATGTCAAAGAGCTTTTTGGTTTCATAAAACCCTGTATAGTCCTCAGATATTGTTATCTTGAAGGTGATAGATGTTAGAATAAATTAATAATGTTATTTTTTTCCATTCAAGGAGTCATGGCATGAAATGCTTAAGAACAAATTAAAAAAAGAAAGATCACCCTTGGTTGATGTTGATGAGATAAAGGAAGTTCGTAGCAGGTTTGGAAAAGCAAGGAACCAAGTGATTTCATCAAGGGTCCAACAGACAACCAATGCAGAGGTAAGCATTCCACACGAAGTGACACTTACAGTATTAATATGCTGTGAGTGTGTTATGTTTTTATTTTTTAAGACTGAGGGAAACCAAATCCCCGGTTTGCATGGAATGTAAGACTAAGAATGACAATTAACAGTGACATATTATTATAGGGGGTCACGTGACGCCATGCAAGGAGCAGACGTGTGAGCGACGAGCTCTGCGCACTTTGCTGAATTTTCGATAATTTTCATGTTATAATCTGGTGAAATTTGATACACCCAGTTACACATTTGCCCTTTGTTGCAAAACATGTCAAAGAAGTCAAAATCCTCGGGCTCTGGAGACATTATAAGACGCTTACGTGTTCAGGATGAAAGCCCCAACAGGCCTACAGACCGGGGACTCGATTTGGATGGCGCGGCGGGAGAAGGAATCCAGCGTCAGTTGTCCAACATGTCGGTGATGTTGACGAAGATTCTTGCTGACTTGGAGGATCTCGCTGTAATACGTCGATCGATTACGGCAATGGAAATAAAATTCTCTGAGTTAGGTACAAGAGTGACTGATGTTGAAAAACGAATCGATTTTTTGGAATCTTCGGAGAGGGAATTAACCGCTAATCCACCCGCGACCAAAGTTGATCTGGAACATCTCCTTGAAAAGCTTGAAGATCTTGAAAATAGAAGCCGCAGGAATAACGTTCGAATTGTTGGAATTCCTGAGCATCAGGAGGGCAGAGATATGGTGAAATTCCTAAACGAGTTTTTCCCGAGTCTGCTCGACATAACAGGCCACAAGCTGGAAATCGAGCGAGCTCACAGTGTCCCTGCTCGGAGATCTGCTGAGGGAGACAGGCCCCTATCGATTCTGGCCGGATTTCTGAGATCATTCGATAAAGATCTTGTGTTGTGCCAGGCGAGGAGCAAAGGGAAGCTTTCTTGGAAGAACCATAATATTTTCTTGTTCCCGGACTTTGCGAGTTCGACGAGAGAAACGCGATCGGTTCAAGGAATGAAAGGAACTCTTACATCAGAAAAAGATCTCGTTCGCTTTGATGTTTCCAGCCAAACTGAGAATAGAAACAAAGGTCGATCGCAAAGTATTCACATGTCCAAATCTGGCAATGTCTTTTATGAATCAATGACTGAGTAAACCATTGGATGTTTCTCATGTGAGTGGGTCTGACTCGCTGTACTTTCTCTTGAGGAAGCTGGGCGACATTTTGGGTTTTTTGCGTTGGCTCCGCCGAGCGGCTGGAGCTTGTTTTGTGAATAACACTTTTACTTAAGAAACTTTTGCATTGATGAAAGATTACTTCTGCATTGAAGTTCCCGGACAGATTGAGAGTGGACACTATGGATGACCGCAAAATATCTACATGCTGCTCACACAAAGGATGTCTTTTATAAAGTTGACGGATTGTGTAAGTCATGGTATATACTTTTATGCAGCCTCCGAGTGAATTGACTCAATCATCCGGGGAAACGGGATGCCGGTTTTGTTACTTTTTGTGTTGGTTCCACCTAGCGGCTGGAGCTTGTTCTATTGAATAAAACTCCTTTGGAACAGCTGTGGATTAATCTGTTCATTCTTCGTGCTAATTCCTCCTGCTGACTGTAGTTTGTTTTTTTTTAGGTTTTTTTTCGAGATTTTGGAATGATTACGTCATCCGCTGAACTCATAACAGCTGGCTCACTGAACATTCGTTTATCTATCCGTGAAACTGAACAATTTATATCAGCTGAAATTTGTTTTGTGGAAGATCACATCCTTGAGACAGTTCTGTGAATGAATCTACACATTCTTCGTGTTCATTCTTCCTATTGACTGGGTTTATTTTACTGTTATGTCATTTATTTTACTGTTATGTAATTTTGCCTCACAAATTTGTGAGGCAAAACTGAGCAATCTGATGGCAAAGTTGTTGTGGGGGCTCGTGGGCGTTCATGGACCTTTTGAGTTTAGAGGGATTGTCGCCAGTTGGCGCTTTCGTGCGCGGGGTTAATGCGCACGTTTTTCTTTTTTCTGTTTGTTTTGTTCGAGGGGATGTTCGGGGGTTGATTGTTTCTCTAATCGAGAATGTGGTCTGTATAATTTTGTTTTTGACACAATTTATTTTTTCTACTATATCAAAATGTCAAATGTTAATATGAGTGTACTATCTCTCTCCACATGGAATGTAAATGGGTTGGGGCACCCCATAAAAAGAAGGAAGGTTATTTCTTTTCTTAAACGTAAGAAATATGATATAGTGTTTCTTTACATCTCTCCCCGCAGGAAGCTGAAAAATTTGGGAAGATATGGGGTGGACATGTTTTCTTTAGTGCTGGCTCAAGTAAGAGCAAGGGAGTCATTATATTGGTAAATAAACATCTACAATTCAAATGTCTCAAACAGATTAAAGATAAATTTGGAAGAGTAATTATTGTGTTAGTTGAAATTCAAGGGCAAAGGTTGATTTTGGCTAATATTAACGTTGATGATCAAGGTTTTTTTTTAGATCTTGAAGGGATGTTGCAAGCCGCTGGCACCCCTCATGATATAATATTGGGAGGAGACTTTAATCTTTTGATGGACTCAGTCCTTGATCACAGTGAAGCAAAGTGTGCAAGGCCCGTAGAGCAACATTGACGCTTCACAGGATGTGTGAAAATCTTGGTCTTACAGATATTTGGAGACTTTTGAACCCATCTGGTAGGGACTATACATTTTTTCATCAGTCCATAAGATTTATTCTAGATTAGATTTTTTATTTTTTTTTTATATCCAAATCCTTCATTTCATCTGTTGTTGATTGCTCAATTGGAAATATCTTAGTCTCAGATCATGCTCTGGTGAGTTTAAAGGTGTTGCCATATACAGAGAAAAAGAAATCATATAGTTGGCGCCTTAATGTGTCCCTTTTGCAAAATCCTGATTTCCAACAAATGTTAAAGACTGAAATCAGTGTTTATATGGAGACCAACTGGTCCTCAGTATCCTCTGTGGGCGTGGCTTGGGAGGCACTTAAGGCGGTTCTTAGGGGTCCGATCATACAGTATGCCTCATTCATTAAAAAATCCAAAGCACAAGAACTTGTGGTGTTGGAAGGAAATATTAAAAGTGCTGAGGCAGAGCTGAAGCGCCGTATGTCATCTGATGGCCTCAGAGAATTGACCCGATTGAAATATATATATAATACTATTTTGTCACGGAAAGTGGAGTTTTGGTTATTCAGGGCAAGACAGTCATACTTTGAGTCGGGTGACAAAGCAGGAAAACTTTTGGCTAGATATATAAAGCAGAGAGAGTCTTTTTCTATCATTCCCTCAGTGAAATCTGCTTGTGGTGAAATATTTAACTCGGCTATTGATATTAATAATGCCTTTAAAGAGTTCTATCTTGATCTCTATGGTTCCACGTCTTCATCCACAGATGAAGATATTAGGAACTTTGTGGAACCATTAGATCTCCCTAAACTGACGACTGTGCAAAAAAATTCTCTTGATTCTGAGATAACCTTGGAAGAGCTTGTTGAGGTAATTAAAGCCTTGCCTACATGCAAGGCTCCGGGGCCTGACGGCTTTTCCTCTGAGTTTTTCAAATCTTATGCTACAGAACTGGCTCCACTTTTGTTAGAAGTTTATACTGATTCATTAAAGAATGGAAAGCTTCCGCCATCCATGACACAAGCCCAGATCAGTCTGATTCTAAAAAAGGACAAAGATCCAAACGAGTGTAAAAGTTACCGCCCAATTTCCCTGATCCAGTTAAATGTAAAAATTTTGTCCAAAATTCTGGCTAATCGATTAAGTAAAGTTATGACATCACTTATACATATAGATCAGGTGGGGTTTATTCGAGGCCGTAGCTCTTCTGATAATATTAGGCGTCTCATCAATATCATGTGGTCAGTAGTGAATGATCAATCTCCGGTTGCTGCCATCTCTCTTGACGCCGAAAAGGCATTTGATATGTAGAATGGGATTATCTTTTTAAGATTTTGGAAAGGTATGGGTTCGGGAATACTTTTATTGGATGGATTAAGCTACTTTATAGACAGCCTGTAGCAGCGGTGCAAACAAATGGGTTAATTTCAGATTATTTTACTCTGGATAGGGGCACCCAGCAGTGTTGCCCTCTTTCCCCATTATTGTTCTGTCTTGCCCTGGAACCATTAGCAGCCGCGATAAGAAAGGAGGATGATTTTCCAGGGGTGACGGCGGGAGGTGTGGCGCATAAGCTTCTGCTTTACGCAGATGATATTTTATTATTCGTCTCCGACCCTGCTAGATCTATGCCCTGCCTCCACAGAATTATTACCTCCTTTTCCAAATTCTCATCATACAAAGTCAATTGGTCTAAATCCGAAGCTTTGGCTTTGACAGCGTACTGTCCAGTAACTGCCTTCCAGCCGGGTGCCTTCCAGTGGCCCAAACAGGGAATTAAGTATTTGGGAATTTTATTCCCAGCAAATTTGTCTGATTTAGTCAGAGTTAATTTTGATCCCTTAATAAAAAGGTTTTCGAATGATGTGGACAGATGGGCATCATTACACTTATCGATGATTGGGAAGGTTAATATTATTAAAATGAATTGCATCCAAAATTTAACTACCTGCTACAATCTCTCCCTGTAGATGTCCCCCTCTCTTATTTCAAGCAATTTGATAGCATAGCGAAGTCCTTCATTTGGAATGGTAAACATCCCAGGTTAAATTTCAGTAAGTTACATAGGCCGATTGACAAAGGTGGGTTAGGCCTACCCAAGATTTTATTTTATTATTATGCATTCAGTCTTAGACATGTAGTTCATTGGTCGCTTCCACCTGAGAGAGCTCCTCCCTGGTTTTGTATTGAAAAGGAAGTTCTTGCCCCTATCTCCCCACTGCAAAGCCTTTCGATTAAACTAGCCGGAGAGGTTAAGTCGCACTCCATTATTTTGCATTTGCACTCGATATGGACAAAAGTGTCCAGAGTGTTTAATTCCGATATTTATTTAAACGTAGCCTCGAGCATATGGCTGAACCCTAAACTATGTATTAATAAGTCCCCTTTCTGTTGGTCAGATTGGATTGTGAGGGGGGTTAATACACTTGGTGACCTGTATGAGGGTGGAGTATTGAGATCTTTTGAAAATTTGATTCAACATTTTGGGATTCCCAGATCTCAATTTTATAAGTATTTACAGCTGCGCCACCTGCTCTGCTCTGTTTTTGGGAGTAGCATTTACCCCCCTAGAGCGGCAGATACTCTGGAAGTGGTGATTGCTGCTTTTGGGAAGGGTCATGAGGCATCAGTGTATTACTCCCTGTTAATTCAGAGCCTGGGGGACGGAGCTTTAAATTCTCTCAGAAGATTATGGGAGAAAGATTTAAACTTGGTATTGGAGGAGGGAGTGTGGGCAAGGATTCTAAAAAACTTAAAGTCTGCATCTAGAGATGCAAGGGTTTGCCTTATGTAATTTAAGATTTTACATAGATTTTATTGGACCCCCTCTAGATTGTATAGGCTTGGTCTTAAGGACACACCCATCTGCTGGTGATGCCATACTGAAGATGGAGACACCATCCATGTTTTTTGGGGGTGCCTTAAGATCCAAGAATTTTGGCTGAAGGTGCAAAGTTTTGTGTGTGATGTGTTGGGCACTCGGGTCTCGTTCTGCCCCAGACTCTGTATTTTGGGAGATAGGGAGGTCATGGATTTGGTAGATAAGTACATGAGGGACTGGGTTTTGACCAGTGTGATGATTGGTAGGCAGGTTATTGGAAGTCGGATGGAGCACCCTCGTTCCCTGAGTGGTGCGCGGAGATGGGGAGGGTGGCTGCCTTCAAGGAGGGGTCGAGCATTAGGATGGGGGTTAGGGATTCTTACAATAAGAAATGGGGCAATTATTTAGCATTTTTGAGGGAATCTCGAGGTGGGGCAGTGGAGGTAGTAATTTTGAGTTTAGTTTTTTTTATTATTATTATTATTATTTTACTTGATTATTGTATGTTATTTTATGTTGTTGTTTTAGTTTTCTGTGTGTGTGTCTATATTCTGTTGACCACAGGGGTGTTCGTGGGAGGGTCGGGTGGGTTGAGAGTTTGGTAGGGGGAGGGGATATAGTGGGGGTTTAATTTTTAACGTGTTTGATTCATTATATAAATGTTGTTGTATTTTTTTGTTAATTTATGAATCAATAAAAATGTTAATAAAAAAAAAAAACAGTGACGTATTATGTCTTGTGCAATTTCACAATTTTATATTAAAGGTCTCTCAATGGCTGCTGCTGCCCTGTTGCTTCCACTTCTATTCAAAGAGAGTCCAAGATCCCTTTATGTCATCAATGAGGTAAGTGTAGTTGGGTCAGTTCATTCATTAAACATTTAAATCTATAATATTCCTTTTTCAACTCCTTCTCAATGTTATGATTTCCTCTGAACATCTGTTTACTGGATTATTCAGTAGAACTGTTTGATTGTGTGCAGGTTCAGCTGTAACAGCAACAAGAAGGATTATATGGATAGTTCTCCCAAAAATGAAACTTCTGTCATGATTTACTCACCATCATTTTGTTCCAAACCTGTATGACTTTCTTTTCCTAGTGGAACACGAGGAATTTTGAAAAATGTTGACACTGCTTTTGGAACAACATAATGGTGACTAAATGATTACAGACATTTCATATTTGGTGAACTATCCCTTTAATAGGGTCACATACATTTGTTCATAATTTATATTATATTTATAATTTTATTTTTCTCAGAGGTCCACTTACAATGTTAGTCAAGGTTCCTTGCACCAAAAACACTCTTCCTTTACTTTTCCATAATCATTTTCCACCCTCTCTCTTACCATTTTTTTGGTCATTTAAGACTTCTTTGTACATGCCCTCTTTTTACTCATAGGCTGTGAACTGTGGGCACTGCCCCGTCTTTCAATTTTACTTTTCAAAACCTTTTGTGACAGGTTAAATTTTCAAAAAAATTTAGAATTTAGAATTTAGAATATTATATTTTTCATAATATACGCACTAAATATTAGCTGTGTATAACATTATCCCTTTCTTGTTTAGGAACCAAATATACCCAACCCTGTACTATATACTAAAGGAAGCCCCTTGGGTGCAGATTCAGCCTTGGAAATAATGATGGAAGGCGAGAAGGTCTGTGAGGTAGAAGAGGTCACCATGGCTCTAGTGGTTCTGATGGCAATCTACTTCATCTTCAACACTGAATATGCTCCAAAGATGAGAAACACGCTTTTATTCATTGAAAAGTATTTGATGTGCCATAATGATGAAACCAAAATGCCACCCACAGTGATTAAAATGGCCAATTTGTTGTTTAAATAAATGTATATTTATGTAAATACATGATGTGGAGGGTAAATACATGATGTGGAGGAAGCAGCATGATTTTGCTTTCCAAATGTTATATATATTCAGTTACATTCTGTTGAATGATTGTTGGTTGGGTGGTTGATTGTTGATAGGTGTTTGTTTTTTTAGAGAATATTTCTTTGTTTTCAGTCTATTTGCTCATAGTAGTGTACGGTCTTCAGATTTTTTTATATGCAATAAGCATTTAATGGAGAATCATGGTGTTGTGTCTATGTTATGAAATGGTGTAAATGTATAATAAAACCATACAGTATGACTAAAAACAGGTTCAAAAAGGAACTCTGCTGGGTCTTTAATGCACTTTTAAGTGAGGGTTCTAATTGGAACCTTTTTAAAAAGGTTCAGAAAAGAACCTTTAAGGCTCCTCCATAGTTGCAATCTCCAGCAACCTCAAAAGGTTCATTTTTGAACCTTTTCTCCTTAGAGTGTAGTAAAATACGATTCGGATGCTTTATTCTGCCTTCCTCACAGTCACTCTTCGATCAGGCGATGAATTCACTGGTGGGAAGAAACACTTGGACACAGAATGTCATAAGCAGTTCTTCGATTTATTAAAGGAATGCATGGGGTTATATGGTTCTTGTCACACAAGGCTGGTTACACCCTTTACCTTGAACCCCCCCCCAACTTACAGTTAAGCAAGCATCAAGGTCACATTGTTCCAAGTACATTCTTATAAAGTACATTTTGTGATCAAGACAGTGCTGAAAACATACAAAGCAGTTCAGCAAGCATCAAGGTCACATTGTTCCATCTGAGGCATATTTCTCACAGTGTTGTTTTCTGGTCTGATTTAGTCACATTATTTAAAAATGTCTTTGATTATCCTGTCTGCATGAATGTTGGAGCTACTTTTAACTCCTGAAGAAGGTTTTTATCGCATCCCACAGCGCAGCACATTGAAGGTATAAGGAATATTGGTCACAAACATAGTGGTGCGGTCATACAGTGACATCACATGAAACAGGTCAATAGGGGACACTACAACTAAAAACCTGTTACAACTCTGCAATTGTTAGATCCTGGAAATTTATATTTGGCATGCATCTTCCTTTGGGCAAGTGCTAACATATGCTTGAAATATCAATAAGACAAGACAACAGATATGACCACCAACAGCCAATTTAATTTCAGCAGCTAATAACCAGTTGTGAAAGGCTGATCAAAATGAAATTTGGTGGGTCTTTACAGGGTTTCAAAATAAGGGTGCGTACCAAAGTTTGTGAAAGCTGGCCATAAGGTGGTGATATGGCGCTATAATTACACTTTTATCATTTATATTTATAATTTACACTTTAGCCAATAACTTCAAAAATGTAAGGCCTAGAATAAAAATGAAAATAAAACATTTAGATTAGATTAAAAATGTGGATTTTCTCCAAATTATTCAGTGTAGATTTCAATTTCATATTACATTTTCAGACACTTTGAATTCTTTTAAAAAAACAAAACAACTTATCTGAATTCATCTTAAGCTGTTTGCTTAATTTGCACTATATTTGGTACTTATCTAAAGGGCTCCTGACAAAAAGTTATCAAAATTATTTAATAATTTATGAGATAAGCCAATACATATTCCAGTTTTGCCCATAATGACTAATTGACCCATGTCTTGTGAGCATGTTCAAACTTCTCAAATCTTGGTACACTTATACAACAGGACACTCTGAAGAAACATGCCAAATTTAGTTAATTTCTGATTCTAGGTGGTGCTAGAACTAAAACATTAGCATGATGTGTTCTTTCAAATTAGCCAAACTGCTTGGACCCAGATGATCATTGTTTGTGGTTATATTTTTTTTGTATTGAAAATCCAATAGATATAACTGTCAAAATAAACTTGCTTCAATTTCATTTATGATAGTAAAATAGATTTCATCCACAGCTCTTCAAGTTAACAGTTCCTCTGGGAGGTCACGTGACGCCATGCAAGAAGCAGATGTGTGAGCGACGAGCTCTGCGCACTTTGCTAAATTTTCAATTATTTTCATGTTATAATCTGGTGAATTTGTTACACAATTGCTCTTTGATGCAATACATGGCAAAGAAGTCAAAATCCTCAGGCTCTAGAGACATTAAAAGACAATTACGTGTTCAGGATGAAAGCCCCGACAGGCCTACAGACCGAGAACTCGATTTGGATGGCGCGGCAGGAGAAGGAATCTAGCGTCAGTTGTCCAACATGTCGGTGATGTTGACGAAGATTCTTGCTGACTTGGAGGATCTCGCTGTAATACGTCAATCGATTACAGCGATGGAAACAAAATTCTCTGAGCTAATTACAAGAGTGACTGATGTTGAGAGACGAATCGAATCTTCGGAGAGGGAATTTACCGCTAATCCGCCCGTGACCAAAGTTGATTTGGAACATCTCCTTGAAAAGCTTGAAGATCTTGAGAATAGAAGCCACAGGAATAACGTTCGAATTGTTGGAATTCCTGATTATGAGGAGGGCAGAGATATGGTGAAATTCCTAGATGAGTTTTTCCCGAGTCTGCTCGACATAACAGCCCACAAGCTGGAAATCGAGTGAGCTCACAGAGTCCCAGCTCACAGATTTGCTGAGGGAGATATGCCCCGACTGATTCTGGCCAGATTTCTGAGAACATCCGATAAAGATCTTGTGTTGCGCCAGGCGAGGAGCAACGGGAAGCTTTCTTGGAAGAACCATAATATTTTCTTGTTCCCGGACTTTGCGAACTCGACAAGAGAGAAACGCGACCGGTTCAAGGAATGTAAGAAACTCTTACATCGGCGAAAGATCTTGTTTGCTCTGATGTATTCCAGCCAAACTGAGACTAGAAACGAAGGTCGGTCGCAAAGTATTTATATGTCCCAATCAGGTAATGTCTTTTATAGAATCAATGGCTGAGTAAACCATTGGATGTTTCTCATGTGAGTGGGTCAACTCGCTGTACTTACTCTTGAGGAAGCTGGGCGACATTTTGGATTTTTTGCGTTGGCTCCGCCGTGCAGCTGGAGCTTGTTTTGTGAATAACACTTTTACTTAAAGAAACTTTTGCATTGATGAAAGATGATTTTGCATTGAAGTTCCCTGCCAGTTTGAGAGTGGACACTATGGATGACCACAAAATATCTACATGCTCACACAAAGGATGTATTTTATAAAGTTGACAGATTGTGTAAGTCATGGTATATACCTTTAGGCGGCCTCCGAGTGCATTGACACGACCATCCGGGGAACCGGGATGCCGGTTTTGTTTCTTTTTGTGTTCGCTCCGCCTAGCGGCTGGAGCTTGTTATTAACACTCCTTTGTAACAGCTGTGGATTAATCTGTTCCTTCTTCGTGCTTATTCCTCCTGCTGGCTGTAGTTTTTTTTTTTTTTTTTTTTTTTTTTCTATTTTTACAAGACACTGGAATGATTACGTCATCCGCTGAACTCATAACAGCCGGCTCACTGAACATTCGTTTGTCTATCCGTGAAACTGAAGTTTTATATCAACTGGAATTTGTTTTGTGGAAGATCACACCTTTGAGACAGTTCTGTGAATGAATCTACACATTCTTTGTGTTCATTGTTCCTTTTGACTGGGTTTATTTTACAAAGTATTTTCTGTTATGTAATTTTGCCTCACAAATTGAGCAATCCGATGGCAAAGTTGTCGTGGGGGCTCGTGGCCGTTCTTGTGAGTTTAGAGGGATTGTCGCCGGTTGGCGCTTTCGTTCGCGGGGTTAATGCGCACATTTTTCTTTTTTCTGTTTGTTTTGTTCGGGAGGAAGTTTGGGGTTTGTTTGTTTCACTAATGGGGAATGTCGTCTGTATAATTTTGTTTTTGACACACAGTTTATTTATTTTTTATTATATCAATATGTCAGTTGTTAATATGAGTGTACTATCTCTCTCCACATGGAATGTGAATGGGTTGGGGCACCCCATAAAAAGAAGGAAGGTTATTACTTTTCTTAAACGTAAGAAATATGATATAGTGTTTCTTCAAGAAACACATCTCCCCCCGCAGGAAGCTGAAAATTTTGGGAAGATATGGGGTGGACATATTTTTTTTAGTGCTGGCTCAAGTAAGCGCAAGGGAGTCATTATATTGGTAAATAAACATCTACAATTCAAATGTCTCAAACAGACTAAAGATAAATTAGGGAGAGTCATTATTGTTTTAGCAGAAATTCAGGGGCAAAGGTTGATTTTGGCTAATATTTTCGCACCTAACGCTGATGATCAGAGCTTTTTTTATAGATCTTGAAGGGATGCTGCAGGCCGCTGGCACCCCTCATGATGTAATATTGGAAGGAGACTTTAATCTTTTGATGGATTCAGTCCTTGATCACAGTGAAGCAAAAGTGTGTAAACCCCCTAGAGCAATATTGACGCTTCACAGGATATGTAAAAATCTTAGTCTTTCGGATATTTGGAGACTTTTGAACCCATCTGGTAGGGATTATACATTTTTTTTCATCAGTCCATAAGATTTATTCTAGAATAAAAAATGTTTTTTATATCCAAGTCCCTCATTTCATCTGTTGTTGATTGCTCAATTGGAAACATTTTAGTATCAGATCACGCCCTGGTGAGTTTAGAGGTGATGCCACATATAGAGAAAAATAAATCATATAGTAGGCGCCTTAATGTGTCCCTTCTGCAAAATCCTGATTTCCAACAAATGTTAAAGACTAAAATCAGTGTTTATATGGAGACCAACTGGTCCTCAGTATCCTCTGTGGGCATGGCTTGGCAGGCACTTAAGGTGGTTCTTAGGGGTCGGATCATACAGTATGCCTCATACAGTATGCCTCATTCATCAAAAAATCCAAAGCACAAGAACTTATGGAGTTGGAAGGAAATATTAAAAATGCAGAGGCAGAGCTGAAGCGCCATATGTCAGCTGATGGCCTCAGAGAACTGACCCGATTGAAATATAGATATAATACTATTTTGTCACGGAAAGTGGAGTTTTGGTTATTCAGGGCAAGACAGTCATACTTTGAGTCGGGTGACAAAACAGGGAAGCTTTTGGCTAGATATATAAAGCAGGGAGAGTCTGATAAGACTAAGAGGGAGGTGAAATATTTACCTCAGCCATTGATATTAATAATGCCTTTAAAGAATTCTATATTGATCTTTATAGTTCCACGTCTTTGTCTACTGATGAAGATATTAGAAACTTTGTGGAACCATTAGATCTTCCTAAACTGACAACTGAGCAAAAAAATTATCTTGAATCTGAGATAACCTTGGAGGAGCTTGACGAGGTAATTAAGGCCTTGCCTTCAGGTAAAGCTCTGAGGCCAGATGGTTTTGCCGATGAATTTTTTGGATCTTATGCAACAGAATTGGTTCCACTTTTGCTAGAAGTTTATACAGAATCATTAAAAAACGGAAAGCTTCCCCCAACCATGACACAAGCCCGGATCAGTCTGATCCTAAAAAGGACAAAGGTGTCCAGATTGTTTAATTCAGACATTTATTTAAATGTTGCCTCGAGCATATGGCTGAACTCCAAATTATGCATCAAAAAGTCCCCTTTTTGCTGGTCAGAATGGATTGGGAGGGGGGTTACTACACTCGATGACCTATATGAGAGTGGAGTGCTGAGATCCTTACAAAATTTGGTTCAACTTTTTGGGATTCCCAGATCTCAGTTCTATAAGTATTTACAGTTGCGCCACCTGATTTGTACTGTTTTTAGGAGTAGTTTACACCCCCCTAAAGCGGCAGATACTCTGGGAGTGGTGATTACTGCTTTCGGAAAAGGTCATGAGGCATTGGTGTATTACTCCCTGTTAATTCAGAGCCTGGGGGATGGAGCTTCAGCTTCTCTTAAGATATTGTAGGAGAAGGATCTGGGCTTGGTATTGGAGGAGGGAGTGTGGGCTAGGATTAAAAAAATGTCAAATCTGCGCATAAGGGTTCGCCTTATGCAATTCAAGATTTTACATAGAGTCTATTGGACCCCCTCTAGATTGTATAGGCTTGGTCTTAAAGACACCCACCTGCTGGCAATGTCAATCAGAAGATGGAGACACAACCCATGTTTTTGGGGGAATTTTAGGGGGAATCTCGAGGAGGGGAGGTGGAGGGAGTAATTTAGAGTTTTTTATTTTTTTACTTTTTATTTTTATTATACTTGATTATTGTATTTCCTTTTTTGTTGTTGTTGTTTTAGTTTTATGTTTTTTTGTGTGTGTGTGTGTGTGTGTGTGTATGTGTGTGTGTGTGTGTGTATATTCTATTTACCACAGGGGTGTTCGTGGGGGTGTCAGGGTGGGGTGGGAGTTTGGTAGGGGGAGGGGATATGGTGGGGGTTTTGATTCATTATATATATATAGATATATATATATATATATATATATATATATATATATATATATATATATATATATATATGTGTGTGTTGTTTTTTTTTTTTTTTTTTTTTTTGTTGTTGTTTTGTGTGTGTGTGTGTGTGTGTGTGTGTGTGTGTGTTAATCTATGAATCAATAAAAAATTTAATAACCAAAAAAAAAAAAAAAAACATTTTTGATTACTAAAGAAATTACTTTGCATTTTTTTGTCATTTGTTTCATTTCATATTTAGTCCTTTCAGATGGAAAACATTTATACATATAAATTATGCGATCCAAAGTGCATTTGAACAACGGTGAAACACTTTCTTATGATGTGTTACACGAGCAGACAGAGAAGTAAGTTTGGAGCAGAAGAAATAGAAATAAACCTTGTGTAAATTGTCAGCTTTAGGCTAAGAAAATGCTATTTCTAGCCATTTTACAAGCACGTTACCAGACACGATCGTATTTTTTTATCAAGAAAATTCACGTTTGATCATAATTTTTTTTTTCTATAAGACCTTTGATATTAGGGCAAAAATCGTATTCTTAATAATTTTTGTATTGTTTTCCTGTAAAAATATCAAAAAATCCTTAAAACAATATCAGTTTGATTTATCTTGTTTTAGAAACAACACTGCATAAGATATTTAGGTTTTTCAGAGAATGTATTTTTAACGTGTATTTTGTCTTACTGTACTGGCAGAGTTTTTATAGTCAAAACAAGTGAAAAAAATCTACCAGTGCTGAAGAAGTAATCCAAAGTATTTAGAATACGTTACTGACCTTGAGTATTCTAACGGAATACATTACAAATTATATTTTACAGCATGTATTCTGTAATCTGTAGTGGAATACATTTCAAAAGTAACTCCCAACCCTGACCACGGTACATATGCGTACCAACCCGTATAATTGAGAACAAACTGATATACTCCAAGTCTAGATAAAAGTTTTAATGCAAAGAGGAACTTGAAGCTAGATTTGATTATGACTGATAAACGCCCCCCATTTGTAACCTAACGCCCCCCTCGCTACTAATTTGCTCTCAGCTCACCCTGGCATCTTTTGAACGACCCCGTTGAGAACCCCTGGTCTAATAGACTAAATAACTTGCATTAAGCTCCCCTGTCAGGAAAGCTTCTGTAGACATGTGGTAGTTGTTAAACGAGTTAATAGACAGGGCTGGACTGTAACAGAATACATGTAATGGTGTTACGTATTCAGAATACAAACGTTTTCGAGCACATGCATTCAGAATACAGTTACTTTATAAAATTTTGTTAGAATACTTTTAGAATACAACTCTCATAATGACCACAAAATAAGGCAGAAAAAAAAAATGTCAATCAAGTGAGAAACTTGATTTATTTGAATTTCTTTCCTGAAGAGTGTTTCTGAACATCATAATTGAGAGCTGCATACTCTCAGTCTCTCGTCCCCAGATCAGCAGCATCGCGTGACTGCAGCGTTGCCACGGTTGCATGCCAAATTGGGCTCATTTGAAAATACAATCGCGGGTTAAAATCTTAGAATCGTCTATTTCAGGTATTTCATCCTGTGCAGAATTTTCTTCTCTTTCTGGACATAGCGAAAGACGTGCTGAATTCCATCTCATTTGAAAACACAATCGCGGGTTAAAATCTTAGAATCGCGGGCTGCGTTTTTGGGATACTTTAAAATGAACCGCGGTCACCAAAGGGATTGATGTCAGGCACTAAAGAATAAAAATATATCTTTTTCATGTATAATGATTACCGTATTGAACATTATAACTATAACATTCATGCGCATTATATATTGTTTCCCATGACTGTTGCTGTGTAAATACATTTAAAGACGGTGTAAAGACAGACGGCTCTCGATAGCATTTTGTGAGTCACGTCCACATTAGAAACTTGCTGAATGAAGAACTGTTGAGAAATAGCAGTTATTAACGACAATAATAAACAACTTGAAGGGGATCAGAGTCCAAACGACGACAGATAAGCCTTGTGTAAATAATTACTTCAAAATTTGGAAGGCTAGTTCAGTGTGACATTTTATAACAAACAGACATATTAATATTAATATCTTTTTAAAAACACGTCAGACGAAGTGATTCACAAAATATAAGATAACAATAAAAAAAACAAATAAAAAAACAAAAACAAAGGATGAGTAAAAAAAAAAAATCAAAAGAACCAAAAATAAAAGTGTCAGTAACAAAATAGATAGAAAATAAAATTAATAAATAGTCATAATATGGAAATCTGCAAGCAAGCCTAGTTAAAATCATGACCTCACTATTTTAATTCCTGCACGTGGCATCCAGTTATCATCTCGAAAATAAATATATTATAGCTGCATATGCATTCTTATCTAATTTTGTGTCAAAATATATTGTTCTTTGTCAGTCCAATCAAATAATGAGTTAAGAAGAAGATTAAAAAGTTGTTAAAATATTAAAATATTGTAGTTAACAACAAACTGCCTTCTGTTTGCCTTCGGCCTTCTATAAAGGAAAACATTAGTGTCCAACTTCACATCTAATTTAAAGAAACAAGCTATTTAGATTAATTTAAGATTAGTTAAAAGTGGAAGTGTAGCACTTCAGATGACATAATAATTACATATAAAATTTAATTCTTCCAGTTGTGCCTTGCCTTTATAAATATGTCTTCTAAAAGTATTCTAAATTTGTGTATTCTTAATTTGTTACCTTTTATTTGATGTATTCGGAATAATTTACTGAATACATTTTAGAGAGTGTATTTAGTATTCAGCCCAGAATACTTTATTAAAGTAATCCACCCAACCCAGTTTATAGAGAAAGTACAAAATGTAATTATGTACCATGTACATAATTTTTACAAGTAAAAGTTACTGAAATGTTTGTTAAATTTACTCACTCATTCAGTCAATATTGTTTGAATTTTTGTAGATTTAACTTCATTTTATACCATTAAAATTTACTTTGAAAAACTGTGAAAGAAACGTGCAAAATAAAAATTAATTAAATCTTACTGGTAATTTTTTTTTGTATTTTTTTTTCAGTATTAGTGCTGCTGGACTTACACTGCACTATTAATCAGAGACAGTGACTCACACAGGAAGAGTAAATTAACTGTAAACCACATAAAAACTGACTTTCAAATTGCACACGGGCAGGTCTGTCAAAGGATTCTCGGGTCACAGCAGTACATTTTTAGATTTTGTGAATTGTAACAAAATGAGCTCGAGGATCAAAATACAGATTTAATATGAATGATAAAAGATAATGCAGCTGTGCAAAGACACAATCTTTGATTCACTATCTCACTTCCATTCTTGCGTCCTCACATCTCATCCTTAAATCGTTTTAACACATCTAAAGTGCTTAAGCTAAAATAAATGTATTTATAGAAGTGTAGTAACAATTTCTGATAACTTTTTTGACTATTTTGTGTTCTAGCAAAAATATGTACAGCACTATCATTAAGAGGATTTATATTTTTTGGTAGGTCGTGGAGTGACGTCATCTCTGATACAGGACAACACGATTGTGGTGTCTTTACACTTTTTAAGAGAACACACTACCAGCAGTGCACCAGCAACTCAACTCTATCCTTTATTCCTCTCATCAGCATAACTCAACACAATTTACTCACTAGAGCCCCTAGTGGTGCAGTTCCTCATTACATGTATTATAAGAAGCAATTACTATGAATTGAACATCAAGTACTGTATACTTCTCAACACAACATCTCCCCTGGTACCCAAACAGAATTCCTTCTCTTATAAGATCATTATCTCATTCAAGTGTAATTTACTCAAAAACAACTTATCTCAAATACGCATATTCAAATTAACTCTTATGCATTCAAACAACAGTCTATTTCAAATAGGCATTTCAAAGGAGCATAATTAAATCTTCTAGCGCACTTTTATCCTTTTAACATAACACAGAATAACATTTATCAAACATTTCAGGATTCAGTGTACATTTGATGTTTTTTTTTTTTTTTTTTTTTTTAATTATTTTATTTAGATAGGGCAGCGATCCGCCTACACCCTACCACCTACACTTATATCTTTCTCTTCAGACACTACTTCATCACATAGTCTTGAGTCCACACAGGTGGGTGTCTCTGTCTTAAGCCCTTATTCAGCCTCAAAGCAGTGTTCTCCATTGTACAGTCTATTTCAGGTATTTCATCCTGTGCAGAATTTTCTTCTCTTTCTGGACATAGCGAAAGACGTGCTGAATTCCATCTTTTCCCATCACTTAAAATGAAAGTACTCAGTCCTGTTTGTTGTTGTACTGACAAGGGATCAGTGAACTGGTCTTCTCCTTTTTTTACGTGAAAAGGCTTCCTCACTCTCACTTTATCTCCAACTGCAAGTTTAAGGAATTTAGATCCTCTCTTACGATCTGTGTATTGTTTACTTTTGTTCTGTCTTTGTGTCACACGAGCTCTGACGAATGAATTGATCAGGGTTATCCTTAGGCAGAAGAACATTCAACTTTGTTCTCATTGGTCGGCCCCTCAAAAGAAGAAAAGGGGTCTCACCCGTTGTAGCATGGGGTGTTGCTCGATAGCTCTTCAGCATGGTCAGAATTGCAGATTTCCGGGGCTTATGAGCCATCTCATCTGCCTGAAGACATTCTTTAAGCACCCTGTTAAACACTTGTCTTTATGTGCTTTATACCTTGTGTTTTCACAAAATCAGCAAATTCAGACGAAGTGAACTGCGGTCCATTGTCTGTCGTGATGGTGCAGGAGTTTCCTTGAGCAAAGATAGTAGTCAGAAATTTCAGAACAGTCTGTTGTTACTGATACCAACTTCTGGCCATTTGCTGAAATAGTCAGTCAGTGTTATAGCGAACTTACAGTCAGTAGCTCCCTTCTCGAAAGGTCCTACTATGTCAATAGCAACATGTTGAAATGGGCCTTTCGGGAACTCCACTGGCTGCACTGGAGTTTTATCACTGGCCTGGCAGGTCACACACACAGATAGGATTTTGTGAACAAGATCGTCCATTCGTGGCCACCAATACAACTCTCTCAGACGCTGTTTGGTGCGCACCAGCCCCTGATGTCCCTCGTGTGCCAGGTAAATGAGGCGCTCCCGAAGTGCAGTAGGAATAATCAAACGATTCCCTCTGAAAATCAATGGAGATTCAACAGCCAGTTCATGTCTAATAGGGAAGTATGGACGTAAGTCACTGGAGACAGACTTTTGCAGTTTAGGCCAACCTGACTGAATAGTCTGGCGTAACTGTGACAGTTCCGGACAGTCCTCGCATTCAGCTTTAAATTCCACTAGCGGCAACGCAGCCTGAAACGGCTGAATTTCTGCGATTTCAGAAATCAAATCTTGTTCAATGGATGCAGTGGTGTCTGTATGGCACAGCGGCATTCGTGAGAGACAATCCGCCACACAGTTTTTACTACCTGGACGGTACTGTACATCATACTAGAAGCACAGGAGCCTAGCAGACCAATGAGCTACCCTCATGCCTGCTCTATTCATGCCCTTTGTGGAGAGAAGAGTGGTAAGGGCCTGATGATGAGTTCTTAAGGTGAACCGATGTCCCCACACATACATTCTCCACTCTTCTACCGCCCAAACACATGCAAGTGCCTCCTTCTCCACGGTAGCGTATTTCCTCTCAGATGTTGATAGAGTCCTGGACACCATCAAGATGTAGCTGTGGCAGAACAGCGCCAAGGCCGTAATCCGAGGCATCTGTAGAAATGAATGTGGGCAGGGAAGGATCATAAATAGCGAGAACAGGACTCTCCAGCAGTATTCTCTTAAGTGTATAAAAGCTCAACAGTCTGTTTACTCCACTGTAGTGATGTTTGTGCATCAGCTCTGAGCATCTGCCTCAGCGGCTCAACCACAGTAGCATAGTTTGGAAGAAATTTGTTGAACCATGAAGAGAAAGAACGTAAAGCTACCATGCCTGTAGGTCGAGGTGCTTCCGCAATGGCAGTCAGATGATCTGGGCTGGGACGTAGTCCTTCTTTGGAAATTACATGACCCAGGAACGGAATGCTTGCTTGGTTGAAGGAGCTTTTGTTAAAGTTAATCTGCAAGCCAACCTCCTCTAGCCTTTGACAAACAGCTTGGAGGTGTTTATCATGGGCCTCCTGAGAATTACCATACACTATAATGTCGTCCAAGTAATTCTTTACACCTTTCAGCTCCCTTAGGACTGCTTGCATCATTTTTTGGAAGGCTGACGGTGCTGAAGCCAGTCCAAACGGAACTCGAGTGAAACGGAAAAGGCCATTGTGCGTTATGAAAGCAGTCAGATTAGGACTGTCAGGATAGAGGGCCAGCTGGTGGTAAGCAGAACTCAGATCAATTTGACTGTAATGTGTAGCACCTACAAGTTCTGTAAACAAATCCTCCATGTGAGGTAATGGGTAGCAATCCATAATCACACTCTTATTGGGTTCACGGAGGTCTACACAAAGTCTAATGTGTCCATCACGCTTACATACCACCACCAACGGACTAACCCATTCTGAAACATCAACTTGTTCGATTATGCCCGCGGTAAGGAGACGATTAAGCTCAGTGGACACCTCTTTACAGATGCTAAGAGGTAAGCGTCTCAATTTTTGACGTACTGGCGTCACTGTTGATTTAACTTGCACTTTGTGGATGAATCCTTTCACACATCCGAGGTGAGTAGCAGATACAGGTGACACTGTGTACACAGGACTTGGAATGCTCAGTCGTATGAAGAGGTGCAGATGATATTTCACATTCATTGTCTATGTGTTTTACTTTTCTGCTTACAATGTCCAGGTTCAGCAGTCTAATTAAATCTAACCCTAGCAAAGGAGATCCCGCAGTCACTACATAAAGTAGCAGGGACTACGTTGTCATTTGCTGATAAACCAGCTAATGCTGATAAGCATCCAATAACTGGAAGGTTCTCTTTGGTTGATTTTTGGCTTACTCAGTGTGCACTGTGAAAAGTGTTTCTTATACACAGCTTATGGAAGTATGGAAACTGAAGCGCCCGTATCTACAACCAGTTGTAACTTATGTTTATTACCTCCTAGTGCTTCAATATTCACTTCACAGGTGATCTTATCATTAACTGTAGCAGATTGTTTAACGTTATCCACGCAGAGCACAGTCACATCTGGAACTACCACCTCTCTTATTTCACTCACTGCTGCTTTATACACTTTCGCAAAGTGACCCTTTTTCCCGCAGTGTCTTCATGTTACTTTAGCAGCAGGGCAGTTTTTATCATTTGCCAGATGTTTGTCTGATCCACATCTGAAGCAATATTCTGAATTTCAGTGGCACTGGTGATATTATGTTTGTTATAAAATCAAATGCTTGATATTTGTGAGGTTGAGCAGATATTTGTTGTATTGATCATGTTCATCTGAACTCATGTACATGAGAAATAAGCCCACAGTCACACACCAAACAATGATCAAATAGTCCTTCAGTGTGACAAATGTATTTTCAATTTATAAAAGTACAAATAATGTAGTCTCTCAATTAATATGAGCTCATGAAAACTGCATGCATAATAATAATAATAATAATAATGTTGAGAATTCTTACTGGCTCAGATGATGTAGTCTGTTTGGGGGAGGAGCTAGGTCTCCACAGCTGCAGTGAATCATTGATCACTGATCATTGTTTGGTGTGTGTGTAGCAAGCAGTTGAACATTCCTTGCTCTTTTTTCATGGAGTTGCATGACTTCATACCATGCAAATCTAGGATTTGCTTGCACCATTGCTATTGTCAAATAAATGATCATTGGATGAGAATGGGCTTTATTGTGCTTTAATGGACACACCATCCTGGTGGCACCTTACCTGAACCAAATCCTTTGAACATATCTTTCAAATACAGCGTGAAAAACTGTGTTTAAAGCCATTTAAGATTAGTTTATTCATTGTCGCAGCAGGAAAACTTGCATAAATTGAATAAACCATTTTGTTTGTGGAGGAAAGCTGTGTTCTGAAAAAAATTACTTTTCTTTAGAAGTACAGTAAAATCACAATTACATTGTATAGTTTGTGTTCATATGCTAAATAACCAGCGATTACACAGTTGTGTATTTATAACCAGATGCATATAGTGTTTCTGTGAAAGATATTTCATATTTTTATTTTAACTACCAGATTAAAAACTTTAGATTTCACACACATACACACACACACACACACACAAGTTTTGGATGCTAGGGTGCACTAATTGGTTGCTAGGTTGTATGCAATTGTTAGGGTGTTAAAGTGATGGAGTGAAAGAAAGAATAAAAAGAGTGGAGTGATGGATAGAAAACAAAATGATAGATTAGATAGATAGATAGATAGATAGATAGATAGATAGATAGATGGATAAAGTATGAGTGGTGGAGTGATAGGAAGTTGATTGAATCCTCTAAAGGAGTTTTTACAGGGAAATGTTTTCACACCTTGAATGGGAGTCAATTTAAAATCAGTCCTGTTCGTAAGTCCTTTACGGGAATACCGTAATTCCGACCAGTTAGAAAAGATATAGCATAAAACTTCAGAACAGCCTGAAAGGTCTGTTGCAAATTTGTTGTATGTAGCTTAAAAACTGTAGGACTTACTCTTGATAATTTTGTCTAATAAGAATAATAATAAGCAAGAATAATAATAATAAGCTTAAGTAGTAGATTAGTAGGTTGGCTCTTTCAAGCCAAACTAATGACCAGTTTGTAACCTAATTTTTTTTCTTCTCATAAACCACCCAAATCCGCCCAAACACTCGCGCGCGCGCACACACACACATAGAGGACAAATAAAACCATCTAGATTGACATGATGCTGAAATCACGTTTAAGACAGAATTTCTGACTGGTTTGTCCAGATTTATAAATAAACATGACTAATATTTTCACGATTTGCAGAGAAGACGATTTCTTACAACAGTATCTTCAACAAAGGGTGTATATTGTGTAAACAGCACAAGTACATTCGAAAACACTAGTACATAATTTAAAGTGTCTGTTTTCCATCTTGAGGCACAAAAACTGTAACGTGTCGAGAGAAGAGAAGCACAAGAGAGAAAAACATCGTCAGATCAGAAAGACAGATCGATATTCTGCAATCCCGCTGAATTCAGAAATACATCAGTCCACTCACTCTGACGCTCACTGTGTTGAGTACAAACACTCGGCTAATAGTGTTTTTTCTGATTTATTTAAACCGTTTACTTCACGACACATTTTGTTTCTGATCGGGTCACAGACTGCTTGGAAAAACAATGCTAAATGTAAATCATAATATGCAACAAACCATAAGTATAATTGTGCCTGATTAAGATTGCTAAATAAATAGAAATGTTTTAAAGGGAGGAGAAAAACTTCACATTTCATTGGTGTCAGTTTGGATTCAGTTCTTGGTTTTTAATTGTCATGTCAAAGAAGTAACTTAGTCTATATTTGCAGAAATAATTTAGTTTTATATCGAAACAAGAGCTAGTAAACTATTTCATAGAGCAGGTGGAGAACGGTTATATACTCCTCACTGTAAGATATGAGGACCACAACTAACATCTGTATCAGACCATCGGGGTATTGTGAGTCATCGTTCCTGCTTCACGGATCACTGTGCGATTTCTACAAGAAAGCTAATTTCAACTCAAATCAATGTTTCATAAGCAAATCTATTTATTTGGCAAGTAGTCTTGTAATAAGCTGGATAATGAGTCAGAGTTCATTAATTACAAAAATAAACACCAAAAGAACTCTGATGCAAACTGGAGGTGGATTTCAGCTGTTCAGTGATTTATAACTTCTCAAATAATTACATAATTTCAGCGCAAATTAATTTTTTTATGTCCATGTATTTATTTATTTGGTTAGTAGCCATGTAATGAGGCATTAACTGGTTGTTATGGCAAAATAAACCCCTTCAGGCAGATAGGAGGAGGAGTGTGACGAGGAGGAGGGCGGGGCCCGGCCGTGACTATGCACGCCTGGCCCCCAGTCGGGCTAATCACCGGTGGAGAGGGATAAGTGCAGCAGGATGCGGCAGTTCGGGAGAGAGAGAGAGCCACATGCAGCTGCCTGTGTGCGTTTATGTTTTGCGTCTTTTTGTTTTATTAAATATTACTTTGACTGTTCAGCCGGTTCCCGCCTCCTCCGTCAGCACATTGCACACCCCACACCTTCCCACTGTATTGCAGGACCCATCCACACACAAACCCCTTTAACAATTTGGGAAAAGCCGGCCAATTAGTACCCAAAATTAGTGGATGGGTGAGGCGGGAACTAACCGCGGCCTCAATTTTATGTTTTTGACCCCAAAATAGAATAGTGATGGTCACTGCAGGATAATTGTAAATATCCCCGTGCACACACCTCACCTTCACCCGATTATTTGAATCCAATGCCCCATTTTGAACCAAGCATTGATGAATAGAGGTTTGGTTACAACCTGAATCCACCAAGGCTTGGTATGTATTTTTGAATGAAGTGTTTGCTTTTGCAAGAGATGTGTGAGGTTTTGCATATTGTGTGTGTTTTGGGGTTTTGTGTGTAAAGTTAGAGAAAAGGAGCCATAGTTTCAGAAATCGTGTGTAAGCAATTGTTAAAAACTGTAAAACCACACAGGCATCCATTAAGACAAGCGTCAACTATAATGAAGGTAGATTTTAACTAAAAGATTGCCACGTGTTCTTGGAACAATAGTATTTTCTTCAAACAACAAAGGTTGTTATGTGTGTTTTATATGTTGTACAATTTATTACAGTAATCACAATTTCTGTTGGCTTGATATTTTTCTTTACCTTTTCCATTTGGCCAATTGTTTTCTGTTTCACAATAATCAATTTCTTGTGTTACGTTGTTACAAAATGTCACATATGCATGTTAAATGAACAGTATTTTTTATTCTGGACAGCAACAGTTCAATACAAGCCCCTCTCTCCTCTGTGTCATAATTGTATATTCACTCATTGTTGCTTATCATTCAATACATAGCATGTGACCCTGTAACTGAGAACAAACAAGTAGGTTATTCAAAACAATCGATTTTATTACATAACCAACAAAGAATGGGTTAGTTTAGCAAAGATCATCCTGATATCATTGTAGAATGCCACACCAGATTGTTATTTACTCGATTAAGATGTGTATGGCAGCATTGTGAGGGAAAACATGGAAACACTTTAAATAGATCATTATAAAATCTTCCTGGTGTCTGAGCAGGTTCAGCGGCTGTTGGACCGTCCATTAGTGATACTGACGTATTGATGTCAACATAAAACACTGGAAATTCATTTTTTCACCTTCTATCTGATAAATGATTCAATTCTCTGATTTCTCAGACAATACTGGTAGAGATTTCAGTATTGCACAAGGATTAGGCCTACATGTTATATATCAACAAGAGCAAGAACTCTTTAGAGTAAGCTATTTAAATTAATGATTATCATTTATAGATTAATGTTCATCAGTCACGCTGGAGTGTGATGTGTGCGCTCAGGGCTGGGAGGGTTACTTTTTAATCCGTTACAAAAAATGATTACTTAGTCAAATATAATCAATAACGTAATCCAGTTATCTTGATAAGAAAACAATGTAATCAGATTACTTTTTGATTACCTCAAGATCGCATTTGCGAATAAAGTCAAGAGAAAAGCAACATGTTCTCGATGACTTTTTGGTTTAGCTCCGACCCTCTATCTGAGCGCACGGCCTTATCACGTTGGCGGTTCTGACGATGGGGATGATGTCATATCCCTCGCAGCATCAGTATGAGCGAGTGGTCCCGGAGGATGTCGCTGTACCTTCCCCCAGTGAGGGTGAGGAGGGTGCGCATGCTACTGATAAGAGCTGATCGCGTACCATCGCGGGGGATTGAGGAGCTCGGTTTAGAATGGTTCCGCTCCAGTCGAGCCAGAAATATCTCGCCTGGATGAGTGGACCTGCAGTCTCAAGTGCAGACCCCCTCTTCCTGGAGATCCAACTTGCATCTGAACTCGCGTCATTAAGTGTTGGAGTCAGAGGACCGCAGTTCAAAACCAGTCGTCGACTCAAGATGATATGTGACATGACAGAGTCATGGATGTGACACGAAATATCGTGGTTGCCTCAAGAGGGTCACAAAAAGTCACCGGTGACTCACAGCTCTATTATGGCTTCCCTTTGGGGTCAAAATTATGACTTTGCATCACGCACACGTCTGCGTCTGCCGCTTCACTTGCTTGTCTGAATGAATGGATTTTCTGCACCTCTATAAGATCTTTTCATAACTGGTCTTTCCGCATTATTTAGCAGCATAAATCTAGCAAACGTTTTTATATGATCATTTTTTTAAATATGGAGTGTATGTTTATAACATTATGCTTATTATATTACTCTGGAATAGTTTTAAAAACTGAAATACCACAGCTTCAAGGGGGTTTCGATTACAGCTACTGAGAAAGTGACAGTAAATATGGCATATTCTCCCATCTGACTGTCTTAATCCACCGTTCTCTATTTTTTTTTTTTTTTTTTATTCTTCTGGAAGTCATTCAACTGTAATAGTGGATTTTTTCAATAGTGGAATGGGTAAGTGAAAATAATATTTGCTGCGATCTCCCATTCACCGCTGTCAAAATTTACCCTGCAATAGTTTACTTTCTCGTTCCAAAACCTGGAGTGTTAAAAAGGTCTATTGATTTTAAAGAATCTATGGCAGGTCAGATGATTCAAAACATCTGATGTACCATGGGTAATGTAGTTGTATTCTGCTATCAAACTCGATTTTTAAACAATGAAGTTGAGATAACGCAGACGGATAGATTAAACGGAAGCATATACCATCAATGAACAACCTCGTAGCTCATGGTAGGTCTGTCTCTAAAGCTTTATAAATTATTGTTGATAATCACTTGGTCTATGACATAAATAAATGGGATTTTCAATTCCTGAACCAGACTAGTGCTCTATTGCGCTGTTCCTAGAATAGAAAGTAATGCAATACCGCCACCTTGTGGGCTATTGGCAAAATGTCACCAAGCTCACAAGTGAAACTGTAAAATATTGTATTGTTTGCAAAAATTCCCTTATTAAAAGTATTGAATGTTGTTAAATGTTCAGTGTTAAAATATCGCTATAGACATAAAGGGACATAACAGAAGTGTTAAACTGTTGCTTGTAATAAAAATAAATAAATAAACACTGTCAACTTAAGTATCTTTTTATTATAATATATTATGTGATGCAAATAAGTAGATTTCATATAAATGATAATTTCATTTATTTTCTATCTTTGATCACATTTATATTTTGCTATTATGCATTATTAATGTTATATTTGGTAGAGTTTTTAAATTTAAGCATCTCTTTTCTCATTCTAGTTATGCATGATAATATAACAATTTAATCATAAATATATTTTAAAAGTAAGAATTTATTGCAAAGTTCATTGAACAAGTTGGCCAAGAAAAACAATAGATAGGGGATAACAGGAACAATAGTTACTTGCTTAAAAAAAATGGCAGACGCAGTCGTCACGTTTAGACGAGTGAGTGAAGGGAAGTAATTAGAGCAGACGCTGACACGCTTCACTGAACTTTGTTACATACCGTGTTGCAATATGTGTTAGCGAAATTGAACACACATCTCTCCAATGAAACACGTGAATGACGTGTGCCATCTAGACACATGTGGTTTACGTGACGTCTGCGTCACGTCTCTTTTGCGTCTTGAATTTAATGCAGTAAGTAGTAGAACCTTTAAAAAAGTGATACCTTCAGTGAGACCAGTGCGTGATGCAAAGTCATATTTTAGAGCCTAACGGGACGCCATACACTATTTCAGATCAGCGCCAGCAGAGGACCCCACCCCTGCTAAGCACCCTCAAATAAAACTTAGAGCACCTTCAGTTGCAGACCAGGGCAAGCTACTGCCGACGGGTCGATTTATCATTAACGTTTTTTATTAGATCTTTCATTTATCTGGCTTTTGGACCTATCGCGCATCCACAAGCTTTTAATATGCTCAGGGTTGCCAGATAATATCTGCAACACCCCAATCAGAGATTTATACTTGCACAAATTGGAAATATTTCACCTTATGTCATACTTAATTTATGCAATCTGGCAAAAAACAAACAAACAACAATTTAGCACTCAGTTGTGCACGGAGGGGACACGCGAGTAAAACCAAGTGAGAGAGGAATATATTTATTCTTGTGTTATTTGTAAAATGCTGAAGTCCTCACACCTGTATGTGAATGTTACTCTGGCAGTAATCGTTTTATTCAGTGGTGGTCTGAATGGGGTGCCAAACATTGAAAAGACTCACATCATGACCCATGAGCCAAACAGGTTGATAATGTTCTGAGAATAAAACAAGTAAACGGGTATACTTTGCGGCCAACATTAAAATAAGCTTTTAGAAATCTCTTTCCCGAATATTTTATTTTACTTTTATACCAGACTCCTGAATATAGAGTGTTAAATTGAATACTAAATTACCATTGCAAAATAATCAGTTTATAATTTTATTCAGCCTTTATTAATTTTTACTAACTCATGATAGAAAATATAACAGCAAAACTTCAAGCACTCGAAGAATGGGCCCATCAGAAACTATGTAGAACTATTTAATCTTCTCTGTTTCATGTTCTTCTTAACGGCTGATGTGGCCCCAATACCAAAATAATTGCACACCCCTGCTCAGTTGAATATGTAAGACTAATGCTGTAAATTGCAAGCAGATTTTCTTGAATACCAGCAAACACACAAAAATCCTTGCATTTTGTGAATGCACAAAATGCTGCATCAAAATTTATAAACGTGTATGATTTTGCAAATCAGTATGTCCTAATCTGCAGAATTTTGCTGTCATTTTCAACGAATCATGATGAAAAAAATACAATATATGCTTTGTACATTAAAAAAAAACTAACTTTACGTTGTTAAGTAGCATTTAAACATGATTTAATCTAAAAAATGTGTAATTGTGATACATCTCCACTTTATACAGAGCACCCCCAATATTTTCAGAAGCACCCTCAGTGATTTTTATCTGGAACCGGGCCTGTGTTCGCTTCCCCTCCTCGCTCCTCGCTGGAGACTTCACGCAGGCTGCTTCTGTGTATTGTGTTCACATAATCTATGTTTTCAAAAAAGCACACATCACAAATGTGCTAGTCGCAAATATGGAGACGCACACATTCATAGGCTGCTGATTCCCCGCCGTAGGTCGCTGAGATGATTCACAAATATGTTTCTGTGCGTGGTATTCATATACACATTTTCTCACATAAAAGAGAAAGCATTCACTGTATGAGATGCACATCGATGTTTATCGATGCAGCGCTCGATCCGTTAAAGCTGAGCGGCGTTCTAATTTTGAACTGACCTCGTGATGGCAGTGTAAAGACTCTTCACAAGGACACTTCTTAAATTCTGGACATCGAGAGCTGTTAAAACATTTATGAAAGGCGGCGAATAGTTGCTTTTGAAACAATGAGCAGCAACACGAGTTAGCCTACACAAGATCTCACGAGAAACAAAACAAATGATCACATGGACGTGAACCCGTCTGTTCATGCCTCATTACACACTGATTCATTTTTCGCATACTGCATATATAAGCATAAATAAATGAGTCGCATGATAAATCATTCCAGCAACACCAAAAAAAAATCTGCGGAACATGAGCATTTAACAGCACAAAATGAATCTGTTTTCATCATGTTTTAATGCACAGCATCATTTTAGTTAAAGCATTCACACCATGAACAAATTAATATTACTTGAATTTAATAAAAAATAGCTATGAAAACATACTGTAACTTGCAGAACTCAAAACGTTCCACGCCATTCAGGCAAAACACTAAAAAACATCAGACAAATTAATAAGCGTCCAGATTTACAAGTGTACATTAAAGAGATAGTTCTCCCAAAAATGATCAACGAAGGTGAATCATCAAAAACCGGAGAAAGTGAAAATGAAGGAAAAATTACTTAAAGGGATCTTCACCCAAAACTGAAAATGTTCTCATAATTTTCTCAGCCTCCTGGCATCCCAGATGCATATGATTTTCTTCCTTGTGCATAACACAAATTAAGATTTTTAAAATAATATTTCAGCTCTGTATTCCTCACAATGGAAGTGAATGGGTGCTAAAATTTGGAAACTCCAAAATCCACATAAAGGGAGCATAAAAGTAATCCATATGACTCCAGTGGTTAAATCCATGTGTTCAGACACGATATTGTAGGTGAGAAACAGATCAATATTTAGATCATTTTTTATCATAAATTTTCCTCTCTGCCCAATAGGGGGCGATATGCATTAAGACCGTGAATCATCAAAAACAGAAGAAGGAGAACGTGAAAATGAAGTGGAGACTGATTGAACAGGGAAAATAATTTATAGTACAAAAGGATTTAAATATTGATCTGTTTCACACCCACACCTATGAAATCGCTTCAGAAGACGTTGATTTAACCACTGAAGTCATGTGGAGTACTTTTATGTGGATTTTGGAGCTTTAAAATTTTGGCAATAAACAATTTTGAAAATAGTCATAAAAACCCAGTTACAGCTGTTTTGGTGAAAGAAGCCTCGCAGCATCAGAGTGACACACACGTCAATGTGACATCAACCAGCTGATCATGTCATCACTCAGTCAGATCATCTGTCTGTGTAGAATGATGACTCATCAGTGAATACTCACAGCTCTGAAGAATTCACCGGTACACCTGAACTGCTGTTAGATGACTGTGTGTGATGGGACGACACGTGTACTGCTCACAGTCATCAAACATAACTGCTCTAGTGTTTGTGTGTGTGCGGCATTCAGAGGACACTCATGTTCTACAGGAAATATATTGTAGATTAAAACAAAAACAATGAACAATAAAACGACCTAATTGACTGAAATTATTACATAATTTCCTTCATTTGTTTGACACGTAAATATCAGGTCATATTTGCAATTTTTATGTTCCTTACAGACATTTTACTCCCAAATAACTGTTTCCTGTCTGTCTGTGCTTCTGAATAATTCAATTCAAAATAGTTCACTTAATGTTTTTGTAACTATTATTACGTTTGTTGTATGCATAAATCAATTTTAAAAAAGTATTTATTTGTATTAATTTGTTTAAATTAGGTTGTAATAACACTCCTACTTTTAAAATATCATATATTAACCCTTGTGCGTAAATTTAAAAAAGTTACTCAGAGGTCCTTAGAGGTCAAAAATGTCTGCGTCAAAAAACTGCCATAATAATATTATATATTATTATGTTCCACTTTCAATGAGTTAATTTTTTTAACCAACATCAGTCCTGATTATAACTACCAAATATTCATTCATTTTCAGGATTTTAACCCTTTAAATGCCACTGTTGGAAAATATAAACAATATAAATGTTGAAGCCAGGGCTCCGGAATGAAAGCATAATATAATAGAATTCATGATTTTATGCTTTATTGGCACTTGGATCAAATATTGCAGTTTTTATGGGTTTCAATGGGGACATTTTTGTTCTTAAGGTTCTGAGTGTAACTATTTTGTGTACACAGTACATAGATGAATTATAGGAACTGAGGTTGAAATATCAAAGTTCCCCAAAAAATCCACACCTTTGGCAAAATGTATGCTGATATAACAGCCAAACTGATCGAAAATACAAAATGAAAAAGACAAAAATGTCCTGAAGGTCGCACAATGGTTAAAAAGCTGCCTGAATAAAGCTGAATGAGGTCAATCAGCTCACAAAGTCAATCAGAATTATTTCTGCTGATTTCTTTCTGATTGGATGCTTGACAAGAACAAAAATATTTTTTGGCGCTTTACAGCTTCATCACAAGAGTGACATCTGCTGTTATTAATCACACATTATATTGTTTATTATCTAATGAGACAAACATTGTAATTTTGTGAGAATAGTGACAATAACACACGGCACTTTGTGTCAGTTTAATATACACTGATTTATCATGCTGACTGAAGCATGAATCATTCTGTATTTCTTATTCAATTTTGTCTAATTCCTTCTTTTCATTTCTAATAAAACACAATAACACTGTGGTGGTAAACAATGTTTTACAGTGATTGTGTGTTGAGCGGCTGGCGACACTGACTTAATGTGACACAAACCACCAGCGCATAACCTTTAGCAGTTTATTAAAAAGCCAGAGAGCAAATTAACTCGCACGCGCACACAGTTCCTTTCAAAGATCATCTCTGACTGTCATCATGAGCTCATTTACTCAAACTGATGAGGATTAAATGTGACGCGTACGAGACGCCAGTGAGACACTGCAGAAAAACAAACATGCATCTGCTGAAATACAACAGTCTGATTGGTCAGATCATGTCAAAAGTCGGTCAATCAGAGGGGGAAGAGACTTCTGTTTACTCAGTTCACAATTTATACTTGTTATATTTATGCAAAATTATCTTAATTCTCAGTAATATAATTTTTTCTTTTCTTTTTTCTTTTTAGCAATGTAATGTTTTATTTACACTGTCGCCCTTTATGAAAATGTCCTTGTTATCATTTTCTCTCCATCATGTCGTTCCTACCTTTTTGTTCTTTCCTCTGCGGAAAACAAAAGGAGATGTTTAGCAGAATGTTAATGCTGTTCTTTTCCAGTGAAAGTGAATATGGACTAAGGTTGTCATTCTAACATCATCCACAAAAGAAAGAAACGACATAAGGGTGAGTAAATGATGAAAGCATTTTTATTTTTTATTTTTTTTTTTTTTGTGTGTGTGTGACTATTTCTTTAGCGTTATTGTATAATAAGTTTCACAGACACTAATTGACATAGTGATGATATCTTCAAAAATAATGACATAAATAGCTTTCATTTATCACTAAATGACATACAAAGGCCAGTAAACATAAAAAAAGCTAAACCAATATGCTTTAAAACAGCCCCAATTCTCCTAGGTACACATGGACACAGTTTTTATCGGCAGATTGGATGTTCCAAGCTTCTTGGAGAATTCGCATGGTCTAAATTCTTCTGTCTCTTTATGTAATCTCAGACTGACACGATGTTCAGTGGGGGGCTTTGTGGGGGCCAATGACATTTGTTCTTCTATTCTAATCTTTTCTATTTGCAAAAGGAATGTTTGGGTGTCTAACATTTATATTTCCTATTGACACACTAAAGTTGAAGATATAAATTAACATCTTAAGACTTTTGTGAAACATGTGAAACATGAACATGTGTTTAACGATTTTGCACAACACTGTACGCAGGCATACGCCGTATTCCAACCGATCTTTCAAAGGATTTTGCGTATGCTCACCTAAAATTATTTATTAAAATTAGAATGGCCGCCAGAACAGCGAGGAGGCTTTTGACCTATTTAATTATACTGAGGTGATGCCGAAGCACAGCTGAGTGAGTGTACAGGGATTCTCTTCACGCAGCAGCAGGAGGCGGAACCGCAACTGAATGCACAGGGCAGGCGTAATAAGACAGTTCCACTTAGCTGAACTACCAATCGTTTTAGACGCAGTTTGATATTTTCTAACCAATCTTATATCACGGGTCTGTTGAATTGATTCTGACTGGTTCACGGAGATTCTAAGGTATGCAATGTACGGCTATAAAGTCACTTCACATAACGGTTCCGTATCACTTCGCCAAATTATTTCAGTTATTTCAAAGAGCCCAACTGGCTACCACAACAAAATAACCAATTAAAACTGTTTGTCTGAATAACTCAAGATGCTGTTTTTCTGCCAATACATCAGGAAAACTGTTCCCTCTTTGAACCAGCGCTATGACTGAAAGGGTGAGCGCTGTCTGCTGGTTTATTTTAGCATTTCTGCTGGTCAATATGAGTGGAAGAAAAAATAGTTCTGGTTCCATGCAACAATTCGCTAATAGGATTTTTTTTTTCCACTTTAAAGCTTATTAGAATCATTAATATTCATGTAATCTAAATAATAAGATCAACTGTTAAAAAAAAAAAAATTCAGAATCGATATTTTTATATGAGGATCGATATTCTTGACACCATATCAATATCCGAAGTATCCACCCATCCTAAAACACTACGCTCGCACACAAACACACACACACAAACACACCCTCGCAAACAACACACACGCTCACGCGCACACACATACATGTTACTTCTGACATGTTAATCCCAAAAGCCAGATATCATTTTCTCAGTTTCTTTCGATCCCTCAAACACACACACTCACAAACACACACACACACACACACATGCACACAAACGCACTAATTAGTTACTACAGTAAGTCCTCCATTAAAGCAGCGCAATCCTCCGTTGCTAGTTCAGAAGTGATGTTTTAGGATTTGCAACTAAGGCTCAGACTGTATTAACAAGGATGCTGAATCTGTGGCGGAAGAAATTAGTTCTCCCTCATAAGAGCGTTTTAGGGACGAAAACCAGAAAATGTCTTGAGATAAAACCGTGAAATATGATATTATTTTATTATTATTATTATTATTATTATTATTATTATTATTATTATTACTGTGTTATTATGTTATTATTTTGCGCTGGGGGAATCCTAAAATAACACTATCGATAAATTACAGTTATGCCCACCTCTACAGACACTACTGATCAGGTGTAAAAATAATACTGAAAGTATTATCACAGATATTTCAAATGCGATGGTAAACAATCCCCCTGTAGTCAATTTCGTCAGTTTATAATCTATTATCTAACATTTCATATAACATATGAACATATATCATATTCTTATACTCAAATATTGTTAAACAAAAAGGAAAATACAAATGTGTCAAGTTCATGCTTTTAAGAGCCTTCCAAAAAAACCAATCACTAATAAAACATTTACTATTATATAATGAAATATGTAATGAGTTCCATGTTGCCTGAAAAAAACATACTCGTCAGAATAAACGGCAACTATTACATTAAAGTCAATAAAGAAAGTAGTCTACTTCAGCTGACCGGAGTACTTACATTCTCTAATAGTAGGAATTCACAACACCATTAAAACAACTATTATAAAGCTATAAAAACAACAACAACATAACACAAATGAATGTAATATGCATGAGCTAATCATCATTAAATTCACTCCCATTGCCATACAGCATCAATAATCATGTGTTGCAAAGTTGCAAATTTAATTTAGGTAAACAAGCAGAGTATTGCAAATATTTTAAAATAATTGGCAAATAAAGCATCCGATGTGTTCAAGAGAACAAAATCGTCACTTTTGGGGAAACAGAGCTGTTCAGTCATTTGTACGCTACCTGGAAGTCTAATTCGTCATAGTTCCCTCAGTATTTTCCTATGGGTTTTTACAATGCGGTTTTATTCTTCAGTACATTAATCCATAAAAAAACAAAAAAAAAATCATATGCAAATGCGTTTACGATTCACCGCATATACAGGTGCATCTCAATAAATTAGAATGTCGTGGAAAAGTTCATTTATTTCAGTAATTCAACTCAAATTGTGAAACTCGTGTATTAAATAAATTCAATGCACACAGACTGAAGTAGTTTAAGTCTTTGGTTCTTTTAATTGTGATGATTTTGGCTCACATTTAACAAAAACCCACCAATTCACTATCTCACAAAATTAGAATACATCATAAGACCAATAAAAAAAACATTTTTAGTGAATTGTTGGCCTTCTGGAAAGTATGTTCATGTACTGTATATGTACTTAATACTTGGTAGGGGCTCCTTTTGCTTTAATTACTGCCTCAATTCGGCGTGGCATGGAGGTGATCAGTTTGTGGCACTGCTGAGGTGGTATGGAAGCCCAGGTTTCTTTGACAGTGGCATTCAGCTCAGCTGCATTTTTTGGTCTCTCGTTTCTCATTTTCCTCTTGACAATACCCCATAGATTCTCTATGGGGTTCAGGTCTGGTGAGTTTGCTGGCCAGTCAAGCACACCAATACCATGGTCATTTAACCAACTTTTGGTGCTTTTGGTAGTGTGGGCATGTGCCAAATCCTTCTGGAAAATGAAATCAGCATCTTTAAAAAGCTGGTCAGCAGAAGGAAGCATGAAGTTCTCCAAAATGTCTTGGTAAACGGGTGCAGTGACTTTGGTTTTCAAAAAACACAATGGACCAACACCAGCAGATGACATTGCACCCCAAATCATCACAGACTGTGGAAACTTAACACTGGACTTCAAGCAACTTGGGCTATGAGCTTCTCCACCCTTCCTCCAGACTCTAGGACCTTGGTTTCCAAATGAAATACAAAACTTGCTCTCATCTGAAAAGAGGACTTTTGACCACTGGCAACAGTCCAGTTCTTCTTCTCCTTAGCCCAGGTAAGACTCCTCTGACGTTGTCTGTGGTTCAGGAGTGGCTTAACAAGAGGAATATGACAACTATAGCCAAATTCCTTGACACGTCTGTGTGTGGTGGCTCTTGATGTCTTGACCCCAGCCTCAGTCCATTCCTTGTGAAGTTCACCCAAATTCTTGAATCGATTTTGCTTGACAATCATAAGGCTGCGGTTCTCTCGGTTGGTTGTGCATCTTTTTCTTCCACAATTTTCCTTCCACTCAACTTTCTGTTAACATGCTTGGATACAGCACTCTGTGAACAGCCAGCTTCTTTGGCAATGAATGTTTGTGGCTTACCCTCCTTGTGAAGGGTGTCAATGATTGTCTTCTGGACAACTGTCAGATCAGCAGTCTTCCCCATGATTGTGTAGCCTAGTGAACCAAACTGAGAGACCATTTTGAAGGCTCAGGAAACCTTTGCAGGTGTTTTGAGTTGATTAGCTGATTGCCATGTCACCATATTCTAATTTTTTGAGATAGTGAATTGGTGGGTTTTTGTTAAATGTGAGACAAAATCATCACAATTAAAAGAACCAAAGACTTAAACTGCTTCAGTCTGTGTGCACTGAATTTATTTAATATACGAGTTTCACAATTTGAGTTGAATTACTGAAATAAATGAACTTTTCCACGACATTCTAATTTATTGAGATGCACCTGTATTTGCCAGAAGTTTGTAGATCCTCACCAGTAGTGGTAAACCTGCAGTTAACCTAATCTGCAGTTTGCAGCAAAGCTAATTTGCATATGAAAATAATGAGTGATGAATTTGCGTCAAATTTTCCAGAATTTCAAAGTTTTAGTAACGTTCCAATATCTTTTTAGGAACTGCATTTGATGCAGGTGTGATAAGGACAAAGAAGAAAAACGTTGAAAGATTAAACCAAGTGCATAAATAGACATTTTGTTCCTGCTCTTCACAAGCATTCCAGAACTTCAACAGATTCCACACACAATGAGCGCTGCGACAGGAACGAGCCACATTAACCGCTTCATCAGCATGCGTCACGAACACACACGACAGACACGGAGCGCCAGTCGAGGACGCGCTCATTACAGCCTCCATTATCACCAATCAACTCCAATCAAAACTCCATCAGCCAATTCAAATCCAACATCATCCAATCGTGCCCGACACTGAGAGCGACACCTTTACAACAATCTCTATGGCTTATGTTAATAATACTGTATGTTGCTGCAGGTCTATACAGGTTAAGGTAATATTAAAGAATATTCCGGGCTCAATACAAGTTAAGCTCAATGGACAGCATTTGTGGCATAATGTTGATTTCTATAAAAATAATTTTCGACTCGACCCTTCTTTTCTTAAAAGAAAAAGCAAATAAATCCTTTGGAAAAGGCGCCAAACTGTAAGAGTTAAAATACTCACTGTTTCAAAAGTATAGCCACAAGACATAAGATGTGTAACATGATTAAGTGTGATAAAATCACTTACTAACCTTTTCTGTGTAAAGTAATATCTAATTTTACAGCTTTATTGTCATGACGATATAAAGTGACCAAAAAAATGACATTTAAACAGCTGTCTGTCTATCTATGGGTACATTTTCAGCTCTCAGTATTTTTCCCAAACATCTTTCACACAAATATTATGTTAGCCTTCACATCTGTGTATTTTATAGAGATTCTTCTCTTTATGTCTCTGAACAGAATTGAGTATATAGATGTTGTTCACTCTGGAGTGCACATGTAAAGGTTACAGGGTTTGAGAGTGCCGTTTCTGTTTCACTCTCCACTGACAAAAAAAAACACACATTCACATAATCAAAAGGCGTGTGTGTGTGTGTGTTCCAGTAGATGTTCAGTATGAGCTTCACAGCTCAAGGCCACTGAAGAAAAATGAATCAGCTTGCTGTAACACAGTTGAGTTTTATACCACAGTTTCAATCAAGCGTTCAAGGGTCGTTACATCCCACACAAACCACACTGACAACAAACATTCGGCTTATGAATGTGGTGTGAGAAACACGGGAGATCTCTTTACTGACTTGCTTTAATCTCGTTCCATTATAGGCACATTTTATTGCTCAGAGGTTGCTCTTTCTAAACTCTAAAAAAGTGAGAATCAGGAGTATTAAGCAAAAGTCTCCATTTGGTGTGTCATCTAATCTCATGTCTGTCTAGGAGAAACATTTGAGATATTAAAGAGATCTCATTTCTGATTTTTCTTTCCTCTGGAATGGTACTTTAAGTGGGCAAAGAGGCCAATCCTGGAACCACACATTTTGGGGCAGGGGTAAGATGTAGTGTTTTGTGCTCCAGTTTGGACCTTTTTGGAAACTCTCTCCTTTCGGAGTCTGCACTTGTCTTCAGTAGTACGGAAAAGGTTGTTATTGAAGAGCGGTTGTTATGGAATTTGTTCGAACAAATTTGCTAAATACTCATTGGTAGCTGTGGAATTAATTTCAGTGTGACCCTTTTTACGGTTTGCTTTGACTTTATTTCTTTTCTTTTGTCCTCCTGGGACAGTTGAGAATACAGGACCTATTTTGAAAGGCGTGTTTCAGTCATTCAGATAATATGGCCAGTCCATTTGAGCTGTTGTTGTGCAATTATTGCAGTGACGCTTGTTTACGTGCTCTGTTTTCCCAGCTGATCTTGAGGATTTTCCTGAGGCATCTCTGATGGTATGTTTCTAAAAATTTAAGAAACCTGTTGTACGTGGTCCACGGTTCTGAGCCATACATTACGATGGGAAGCAACACTGCTTTGTAGAACAGGACTTCAGGTCACGATTTTCAAAGAACCTATTTCTCTGATTTGAGAAAGCAGCATCGTGCGTTTGTACATTTCTTGCACACCTTTGTTTCCTTAAATTAAAAGAACTTGGATTTCTCTAATCAGGTTGCCTTGCATTCTAATAATGAATATGAAATTTAAATAATCTTAAAAGATGAAAAAATCGGGGGCCTGGGTAGCTCAGCGAGTATTGACTCTGACTACCACCCCTGGAATCGCGGAGCGACTCCAGCCAGGTCTCCTAAGCAAACAAACTGGCCCGGTTTGGGGTAACCTCCTCGTGGTCGATATAATATGTGGTTCTCGCTCTGTGAGTTGTGCGTGGATGCCGTGGAGAATAGCAGGAGAATTCTCCGCTGTAACGTGCTCAACAAGCCACGTGATAAAATGCGCGGATTGACGGTCTCAGACGCGGACGCAACTAGGCGAGGCGAGTCACTACGCCACCACGTGGATTTAGAGCGCTTTGGGTATTGGGCATTCCAAATTAGGGGAGAAAAAGGGAGATAATCAAAAAAAAAAAAAAAAAAAAAAAAAAAGGTAGAATAAAATCAAATTGTGAATAGTCCATGAGTTTGATAAAAATCATTATCATTGACGTACTGTAATGGATGTGGGGAAAGGTTTGCTTTTGGCCCTGAATCTGTTTATTTTCAGAAGATTTCCATCTGTTCTGTACATGGGTTTGACTCCCTTATGAAGATTTTCACCTACAAGATGGAGGATGGCAGTGAAGACAGAACAGGGTTGGGGCAATAATATAGCCTTGCAATCCTGAAGGGCTCAGTTTCTTCGTCACTCCCGCTGAGTACTGTGGCTGACATATTGGTGAGGTCTATAAAAGCCATATACAGAAGTTGATTTTGCTCCTGGCATTTTCCTTGGTGTTGGCGAGCAGTGAATACCCTGTTGAATAACCCTGTTGGGTTGTGGACGGGCGATGCCCCAGTAATTTACACAATCTGCCTTGTCTCCATCTTAAAGATGGAGACAATACGGGCATCCTTGAGCTGTGCAGGAATTACCTCCTTGTCCCATATTTTGAGGAGCAGGGCTTGGATGTGGTTGAGTTCTGGGCCGTCTGCCTTTAGGTCTTCATCTGGAATTCCATCTGGACCGGAGGCCTTGTATTTTTCCAGTTTCATAATGGCATATTGCACCTCTCTCAGGCTGAGTTGTGCAGCCATTTCCTCCTCTTCTGGCTGCTGTGGAAGTCGATGAACAGCCTCCATCTCGGCAATAGAGTCCCTGCTCGACGTCATACGGGAAACTTGGGAGGAGGAACCTTCAAACAGTAAAAACAAAATTCAGTACGTTCTTGATCTTAGAGCAAATCTCCACACTTTGGATCAGTTAACACAGGGGAACTTTCCACTTTCCATCCATCTAAAAGAAGTGCGCAATTGGACGGGTGGAAGTTCAGTATCTGAGGTTCCACTTGGGCCATGGGCAGGAAAATCACCAAATTAACAAAACCGCAGCGATCGCGGCCTGCCCAGCGCCCAGTACCAACAAGGAGGTGAGACAGTTTCTGGGGCTGGCAACTACCAAAGGTCTCTGACGTGACCAGCCCACTAACTGACCTCACTAGAAAGGGGGCTCCTGATCCCGTCCAGTGAACGGAGTCATGCCAACAGGCTTTTCTAAAAGTGAAATCTGCACTTTGTGGGGGATCGCTCTTACATGCTCCAAACTCCTCTCTCCCCTTTATTTTGCAGACGGATGCATCTGACAGAGGGCTGGTCGTGTGTCTGTTTGTGGGAGAGAGGGAGTGGTGTGGATCGTCAAGCTGGTTGACATGATTTCTAACAGCTGTTTCTTGTTATACTGATAGCTATCAGAGAGAGACCTCAAAAGCAGCCAAAACACGCCAGAGAGCGGAGAGATAACGACACCAGAATGCAGTGACCGGCGTGCCTTAGTGTGTGTAATTGTTATTGTGAAGCTGAAGAGTTTTAATTAATCGATTTTAATTTATTTAAAGTATTAAATACATAAAATTAACTGTAACAAAAGAGAATGATAAAATTAACTGTAACAAAAGAGAATGATAACCAAAATTACACAGGTCTGAATCGAGGAGAGAGTCGGTTTTAAAGCCACATGCATCTATCATCACAGGTGAATCAGACCTCATCAACTCGAGCAATTATGAAATTATTTGCTACTTATTTGCATATGTTCATAAATTTTACATTTTCATTTAGCTGACGATTTTATACAAAGCAATTTACAAATAAGCAGAATCATCCTAGGGAGTACAAATAAGTGAATCATCCTAGGGAGTACACTTGTATAAGTCTACAAGTTTCAGAATTGTTTAGAGTACTCCTAGCAAGGAGAAAATTTTATAAAAATTGTATGTAAAACTAGATATGTCAGCTCTGTCCAGGCAGGGGCTCTCTCAGGTGGAAACGACTGATGAGCCAAATGCCTGACACCGAATGCATAATAATAAAATAATCTTGGGTAGGTCTAGCCCACCTTTGTGTAATCTGGGTCGTTTACCATTCTAAAAGAAGAAATTCGCCATGCTATCAAATTGCTTGAAATAAGAGAGGGGAACATCTACAGGGAGAGATAGTAGCAGATAGTTACATTCATTTTAAGAAAACTAACCTTCCATTGATAAATGTAATTAAGACCACCAGTCCTCATCACTCGAAAACCATTTTATTAAGTGGCAAAATTAACTTAGAAAAATTTGCTGGGAATAAAATGCCCAAATACTTAATGCTCTGTTTGTGCCACTGGAAGGTGCTCGGCTGGAAAGTCGTTACTAGGCAGTGCGCTGTCAGAGCCAAAGCTTCGGATTTACACCAAGTGACTTTGTATCCTGAGAAATTAGAAAAGGAATGAATAATTCTGTGGAGGCAAGACATATATCCAGTAGAGTCGGTGACATATAATAAAATGTCAAATGCGTAAAGCAAAAACTTATGTGCATATCTCCCGCCACCAATCTTGGAAAAACATTCTCCTGTCTTATCACGGCTGCTAATGGTTCCAGGGCAAGACACAATCATAGGGAATGAGGGCAACCCTGCCGTGTGCCCCTGTTCAGAGTAAAGCAATCTGAAATTAATCCATTTGTTTGTGCAGCCGCTCCAGGTTGACTATAAAGTAATTTAATACATCCAATAAAAGTATTCCCAAACCCATATATTTACAAAATCTTATAATAAGATAATCCCATTCTGCTATATCAAACGTCTTTTCGGCGTCAAGTAAGATGGCAGCGACCGGAGTCTGATCTTTCGCAACTGACCACATGATATTGATGAAACGCCTAATGTTATCAGAAGAGCAACGGCCCCGAATAAACCCCACCTGATCTATATGTATAATAGATGTCATAACTTTACTTAATCGGTTAGCCAGTATTTTTGAATCAAGGAAATTGGACGGTATCTCTTACACTAGCTTGGATCTTTGTCCTTTTTAAGAATCAGACTGATCCGGTCTTGCATCTTGGTTGGCGAAAGCTTTCCATTCTTTAATGTTCCGTATAAACTTCTAACAACTGTTCTTTAGCATAAGATCTAAAAAATTCAGTGGCAAAGCTGTCTGGCCCTGGAGCCTTGCCTGTAGGCAGTGACTTAATTACCTTTAAGCTCCTCCAAGGTTATCTCAGAATCAAGATAATTTTTTTGCTCAATCGTCAGTTTTTTGGGCGTTCTAATGGTTCCAGCAAGTTCCAGATTTCTTCATCAGAAGACGTGGAACTATAAAGATCACAATAAAATTCTTTAAAAACATTATTAATATCAATGGCCGACGTAAATATTTCACCACCAGCAGATTTCAATGAGGGTATGGTAGAAAAAGACACTCTTCCCTGCTTTGTTCCCCAACTAAAACTATGACTATCTTGCCCTGAATAGCCAAAACTCTACCTCCTGCAACAAAATAGTATTATTTCTGTATTTCAATATTGTCAATTCTCTGTGGACATTAGCTGACATTCGGCGATTCGGCTATGCCTCTGCCATTACAGTTACAGGAGTTCTCGTGCTTTGGATAGTTTTATGAATGAGGCATACTGTATGATCCGGTCACTAGGAACCGCCATAAGTGTCACCCAAGCCACGCCCATAAGAGGATACTGAGGAACCAGATGGTTTCCATATAAACAATAATTTCAACCTTTAACATTTAAAGAAAGTCAGAATTTAGCAAATGGGATATATGATTTCTTTTTCTCCGTATGTAGCAACACCTCTAAATTCCACTGGCATGATCTGAGACTAAGATATTTCCAACTGAGCACTCAACAACAGATGAAATGAGGGACTTGGATTTAAAAAAAAATGCAAAAAAATGTATAGTCCCTACCAGATGGGTTTAAAAGTCTCCAAATATCTGTCCAAGATTTTTACACATCCTGTGAAGAGTCAGTGTTTAAATAGGGGGCTTGCACAATTTTGCTTCACTATGATCAAGAACTGAGTCCATCAAAAGATTAAAGTCTTCTCCCAGTATTATATAATGAGGCGTGCCAGCGGCTTGCAATATCCCTTCAAGATATAAAATATGGTTCAACGAAATATGGTAATGTCAAACGTAAATACAAACCGTCGTCAAGCTTAAAAAAATAATAATATTTTTATAGCGCTTTTCACAACAGGAGTTGTTTCAAAGCATCTGTACAGAAAAGTACGCTATAATAGAAAATGAATTAATATAATGCCAATATTAGTTATCTATGTTTAGAACAATTAGTGGTTAAAATTAATAAAATAAGTGTTGAGGGTCAATGCTTAAACAGCATGTTTTTGTGTGATCTATAAATTTTAGCGTTAAAGTCTTTGAAATACATGTAGATGCATTGTCCTTGGATTTTGGCCCATGAGGGCCATGAAGGAAGTTAGTGTTTAATTCATTTTCTTTTTCAGTTAATTTTTTTAAGATAGTGCTGTCCCTCCTTTGCCCAAGTTGATAATAGGTATCATTCACTGAAGAGTATCGCAGACCGGCTGGAAGCTTCCTCCTTTTGTGGATTTTGATATTCTCTGTATTGTTAACTGGCCGGAATTTTGCAGTCGTAGTGACCGTGATGGATTATAACGTGGTAGAAGTCACTTAAGTACTTTAGAGCTGCAAAGCATTGTAAGTAATTAACAGAATTTAACATATCAATTCAAATATTTACTACCTCTGTTTTATTGGAATCGAGTAGAATTATATTTGTAACCATCCACTCATTGATATCATTTATACACTCATATTATACATTTATAATTTGGAAAATTGTGACATTTCGTCGGGTTTCAAAGAAATATAAAGTTGGATATCGTTGGCATAAAAGTGAAAATTCATTCCATGATTGCTGATAATGTCTCGCAGGTGCAGCATATATAGGGAGAAAACTGATGCCCTAAAACGGATCTCTGTGGCACTCCATACTTAGCTTTAATTTGATCTGACATTTCGTCATTATGATGAGATGATAAGAGCAAGTCATTTGTAACTCTGATAAGTGCAGTCTCTGAACTATGATGGGGCCTAAATCCTCACTGAAATTCTTCATATATATACCATTTATCTGTAAAAAATGAACATATCTAGGAGGACACTACCTTGTCTAGTATTTTAAACATATATGGGAAATTTGAAATCGGTCTATAATAGCCAATTCTCCTGGATCAATCTGTGGTTTCTTGATTAGCGGTCTGATAATTGCCAGTTTAAAGCTTTTTGGAACAAGCCCTAAAGATAATGAGTTAATAATATTAAGAAGAGGTTCTGAGATTACAGGAAACACCGATTATATGATTTTTGTTAGCACTTCATGACCTATAACAGCGAAGTTACTCGAAGTTAATAATTTAATAATGGTTAATAATGGGGTGCTATGGTAGATGTATGTGTAATTCCAATTTTGTCTTATGATTTCAATTTTATCAGTAAAGGAATTCATTATTACTATGCTGCAACGGAATATCATGCGTTCAATCGAAGATTTATTCCTAGCCAATTTATCCATAGTCTGAATAAACACCTAGTTGTGGTTATTTTCTATGAGTTTGCTCAAATATGCAGACCTGTCAGTTTTAAGAGCCTGTCTGTTGTTAGAAACACTTTCAATGCACTGCGAAATACCTCTAATTTTGTATTCTTCCACTTACCCTATATTTACTGAGCTGCTCTCTTGAAAGCATGAGCGTAATCATTGTACAATGTTAATGGATTTTTCTCTTTAACTTTCTTTAATCGAATGGGGGTGGCACTATCTAGAGTGCTAGAGAAGACTGTATCCATATTTTCTATGACAATATCAAGTTCTGAATTTTTTGGCGTTCTGAGTATTTGAGACCAATCTGGAAGATTACTAGTGACGCTATCTTTAATAGTACCTGAACGATAAAGTTGCGTAGATTGCTTTGCTAAGCGCAGAATACAAGAGATGAGGTAATGATCTGCGATATCATTGCTCTACGGCAGAATTTCAATATTATCAACATCAGTTCCATATGACATAGATAGTGTATGATTTTTGCGATGGGTTGGAACTGACACATTTTGTATAACCCCAACAGAGTTCAGAATATCGATAAATGTTAATCCCAGTTTATAATTTTCTTTATCTATGTGAATGTTAAAGTCACCGACGATTAAAGCTCTATCCACAGCAAACAACTTGATCTGACAGAAAATCACAAATTTTCGAAGGAATTCAGAATGTGGTCTATATATTGTTGCAAGAACAAAAGAAAACAAAGATTTTTTACAAATACTCTGACCTTTAAATAACACTAAAAATATCACTGTAAATTGTAGCAAAACCTCTTCGACCTTTCAGACGAGGCTCATGTTTATAACAATAATCTGAGGGAGCAGACTCATTGATACTAATATATTCATCTATTTTAATCCATGTTTCAGTCAAACAGAGCGAATCCAAACTATGATCTGTAATCATTTCATTTACAATTAGTGATTTGGATGAAATTTGGATAATGTTTAATAGCTCTAAACTTTATATTAAGTTTATCTTCAGTTTTTTGTTTGTCATCAATTTTTTTTTCAAAATGACTTAAGGCGTTTGGTAGTTCGGAGAACAGACACCTATAATATATGTGATTCATTCTCTATGTGTTGTGGTTTATGTGACGTCTCAAGGCTGCTGGCTGTTCGGAGTTGGCTGCTTCCTGACATGGGCCCAGTTAGTAAAATACTATCATCATTAAGAATAAGAGTCATATTACTAGAGAAGAGAGCGGCCCTGGAGGGATGGAGTCCGTCTTTCTTTGGCAGGTCAGATTTACTCCAAAATCTTTTCCAATTGTCTAAGAATCCTATGCTTTTCTCCGGACACCACTCAGTCACCCAAGCATTCAGTGACACATTTATAGGAGGCAGGGGCACAGGGCATATTACAGTGTCAGACATAGTTTTTGCAAAATCACACACCTCTTTAACATTATCTTTAGTGATCACCGACTGGCGAAGCCGGACATCGTTAGTGCCGATATTAATAACAATCTTAGAAAATCTACATTTAGCATTAGCCAGCACTTGTAAATTTGATCTGATGTCAGATGCTCGGCACCTGAAATGCAACAGTAGTGACGGAGTCTCTGTTTCCACATTCCTTACAATAACAAGTGCGCTTTCAACTTGATTCTCTATGGATGCATCACTGAGTGGGGTGAATCGATTGGAAGTCCTAATAGGAATGGTAGAGTGGTGTCACTTTGCCCTGTGAGTAGTATGCTGCCGAGATGTCACCCAAACACCCTGCTGCGGGAGCTCATAGCCGGAACCAAAGTGTGTGTGTGTTGCTTAAGGTACTACCCGCATCTGAAACAGTATCTACTGGCTTCTCTTTCTCACTGACCTCCACTAGCTACATCTTTATAGTCATCACATGTGAATACCTCACTGCTGATGGAAGAAGCTATAGTAAACATGTGACGTGGTGCAAGTAGCGATAATGTGAGGTGATGCATTGCATCCGCAATTGTTTGTTGTTGTGGTGGTGGTGCTTTTTGATAAGCAGTGATTCGATGCAATGATCAGAGACTTGAGCTAAACGTTAGTAAGAAAAAGAAACAACGTCACTTCCTCCATACAGCGCCCTCCTCCAAACAGGGCATTAGTCTACACATATGCTTTAGCATACATGACCTTAATACATGCTTCTATAATTCACAGCACCCTATGCACTAAGTACTTGCTCAAACTTCTCAAAGCCTTACACTGCAAGAAATACACTATATCTACTCAGATTACAACAGATTACAAGCAATGTTATTAAATTCAGCAAAACTTCAGAATTGAGCTCCTTACAAATCAACCTTTCAAAATGAGTAACTGCAAACAAGCACACAAAAAAAAATTAAGTAAAATGTAAACGAAAATATTGGTTTCCTTGGACAAAAAAAAAAAAAAACCACTATGCTAATGAATAATACTTAATGGAATTGTTTTGATTTAACACAAAAATAAATTGGTATCATTATTTTTAATGAGTGGATTAAAATAATTTAATTAAATCTGATTTCAGGTATGAATAACAGACATAGACGTCAGCGATCAATTACGAACAGTAACAAAAATAGCATATATTAGTACTCTCAGAGTGAACATTCACTACTTTTTATCAACAGAACTGTATCTTTTTTAAAATTACCTTTTGTCATATCAATTCACACAGGATGAGAAAAGTGAATGTTTGCAAAAAAAAAGTCTTTTTTTTCATCAAGCATCAAGCTCCAGCTTTTTTTTTATTTTAATACCCCAAAGGTATCCTTTGGAGGCCCGGATAATGGAGATTCAGTGCTTACAGTAGGTCAAACCAAAGAGGACACAGCAAGCCCTGTGAACACCGTCAAGGCCTGTAAGAACGTTCGCCCCCTCGACAACTCGATTCCAGTGTCATTTGGACTGTCACTTGAAGCTTTACTGCCATCACAAGCCATTCAATTCCTGTCTGTTCTTCGTTGTCCTACAATATTTATATGCAGTGAGACTCAAAATCTAAGAAACTTTGATCAAAAGAGAAAATCTGAAACTCTACTTATATCTCATAGCACTGGAAAAAACAAATTAAGTCCAGTCAACGATATTATGGCCTCTTGGGGAAGTAACCAACAATAATTTTGATTTAAATTCATACATCTGGTATACTGGAATTCCCTCATGCATCGGATGACCACCTCTGTTGTCATATCAACAGAACACTGCTCATCCTAAAAGAAATAAAAAAATGAACTGATAATATCTCATTGTAGAGGTTTCTTTAATTTAGTGGTGTAAAATAGTGGTGCTCGTAATATTAGGTGAGCAACATGACTATCTAAGGCTAGTTTCTTCCAAAGTTTTTGACTCCTTAATATTTTGTTCTCGCTTCTTTGGCTTCATAAGATGTGCTTTAAAATAGTTACAATTTAGTACATTTTATCAACTAACCTGTGCTTGAATCTACCAACAGAGGTCGCAGAATAATTTAATGGCACTGTATAAACTTCTGAACAGCTTATTCACAGTTGAAATGGAAGTGGTCACTATCATTTAAAACTGATTCATTTTGTTTATTATTGTAAAACTGCTTTGAAGCTAACTGTATTGTATAAAGTGCTATATAAATAAACATGACGATATATTGAAGTTTTCTCTGAAAGTCCAGGAAATTAACTTAAGGCAACGCAACACAGTTCACATAATTGTTCTCACACATATTTGTATTTGTCAGCTTTAGGTTTGAGTACATAAATGTCATCACGTTTACATTTTAAAGGGGTCTTATTATGCTTTTTCACTTTTTCAACTTTATGTTAGTCTGTAAATTGCTGTTTGAGCATAAAAAAGATCAGCAAAGTTACAATGCTCAAAGTCCACTCCAAAGGTAGATTTATTATTTAACAGAATCCCCTTGAACTACGACTCGTTTAAACCGGATTTTACAAAGTCATAATGTGAATTACTTTAAGTAATCCCCTCCCAAAGAATAAGCAAAAAAGGTGCGAGGCCTGGTTGAGCTGCATTAGAGAAGACTGTATCTGTTGTAGCTGTCAAAGAGATGCTGTTTTTTTCAAGCCCGTATCCAAAACTCAATTGTTAGACCTTCCTAAGACTGATGAACATAGGGGTGATTAAAATTTATTTTATTAATTTATTTATTTAACACTGTTCCTGAACATTATAACCCCAAAGTTTATCTGTGTGCTGCAAATTTTTGGAGAACACTTACCAGAACCTATGAGAGTACAATGTAGGCTACGCACAAAAGCTTCTCCTGAAATGGAGAGCAGTTTCCACTATGTCGAGACAATCTGTTGTTTGTGGATCACAACATGTAGTAATTTGTAGCTGCGTTTTCTATTAAAAGTTTGCTCACTTGATAGCCAACAATTAGTGTTGATGTAGTGATTTTATAAGCTCTCACTTGATCGGTTCAAGGAATGTAAGAAAATCTTACATGAGCGAAAGATCACTTTTGCTGAGATGTTTCCGGCCAAACTGAGAATAGAAAAAAAGATCGGTCGCAAAGTAGTTACTTGTCCCAATCAGGCAAAGTCTATTATTGAATCAATGGGTGAGTAAACTATTGGGTGTTTCTCATGTGAGTGGCTCGGCTCACTGTACTTAGGCTTTTGAGAAAGCTGGGCATCATTTTGGTTTCTTTTTTCTTTTGCGTTGGCTAGGCCGAGCGGCTGGACCGTGTTTTGTGAATAACACTTTTCCTTAAAGAAACTTTTGCATTAACGAAAGATTAATTTCCTGGCCAGTTTACGAGAGGACACTACGGATGACCGCAAAATATCTACATGCTCACACAAAGGATGTCTTTTATAAATTTGACTTTACTGAAGTATATAAGTATGGTATATACTTTTATGCGGCCTCCGAGTGAATTGACGCGACCATCCAGGCAACCGGGATGCCGGTTATGTTTCTTTTTGTGTTGGTTCCGCCTAGTGGCTCGAGCTTGTTCTATTGAATAACACTCCTTTGGAACAGTTGTGGATTAATCTGTTCGTTCTTCGTGCTTATTCCTCCTGCTGGCTGGAGATTGTTTTGTTGAGTATTTGGAATGATTACTTCTTCCACTGAACGAATAACAGCCGGCTAGCTGAACATTCGTTTGTCTGTCCGAGGAATCTGAACGGTTTTAATCAGCTGGAATTTGTTTTGTGGAAGATCACACCTTTGAGACAGTTCTGTGAATGAATCTACACGTTCTTTGTGTTCATTCTTCCTATTGGATGGGGATAATTAAGTATTTTCTGTTATGTAATTTTTGCCTCACAAATTTGGGAGGCAAAATTGAGCAATCCGATGGCAAAGTTCTCGTGGGAGCTCGTGGACGTTCATGGACCTATTGAGTTTAGAGGGATTGTCGACGGTTGGCGCTTTCGTGCGTATGCCTGCGCGATTCTTTTTTCTGTTTGTTTTGCTCGGGGGAATGTTTGGGGTTTTATTGTTTCACTAATGGGGAATGTGGCCTGTATAACTTTCTTATCGACACACAATGTATTTTTTCTACTATAGCAAAATGTCAAATGTTAATATGCGTGTCATCAGCTGACTCTCTCCACAGGGAATGTAAATGGGTTTGTGGTACCCCACAAAAAGAAGAAGGCTATTACTTTTCTTAAACATTAATAACTATATTGTATCATCAAGAAACACATCTCTCCCCGCAGGAAGATGAAAAATATGGGAAGATATGGGGTGGAAATTTTTTTTTTTTTTTTTTTAGTGCTGGCTCAAGCAAGAGCATGGGAGTCATGATTTTGATTAATAAACATCTTCAATTCAAATGTCTCAAACAGACTAAACATAAATTAGGGAGAGTCATTATTGTTCTAGCTGAAATTCAAGGGCAAAGGATGATTTTGGCTAATATTTACGCACCTTGCACCTATTACGGCTTTTTTATAGATCTTGAAGGGCTGCTGCAAACCGCTGGCACCCCACATGATATAATATTGGGAGGAGACTTTAATCTTTTGATGGACTCAGTCCTTGAACATATTGAAGCAAAAGTGTGTAAACCCCCTAGAGCAACATTGACGCTTCACAGGAAGTGTAAAAATCTGGGTCTTACAGAATTTTGGAGACTTTGAACCCATCTGGTAGGGACTATACATTTTTTTCATCAGTCCATAAAATGTATTCTTAAATAGATTTTGTTTTTATATCCAAATCCCTCATTTCATCTGTTGTTGATTGTTCAGTTGGAAACATCTTAATTTCAGATCATGCCCTGTTGAGATGAAGACATATACAGAGAAAAATAAATCATATAGTTGGCGCCTTAATGTGTCCCTTTTGCAAAATCCTGATTACCAACAAATGTTAAAGACTGAAATAAATGTTAATATGGAGATTAACTGGAGCTCAGCATCCTCTGTGGGCGTGTCTTGGGAGGAACTTAAGGCGGTTCTTAGGGGTCGGATGCCTCATTCCTCAAAGCACGAGAGCTCATGGTGTTGGAAGGAAATATTAAAATTGCAGAGGCAGAATTTAAGCTCCGTATATCAGCTGATGACCTCAGAGAACTGAACCGATTGATAAATAGATATAATACTATTTTGTCGTGGAAAGTGGAGTTTTGGTTATTCAGGGCTAGACAATCATACTTAAGTACAGTAACAAAACAGTTCTATCATTCCCTAGGTGAAATCTGATGAAGCTGGGGCGAAGGTTCATCTTCCAACAGGACAATGACCCTAAGCACACAGCCAAGGTAACAAAGAAGTGGCTACGGACAACTCTGTGAATGTCCTTGTATGGACCAGCCAGAGCACAGACTTGAACCCGATTGAACATCTCTGGAGAGATCTGAAAATGGCTGTGCACCGATGCTCCCCATTCAACCTGATGGAGCTTGAGAGGTCCTGCAAAGAAGAATGGGAGAAACTGCTCAAAAATAGGTGTGCCAAGCTTGTAGCATCATACTCAAAAAAGACTTGAGGCTGTAATTGGTGCTAAAGGAGCTACAACAAAGTATTGAGCAAATGCTGTGAATACTTATATACATGTGATTTTTTTTTTATTTGTCGTTTTTTTGTCGTTTTTTTTATTTATTTTTTATTATTTATAAATTTGCAACGATTTCAAACAAACTTCTTTCACGTTGTCATTATGGGGTATTGTTTGTAGAATTTTGAAAAAAATAATAAATTTAATCAATTTTGGAATAAGGCTGTAACATAACAAAATGTGGAAAAAGTGAAGCGCTGTGAATACTTTCCGGATGCACTTTATATATATATATATATATATATATATATATATACACTATATTGCCAAAAGTATTCGCTCATCTGCCTTTAGACGCATGTGAACTTAAGTGACATCCCATTCTTAATCCATAGGGTTTATTATGACGTCGGCCCACCCTTTGCAGCTATAACAGCTTCAACTCTTCTGGGAAGGCTTTCCACAAGGTTTAGGACTGTGTTTATGGGAACTTTTGACCATTCTTCCAGAAGCGCATTTGTGAGGTCAGACACTGATGTTGGACGAGAAGGCCTGGCTCGCAGCCTTCGCTCTAATTCATCCCAAAGGTGCTCTATCGGGTTGAGGTCAGGACTCTGTGCAGGCCAGTCAAGTTCTTCCACACCAAACTCTCTCATCCATGTCTCTATGGACCTTGTTTTGTGCACTGGTGCGCAGTCATGTTGGAACAGGAAGGGGCCATCCCCAAACTGTTCCCACAAAGTTGGGAGCATGGAATTGTCCAAAATCTCTTGGTATGCTGGAGCATTCAGAGTTCCTTTCACTGGAACTAAGGGGCCAAGCCCAGCTCCTGAAAAACAACCCCACACCATAATCCCCCCTCCACCAAACTTCACAGTTGGCACAATGCAGTCAGACAAGTATCGTTCTCCTGGCAACCGCCAAACCCAGACTCGTCCATCAGATTGCCAGATGGAGAAGCATGATTCGTCACTCCAGAGAACGCGTCTCCACTGCTCTAGAGTCCAGTGGTGGCGTGCTTTACACCACTGCATCTGACGCTTTGCATTGCACTTGGTGATGTATGGCTTGGATGCAGCTGCTCGGCCATGGAAACCCATTCCATGAAACTCTCTATGCACTGTTCTTGAGCTAATCTGAAGGCCACATGAACTTTGGAGGTCTGTAGCGATTGACTCTGCATAAAAGTTGGCCACCTCTGCGCTCTATGCGCCTCAGCATCTGCTGACACCGCTCTGTCATTTTACGTGGCCTACCACTTCGTAGCTGAGTTGCTGTCATTCCCAATCGCTTCCACTTTGTTATAATACCACTGACAGTTGACTGTGGAATATTTAGTAGCGAGGAAAGTTCACGACTGGACTTGTTGCACAGGTGGCATCCTATCACAGTACCACGCTGGAATTCACTGAGCTCCTGAGAGCGGCCCATTCTTTCACAAATGTTTGTAGAAGCAGTCTGCATGCCTAGGTTCTTCATTTTATACACCTGTGGCCATGGAAGTGATTGGAACACCTGAATTCAATTATTTGGATGGGTGAGCGAATACTTTTGGCAATATAGTGTGTATATATATATATATATATATATATATATAAATTATATGCATTATTTGAACATTTAAATATCTCAACAGATTATAAGGTATCTTATCAGTTTATTTATTATGCATGTCACATGAACGTGTTTTAGTCCCTGCTGGAGTTTAAACCATTTCAGAAAGATTTCAGACTGATTTGTATTTCTCATGTCAGTTTTAGCATTTAATTCGTTGACTGCAGTGTTTGTGATTTCACTTTATATAGAATGTTTGTTTGGAAATACTCAGAAGCTACCCTGGAGCAACTGCAGATGCTGCACAAGCCGGCTGCTCTCGAATCGCTCTCGCGGTACTTTGATAGCATATGTAATGGTGACGCCGGTTCAAGTTGGACAAAAGAAGAGGAGTAGGATGCAGGATGGCGGAAGGGAGAATGGCGTGGGGAGACATTTCGGATAAAAAAAAAAGAAAAAGGAAAAAGAAAAGCAGTATGGGTGATGGATCTGATTGTGAGCAAACAATTAATAAATTGAGAAATATAAGAAATGAAGCCAGTAAGGAGATGGTAGAAAGAGAAATCAAAGTGATTGTTACTTTTGCTAAACAATCAGAACAACAAAAGCATCCTGTTAAACTATCAAAAGAAATTGAGACAGAGATAGTAATTGTGAAAACTGTATCCTGTCTCAGTAATGGAAGAATAATGATCAAATGCAAGGACGAGAAGCAGAAACAAAAGATTCTTAAAATGAAAACACTAGCAGGAGGAAAGGTAGTATGCACAGAAATAGGCGATAAAACTAGAGGGGTCATTTCAGGAGTACCTCTTAACGTAAGTATGGATGACATCAAAGGAAGTTTGGATGGTGGCACAGTCATTTCTGCTAGAAGATTGCGGACGTGTTGATTCAATTTGAAGGAAATATCCTACCGAAAAAAGTGAAGCTAGGATTTATAAACTTTTCGGTATGAGAGTATATACCCCCACCTTTGAGATGTTTTAAATGCCAACGCATGGGACACACTGCAAATACCTGTAAAGGGAAAATGCGCTGTGCAAAATGCGGAGGAGAACATGAGAATGACAAGTGTGAAGAGGGAACAGAGATCAAATGTTGTAACTGTGAGGGAGGCCATAGCGCTGCGTATGCAGGATGCCCCATACAACAAGAAGCTTGGGAAATACAAAAAATAAGGACAGCACAAAATATAACATATGCAGAAGCTACCTGTAAGATAAAAGGCATAGCAGAAACAGAGAATAAATGTGCAAGGAATCAGTGTGGAATCTTCCATCCAGAATAATGTAAATCCTGCAAGAAATGAATCAGATGTTCTTTTTGTGATGGACAAAATTGATTTTGTGGCATTTATTTGTGCAGTGGTAAATGGTACAGCACAAGTAGAAAGGAAGTCGGACAAGTTAAAGATAACTGTACGATGTGCTAATAAATTCCTAAAGTTAACAGGAATTTCAGCTGAAGAAGTCCATGAGAATTTAAAAGCGAAAAAGGAACTGTTGCTTTGGACATTTCCTACTACTACATTGGAATGCCAGGAGTTTAACAGCAAATGGGCAATAATTTAAAAAACACATCACAGAATTGGGAAAAACGCCAGACATTATTTGTATCCAAGAGACATGGTTAAATAGCTCCTTGGAATTTAAGATCAATGGATATGTAGTAGAGAGGAAAGACAGAGAAAATGGCAGAGGTGGAGGGTGTGCAACATTTATAAAAGAATATATAAAAATAGTAATGCAGAATACATACATATAGAAATAATGGGAATGAAGTAATCAGAATCATTAATTTTTATAATCCATGTAAAGAAATAAGTAATACTATTTTAAAAGAAGTGATGGGTGACACACAGGGCAAAATTATTATGTGTGGGGATTTTAATGCACATAATGGTTTATAGGGTAGTAAAAACACTGATGATAATAACGGGGAAATAATAGAAGAACATTTACTGGTTTGTTTGAATGATGGGAAGCCAACAAGAATGGACATAAGAAGTAGCACGTCATGTTTAGATCTCACAATAATGTCAGCAGCATTAGCTGGTAAATGTACATGGAAAGTGCATGAAGATAATATGTGAAATTCAAAATGCAGTTCAAAAACAAAATATTAATCAATGTGTAAGATGGAGATATAAACAGGCAAAATGGAAGGAATTTAATATGTTGTGTGAAGAAAATTTCAATAATATGAAATTGGAAGGAAGTGTTGAGGAAAAATATAATAAAATGGTAGAAGGAATTATCTTTGCAGCAAAACAGTCTATTCCTTTAATAAAAGATAATGGAAAGAAAAAGAAAAGTGTACCATGGTGGTCAGAAGAATGCACAGTGGCAATTAGAGAAAGAAATAAGGCATTTCGAATTTTAAAAAGATTAATAACTCAAGATACAATCGTAGAGTATCAGAAGAAAAGGGCAGTTGCAAGAAGGGTAATTAAAAATGCAAAAAGAAAAGCATGGCAAGAGTTCTGCAGGCAGAGAGACTGAAATGCATGTGGTATGGAGAATGATTAGGAAAATGAATGGTATTAATAACTATAAGCAGATCCCTATAATAGAAGAGAAAGGGAAAATGGCCATTACAAATAAGTAAATAGCAGAAGTCTTAGCTACAACCTTCGATAAAATCCACAGTATTGAAAACTTGGATGATATGTTTTTAAAAAGAAGACAAGAAATAAGTATAAGAAATAAGATCTGCTCATATAAGAATGTCCATATGAAAAAACAAGGAGTAGATAGCAATATGGATGAAGATTTTAATTCTTTTGAGTTAAAAATAGCATTAACAAATCAAGGAATACAACACCAAGGAGAGACATGGTCAGTCACAGTATGATCAAAAACTTACCAGAGATAGCCATTAAAGCATTACTGGATTTATATAATCATGTATGAATGAAAGTACTTTACCCAAAGATTGGAAAAGTGCAATAGTGATACCAAGAGTTAAATCAGGGAAAGATGAAACAAAATCTAACAGCTATAGACCAATTGACTCACATCTACATTCATTGTGCAAAGTAATGGATAACGATAGAAAGAAAGCTGAATCACTTTTTGGAGAAAAAATTAATATTATCACCAGATCAGAGTGGTTTTAGGAAAAAGAGATCTACAATGGATGCTCTGATATTATTTGAAAATGATGCAAAAAAAAAAAAAAAGTACTTCTAATGAAAGTGCAGTTTTCTTTGATATTGAAAAAGCATACGACACTTTATGGAAGGAAGGACTTTTAATTAAACTAAATAAACTTGGAATATATAACTGGATATTAGATTTCCTATATGAACCTACATTCCAAGTAAGAACAGGGGAAGAAATGTCAGCACTGTATGATATTATGAATGGGACTCCACAAGGAAGTGTCATCAGTCCAATTTTATTTTATTTAATGATTAATGATATATTTGAAAAAGTTAAACCAAATATTGGAAAGGCATTTATATGCCGATGATGGATCAGTATGGAAAAGAGGTAGGAATTTAAGAAATGTAGTTAAAGGAATACAAGAAACAATAAGTGAAGTTGAAGAATGGTCAGTACATTGGGGATTAAAATTTTCAGTACCAAAAACTCAATATGATTTCTACAAAGAAAAAGAAAATGGAACAAATTATTCTGAAATTATATGATCAACCACTAGAAAGAATGATAGAATTTAAATATCTTGGATTAATCTTTGATGAGAAATTAACATGGAAGAGACATATTAAGATAATTGAAAACAAATGTAAAGGTATAATAAATTGCATGTCTTCAATAGCCAAGTATGAATGGGGAGCCAGCAAGAGTTCACTGTTACATGTATAACAAGCCTTAATACGTTCTAGTATAGACTACGGGTGTGCAGTGTATGGGGCTGGATCTAAATCAGAAATGAAGAAATTGGATAATTTACAGACTAGAGCACTTAGAATCTGTTGTGGAGCAATAAGATCAACCCCTTTAGATACCGGGGGTTGAAATGGGGGAGATGCCATTAGACTTAAGAAGGGAAAAACTAGCTATAATGTATTGGGTTAACTTGCAAGGAAGTGACAACAATCATCGCACACGCACAGTTTTAAAAGTTTGCTGGGAATACAAAAATAATGGAGAAAATAGCTTTGGATGGAAGTATGAGCAGTGGGTCAAGGATTATGGTCTGGAGAATTAAGTCATCTGCCCTAATATGCCATTACATGGTGTGCCAGTATGGAACTTTCCTGAACCTATTGTTGAAATGAGATTATTAGAGACCCGGGAAAAAGCAGAAGAAGGGTATAGTAGTAGTAATGAAATCAATGTTTTTATGAGAGAAAAATTTTACGCAGATGTTTACAGATGGATCTAAAGATCAATTTGATCAAAACGTTGGTATAGGAGTATATATCCCGAGATTTAAGACAAAAATAAGTCTAAGAATAACTGATAAATTGTCTGTACATTCCACAGAGTTAATTGCTATAATAGTAGGACTACAATGGATTGAACAGACAAAGCCAATTAGGACTGTAATTTGTTCGGATTCGTCGTCAGCTCTTAAAAGTATAATGTCTACAAGAACTGACAGAGAAGATCTGATGGAAATCTATACATTATTGTACAGATTGAAAGCAGAGGGTATAACAGAGTACTTTTGTTATAGGCACACACTTGGATAGCAGGGAATGGAACAGCATTAAAGAAAAACTTGGTGGATATTAAAGTACCCCTGGGGAGAAGTGAGGTAAAATCAGTGATTATAAAGAAACTAGTAAATGTATGGCAACAAAGGTGGGAAAAAAGCAGCACAGGGAGATAGTATTATAATATTGCAAAATTAGTAGGAAAAGAACAATTTTATGGAAGTATAGAAAGAAAGAAGTAATGATCTCTAGATTAAGACTGGGACACACAGGATTAAATTCAATACTTGCAATAATGGGGAAGCATGAAAATGGTCTGTGTGATGAATGTGATGTTTTAGAAACAGTAGAGCATGCATTTTTTAAATGTAACAAATATAATGATCAACGTAGTAGTCTTTTTAATAATATAAAGGATAGACCAATAAATGTTACGGACCTCTTGGGAAAGAGTTTGAGAGATTCTCAGACATAAAGGGCTGTTTTAACCTTTTTAAAGAATACAGGACTAGAGCATAGGATATAATGTATGGGGATCGTGGTGCTTCTGCCCATCCTGGAGGTTGAGGAGCCCAGTGTGGAAGCTGGAGGAGCTGAACACGCAGCGCCAGCTGAAGCGTGGGCTCTGATCCTCTGATCCTCACTTCTTAGGAGTATTACTGCCACCTACTGTATAGCTTACATGGGTGATGCATCTGTTTTTTTTTTTTTGTTGTTGTATATATATATATATATATATATATATATATATATATATATATATATATATATATATATATATATATATATATATATATATGAGGATGTAATGCCCCACCCACCGGCCATTAACAAGACCAAGAAGAAGAAGAAATACTCAGAATACTCAAGATGGCGCAGAGTATGGCTGCAGCGTTGTGAGCTCCGATCCAATGTTGCAGTTTTTTGTTTGTTTTGTCTAGTTTTTTGCCTTGGATGTTGTCTGCCTAATGGTCTACGATAGAGAAACACTTTTGGACATTGGTTCTGCAATAGCACACCGAAAACCAGACTTTAAATACCGCAATGCCGACCCGCTGTTTTCAAACACGCCAGCGGAGCCCTTTGTCTGGGAAGGCCGGCCGCAGAAACGCTGCCGGAAAAGGGGAAGGAGAGCCGGCGTTCTCATCAGACTAAGACATCGCGCAAATCGATCCCTGCTACCCAGTATTCTACTGGCAAATGTTCAGTCTCTGGACAACAAGCTCTGTGAGCTGAGAGCGAGACGAGGGACTGCTGCATTATCTGTCTTACAGAAACTTGGATGTCTGTGGAGATTCCAGACTCAGCCATCGAACCCGCAGGGTTCTCCGTGCACCAAGCGGACAGAGTAAAAGACCTCTCAGGTAAAAACAGAGGAGGTGGTGTATGTTTTATGATCAACAAATCCTGGTGTGATCAGAGGAACGTACATTCTATCAAGTCTTTCTGCTCTCCTGATCTGGAATTACTCATTACTGTGTCGACCATTCTGGCTACCGAGGGAATTCACAGCGGTCATTATCACAGCTGTGTACATCCTGCCACAAGCCGACACAGACCGGGCACTCAAGGATCTGTATGGGATTATAAGTGAGCAGGAAACCGCGCACCCTGAGGCCGTGTGCATTGTGACCGGGGACTTTAACAAAGCCAACCTCAAGTCAATAGCACAGAAGTACTACCAACACATCAGTTTCAACACACAAGGGGACCGGGTTTTGGGCCATTGCTACTCTCCCTTCCGGGATGGCTACAAATCCCTCTCCCGCCCACCATCTGGCAAATCGGACCACTCTTCCGTTCTGCTTCTGCCCACTTACAGGTAGAAACTGAAACAGGAAGCACCCGCCCTCAGAACGATCCAGTGCTGGTCGGACCAATCAGATTCTATGCTACAAGACTGTTTAGATCACGCAGACTAGGAGACATTCCGGTCCGCCTCTGATGACGACATTGAGTAGTGATGGGAAGATTGGATCATTTTACTGACTTGAATCTTTGAGTCTCGTTCAGCAAAATGAAAAAATCTTTATTCAAGTCATTTTGTTCATTTCGTTCATTTGAGCAGAATTAAATTAAAATGTTACATTTTCAATAGCCAAACCCCCTATATGCAAACTTTGATTATAGTCCCAATAAGTAAAAATTGATAATGCAGCCAATGACAAATTATGAGAAACAGAAAGATTAGTTCACCTCTGGAATCTTCTTGTCTATCGTTCTTTTGTCACTGCATAGCGTATATGGCTGTCACGTGACAAAAGAACGAACGACTCCGACCAGAAGACTCGAGAGGTGAACTAATAATTTCTGTTTCCTGTGTGACCAATGCATAGTGAATACGGCTGTCACGTGACAAAAGAACGAACGACACGGACCAGAAGACTCGAGAGGTGAACTAATCATTCCTGTTTCCTGTACAGCGCCTATGCGGTTTTCACGTAACAAACGAATGGAGGTTGCGCAATGCACATGCGCGGCCAACACAAAATGAACGAATCACTCTCTGAGACTACTCGTTGTTCTGAGTTCAAAATTAACTAATCGTTCATGACCGACCCATCACTACTACGCTGATACCGTAACGTGTTTCATCAGGAAGTGCATAGATGATGTTGTACCGACCAAAACTATACGGATCTACTCTAACCAGAAACCATGGATTAATAGCGATGTTCGTGCGTAAACAAGCCAGTTATGCCCTCCGCAAAACTATCAGAGCAGCCAAACACCAGTACAAGGACAAGACTGAGGGACAGTTCAACACCACCGACTCTAGAAGCATGTGGCAGAGAATTAATATCATCACGGACTTCAAAGGGAATAAAAACTTGGCCGTGAACACCGCTGCCTCTCTCCCGGATGAGCTAAATACTTTTTATGCTCGTTTCGAGGGAAATAACAACGACCTCGTGGAGAGAGCTCTCGCAGCTGAAGCTACAGAGGTTAGTTCACTCTCTGTCTCTGTAGCGGACATAACCTGATCCTTTCGACAGGTGAATAATCGCGGAGTTAATGGGGAAAACAAGAGGCGGTGGAACATGCTTTTACATCAATGAAAGTTGGTGTACAGATGTAACAATGTTAAAAAGGATGTGCTGTCCTAATTTGGAAGCGCTCTTTATTAACTATAAACCTTTCTGCTCACCGCGGGAGTTTCCCTCGTTTATTCTGGTGAGTATGTATATCGCGCCAAACACGTGTTGAATGCCATGCTGCAACAGCTGGCTGATCAAATCACAGACAAGGAACAGCAATATCCGGACTCAGTTATTATTATTCTTGGGGATTTTAACAAAGAAAACCTCATACGTGAACTGCCCAAATACAAACAGCACATTACATGCCCAACCAGAGACAGAAATATACTGGATCACTGCTACACAACAATAAAGGTTGCATATCGCTCTGTCCCTAGAGCAGCTTTGGGACTATCTGATCACTGTCTGGTTCATCTTTTTCCAACCTACAGACAGAAATTAAAATCTGCTAAGCCTGTAGTAAGGATGTAAAGAGATGGACCAACAAAGCAGAGCTGGAACTACAAAGCTGCTTTGACTGCACTGATTGGAGTGTTTTTAAAGCTGCAGACACCAATCTGGATGCGCTCACAGATACTGTAACATCATATATCAGTTTCTGTGAGGATATGTGCACTCCTACTAGGACTTATTTAACATTTAACAATGACAAACCATGGTTTACAGCAGAACTCAGGCTTTGTCAGGCCAAAGAGGATGCTTACAGAGTTGGGGATAAAGTCTTGTACAATCAGGCCAGGAACACATTGAATAAGGAAATCAGAGTGGCTAAAAGAAGATACTCTGAGAAGCTGAAAAACAAGTTTTCAGCTAACGACCCTGCATCAGTGTGGAGTGGCATGAAACAATTTAAGAATTACAGGACTCCTGCCCCCAACCCTGTGGTGGACCAACAACTGGCTGATGACCTGATTGTGTTCTACTGTAGATTTGAAAGGCCCAATCTCACACCCCACACCTGCTCTGACCTTCACTTCACACAAACACCAACACCTCCTGCAACCCCCCTCCTGCTACTCAACCTGCACTTAAGATCTGTGAAGATGGTGTGTGCCATGTCTTGCGTAAACAAAGGATAAGGAAAGCACAGGGCCCAGATGTTGTTTCACCTGCATGTCTTAGATCCTGTGCTAACCAGCTGGCCCCCATCTTCACACAGATCTTCAATAGATCACTGGAGCAGTGTGAAGTCCCATGCTGCTTCAAACGCTCCACTATCATCCCCATCCCAAAGAAACCAAAAATCACAGGATTAATGACTACAGACCTGTCGCCCTGACGTCTGTGGTCATGAAGTCATTTGAGAGACTGGTGTTGGCCCACCTGAAGGACATTACTGGACCCTTTCTAGATCCCCTTCAATTTGCTTATCGAGCAAACAGGTCTGTGGATGATGCAGTCAACATGGGATTGCATCATATCCTGCAACATCTGGACAGACCAGGGACATATGCAAGGATCCTTCAGTTCAGCTTTCAACACCATCATCCCAGCTATTCCCTGGACTAAATTACACCAACTCTCTGTTCCCACATCTATTTGTCAGTGGATTACCAGCTTTCTGACAGACAGGCAGCAGCTCGTGAGACAGGGGAAATTCATTTCTAGCACCTGTATAATCAGCACTGGTGCCCCCCAGGGATGTGTGCTCTCCCCACTACTCTTCTCCCTCTACACCATGACTGCATCGCCAAGGACCCCTCTGTCAAGCTCCTGAAGTTTGCAGACGACACCACTGTCATCGGCCTCATCCGAGATGACAATGAGTCTGCATGCAGAAAGGAGGTTAAACAGCTGGCTGTCTGGTGCAGTCAAAACAACCTTGAGCTGAACATGATCAAAACGGTGGAGATGATTGTGGACTTTAGCAGGAACCCCCCAACACTGTCCCCCCTCACCATTCTAAACAGCACTGTGGCAGCAGTGGAGTCATTCAGGTTCCTGGGCACTACCATCTCACAGGATCTGAAGTGGGAGACCCACATTGACTCCATTGCGAAAAAGGCCCAGCAGTGGTTGTACTTCCTTCACCAGTTGAGGAAGTTCAACCTGCCACAGGCGCTGCTGATACAGTTCTACTCAGCAGTCATTGAGTCTGTCCTCTGCACTTCTATAACTGTATGGTTTGGATCAGCCACGAAATCGGATATCAGAAGACTACAAAGGACAGTTTGGACTGCTGAGAGGATTATTGGTTGCCCCCTGCCCTCCCTTCAAAAATTATACACTTCCAGAGTGAGGAAAAAGGCTGGAAATATCACTCTGGACCCCACTCACCCAGCCCACTACCTTTTTGAACTGTTGCCTTCTGGCCGACACTTCAGAGCTCTGAGCACCAGAACCGTCAGGCACAGGAACAGTTTTTTCCCCCAGGCTATCCATCTCATGAACTGTTAAAACTGCCCCTTTGAGCAATAATTAATGTGCAATACGCAGCTTAGTCTTTTTATATTATACAACACATCCTACCTCTACTGCCATTACATTCCCTTGCACTGTATAGAACCAGTTTGTATTAGATTTGCACTACATATGTGTATGTGTGTATGTATGTATATATATTCATATATATGTATGTGTATAGGTATGTATATATATATATATATATATATATATATATATATATATATATATATATGTATATGTGTGTATGTGTATATGTACAGTTTGCATACCCTTGGAGAATTGGAAATATATGTACCATTTTTAAAGAAAACATGAGTGAGCAGGCAAAACACATTTCTTTTATTTCTTATGGGATTCATATTCAACTGTAGGTTATAACAGAATGGCACAATCATAAAACAAATCATGACAACAAAGAAAAAAATGAATACCCTTAGTTCTTAATACTGTGTATTGCCCCCTTTTGCATCAATGACAGCGTGCAATCTTTTGTAATAGTTGCCTATGTGGCCCCAAATTCTTGCAGGTGGTATAGCTGCCCATTCGTCTTGGTAAAATGCCTCCAGGTAATGCAAAGTCTTTGTCGTCTTTCATGAACCTCATGTTTGAGATCTCCCCAGAGTGGCTCGATGATATTAAGATTAGGAGACTGATGGCCACTCCAGAACCTTCACCTTTTTCTGCTGTAACCACTGGAGGGTCAACTTGACCTTGTGCTTAGGGTCATTGTCGTGCTGGAAGTCCAAGAGCGTCCCATGCGCAGCTTTCATGCAGAAGAATGCAAATTGTCTGCCAGTATTTTCTGATAACATGCTGCATTCATCTTGCCATCAATTTTCACAAGATTCCCCGTGCCTTTAGAGCTCATACACCCCCAAAACATCAGTGAGCCACCATCATGCTTCACAGTGGGGATGGTATTCTTTTCACTATAGGCCTTGTTGACCCCTCTCTAAACATAGCGCTTATGGTTGTGGCCATAAAGCTCTATTTTGTCTTGTCACTCCAAATTACAGTGTGCCAGAAGATGTGAGGCGTGTCAATGTGTTGTTTTTTGTGGCATTGGCGCAGTAATGGCTTCTTTCTGGCAACTCGATCATGCAGCTCATTTTTGTTCAAGTATCGTCGTATTGTGCTCCTTGAAACAAATACACCGTCTTTTTCCAGAGCAGCTTGTATTTCTCCTGAGGTTACCTGTAGGTTTTTCTTTGTATCCCGAACAATTCTTCTGGCAGTTGTGGCTGAAATCTTTCTTGGGTTACCTGACCTTGGCTTGGTATCAAGAGATCCCCGAATTTTCCACTTCTTAATTAGTAATTGAACAGTACTGACTGGCATTTTCAAGGCTTTGGATATCTTTTTATATCCATTTCCATCTTTATAAAGTTCCATTACCTTGTTACGCAGGTCTTTTGACAGTTCTTTTCTGCTCCCCATGGCTCAGTATCTAGCCAGCTCAGTGCATCCACGTGAGAGCTAACAAACTCATTGACTTATTTATACACAGACACTAATTGCAATTTAAAAAGCCACAGGTGTGGGAAATTAAACTTTAATTGCCATTTAAACCTGTGTGTGTCACCTTGTGTGTCTGTAACAAGGCCAAACATTCAAGGGTATGTAAACTTTTGATCAGGGCCATTTGGGTGATTTCTGTTATCATTATGATTTAAAAAGGAGCCAAACAACTATGTGATAATAAATGGCTTCATATGATCACACTCCTTAAATAAAAGACAAGCGTTTGCATGATCAGTCATATTTTCAAAAACAGTGCCAAAATTTCACAGTTTCTGCCAGGGTATGCAAACTTTTGAGCACAGCTGTATGTATGTGTGTGTGTGTGTGTGTGTGTGTATATGTATATATATATATATATATATATATATATATATATACACACATACATACATATATACACACATATAAATATATTTACATATATGTAAATATATGTATATGTGTAAATATATGTATATGTGTATTGTGTATTCTATATATACTTTTTTCTTTTCAATATTTATCTATTTTTTATTCAATTATAATTATTTTTTTAAAGTCTTGTTGCTGTTTTTGTATTGTGGTGTATTGGAAGCTCCTGTCACCAAGACAAATTCCTTGTATGTGTAAGCATACTTGGCAATCAAGGTGATTCTGATTCTATAGATTTAATCCCCTAACCCTACCCCTAAACCTAACCCTCACAAAATATTTTCTGCATTTTTACATTTAAAAAAAAAAAATCATTTAGTATGTTTTATAAGCGATTTGAATTATGGGGACACTAGAAATGTCCTCATAAACCACATTTATAGCATAATACCCTTGTAATTACCAGTATGTAACCTAAAGAAATTTCCTCGTAAACCACCCAAGCCCGCCCACACACACACAATCATTGTACTACATAGATTTTTTGAGCAGTAATGTCACTGGTTTAACATGGTAATTAAATGACATCATGTGTGATGAATGGTACTTTACTGTTTATTATCTGATTATTTCAATAGTTTATGTTTATAGCTGTTGTTGCAGATTTAACTAAATGCTTTTGTTTTCTCACATTGTTTATCTGGATGATTCTATCACTTATCTTTGAGTGTGTAAGACAAATCAGGTTTCAAAACTGATTAATGAACAAAAACCATTTTAATAATTTGTACATGTACATTTATTCATTTATTTGGCAAGTAGTCTTGTAATAAGATGCATAATGAGGACTCAGATGTTCATTAATTACAAAATAAACACCAACAGAACTCAAATCGGAGGAAGATTTCAGCTGTTCACTGATTTGCTTCTCACATAATTACATAATTTCAATGCAAATCAATATTTAGTAGCCATGTAATACGCAACATGATGGGTCCTCATCACCCTGTCGGGTGAAATAACAACTGGCTGATTGTACATTATCCCTTACTTAATTCATGGTAAAAAACTTTTTTTTAAAAAAATCCTTTTAGCAATAGCTACAAATCAATATTTGATCCCATACTAGCCCCTACTGAGATGACTCTGCAACCCTGTTACTTGGAAATTATATATATATATATATATATATATATATATATATATATATATATATATATATATATATATATAATTCTCATTTAAAAATAATTACTTTTTATCATTTATAATATATATATTTTCACTGTTTTTTTATTTCAAGAAAAAATCTCACTGACATAAAGTGACAATAGAGTGAGTGACTTTATTCAAGCTGTTATTTTGTATCTGCAGGTGCTGTTGTGGTTCAGAATCTTGATTCTCGACACATTCTCTGTTAATATGAAAACATTTTCTTCCTGTTATGCTGAAGCTCTCTTACCGTATATGTGCTGTTGTCGTCTCCTCACCGGCGACCCTTAAAACATCAACAGCACAAACACATTATTTAAACATGTTAACAGCATATGAAACATTGTATCATCACCTCCAGTGCTGTAACTAAAGAATCCTTTGATATATTCATCTGATCAGCGAACAGCTCATTATTGTCAAATAATGTACATGAATAATATGAATCACTCACACCACGAGCGCGACCTTCTTCAGGATCTCTCAGATACATCGTGTCATATTCGGATCTGTTGCTCTTATTAATCGGCTAGAAAACATCAAGTGATCATTTAATCTCAATATCTGCTGTATCAACATGATCATCAGTTTGTGTGCGATTATTTTTCTCACCTCGTACATTGAATTTTTATCAGCTTTGTTTATCTTTGTAATAAACTGCGAAGAAAACAGAAGCATTTGACTGGATTATTGATTTAATTAATAATTGTTTCTTACAATATCAAGCATGGCACATTTTAAAGACCCTCTGAAATGTCTTGACGAGCTCCGGTTTCCTTCCTGTGTTGATGTATTTCCTACTGAAACAGGAAGTTGAGGACGTATTGCAGGGCTCCTCAACAGTCTTTAGTTTTCATCATAGCCTTGAACCTTGTTAGATTAGGGGAGGGGCATTCTCATTCAAGATTTGATTGGACAATGCTCCTGAGTGCAAGATGATGTCAACAATACTTTTGGACTGTAGACTTTAAATGTGAATATCTGCTAAAAGTTTATTCAGGTTTATTTGACTTTAAAGCTATGAGACATGAAGCAAAAGCTGCAAAACTATAAAACTTTAAGATTTTGGTCGTCTTTAATGTGAAATCTTTGTACAAATGTAGAAACATCCTGCATCATGGTTTGTAATTTAGCAAATCATACTCTTGATATCTGGTAGTTTGTATGAGAAAAGTTTTCAGAAGCCTTGTACCTGCTCGTGCATGAAGGCAGTGATGACGATGCCATAGATGAGCAGAAATGCATCCAGGATGTATCAGAATGTGAGCTCGTACAGAATATTGACAGACACACCTGAAACACAACACACAACTTCGTTCACATTTTTCTGACTTGCATTTCAAACAGACATTATGTGTGTGTTGAGTCTTTGAATAAACATGATTTAAATATTCACAAACAAATATCACCCACATGCAGTCTGCAATATATTATTGAATAAACACACACACACAATGGCATGGGAAGGGGGGTGCTGATGGTGCTGAAGTACCCACTAGTGAGCAAGACTGGAAAACAGTATCAACGAGATTTCATATATTTCATTGTATTTATGCAGTATATATTATAAAATGTTTGCTTTCAGTATATCTGTCATTTATGTTAATAAAAACAGCATCCTGTTTTGGAGATTTATTATGCTTGTGGGCAGGGCCCTGCTGAACTGAAGAGAGCCCTTATTTTGGATAGTAAACTTTTTATTTTCCCTTTTTTCTTTTATTTCCACAAAAGCAAAAAAGTTATTGTTAACAATGAAGCAGTAATTTGACAATAAAATAAGATTAAATTGTGTTATTGTATAATTACTGTGTTTAATAATAAATATTGTAGTGTAATATTACAGTTTATATGAATAAAAACAAATTAATCAATCCTCAATCTGAAGTTTTTTGCTTCAGAAGAATATTGTCTTTACTCATGTAAGTTTACTCTTGCTCATCCTTTGAAATTATAAAAAATAATAAAAAAAAAAAACGGTACAGAGCTTTAGTGATCTCGTGTTTTATTGCGAATGGCACTAAAACCTCTGAGCAACAGACTGTCTCCCTAACTTTGTGTTTAAAATGAATCGCTTCTGTTGTTGTTGTATTCCTCACTTTTTCATCCCTGTATAATCACTGGAGACGGCTGAAGACTTTACGAAGTAGCATGAGCCAGCAAAGACATTAATCATACATGTTCGATTAATGCACATACACATGGAGATTATTGACACCTTGGATATTGAAAATCTCATGAAGACATTTATTAGCAACACCCCTGAGAGCAAGGCCACATTTGGGGTCTTCAAGTAACAGGCAGGACATTTCTTAATAGCTTAATATTTTAGAATATGGGTTCATTTTAATAGCTATTTTGTCTGAACAATTATATTGTGTTTTATGGTTATTTCTCATTCACACTGACACGACAACAGTTTTGAATGTTGTAGAATGTAACTAATCTAAGGTGACCAGATTTCTGAAATGAAAATGGGGACATTTCTAGTTTAGTGGTAAATATATCATTGAAATTTCACATATTACTTATCTATTTTAAAAATGGGGACAATTCGGATGTTATGTATTTTGACCATGGCGAATGTAGTAATGTGATGAACTATGGTATATCATACTCTGTTGAATATGTCTCATTGAAATTCCGATACACAGGTAAAATTGACCGTTTTTAATTGTCTTCTGTTACATGTTCATTCTTTTCTGCACTGTATACAGTAGATGATACTGTGACATAAAAATAAACTTAACAAACATATATAAACAATGATTGAATATAGGAACTATTACAGCTGACTCCACAGCCAGGGGGAGGTAGGAATATAAATATTTTATAAAACTTAGAAGTCTTTATAGCTTGTTTATTCAGAGAGTCTCTAATACTGTCAATATATAGTTTTACTTCACTTAATAAAACAATAAAGTTTGTTTTTTTATGAGTAAATTTGCATTTATGAATGTAAAATTTAGTCAGGATTATAATTAAATTAATGAGATAAAAGCAGTGTTCTTCTTTTGGATAATTGGTGAAGCCAAACAGTACATTCTCCCACAATATGAAAAAGGACTTGGACACTGAATATCGTTAATAATACATTTCTTTATATTTTTGAATTTCAGTAAATAATGTTTTGTTGGATAGTCTCTGCGTAAAAGTTTAAATGAAACCTCTTTCACCTTGTTCCTGATATGATACTTCTGAGGCAGTAACCACACTTTTTTCCAGCATATTACTTTTCCATTTGACAAAGAGTTCCAATATGACACAACATAAGGCATAGAGACAATTTCTCTTTGAAAAAGAGTGCGAACTGCCCTGTTATTATTTTTAGCAGTCACTGATAAACAAATTTTAACAACTAAGATTTCAAAAACATCAAATGAGATAAATTCTATGAAATTGTATTTGCAAACACTTTTAAACAACATGTGAGTACCAGAGGGGATTGAACCAATAACAATTGAATACTCCCTCTGAGTAACTGCTATTTGAAAATGTAAAATAAATTCCTCACAAAACAATAGTAAACTATCCGCATTATATAATTGACTAACCAGTTTAACATTGTTATCAAACCAGGTCTTATAAAAGAGAGACTTGTTTTTATATAAAATTATATTATTCCAAATAAAGTAAAGGTGAGGAGAAAAATTATGCTTGTAAATTAAAGACCAAGACAAAAGTGCTTGTTTATGAAAAGCTGATAATTTTGCTGGAATTTTATCTATATTGTAGTTACATAATAGAACAAAATTAGGGGGATAGGGGGAGATAGGACAGCCTTGTCTAATTCCTCTTTTTAAATAAAATCTAGAAGTGGTTCCGTGTCTAAGTTTGATTGAGGAGTTTGCATTATTATATAAAGTTTGAATTGCTGTACAAAAGAAGTCACCAAAACTTTTAGAGAGGACAAAAGAAACCCATGTTCAATAGTGTCGAAAGCTTTGTGGAAATCCAAAAATAAAATCAAACTATTTGTGTTAATTAAATGAGAGTAATCTAATATATCTAAAACTAATCTCATGTTGTTGGAAATATGTCTGTTTTTCATTAAGCTTGATTGGGTTTCATCAATAATAGAATCTAGAAATGTTTGTATTCTTTTAGCAAAAATAGAAGCAATCAATTTATAATCATTATTCAAAAGACTTATAGGATGCCAATTATCTATAAAAAGTACATCTTTTTTAGGCTTGGGAATCAAGGTAATTAATCCTTGAGTCATAGATGATGGGAGGCTAGTATTGATATACTCTCATAAAAAACTTGAAGGAGGAAAGGGGCTAGTTGATCAGCAAATAACTTATAGAATTCAGATGTTAGGCCATCAGTTCCAGGGGACTTATTATTTTTTTAAATTGTGAATTGAATCAATTATTTCTTTTAAATTAATGGGTTGATCACACATTACTTTTTCTAAATTACTTATCTTCCTAACCTCTCTTAACGAATTAAAAAAATCAATATGCATTTTTATTTAAATCAGATGTATATAAGTTACTGTAAATCTCTTTTGGGTCATTTATGATGTTCCCGTTAATATTTATTTGTTGGATGGTATTTAACGTAGCTTGAACCTTTTCTAATCTAAAAAAAAATAGGAAGAATTCTGTTCTCTTTCCTCTAGCCATCTTTTCCTTGATCTCACAAAGGCGCCTTCAGCCTTTCTTTTATATTTGTTATCTAAATTATTTTGTAAATCAGTCATATTTAATTTATCTTCATCTGTAAAGTTATTTGACCCTTTATTAAGAAGTGAAGTAATTCCAAGTATAATTTTGTTTTCTTGTTCTTTCCGACTGCTAGCAAGGCGACTGCCAAAATTTCTAAAATACTTTAAGTCTTCAAATTTGAAAAGTTCCCAATTAGCACAATATATTTTTTCTCTGTTAGTCTGTTATTTCTTAAAATATGTATTAATCAAATAAGTAATCTCTGTCTTAACAGCCTCAAATTTCAATAGAGAGTTGTTAAGTTTCCAGTAGGATGGTTTTGGGATGCTATAGTAAGAAGAAATGTGTAAACTAAGATACAGTAAATAGCTTTATGGTCAGTAAGAGGGGTTGGAAAAATATTAACAGAAATAGTCTCTACATCTACATTTTTAGAAATAAGCCAAAGGTCGATTCTTGACTGTCTGGAAAAATCATTATTACTCCAGGTGTAAATTCTGCTGTTTGGATATTTTTGTCTCCAAATGTTTTCAATAGAGAGTTAGTAGGTGTGGCATTTTTTTAGGTGGTATACGATTAAGCATATTATCTGGAGCAATATTAAAACAATCTTTTCTTCAATTAAATCAAATAAAGCTTGATTTTCACATAAAGTGTTGTATCCATAAATATTCATCATAAAGATAAAGATATTATTGATTGATATAACCATGAATATAAGATGACCACGGGGGTCGCAGTAACAATGTAACCAGCAAACTGATTCTTAAGCACTAAGACACCTGCTGAATGTTCTGACCCGTGAGAAAATCAAGCATCACCTCCCCATTGTTATTTCCAAAAATTGCAATCATTCATAGTTGAGTGCGACTCTTGGGGAAAAAAAAAAAAAAAAAAAAAAAATCTGTGTTGTATTTTTTCCCAAAAAGAAAAAGAGCTTTACGCTTTACAGAATCTCCAAGACTTGATCCTTTTTTCTTCCCAGCCTATGAACGGAGTCAATGGTAAAGGAGAATCTGTCCTTTCCTTCGGGAAATGTACGTTCACAAATGCGGATGACTTCATCCCTGATGCTCTCCTTCTCTTTCTCAGGTACCCCCGAAGGCGAAGATTCCAGCGTCTGGAACACCTCTCCAAATCAGAAAGGCGAGTTTCACAGTTCTCTATTCGTTGTTCCCCAAGTTGTAGCCTGGAACCAAGTTGTTCAACCTTCACTTTCATGTCCTTCACTTCAGCTGAGACCAAGTCGACCGTTTTTTTTTCAGACCCTCCATTTTCATCGCATTTGCATTCACCAAATTTTCCAGAGAATCAGAACCCTCATTAATCAACGATGAAACATGATAACATCACGACCACGTTATCCAAGGATTCAATCTTTCCTTTCTTAGGAGCAGGTTTAATCGGGGTGTCAGGGAGAGGAACTGGACAGAAATCCGGAGCACCAGCAGATAATGCATAGTCATGCATTTCCATAGACACGTCCGTCAAATTCTTCGCCCTTTCTTTACGCGTTTCAGCGCTTTTAGGCATTTTTCTGCAGCAGTTGTATCTTAAGTAGTGATGTCCAGTTCGTGAATGAATTAGTGATGGGTCGTTCATGAGCAATTCGTTAATTTTGAACTAATCTTTTATGTGACTCAGAAGAACGAGTAGTCTCAGAGATTGATTCGTTTTGTGTTTCACGTGACAGCCGTATACGCTATACATTGCTCACACAGGAAACAGAAATGATTAGTTCACCTCTCGAGTCTTCTGGTCGGAGTGGTTCGTTCTTTTGTCACGTGACAGCCGTTTACCTATGCATTGCTCACACAGGAAACATAAATGATTAGTTCACCTCTCTGGTCCCAGTCGTTTGTTCTTTTGTCACGTGACAGTCGTATACACTGTGCATTGCTCACACAGGAAACAGAAATGATTAGTTCACCTCTCTGGTCCGAGTCGTTGGTTCTTTTGTCACGTGACAGCCTTATACGCTATGCAGTGACAAAAGAACGAACGACTCTGATAAGAAGATTCCAGAGGTGAACTAATCTTTCTGTTTCTTGGCTGCATTATCAATCCCAGCAAATATGAGACGTCAGCCAGACGTATAGATCATGTCTATATTGCGTCAGTCGGTTCAAGACCATATCCGTATGTCTGCATGACGGTAAAATACCTGCGTTAAGTTGGCCCCCCACCCAACGCAAAACGTCTGCAAAATATTCTCAATCGTTTGTGCTCCGTTTGTGCTGTAAAAATTTTCGTTTGTGCTGCTTCGGTTTTTTAGATATTAAAAGAATATTTATAGATCATTCTGAGGCCACCCCACATGCTCCAAATTCACCCCAGATAGTCTCGTTTGTTTGTGCTTCGTTTGTGCTGGTTTGTGCCGGTAAAAGTTTCATTTGTGCTGCTTCGGTTTTTAAAGTATTAGACATTGAATTATAGGCGATGACGTCACCAGCCCCACCCCTCCCCCATACGCTCCAAATTCACCCAAAATAGGCTCAGTCGTTTGTGCTGGTTTGTGCTGGTAAAATTTCCGTTTGTGCTGCTTCGGATTTGTAGATATTAGACATTGAATCATAGGCGATGACGTCACCAGCCCCCCACATGCTCCAAATTCACCCAAAATAGGCTCAATCGTTTGTGCTGATTTGTGCCGGTAAAAGTTTCGTTTGTGCTGCTTCGGTTTTTTAAATATTAGACACTGAATTACAGGCGAATTATAAATGCTGATATTTATTGAATACAATACTGACAGAATAAAATAGATCATTTAATGGTCACAAAAATCAACTATAGGTTAGTAGCAGTCTCGTCATTCTGATTACTATATATTAGGCTACTATATTATATATTTCTAAAATAGCTTTATCTTGTTTTGTGTGTAGTCAGTACGATTTATGAGCAGTGAGCATTTTATTTCGGGTTTGTCATTTCAATCTCTTACCAAAATGTTGGATTAAGATGTTTTAATACAACAACTCCTTGGAGGTCACGTGACGCCATGCAAGGGGCAGACATGTGAGCAACGAGCTCTGCGCACTTTGCTAAATTTTTAATTATTTTCATGTTATAATCTGGTGAATTTTGATACACCCTGTTACACATTTGCTCTTTGATGCAGAACATGGCAAAGAAGTCAAAATCCTCAGGCTCTGGAGACATTAAAAGACACTTACATGTTCAGGATGAAAGCCCTACAGACCGGGGACTCGATTTGGATGGCGCGGCGGGAGAAGGAATCCAGCGTCAGTTGTCCAACATGTCGGTGATGTTGACGAAGATTCTTGCTGACTTGGACGATCTTGCTGTAATACGTCGATCGATTACGGTGATGGAAACAAAATTCTCTGAGTTAGTTACAAGAGTGACTGATGTTGAGAAATGAATTGATTTTTGGAATCTTCGGAGAGGGAATTAACCGCTAATCCACCCACGACCAAAGTTGATTTGGAACATCTCCTTGAAAAGCTTGAAGATCTTGAGAATAGAAGCTGCAGGAATAATGTTCGAATTGTTGGAATTCCTGAGCATGAGGAGGGCAGAGATATGGTGAAATTCCTATAGGAGCTTTTCCCGAGTCTGCTCGACATAACAGGCCACAAGCTGGAAATCGAGTGAGCTCACAGAGTCCCAGCTCACAGATCTGCTGAGGGAGACAGGCCCCGACCGATTCTGGCCAGATTTCCGAGATCATCCGATAAAGATCTTGTGTTGCGCCAGGCGAGGAGCAAAGGGAAGCTTTCTTGGAAGAACCATAATATTTTCTTGTTTCCAGACTTTGCGAACTCGACAAGAGAGAAACGCGATCGGTTCAAGGAATGTAAGAAACTCTTACATCGGCGAAAGATTACTTTTGCTCTAATGTTTCCGATCAAACTGAGAATAGAAACGAAGGTCGGTCGCAAAGTATTTACATGTCCCAATCAAGCAATGTCTTTTATTGAATCAATGTCTGAGTAAACCATTGGATGTTTCTCATGTGAGTGGGTCGACTCACTGTACTTACTCTTGAGGAAGCTGGGTGTCATTTTGGTTTCTTTTTTCTTTCCGCCTGAGCTTGTTTTGTGAATAACACTTTTCCTTAAAGAAACTTTTGCATTGACGAAAGATTATTTTGCATTGAAGTTCCCGGCCAGTTTGAGAGTGGACACTACGGATGACTGCAAAATATCTACATGCTCACACAAAGGATGTCTTTTATAAAGTTGACGGATTATGCAAGTCATGGTATATACTTTTATGCGGCCTCCGAGTGAATTGACTCGGCCACCCGAGGAACCAGGATGCCGGTTTTGTTTCTTTTTGTGTTGGTTCCGCCTAGTGGCTGGAGCTGGTTCTGTTGAATAACACTCCTTTGGAACAGCTGTGGATTAATCTGTTCGTTCTTCGTGCTTATTCCTCCTGCTGGCTGTAGTTTGTTTTGTTGAGGTTTTTTTTACGGGACATTGGAATGAATATGGCTCACTGAACATTCGTCTGTCTGTCCGAGGAATCTGAAGGGTTTTATATCAGCTGGAATTTGTTTTGTGGAAGATCACACCTTTGAGACAGTTCTGTGAATGAATCTACACATTCTTTGTGTTCATTCTTCCTATTTGCTGGGTTTATTTTACAAAGTATTTTCTGTTATGTAATTTTGCCTCACAAATTTGTGAGGCAAAATTTAGCAATCAGATGGCAAAGTTGTTGTGGGGGCTCGTGGGCATTCATGGACCTTTTGAGTTTAGAGGGATAGTCGCCGGTTGGCACTTTCGTGCGTGGGGTTAATGCGCACGTTATTCTTTTTTCTGTTTGTTTTGTTCGGGGGGGAAGTTCGGGGTTTGATTGTTTCACTAATGGGGAATGTGGTCTGTATAATTTTGTTTTTGACACACAATATATTTTTTCTTCTTTATCAAAATGTCAAATGTTAATATGAGTGTACTATCTCTCTCCACATGGAATGTAAATGGGTTGGGGCACCCCATAAAAAGAAGGAAGGTTATTACTTTTCTTAAACGTAAGAAATATGATATAGTGTTTCTTCAAGAATCACATCTCTCCCCACAGGAAGCTGAAAAATTTGGGAAGATATGGGGTGGAAATTTTTTTTTTAGTGCTGGCTCAAGTAAGAGGAAGGGAGTCATTATATTGGTAAATAAACATCTACAATTCAAATGTCTCAAACAGATTAAAGATATATTAGGAAGAGTAATTACTGTTTTATCTGAAATTCAAGGGCAAAGGTTGATTTTGGCTAATATTTACGCACCTAATGCTGATGACCTGGGCTTTTTTATAGATCTTGAAGGGATGCTGCAAACCGCTGGCACCCCTCATGATATAATATTGGGAGGAGACTTTAATCTTTTGATGGACTCAGTTCTTGATCATAGTGAAGCAAAAGTGTGTAAACCCCCTGGAGCAACACTGACGCTTCACAGGATGTGTAAAAATCTTGGTCTTTCGGATATTTGGAGACTTTTGAACCCATCTGGTAGGGACTATACATTTTTTTCATCAGTCCATAAGATTTATTCTAGAATAGATTTTTTTTAAAATATCCAAATCCCTAATTTCATCTGTTGTTGATTGCTCACTTGGAAACATTTTAGTCTCAGATCACACCCTGGTGAGTTTAGAGGTGTTGCCACATATAGAGAAAAAGAAATCATATAGTTGGCGCCTTAATGTATCCCTTTTGCAAAATCCTGATTTCCAACAAATGTTAAAGACTGAAATCAATGTTTATATGGAGACCAACTGGTCCTCAGTATCCTCTGTGGGCGTGGCTTGGGAGGCACTTAAGGTGGTTTTTTAGGGGTTGGATCATACAGTATGCCTTATTCATCAAAAAATCCAAAGCACAAGAACTTGTGGAGTTGGAAGGAAATATTAAAAGTGCAGAGGCAGAGCTGAAGCGCTGTATGTCAGCTGATGGCCTCAGAGAATTGACCCGATTGAAATATTAATATAATACTATTTTATCGCTGAAAGTGGAGTTTTGGTTGTTCAGGGCAAGACAGTCATACTTTGAGTCGGGTGACAAAGCAGGGAAGCATTTGGCTAGATATATAAAGCAGAGAGAGTCTTTTTCTACCATTCCCTCAGTGAAATCTGTTGGTGGTGAAATTTTTACTTCAGCCATTGATATTAATAATGCCTTTAAAGAATTCTATATTGATCATTATAGTTCCATGTCTTCGTCTACTGATGAAGATATTAGAAACTTTGTGGAACCATTAGATCTTCCTAAACTGACGACTGAGCAAAAAAACTCTCTTGATTCTGAGATAACCTTGGAAGAGCTTGACGAGGTAATTAAGTCCCTACCTACTGGCAAAGCTCTGGGGCCAGATGGTTTTGCCACAGAATTTTTTAGATCCTATGCTACAGAACTGGCTCCACTTTTGTTAGAAGTTTATACTGATTCATTAAAGAATGGAAAGCTTCCTCCAACCATGACACAAGCCCGGATCAGGCTGATTCTTAAAAAGGACAAAGATCCAAGCGAGTGTAAAAGTTACCATCCAATCTCCCTGGTCCAACTAGATGTAAAAATATTGTCAAAAATTTTGGCTAATCGATTAAGTAAAGTTATGACATCGCTTATACATATAGATCAGGTGGGATTTATTCGGGGCCATAGCTCTTCTGATAACACCAGGCGTCTCATCAATATCATGTGGTCAGTAGTGAATGATCAATCTCCGATCGCTGCCATCTCACTTGACGTCGAAAAGGCGTTTGATATGGTAGAATGGGATTATCTTTTTAAGATTTTGGAAATGTATGGGTTCGGGAGTACATTTATTGGTTGGATTAAGTTACTTTATAGACACCCTGTAGCAGTGGTACAAACAAATGGATTCATTTCAGATTATTTTATTCTGAATAGGGGCACTCGGCAGGGCTGCCCTCTTTCCCCATTATTGTTCTGTCTTGCCCTGGAACCATTAGCAGCCGCGATAAGAAAGGAGGATGATTTACCAGGGGTGGTGGCGGGAGGTGTGGCGCATAAGCTTCTGCTTTATGCAGATTATATTTTATTATTTGTCTCTGAACCTACTAGATCTATGCCTTGCCTCCACAGAATTATTCATTCCTTTTCCAAGTTCTCAGCATACAAAGTCAATTGGGAAAATCCGAAGCTTTGGCTCTGACAGCGTTCTGCCCAGTAACGGCTTTTCAGCCGGGCGCCTTCCAGTGGCCCAAACAGGGCATTAAGTATTTGGGGATTTTATTCCCAGCAAATTTGTCTGATTTAGTTAGTGTTAATTTTGACCCTTTAATAAAAATGTTTTCGAGCAATGTGTGCATGTGGGCTTCATTACATTTATCGATGATTGGGAAGGTTAATGTTATTAAAATGAATTGTATTCCAAAATTTAACTACCTGCTATAATCTCTCCCTGTAGATGTCCCCCTCTCTTATTTCAAGGAATTTGATAGCATAGCGAAGTCCTTCATCTGGAATGGTAAACATCCCAGATTGCATTTTAATAAGTTACATAGGCTGATAGATAATGGAGGGCTAGGCCTGCATTTTGTTTTATTACTATGCGTTCAGTCTCATTTGGCTCATTGGTCACTTCCACCTGAGAGAGCCCCTCCCTGGTTTGTTATTGAACAGGCAGTTCTTACCCCTATTTCACCATTACAAAGCATCTCTATCAAACTAATCGGAAAAGTTAAGTTACACCCCGTTATTTCGCATTTACACTCGGTATGGACTAAAGTGTCCAGATTGTTTAAATTGGACACTTATTTAAATGTTGCCTCGAGCATATGGCAGAACCCAAGACTGTGTATTGGCAAGTCTCCTTTCTGCTGGCCAGAGTGGATTGTGAGGGGGTTGCTACACTCGGTGACCTATATGAAAGTGGTGTGTTGAGATCGTTTGAAAACTTGGTCCAACATTTTGGGATCCCCAGACCCCAGATTGCGACTTTTGGAAAAGGTCATGAGGCATCAGTTTACTTCTCTCTGTTAATTCAGAGTATGGGGGACGGAGCCTTAACTTCTCTCAAGAGAGTATGGGAGAAAGATTTCAACTTGGCATTGGAGGAAGGAGTGTGGGCTAAGATTCTTAAAAACGTTAAGTCTGCATCTAGTGATTTTGTGTGCGACGTGGTGGGGACTCAGGTTTCGTTTTGCCCCAGACTTTGTGTTCTGGGCGATGGGGCGGTCATCGATGTGGGGGATGGCCATATAGAGAACTGGGTTCTGACATGTGTGATGATTGCCAGGCAGGTTATTTTGAGGGGTTGGAGGTCAGCTGGTGCGCCCCCATATCCGGAGTGGTGCACGGAGGTGGGGAGGGTGGCAGCTTATGAGGAGGTGTCATCGGGAAGATGGGGTGCACTGTAAAAAACTGCTGTAAATTTACGGCCAGATTCCTACAGCAATCTACTGTGATTCTTAAATACAGTAGTTTGCTGTTAAAAATGTTGCATTCTGGGAGATCAAGAGCAGTCTCACTGTGAAGTGACTAGTTTATGGTAAATAGCTGTTCTATGCAAGGCATTAGGGGAAAATGAACATTTAAAATCATGATATCATCTTGGTGAAAGCTGTAGTTACATTTTGAAACTTATATTTTATCCCCCACATGGTTAGTGTTCATGATGTTTCTGACCAACTCCTCTGTTCTTTATCATCTCACATCAGCCTTCACTTCTCTGTCTAATGAGAAGTCAAATAAAAAATTAAAACCTTTAAAAAAATCAACCTTTGAAGCAATGTACATATTAAATGTAAAATTTTGCCAGGATTGAACAGTGTTTTTAATGAGAAAAAAAAACACATACAAAAGTTTTTATTCAGACTTAATAGAAGTATTAGTTTAATTAGTGTTGTTGTTTTGTTATCAATAGTTGTGTTTTGTTTGGAGTCACCATTAGTGTTCTCTTGAGCTGGCATCTTGGACCTTCTTTATTATTATATTATGTTCTTCCAGCCAGTCAATTTATGTTTAAGTAAAACACAAGTTGTTGCACTGTGCTACTTGGAAGACAAAACCTAAGGTCAGACTGAATATCTGATCCTACCTTGCAAATGGCACTATATGTGGCAATAGTGATGCATTACACATAAAAGCAAACACAGTAAATGATATTTCAGCAAAATAATATTAGCAAAATGAATGTTTGATGTTTCTGATGAACTTACAGCATAACTTCATTTGTTAACAAGACACACAGATATCAACTCTCAGCATACAAAACGCAACAATGGTGACAAATAACAAACATACTTTTACGTAAAGTAAAAGCTGAACAATAAAATACAAGTAACATAGACTACAACAAAAACAACGTCAAAATAAACCAGTAAATAGTAAAAAATCGAAGTAATTTCTTCATGCCGCAGTGCATGCTGGGATCATAGCTGTTAATTTAAATAACAGTAGATTGTATGTAATTTGACAGCTATATGCTGCTAAATGAAAGTTGTATACTGTAGCTGTAAAAACAGTATCTAGCTGTTAATTTCAGCAACAGAAAGTCACCGTTAATTTTACAGTAACATGCTGGCAACCCTGCTGCCAGTTCTTTACTGTTTTATTACGAGAACATTTTTAACAGTGTGGCTTGGATAAGTTTATTCGGAAATGGGGCAGGCATTTAGAGTTTTTGGAGGGCTCTTGGGTTGGGTGTGGAGAGAGTATTGTATTATAGTTTGTATGATTATTATGTGTGAGTATGTATGTATGTATGTGTATATATATATATGTATATGTATTTATGTTTGTATATGTATGTATGTATATATGTATATATAAATATATATATATATATATATGTGTGTGTGTGTGTGTGTGTGTATTTGTTTTAATATATGTATATATGTGTGTCGGTTTGATTTTTATTTCTATATATTTTCTTATGTTTGACCACAGGGTTGTTTTTTGGGGGGGCGTGGTTGGGGAGGGGGGTTGTGGGGTTTAAATGTTGATTTTATATATATATATATATATATATATATATATATATATATATATATATATATATATATATATATATGTTTACATTTCATTGCTAGTGTATGATTTAATAAAAAATGTTAATTACAAAAAATAAAAAAAATACAACAACTCCTTTTATCAATGTTTTTGTAGTCGCTGTGGTGTTTATTAAAAAATTATTGGTGTTCAGACAGCAGCAGCTCAATATTCATCTGGTGTCTGTCGGACTCTTTTTCTGTCACTCACTTTCGCTCAGCTCTGGGCATGAGAACAAAAGCGCAAATCTCCTCGATGTGAACACACTTTTAGAGTTGAGTTGCCGAAGACTTTCTGTCAAGACTAATCATCACATCATTTGTTCAATAAACAATTATCTTTACTTCATTCACTGGTCTTTCCTGATTGAACTTTTTATTTATTTACATGGAGTATCATCTGCTACACTTCACTGCCACCACTTGGCGCAAGTGACACTTCTGTTCAAGATGCTCTTGTGGAAATTAGTGTAGAGTTGGTAGAGAAAAAGTCGATATAAATCAAACTACAAAAGTCGATACTAAATCAGATTTCCGGCCAATGTAAGTACAATGTTTTAACACTGTCAGTTACAATATTATTTGTTAACTTAAAGAATAATGGTACAATATTCAAGAGAGCTAAGATTGTCAATGTTTATTAAACAGAAAACTCATTGCTAATACTAATATATGCTAATTACAGTTGCACATGTGACCCATGTTAGTTTTTTTAATACATTGTGCATCTAGGGGTCAACATTACCATATTGGTCCTAATATAAGATATATTATCCTTATATATTATTACTATATTATATTATCCTTATATTTGGACCAATACAGTAATACATGAAAACAAGTTTATACTGAACATGACATTTTTTGAGTCAGGATTATTTAAGTGGGTAATTATGTTTTGCTTATGCCAGATGCCCAAGAAACCAGCAGTGGACAGAGATTCCATTTTCACAGTCCTGTGTTCATCAAAAGAGGCCATAGTCCAAAATGGCAACATAGCTACTCCTAATTAAAAACATTTAAAAATCTTAATGTTTCCAAACTTTTGACCTGTACTGTATAGGCCTACACACACACACACACACACACACACACACACACAGCCTATGTATGTAGAAACACAGAGCTACAGCAAACAGATTATGGTGCCTGTATTTATGACAATGTTAATATTACTACTGTTATTCACATAACTACACATAGTAACAAGTAAAAACACTTACCTTGGAGTCTGTGTTACATTTCACACATCCTGTGATCCGCTGTGTCCGTTAAAAGTTGAAAATGCACAATGGATAGGTAACAGTTAAGTGAATGCGACTACTGGTTTGCCATTTGGATCTTACCTTGTTACTTCAACTGTATTATTTAAAAAAAGACTGTCGCAAAAACGAAACTTACTGGCACAAACCAGCACAAATGATTGAGCTTATTTTGGGTGAATTTAGAGCATGTGGGGGGCTGGTGACGTCATCGTCTATAATTCAATGTCTAATACTTTAAAAACCGAAGCAGCACAAATGAAACTTTTACCGGCACAAACCAGCACAAACGAAGCACAAACAAACGAGCCTATTTGGGGTGAATTTGGAGCATGTGGGTGGGCTGAGTGACCTCAGAATGACCTATAAATATTCTTTTAATATCTAAAAATTCGAAGCAGCACAAACGGAAATTTTACCGGCACAAACCAGCTCAGACGAAGCACAAACGATTGAGCCTATTTTGGGTGAATTTGGAGCACGTGGGGGGGCTGGTGACGTCATCACCTATAATTCAATGTCTAATACTTTAAAAACCAAAGCAGCACAAACGAAACTTTTACCGGCACAAACCAGCACAAACGAAGCACAAACAAACAAGACTATTTGGGGTGAATTTGGAGCATGTGGGGGGGGGGGGGGCTGAGTGACCTCAGAATGACCTATAAATATTATTTTAATATCTAAAAAACCGAAGCAGCACAAACGAAATGTTTTACAGCACAAACCAGCACAAACTGAGCACAAACGAATGAGACTATTTTGCCAGTATCTGGACGTCTGACTATGACCCTTCTTGGCAGGGCCGGAGTGGGATTCATATTCGGCCCGGGATGTCATTTCCAAGTCAGCCCACACCCAAAAGGGGGGTTGGAGGTGAAGATGATAACAATAAAACAAGATCACAGCACAAATATGCAATATATGTAATTACTTGAAAATTATTTATACCACATACGGCATTCACTACGATTTTCACTTTGTCATAAGACATCATTGCATGTGTTGTAAAAATAAGTGAATGTTAAAGGGATATTTGATCTTTTCCTCACCCTCATGCCATCCCAGTTGTGTATGACTTTCTTTTGCAGAACATGAATGAAGATGTTTAGAAGAACTGTTGGTCCATTCAATGCAAGTAAATGAGAAGCAGTGAGAAACAGATCAATAATTAAGTCATTTTTTACTATCTCCACTTTCACTTTCATAAGCACTCTTCTCTCTTAAGAGTTCTTCTTCTGTTTTTGGTGATTTACCTAAGCATATCGCCCCCTACTGGACAGGGAGGAGAATTTATAGTAAAAAAAAAAAACTTAAATATTGATCTGTTTCTCACCCACACCTATCATATCGCTTCTGAAGACATAGGTTAAACAACTGGAGTTGTATGGATTACTTTTATGCTGCATTTATGTGATTTTTGTACCATCTGAGTTCTGATCACAACTCACTTGCATTGAACACCAACAGAACTGAGGAATTCTTCTAAAAACTTCATTTGTGTTCAGCAGAAGACAGAAAGTCATACACATCTGGGATGGCAAGAGTGTGAGTAAATGATGAGAGAAATGTCATTTTTGGGTAAACTAAGTTTATTTTAAAGACTATCTAGGCACATAATAACACTATAGAACTGTAAATGTTTATAACTCTTTCAAGATGTACAGGCTCACACTTTAAATGGTCAGTGCTTTGTATTTTAGATCATTAAAATAGCAACAGATACAGTGAAACAATTAAGTTTGAGTGATTATATTTACATTTTTACATGCCATTCAAAAACGTGCCATTTTACAATGATAAGAGTGAAATAAAAGACTAAAAATAACACAGTTGTACTTTTCTTTTACTTGGAATGTGAATGTTCAGGACAAAGGCAAAATGGTTACTTTAAGAGGGTTTTATCGCATGAATCAACATTGAAGGCACTTTGTGCAGTTTGTTTCGTTGAGTTGTTGCATCTGTATTCATTTACTTTAAGTATTCAGTTATTTTGTGACAAAAAATAATTTTGCTATTATCATTCTGCACTGCTAGGGAAGAGGATTTCAGAGATTAATTAATTGAGATTGTGAGACTGCGTTCAGTATTAAACTTGTGATGATCTTGTACCTGAAGCACATTCATCCATCCATATTAGTAGCCTATCTGTTCTCGATGGATCTTCCGTGATCCTTCCCGTGCTGTCAAGTGAAGCGGCGCAACATCAGTTTCGTCTGTCACAGGCTACTCTCTCATTTGTTTGGGTGTGCGATAATAAAATACAGACTGCGTCCGCTATAATACGGAACGCAATTCTGATCCTTTAAATACCGGATGTTACTGACTGTTGGCAATTGTTATGCGACATATGATGAAAGTTTATCAATCAACATGCGGACTTAACCTGCCCAATTTTTGACCGGCCCAGCGGGAATTCTCCCGATCTTCCCTATTGCCACTCCGGCCCTGCCACTTGGACGTAGATATGATGTTCAACATTTGAACGTCTGGCTTGGAATTGTTTTGGAAGTGTGTGGACGTGCAGGACAGGTGCAGAAAATCGACATATATATGTTCAGTTCAGAAGTTTCAATGTCAGTTGCGGTGTTGTACAGCATAAAATTCATATTTCTGTTATTGTGAATTATTTGATGCTTTGTCAGTTGTTCTTGATATGCTTCAACAGGCAACTATACAACGCCGTCCGAAATAATCATTAGCAAATGGGATAAACTTTTACTGTGTTTGTCCAATGTTGCCGTATTATAGCTGTCTATGGCCTACGCGCTTGTGCATGTGCTGCTCAGGGTATAGGTGGCGCGTGAACTCTCAGCCCTCCCCTCAGACGCTGATGACGACGAGGCAAAAAAGCCGTTAATCTCCGTGATTATTCAGGTAAGTGTGTACATCATTTTAAAATACACTCTTTTTCATGTAATAACATGTTAAACTGTGTTTACTTTGAGTTTTGTTTCAAATAAGTCATTTATTGCAGAGAAATACTCAATGAACTTTGAAGAACTTTTTTTCCTTTAAAATTGTGACAGTCTTATGAGTTATTTGTTTTTTGTTTTTTTTTAAAGGTATTGGTTTAATTGTTGTCCATTGCAGTTTCACTTTTGTTTTCCTGATTTTTGTAAAGAGTCTGTACAGCTGCTTTGCAACTACAATGAAAATTTTAAAGTAAGTTTAGTTGAATGCAGTTTAAGACTGTTTATTGGTCCAGAAGCAGTATAAATTACGTCTAAAATGAGTCTGCAGTTGACATTATAAGGCGTTGAAAAGACGTCCACAATGACCCCATCTGAACTAATTTTTAACCTTATAAAGTGGTCCTGTGGATGTCAACATTGGACATTCAGAGGACGTCATAAATAGACGTCATAAAAACTTTCATTCTGGCTCCTCAGGGGACATCTTTTTAACTGCAGCAAAGAAGTACAAAAACGTCTTTTGGACGTATCTTTGCTCAGTGGGATTTTTCCTTATTGGGACTATTATCAAAGTTTGCGTAAGTAGATGTGTTGAAAATGTAACATTTTAGTTTAATTCTGCTCAAATGAACGAAATGAACTAAATGACTTGAATAAAGATTCGTTCTTTTTGCTGAACAAGACTCAAAGATTCAAGTCAGTAAAATGATCCGATCTTCCCATCACTAGAATGAATCGTTCTTTTGAACCGGTTCTTTTTAGTGAACTGGTTGAACTAGTTCACCAAATTGGACTGAATCATTTGAAACAGTCTGGACGTCTGCACTGATCCACAAGTTACTCTATCTTAACCTGTCTCTCGGATGTGCCTAACACTCCGAGTCAAAATGAGCCGATAACCGGGAGTAATATGATCATAGAACTGGTGATATCTGCTTTTGCCAACTCTTCTTTGCAATTAACCGCTCCAACTAGTTCACAATTCGGACTGAACGTTCTGGTCGAAACAGCTCTTGAGTCAACAGTACAATGAGTTGCTTGTAACAGTTATCGAGTCAACAGTACACTGTACTGAGAATCGCTTCTTTCAGAGGTGTCCAACATACTGAGAACCGATGAGCTGCTGACATTGAGCATGTGTGTGATTAAGGGGCAAAATGTATGTTTCAGGTGTATTTTGCTGAACAACAGAGAGTGTAACAAATAAAACATACTGGAAATACAGTATGTTTATGACTTGATTGTATTACCATTTTATCAATGTATGAAGATGATCCAGTCTACAGCTCTTGAGTCAACAGCACACTGATCTGAGGACAGCAGCTCTTGAGTCAACAGTACACTGAGTCGATCACAGCAGTTCTCGAGTCAACAGTATACTGATCTGAGGACAGCAGCTCTTGAGTCAACAGTACATTGAGTCGATCACAGCAGTTTGTGTGTCACCAGTACACTGAACTGAGAATCGCCTCTTTCGTACATAATACTGAGAACTGCTGATCAGTGAGCAGCTGATGAGCATGCGTGAACCGAAGACTTGAATGAGGGGGCGAAACGTTTCAGACGAGAGATGCATGCAGATTTTATCTGAAGTTTTGATGAGCTGGATCATGGTTTCTGTAAAAAAGGGTGAGTTGATTAAGACTAGTTTAATCACTTTTTATGCTTTAAACGTGTAGAACAGCCACGTTTGTATACCAGTGTCAGTATTGGGTGCTTTAGGTGCAAAACTTTAATATAGGATGTATTGTAAGATAACTGAATGAAACACTGATGACAATAAACATCCTTATTATTATAACTTAATTAAATAAAATGTTATAATCAGCAATATGCCCTTACATATGGCTTTATTGAATGTGTTTGTGCGTGTATTCTACAACCCTGGCCTATTAGCATTATATATAGTGACATCATAATGATGACTTAAATGAACTAGTGAATCGGTTTTTTGAACCAGTTCATTGAAATAAACTGTCTGAAAAAACCAGTTCACGGAAAAGAATTGGACTTCTCATCACTAATCTTAAGTGAATGAAAAAAAAGTTTCTTTAAAAAAAACAAGATAGAAGTAAGCAGTTAACATGAAAAAAAAAGTTGTCAGTTAGCAGAGCTACAAAAAGTTGTCTTAACAAGCCAACTGCCCCTGCGAGGGGGTTTCTATTGCAGCTGCTGAGAGAATGACAGTAAATTTGGCATCTTCTCCCATCTGACTGTCTAAATCCACCGCTCTCTATTTTTTAACTCTTCTGGAAAGTCATTCAAATGTAATACTGGATTTTTTTTCTTTTGGTCTTGGAGCAAATGGGTAAGTGAAAATAATATTTGCTGTGGTCTCCCGTTCACCGCTGTCGAAGTTTACGCTGCAATTGTTTACTTCCGCTTCCAAAACCTGGAGTGTGAAAAAGATCTATTGTTTTTAAGGAATCTATGGCAGGTCGGATGATTCAAAACATCTGATGTACCATGGTTTATGTAGTTGTTTACCATTCTGCTATCAAACTCGATTTTTAAACAATGAAGTTGAGATAACGCAGACGGATAGATTCAACGGAAGCATATACCATCAATGAACAGCCTCGTAGCTCATGGTAGGTCTGTCTGTAAAGTTTTATAAGTTATAGTTAGTAATCAATAAGTCTATGAAATAAATGAATGGGATTTTCGTATGGGCTCAAAATCCCGTCAAAAGTATTGCGGTCGCGGATCCAAAAATAATAAGTGAGAATCAAAATAATAAGCATGAATCAAAAAATAATAAGTACAGATAAAAAATAATAAGCGCAAAAATAAATAAAAAGCACAGATAAAAATAAAAGCGCAGATCAAAATAATCAGCGCAGATAAAAAAATAACAAGAATGAATCAAAAATGTATAAACAGTATATAAACAAAAATATATATATATATAAACAAAATTAAAGCAAAGTCATCAGATTTGCAAACAAAATCATGTTTTGCTTGGTTATATTACTGTTATTTGTGCTCTCTGACAATTTTGCTCATATTTTCATTTTTTTTTGCTTTTGTTTCCAAGTCCTGTGCTTGGTTTTCCAAAACTTGCGAGTAGGGTTTCATGTAAATCAGGGGGGGTTTTGAGTCCCTATTGGTGCACTAGTTCTCGATCGACAGCTCCTCCTCTAGCCAATCATTCGAAGAGAGGAGGTGACGTCACTCCAATGCAACTCCGACAGCTGCTGATCAATATTATATTATTTATGGTTGATAGATACGCTGCTTGTGTCAGTTTTGAGTATTTTCTGCCAGCTCTAGGAAACAATGTGGTATCACTTTCAGTGCTTGGGCCCTAAAAAAAAAAAAAATATATACACAAGTGCAATGATGTGTGAAATTTTTGGGAGCTGTTCCGATCAACACAGCAGTTGTGACAGTGATGAGACATATACCAATTTACAATAACATCAAATGAACACAACACAATTTAAAGTCTAATATACACATAATTACACACAACGTAATATACAATAATAACATACACTGTACAGTATACAATACACACAATATAGATACACATTATTCAATACAGATTTTTTTTAAAAAAAGTATATATAGTATGTACAGAATATACAGTAGGTTGTATTGTACTGTACTGACATTCAGGCTGTCGGTTGATAGTAAGTTGTTAAGAGAGAATATAATATATTAATAATATAATTTATGACAGTCTGGTGTGAGATATAAGAGTAATAAAGTGCTGTGCTGATGTATTTTGATCGTGGGAGATCAAGAGTTCAAAAGTCTGATTGCTTGGGGGAAGAAGCTATCATGGAGTCTGCTGGTGCGGGTCCTGATGCTGCGATACCGCCTGCCTGATAGTAGCAGTGAGAACAGCCCATGGCTAGGGTGGCTGGAGTCTCTGATGATCCTCCGAGCTTTTTTCACACACCGCCTGGTATATATGTCCTGGAGGGAGGGAAGCTCACCTCCGATGATGTGTCTGGCAGTTCGCACCACCCTTTGCAGTGCTTTGCGGTTGTGGGCTGTGCTATTGCCGTACCAGGCGGAGACGCAGCCAGTCAGGATGCTCTCCATAATGCAGGAGTAGAACCGTGTGAGGATGTGGCGGTTCATTCCAAACTTCCTCAGCCGTCTCAGGAAGAAGAGGCGCTGATGAGCCTTCTTCACAACGACTTCAGTGTGGACGGACCATGTTAGATCCTCAGTGATATGGAAACCCAGGAACTTGAAGCTGCTGACTCTCTCCACTGGTGCACCATTGATGGTAATGGGACTGTGTTCTCTGTCTTTTCTTCTGAAGTCCACCACAAGCTCCTTTGTCTTTCTGACACTGAGGGAGAGGTTGTGCTCCTGACACCAGTCTGTCAGAGTGTGCACCTCCTCTCTGTAGGCTGTTTCATCAATGTAAGTGATCAGACCTACCACCGTCGTGTTATCAGCAAAATTAATGATGGCATTCGAGCTATGTGTTGCCACACAGTCATGTGTGTACAAGGAATACAAGAGTGGGCTGAGAACACAGCCCTGTGGGGCTCCAGATTTGAGGGTCAGTGATGAGGAGATGTTGCTGCCTATTCTAACTACCTGGTGTCTGCTTGACAGGAAGTTCAGGATCCAGCTGCACAGCGAGCTGTTTAAGCCCAGAGCCCGGAGTTTCTCATCAAGCTTGGAGGGCACTATGGTGTTGAATGCTGAGCTGTAGTCTACAAACAGCATTCTCACATAAGTGTTCTTTTTTTCCAGGTGGGAGAGAGCAGTGTGTACTGTAGATGCAATGGCATCATCAGTGGAGCGGTTGTTGCGGTAAGCAAACTGCAGCGGGTCTAGAGAGGGAGGCAGCACAGAGCAGATGTAATCTCTGATTAGTCTTTCAAAGCATTTGCTGATGATGGGGGGTCAAAGCAACAGGACGCCAGTCATTTAAGCAAGTGATTTTTGATTGCTTTGGTACAGGCACAAAATCTGGACAAAGAGATGGAAAGGTTGAAAATGTCCGTTAAAACAATAGCCAGCTGGTTCGCGCACGCTCTGATGACGTGGCCAGGAATGCCATCTGGGCACGCGGCTTTGCGGATATTCACCCGTCGGAAGGCTCAGGTTACATCCGCTACAGAGACGGAGAGTTAACTAACCTCTGTAGCTTCGGCCGCGAGAGCTCTCTCCACGAGGGCGGTGTTATTTCCCTCATAACGAGCATAACAAGTGTTTAGCTCATCCGGGAGTGAGGCAGCGGTGTTCATGGCGAAGTTTTTATTCCCTTTAACGTCCGTGATGATGTTAATTCCTTGCTACATGCTTCTAGAGTTGTTGGTGTTAAACTGTCCTTCAATCTTGTTCCTGTACTGGCGTTTTGCTGTTCTGTTCTGGCTTGTTTATTCTCCTCCATGTTCCTGGAATTAAAAGCAGAGGTCCGCACATTAAGTGCCGCGTGAACATCGCTATTAATCCATGGCTTCTGTTTCGGAGAGATCCGTGTTGTTCTGGTCGGAAGAATGTCCTCTACGCACTTTCTGATGAAACACATTACGCTATCAGAGTAAAGCTCGATGTCATCATCTGAGGTGGACTGGAACATCTCCCAGTCCGTGTGATCAAAACAGTCTTGTAGCGTATAGTCTGATTGGTCCGACCAGCACTGGATCGTTCTGAGGGTGGGTGCTTCCTGTTTCAGTTTCTGCCTGTAAGCGGGCAGAAGCAGAATGGAAGAGTGGTCCGATTTGCCAAATGGTGGGCGGGGGAGGGATTTGTAGCCATCCCGGAACGGAGAGTAGCAATGGTCCAAAACCCAGTCCCCTCATGTGTTGAAACTAATGTGCTGGTGATATTTTGGTGCGACTGATTTTAAACTGGCTTTATTAAAGTCCCCGATCACAATGAACGCGGCCTCAGGGTGCGCGGTTTCCTGCTTGCTTATACTCCCATACTGTTCCTTGAGTGCCCGGTCTGTGTTGGCTTGTGGGGGGATGTACACAGCAGTGATAATGACCGCTGTGAATTCCCTCGGTAGCCAGAATGGTTGACACAGGAGCATGAGAAATTCCAGATCAGGAGAGCAGAAAGACTTGATGGAATGTACGTTCATCTGATCACACCAGGATTTGTTGATCGTAAAACATACACCACCACCTCTGCTTTTACCTGAGAGGTCTTTCGCTCTGTCCGCTCGGTGCACGGAGAACCCCGTGGGTTCAATGGCTGAGTCTGGAATCTCCGCAGACATCCAAGTTTCCGTACGGCAGATAATGCAGCAGTCTCTCGTTGGAAAGAGATCCGCGCTTTCAGCTCGCAGAGCTTGTTATCCAGAGACTGAACATTTGCCAGTAGAATACTGGGTAGCGGGGGTCGATTTGCGTGGCATCTCACTCTGATGAGAATGCCGGCTCTGTTTCTCCTTTTCCTCCTGCGTTTCCGTGGCCATGCAGCACAGACAAAGGGCTCCGCATGCGTGTTTGTAAACAGCGGGTCGGCATTGAGGAATTTGAAGTCCGGTTTACGGTGTGTAATTGCTCAGGTGTAGGGCTTTACTGGTTGTTTAGATCAGTGTTACTATCAGAAATAATTAATAATTATTTCTGTAGTTATTAATCAATATTTAAATTAATCAATTGAATCTAACTCATTAAAACCTCATATGGGGTCCAGTAAATGTTGTGTGCTACGTTTAGGAGCAAGTTTGGTTATTAGCAATAATTAATAATTATCAAAGATAATTATGAATTATTAAAATCAATAAAACATTGATGAGAATCAATGTTAGCGTTTTTAAATCCTTTAAATCAACAATTATCAAAGATAATCGTTAATTGTTAACATCGATGAAACATTAATTAAAATTAAAATTTTCTTATTGTTCATTCAAATTCAATCATCAAAGATAATTATCAATAATCAATAATCAATAGAATATTAATAAGGATTAACATTGACGGGGCACCACCCCTGGAATTAGGGACTAATAACCAGATAGTAATACAGTCTCAATATTAGATTGTTTTCTTAGGAAAATCGACATCTGAAGAATATCGATTTTCGGGGAAAAAAACAATGAATGAAGGTTTGAATCCGAGCACTGACATTCCGTCAGCATGACAGAGGCGTATGCAAAACAAACCAAAACACTTCTCTTTGTAATATAAACAAAGTTTATTTATGCAGTAATATCAATTAATAATTAATACAGTGCAGTCAATAAACTTCCGACATACAACTACAAACTAAACAGTGATATGATTAGATACGGAAAGAAAATAATCCTATAACACATATGATGTGTGTGTGTGTGGGGGGGTGTGTGTTTAGTACGAGAGAGAGAGAGAGAGAGAGATGATTAAGTGACAGCCCTAAAGCCGATTTCGCGATAGTGGGAGAGAAAGCAGCTGTGTTTATCACTCAGAGATGTGGTGGACGGCTAGTAAAAGTCCCGCGTTATTTGACTCTTTAATGGCTGAACTCAGTTGCTGTCTCACCCGCGATGGCGAAATTGCACAACAGTCCAATTTGGTTGGACCACAATATAGCAAAACAAATTTGTGCTAATTAATACCCTGAGTATTAATAATGAGCGGACATGGCGGTCCGTAAACTGTACAAGCAAAAACCTTGAAACACATGAATATCACACTATAATATTCTATCTCTGCCCAGACGTAAACCTCTTACTTGTATCGCATGAGGACACAGGTAGAATGTGTTTTCCTCCGTCCTTTAACTCTGATCCGGTTCCTTGAGGCTCGGGTGATGACGGGAGGCCGTTTCCTCGCTCTGTCGGCAGGCAACGGCTGTTGATTCTCAGCGGGCTGGCGGAGAACTCAGAAATGTCGACTTGATTGAAGATGGAAGAGAAATCTTTAATCTCTTCACTTCTGTAGGCAAACGGATGAAGATGCAGATTGCTCAGCGGTCTCCTTCGGATCCGTTAGAGTGTTCGGTTGAACACAGAGTAATCTCAACTCGTCCAGCGAGATGGAGATTGTATGGCAACAATTTCAAGTTCTATGTTTCTTCCTTGTGCCACGAGGTTGCACCAGAGAGCAGTGAAGAGCTGCGTCCACACGCTGCAAACAAAGTCGCTGGAAGCAACTCATGAAAGCATTTCAGAGGTATTTCAACTCCTGATGATGTCATGGTTTGAGGTGACTTTCTGTTGTGTGCCTCATCCAATAAGAGTTGAGAGTTCGATCCTTTTGTGAGCATGGTTTCAAGGATTTGTAGTCTGTTTTGGACTCCCTTTGTTTGATTCTGGCGCGATTTGTATCAGTAAGATTTACGACTTGGAAGGTGGGGGCTTGAGTTAGGTTTTTACGACTGTCTTTGTCTTCTATCTGAATACATGAGCCCCCCCCCCCCCCAATGTACTTAAGGGGCAATCATTTTGTCCACATTCCCAGCACCTTCTCTGAGGAAAATTATTCCTGTCCCCCTTCTGATGGTTTGGTATTCCTTCCCATCGTCCCTGGCTGTTGAGCACAGACATTGACAATGGGTGCAGGGATCTGGTGTGTATTTGTAGGGATTGCTGTAGGTGGATTCAGCTGGATAGATGGTGATGGAGCATTTAAAGAGTCATTACAGTCAATTTGCTCTGATTCTTCTTTATTTAATGTAGCTTGAATCTTTTTCATATGCTTATGTGTTAGTTCTTCAAGTTGTAAACTGAGTCAGTTTTCTCTGCAGCTCTTTCCCTTGGTTCTTAAGCTTTTGTTCATATTTTCTGTATTGCTTCAAAGCGTGTCACATGATCGCAAAACTCCTTGTGTTTTTTAGAGGTTAAGCCAACCACGTCCTCCAGCTTGCTCTTTACAGCTTGTGGCATCGCATCTATCTCAGCATTTCTAACAATGTAGCCATTAATTGATCCCCTTTCTGGATCCCATTCAGTCTCTTGCTTCCATCTGTTTAGTTGCTTCTGAACATATGTTATTGGGTTTTCTGTTTCCCCCAGCTGCTCCCCCTTTAATGCCTTAGGGTCCAAGCTGGTTGGATAATCAGCACCTATTGCCTGCCACAGTGCTGGACGGTATGCATCAAAAACAGTTCCATCCATGTAATAAGAGTGCACAGCTCTATCCAGACCAGATATTTGAAGGATTTCTTCCAGCTTGTACAGGAACAAGATTGATGGAGCGTTTAACATCACCAACTCTAAGAAGCATGTGGTAAGGAATTAACATCATCACGGACTATAAAGAGAATAAAAACACCGCTGCCTCTCTCCCGGATGAGCTAAATACTTTTTATGCTCGTTTTGAGGGATATAACACCGCCTTCGTGGAGAGAGCTCTCGCGGCCGACGCTACAGAGGTTAGTTCACTCTCCGTCTCTGTAGCGGATGTAACCCAATCCTTCCGACGGGTGAATATCCGCAAAGCCGCGGGTCCAGACGGCATTCCGGGCCGTGTCACCAGAGCGTGCGCGAACCAACTGGCTGGTGTTTTTACGGATATTTTCAACCTTTGTCTGTAGTCCCCACATGCTTTAAAACGTCCACCATTGTGCCTGTTCCAAAGCAATCCAAAAACTTGCTTAAATGACTGGCGTCCTGTTGCTCTGACTCCCATCATCAGCAAATGCTTTGAGAGGCTAATCTGCTCTGTGCTGCCTCCCTCACTAGACCCATTGCAGTTTGCTTACCGCAACAACCGCTCCACTGATGATGCCATTGCATCTACAATACACACTGCTCTCTCCCAGGTGGAAAAAAGAACACTTATGTGAGAATGTTGTTTGTAGACTACAGCTCAGCATTCAACACCATAGTGCCCTCCAAGCTAAATGAGAAAGCCGGGCTCTGGGCTTAAACAGCTCTCTGTGCAGCTGGATCCTGGACTTCCTGTCAAGCAGACACCAGGTGGTTAGAATAGGAAGCAACATCTCCTCATCACTGACCCTCAACTCTGGAGCCCCACAGGGCTGTGTCTCAACCCACTCCTGTATTCCCTGTACACAAATGACTGTGTGGCAGCACATAGCTCCAGTGCCATCATTAAGTTTGCTAATGACACGACGGTGGTAGGTCTGATCACTGACAATGATGAAACAGCCTACAGAGAGTAGGTGCACACTCTGACACGCTGGTGTCAGGAGCACAACCTCTCCCTCCACGTCATTAAGACAAAGGAGCTTGTGGTGACTTTCTGTATTCAAACAGGCCTATATGCACATAATCACCTAGGGCGTGACCAATACACCCCATACATTTTGTTCTATGTCTTCAGACTGTTAGATAACATGAAACTATTTGAGAGGCCCCTTTCCATTACTCTACGGGGCCTTATCCTATATTTCCTCTAGTGTCAAAACATGAGACTCAAGATTACCTTATATGAGTACCATATTCCATTTTGAAGGGCCTCCTTTACACAAGCTTCTACACACACACACACAGAAAAATCCATGCTTAAGTATTAGAAATAATTGCAGACAAAAATGGCATTGATTATACTGATTAATTAATTAATCTTCTCTATCCTGTGGTCAAAGATAACCCTGAGGGCTGCTCAATCCATGATTGGTTACCTAATAAAACAAGAAAAATAAATGTCACTGACACTTGTAGAAAGCTGTGTTGGTGATTGATATTGCAAACAGTGCTACTTTGATAATGCAAATGTTATATAGCTACAAATATTTACATTTCTTCGACAAATGCTACTCATGCTCACTATTATGGTAAACTGCAACAAATGTGTCTTTTCAGTGTGACCATGTGCTTTTTCTCCACAGTATGAGATGCCAATGGATAATGATCTTGAAGGCTATGGTGATGAACAAAAATCAATTCCCCACTGATTTTTTTTTTTTACAAAAAAGACCTAAAATGCTCCAGGTACTAGGCACTGAGTTTCTTCACAATGAAGTAGAGATTTGTTTCCAAAAATCACTGTCAGGTTAATCACCTCTGTGAAGATGGCACCGCATATAATTAAATAATCATAAAAACTATTCTATTCGTTTGTGCTGTGTTTGTGCAGATTTGTGCCGCAAAAATGAACGTTTGTGCTAGTTTGGTGTTGAGATATTAAGCATTCTTTTTTGGGGCTGTATGACGTCACTCTCTACCCCATCTGAAAAAACAAAAAGGTTTTGTTGCTGTTTAAAAAAAAACCATTGTAACTGTGATCGTTTTTAAATATAACAAAAAACTTTTTTAAGAACAGTGACATCACTCTCCACCCCATGTTGTCCAAATCGCTCCAAACCGGTGTCATTCGTTTGTGCTCTATTTGCGCCGGTTTGTGCTGATGAAAGAAACAATGTAACTAATTCCCTTACATAGAAATAAAAAAATTATCTGCCGGACAGATCTGTGACGTCAGTCAAGTAAATACTTCATCTAGTCCAATGCACTCATTTTTTGACTCGTTCGTTTGTGCTCGCTCGGTGCAGGTTTCTTAACGTTGCTGTTGCGGCATTGTTTTGTTTTTTTAATATTGACAATTTGATCATTGGCAGTAACTTCAAAATTTAAATACAAATCACATATGCACCTGCCTCAGATTTTCGTTTGTAATGACTGAGTTTAAGATAATGGACAAAATACTCTGTGATCTCATTTACCTGTAAAAATGTACTGTAATTACTGTAATTGTACTGATAATGTTGTAGTAGTGGTAGCACGAATTTGTACAATAAAAAATGATTAAACAATCTCAATGTGAGCTTAATTAATGTAAACTTAACAGTTTATAGGTGTTGTTGTCTCTGCCCCCTTAAAAAAACATTTTTTTACCCTAAGCACTGCATCTTGGGATATAACAGGAAAATAACATCTGGCTGTAGGTAAAGGTAAGCATTAACATGTGCTTGTGTTACAATACTCAAAAATAACAAAATAATGAACAATTAAAAACTCAGAGAATGTGTGTAGGAAAATATATAGCACAGAGGGTAATCTTGTGAAAACTGATGGCAAGATGAATGAAGCATGTTATCAGAAAATTCTGGCAGACAATTTGCATTCTTCTGCACGAAAGGTGCACATGGGCCTTTCCAGTACGACAATAAACCAAAGCACAAAGCCAAATTTTCTCCAGTGGTTGCAGCAGAAAAAGGTTAAGGTTCTGGAGGGCCATCACAGTCTCCTTACCTTAAAATCATCGAGCCACTCTGGGGAGATCTCAAACGTGCGGTTCATGCAAGACGACCAAAGACTTTGCATGGCCTAGAGGCATTTTGCCAAGACAAATGGGCAGCTATACCATTTCCAAGAATTTGGGTCAATTTACAAAAGACTGCATGCTGTCATTTGATGGGGCAATACACAGTATTAAGAACTAAGGGTATGCAGACTTTTGAACAGTGTTCATTTATTTTTATCTTTTTTGCCCTTTTTTGTTTTATGATTGTGCCATTCTGTTATAACCTACAGTTGAATATCCCATTAGAAATAAAAGAAATGTGTTTTGCCTGCCAACTCATGTATTCTTTAAAAATGGTACATATATTACCAATTCTCCAAGGGTATGCAAAAATTTTGCGCACAACTGTGTAACTAGTGCAGTATATTCCAAGTCAAATTATAGCTTTGAGGAACAGACAGGAATTTCAAAATTTCATATTTTATTTGATAATCTTCTTTTCCAATGAACTCAATCGTTTAGTTAAAAAGTTGAGCAATTTGTCCAATTTAAGAACAAATCATTAAGACAAATCTTAAATTCATTAAAAAGTCATTACTACTATTATGACAAACGAAAGTGATCTAGATGGATGGCAAGATCTTCAGAGAATGATGACTAAAATTTCAGTCTTTTTATCACACAAATCTATCAAAACACTTCAGAAAACTTGGAATAAAGTGCACAAGTTAATATATGATAATAAATATATGATAATAATATATGGTTTGTTATTTATTTTTCATTTTTGGCACTAGACAACTCCAGTCCACTTCACTTTCATTATGTGGGGAAAAAAGTGGCCAGGATATTCTTCAAACATGTACTTTAATCTGTGGTCCATCTGTGGAGAGAGAGAACGTCATATTGGTTTAGACTGACATGAGGGTGTGAATGATGACAGAATTTTTTTTTTTTTGTCATTTACTCACCCTCATGACGTTCCAAACTCACATGACTCAAGATTTTGTGTATGTGGAACACAAAAGTGGATGTTAGGCATCTTGTAAGGAACTGAAAGCCACCATTTACTTACATTGATTTGAAACAGATGCAGCGTAAGTGAACGGTAACTTAGGCTGTCATTCTCAACACATAATTTCCTTGTGTTCCAAGGCGGAAAGAAAGTTAAATTTAAAGTCATCAGTGCTTCAAAAGATCATATTATTGCATGGCAGTTCCCTCAGAGAGGGTGTGGGTAGAAGATCACGTTTCCGTGTCAAATTCAGTCACAAATCTGCAAAGTCAATGCTCTGCCATTCCGTTTGAGATTAGCCTCTTTATCAGAGATGGGTAGAAATCTAGCCTGATAAAGTTGTTTACAACGACAAATCACTCAACACATGTAAAAGAGAATACATCTTGAAACTGGTGCATGGACATATTTTGTATGAAGAGATATCAAGACCTCATGCAGTCTCAGATTTAGGAGAGCGCAACTCTATCCAACAGAAGTAACATCTCACTATACAGACATAAATTGGAAACTGCACTGAGTGTGACGCCCACCTGTCTATAACAGTTGAAGATTATGCTAGTGGCTAACGAATCAGAAGTGCTTAAGTGTGTTATCCGGAATGATGTTGACAGTCTCTATACTGGGAAAGCAAAACTCAAGTTATCTGAAGATCTGAGAACACAAGTGTCTGAAGGACAAAAACCTGCACATGTATCGCGAGCAGCTGAGGCTTACAAAATGATGGAAGTTGATGTTGTTGACTGTTGGAGCCAAGCCATCTAGTGTGAAAAGGTGACAAAGAGCTTGGCGACAGGGACCAAATAATGTCATTGCATCTGCTGAATGAATACAGAATGCCCCACAATGGAAGCATTCATGACATAGGCCTTGATAAGTTTTTTGCCATTACTGGACTCCATCTCAGATGAAAATTTATTAAAAAAAAAAAAAATCCAAGGACTTAGGCTCCTTTGTGAGTTTTGATGCAACAGGTACAGTCGTTAAAAAACTGAAAAGGCTCTGAGGCAGTTCTGGACATGTGTTTCTGTACCAAGGAGTTTTGTGTTCACAGGGAGATCATGTCCCAGTAGTGCAAATGCTTTCTGAGAACCACCATCAATTCCATTGCATACTGGCTCACAGAATGACAACGAGCAGGTGCTGCTTTCTTAAAGAAGCAGTCTGTGATTTCTCACATTGAGCAGGATACAGCATTTTAAACACATCACTGGAAAAAGATCCTGTTGAAAACTGGAAAGGTCTCAGAGTTACTCCCAAAAAAGCGTCTGTCCTACCTGACCCCTTGCGCAGTGTGTCTGCATGCGGACACAAACCTGAAAAGAAAAAAGACCAAAATTAATCTCTTACAAAATGGAAACTACAAGGCTAAAACGCCTATTAGAGTATACAAAATGCTTGTGTTAACAATACTTGTACATTTGAATCATTTTGCCAGTGCCTTTGCTCTGCAATTATCTAAACAAAGAGCACACAAAAACTGAAATGTTTGATTTGGTGAAGACTAGTGTCACAAAAGGAGTTGGAAAAGATGCTTATGCAACTGAGGGCAAAAATGCTGTTGGGAACGTTTCAATGTGTTCACCTTAAATCAGGTGTGAGACAGGTCAGTGCTGTTAAGTTGTTGCTAACATAACAACATCAACAATTGAAACAAGTAGCAAGTGCAGCAGTTACGACTGAGTGCTCTTCTCCATGCTGCAGTCGATATACAAAATCTTCAAGGACCATCTCTCACCTACCATTCAATGGGATGTACTCCAAAATGATGGACTGGGTAAACTCCAAGCAGCACTGGACGATATGTCCAAGTGTCTCAAGCCGCTGAAGTCTCTTCAAGAGTGCCCAGATAACTTGAAAATAAAGGATGTTTCATCAATGAAATTCCTCTGCAATGGACCAGTCACACACAGCTGAACAACTTACTTGTGTTGAAACAAGTGCTGATACAAACCAACCACTGTGTGAAATGCCTGTGCATATACCTGGACAATAATTTGTTCACATTGCGAGGTGTTGTCACATTCATTTCAGGACCTACAATTCTCTCGGATATTATGTGGCTTACTGTTGGTCACAGCCCCGAATCTTATTCGTTATTTCTAAAGAATAGAAATAGAAAGTGTTCATTTTAACGGCACAAATCGAGCACAAACGAATGACACCGGTTTGGAGCGATTTAGATAACATGGGGAATGACGTCACCGCTCCCGAAAACATTCTTGCTATATCTAATCATGGGAAATAGTTACAACATTTGTTTTAACGGCACAAACCGAGCATAAACGACCAGCACCGGTTTGGATCGATTTGAGCAAGATGGGGTGGAGAGTGACGTCACACAGCCCAAAAAACAATGCGTAATATCTCAAACACCAAACCAGCACAAACTTTCTTTTTTGCGGCTCAAATCAGCACAAATACAGAACAAAAGAATGGAATTTTTTTGGTAATTATTTAATTGTATGGGGTGCCAACTTCACGGAGGTTGTATAATCTCTACAAAATCAGGGAGTCCTCCAGTGGAAACAAATGGCTTGATCATTCCATCAGAATACCGTGTCCCATTGTATGGTTAGTTTGAGGGAACAGTTCCTTAACAGACTCTTAGAATCTATCATCTAGTACTTCCATAGGCACGGATGACTCTTTGCTGACGTTTAGGGCAGACATACTGGTATTTCTCTGCCAATGGTAGGCCATCATCAGCTGATGCTTTGTTTAAATTGACAACAAAACATTCTTGAAGTTACCCGTGAATCTTAAAGAACCTATGTTTGGCCTCGAAGCGCATAGTCCATACTCCAACTAGAGGACCAAAATGGTGTTTTGGTGTCAGTTTCAGCTTAGAGAAAACTTCTTGCAACTTCTGACAGTGATCTGAAATTTGTTTAAAGTCAAAATAATCTAGACTTTCAAACGAGTGGACAGGACCCAATGTGAGCTCTACAATGTCTTTGTGTCATAAGTATTTGCCATGCTGGATCATCACAGATCATCCTTGATCCAATAGCAGTGGCAATGACCATATGAGTGCCCAGTTCTCATTAGCGTTTCCTCCTATGCTAAAACGACTTGCGAAAGTTTTTGGGATGGGTTGGGGACGGTCAACAACATCTGAAATCTTGAAGGGACAATTATTTATTAGATCATTTAGTTCTGACAGTGTCAGGTACTTATTGTTAATGAAAACAGAAAGGCAAAGTGTAGTTTTTCTTCAGTAGTTCTGAAGGAACTATGCCTTCAAAAAGGTCAGGAGGATATCCTGTAACAAAATTAAAGTGACAGCTTTTCTGTCAGTGGACAAGCTCGCTTGACACCATAATGTAATATTGAGGCATATTCGCTTACAGTCTTGACATGCAATTCATAGGCTTCTTTTGTTCTCTGTATTCAGAATTTGGTACAAGGCAAATGTGAGGACCAGTCCATCAAGAGAATGCGCAGCAAGATTGTCCGCTGCAACACAATATACGGTACCTTTAATGTTTTTTCCAGCACAAAAACACCTTCCTGTTAAAAAACAGAAAGATTTTTCAGAAGTGGCTTCATAACCAAATCTTTAACATCCACAGCTTTGCAGAGGATGCTTAAGTGTATCGAAGTTAGTGTGGAGTGCACTTCAGGTGGTGCATTTGCACCTTCTGTTTCTTGTGTTTCTTTCGTGACGTCCCTAACGGGTTGCACATTTCAAAATCGTCGATATAAGAATTAAAGAAATTCGTACTTAGTCCCATTTTGATATGATCCATACTGAGTGTATGTGCTGGGTAGTATTTTCAAAACAGCATCTGCAAAATCTTTATTGGTCCATATATGCTGTAATGTCTGAAGAAGGAGCACATACTGAACGCTTAGTTTTTCTTGTATTCCACAGGCTCTACAACATAAAACTGTTCTTTTAAATATTTTTTTCTCTTAAATGAAGAACCAAAGGGCACATTTACTCCTAGTGCACTGTTTAAAGGGTGTAACTTGCACAGTTCCTCCACCAATTCTGTAACTACGTCCTCCTCAACAGCACAGCTGTGCTTCTCTAAACTTCTATGAACAACTTGTTGGATAATGGGAGCAGAAGATGTGCAAATGAAATTAAGCTCTTCCATCAGCTCGTCAATGCAGTTACTAGAAACATTGTAAACACATTCCAACTTTAAATAAAAGACGCGAAACAGTTGTTCTAATAATTTCTTTTTAAGGCATCTATTGATTGATTTGGTTGTTTTCTCAAGTACTATCAATCACGATCAAATCAGTTTCATTTGGTAAAGTTTGATGTTTCCCAATTACATCGGGCTTAAAGTCCTCAGGTGAATGGGGGTTGTGCTTTCGGCTTTTGTGAGTAAAAATGTATATATATTTGTCTTAAATGCACATCCAATAAACATACACTCTGTAGTTTCGTGACTCTTCAAATGATTTCCAAGATATTGAAAGTATTCCTTTTCCTCTCTTAAGAGAGAGGATTACTTCTGGCTTCCTCTCTTCATTTTGTGTATGATACCTTGACAGATGTGTGCGGAGAGTAGTCCACTTTTTAAAGGTGCATGGACAATCCAAATGAAGACACGCCACTGAGGTTCCAGATGGCCATTGTTGTAGTCTGTAATGTTGTAAGAAGTCATCCCTCGTTATACTTGCATACTTTACAGCTCCATTTCATTGCACCTATTAAAAAAGACACATGAGTACATTTAACATGTTAACGGATATCGCAAAACATATATCTATATAGCTTTTCTACATCTGCCCCTTTGACATTAATCGGTGTCCTTTATTGATATTAATAAAATAGAACTAAGCTAATCAAAAAATATTGCGCAATCAGAAATGACTTGTCTGCAGCGGGGACACTCAGTGCTTGTGTGCATGCGAGCTGTTTAAAGCGCACGTTTTAAAAGGAAATGCTTGTAAATTGAAAACAGTTCATTTGAATACGTTTGATTCATTCAATATTCTCTCTGTTTGGAATTATTCAAAAAGAATAGCTAAATCTTTCACAACAAAATTTAGTAGATTTTATTTCTGTCATTTTTAAATAATTTTAATGCAAAAAAACTGTTTAAAAAAAAAATAATAATTTTGTTTAAGTTTAAATATTAAATTTCATGAAATCTACAAACCCACAGAATGACTTTTTACAGTGTATGCATTTAAGATATGCTTAAATCACTCAAAGCATTCTAAGCATTTCTAACCAGGCTTTAAGGACATGTTTTACACACTAGAATTCTCATTACACGTGTTTTCACATATAATACTTATTTCATTTACATATGCATCCTTCAAAAACAACCCATAATAAACACTAAACTTCAACAGACAACTCCCCTGAACACACATATAATGGAATTTATGAGCATTTGCATAAAATTGTATATTTACTCAAACATTTCTCAAATGATGAACAAAATCGGGAGCTCTCTTGCATGTTCTCATGCTTCTAACACGAGAGAGTTCCGGAAAGAAGGTGTCACAAAACTCGGGTGTCACAAAACTCTATCCAGTTTATGAATTACATGAAATTTCTCCACTTGGCTACACTACAGACTCAAAGGCCAGTGTAAAGAGATTAGATTTCAGACCTGACTGAAAAGTCTTCAACTGACCCTTCGCTAAGCTCCGCCCACTTGGAACTGAAGTGAATGGGGAGATTGCCATGAATGACGTGGTTTTTGGCTAAATATTCTCATAAATGGAATGGATAATATTTTTCCGTGTGCTGGTATGAAGCGTATGAAATGTATGAAATTACATTGTAATGCATATGTATCTAAAGTTTTTATGTAAAATAAATTGTAAATATACACAGTAATTTGATTAAAAACTTTGGAGACTGTGAATCAGAAGTAAGGCAAATGATTACTACAGTCACTTGAAAAGAGAATATCTTCATTTAATAGCAATATTAAATGATGTTAGCGTAAGTGAACAGAGCTGTATATAACGCCTCATAACACACTCATTTTGATGCTGTGAACTGTTTATTTACTATCGCTTTAACTATGACGAATCAATACATAAATATATTAACGTTCAGTTATTAGCTTTAATTTACCTTGGAGTAAATGTAGGTCTCGTTGCAGATGTTTTACGTTCATGTGAGAATGAGGAATGACGCAGTTTAATCCATAAATTAATTTTTTCCAGATTTCTTTAAAGATTTTGAATATTTTGCGCTGCATTATGCTCTTTATTCAAAATATCACCACCTTCTACATAATAAACTAGCTCAATTTTTCACTGGTCCATACTGAAAGCCTTTGAAAGTTAAAAGTCTCCCAGTGGAAAGCCATGTGTTAACCAAAGTTTTTTGTGAGGTTTTTAAAAATTTTAATCGACTGTTTAAAGAAACTATGTTTTGCCTCAAATCTCATACACCAGACATGTAAAAGAGGACCAATTTTACGAATATATCTGGGGTAGCTAATCATAAAATGGTGTTTTGAAAATAGATTCTTATCAGGAAACAGGTTTTGAAATAAAGTGAGGTGATCATAAATCAGATGTTTAAAGGTAGTATGTCATACCATTAGTTATTCTGGGAGAGAAAACTGTATCAGAAGTAAAAGCAAATTACAAATAGAAAAAAATTTTGTCACAACATCTCCAAATATAAGTGGAGTATTCCGCAACAATCACCATGACTGAAATGCATTCAACCCAAGATCTTTGCTATCATCCATTTTAAGTCCACTTGGCCTTTTTACCAGTAACCGTAACAGTTTTCAGAAAAAACAGTACTTGATTAGCACAGCACAGTTATGAATAATGACAACCCCACATAATTCCCTCCAAATATGCAATAATTTCACTCTACCTTTACATTTTGCCCTTGTTTCAAATTTATCTATGAAATAAACTAAAATCTTATTAAATATCTCAGCAGGTCCTGCAGGCACAATGTCGCATTTTCGATGATAATTCATTGTTTTTTTTTTTAATGATACAGCGTCTGACATGTTGACCGTTCCATGATGGCGCGCTGATGTGTCTAGATCAGTCCAATGTGGATTTTTGGAGCGCAGCGAAATGTAACGGAAACTTTAACTCCACTGTCGTTAGTTAATTTATCTGTGTGTCTTTGAATCAAGAATTCTGCCCGTCATGATTTTTTGAATTACCCGCGTCTCAATGTCGCTGCTCCAGGGAGGCGACTGTATTTCACCCCTCTCCGTGTTGTATAGTTCATTTAAAACGCTTAAGAAGTAGCCATATTAACACTACACGTTGTTTATATAACGAATAACACACACCAAACTACTCAGAGACCCTGAATATCCACGCGGAAGAGAGTGGAACTGCGGGTTCAGTTTCCATTCCACTCCCGCTTAAAAAAATATATATATATGTTTGTATCCCTACAATACATACATACCAATCGTTTCAAAATAGTTTGAAAAAGTTTTGACAAACCAGATTTTTTTACTGGAGGATGACTTATAAACTTTTTTAAAATGAAAACAATATCGTTTGGATATTTTAATTTTCTAAACGTTTAAATATGCAGTTGCTTGCACCTGACTTCTCTGATAATGCCGCTCTCCGGGCTGCTGAGTGTCTCTCTTAGCTTAAGTGGTGCTTCAGTGACTCGAAACGTATTTTTTTTTTTTACTTTTGGAAGCGTTAGCTTGGAGTACTCGTTGTTTCTTCTCTATTAATTTTTCCGATCCACCCTTTTCTCTTTATCTCTTCCTCTCCATTTCGTTGGAGAAGAAACAAGAATGTAATAGAAAGAGCTCAGTGGGCCTCGGTTGCTCTCGACTTTACTGTAAAAACTCTGTATCTTCTTGAGACATGTTGGTTTGAATGCTGACAGCCACTACCATCTTATAATGCTTAGAGTAGGTGGGCGGTGTTATATGGCCACTCCTACGGACCCTCGCACACATCTCAGGCTCAAACAGCTTTACCTTATTTCGATTGAATCGATCATATTCATAATACTATTTAAAGAGTTGGTCCAGGGGCGATTCTAGGATTTCAATCTTAGCCCCCAATGAGGGTATGATAAAAAATATTGACTATATTGTTTGTGTAGTAGGGTTGGAATGACATCAACACTACAGCAGTATTCCACTGTACTGCATAGATTGGTAACTTTACTTTTGAGTACTTACCAAAATACGAGACTAGCTGATTCCTTCTTCCCAGTACAAACGGGGTACAAATATGCTCACCTGTTCACTCACATTAACAGAAAGGCTTGTTGCCTGAATCTCATTAGAATTTGTTTTTTAATGATTAAACAAACTCAAGTAAGCAATACTTCATTCATTCTAAATCTTGGAACTGTATTGAAGAGTATAACAAGAGAATATAATATCTTTCAAATATGTTGATTTATTGTTTGTTTTACTATGCTCAAATATAAAAACCTTTGAAACAGAAAGTCTTATACAGAAAACATATACCATACATTTAAACTTACAATTTTACTATCCAAATTAGCAATGTAAACATTAAACTACATGGGGGCTGTGATTCACTTCAAAGAATGAAAAACAAGCAAAAATTAAGCAGCCTGTGAGTAGCAGGGACAATGTTTTATCTTTGAAGCCCAATTAATGGTCTTTCATGGGAAGCATCAACCTGTGTCATCTCTCCTTGAGAGTAGTGAATCTATTGATAATTTGTCTATGGTCCAAATGCTCAACAACATATTTCTCGATTGCCATAACTGCCAGTTGATGGAGCCTGCTCTGAAACATGGTTCTCATTAGCCAGGTGTTGAGACGACGAAGAGCACTGAAATACCTCTCGCAGGTACAGCTGCTAACAGATAAAGTGAGGGCAACGTGGATGACAGCTTTCAGTGATGGAAACTTATCAGAATCCAGTAGATTGTAAACTGAGAGCATGTCTTTTGGAGCAGCACCAGCCTGCTTTTTACGTGTCAAAAAGTGTCATACTACCATGACTTCCTCTGTCTTTAGATCTATGTTGTAGTGGTGTGCCAGTTCTGCTAAATGTGGCTCAGACAGGAAGTTTTGAGATGTTGGACTACATGCTTGAATACCTTGAAGCAATGCTGCATTTACAGCAGAAAAACGGTTCTCCAGTAACGTTGTTTTGAGTTGTTCAGCATCTGTGCTGATACCCCTACGCGCACCACAAACTGTTATAACCACAAAATCATCCATTCTTTTTGTCTCTGCCTAGAAAGATGCTCCTCAACTGTAATGTGATTAACGTCACATAATGCCTTTGCTCTTGCATACATATCTGCAAGCAGTGGGATCACTGCGTTTCTGCATTAGGGAATCACACACTGCAATGTTCTCTTTTTGGAGGTATTTGTGCAAGCCTGGCACAAACGATAGGAGATCCTTGAAAAGAATCAACAAATTCACAAATGAGAATTTTCTGGTTTTTGCTTCAACCCCACTGCAACAGCTGTGTTGATGGCAGAGAGACAATCAGTGATTGCAGGCAAATTATCAAGCACTGCATTCACTGTGTGAAGATGCAAAGCCCATCGTGTGTTGGACAGCTGCACCAGATCACACGGCTGCAATCCCATTTTTGTTTGTGCTTCTTTAAAATTGTGGCGGCTGACCAGAGAGCAACTAATAAATTGAATGCAGATTTTCCAGCTGGCTAAAGAAAACTCTGTGGCCTCAGTAATCCCTCGGTAATCCCTCTGCATGTGTGGCACTGGACATGAGTCAATTCATGGGCATAACAGTGAACATATATAGCCTCAGGGTGCTGCTGCCTGTAAAGATTTTGAACACCTCCAGCTGCTCCACTCATCAATGCCGCCCCATCATATGTCTGAGCAAAACAGTTTAATTCACCAATTCCATCTTATTGTAATTTCCTCTCTAATGCTGCTGTTATTGATTTAGCATCAAAGCTTCTCAGCTCTGTCAGAGAAAGGAATCTCTCTTTAACTTCTCTGGCTTCATCTGCCATAATTGCAAACATTTCTGACTCATGCATTTCTTTGATAATAGTTGCTGTCACTTCTTTTGAGCAACACTCTAGGTAGGTGCGGTTTGATCGGTGTGTGTACTGCTACAAGAAATGATCGAACTGCTACAAAAGTTGCACTTATTCCGACTATCTGCTGTTTCATCATGAACTCTGAATGGTAGCCCGTTTCACCAACATGCAGGTCACAGCCACAACACGTCGCATGTACTCCCATCTTTTGTCTAATTTCATTAGCATTTTCTGCTTTAATCTGCTGTACAACATTATCTTGTAATGCACTAGCCTTGTAACTTTTCGAGGAAACAACATAATCCTTGTGTGATTTCAGTCCCTTCATGATTGAATGCACTACTCAAAAAATACTTCATGCTTCACGTTTTTTACAAAGACACGAAAAGCAAAGCAGTAAGCAGCGTCTTTCTTCTGTGAGTACTATAATTTTTTTTCCTTTTTGGGACCATAATCAAAGTTTGTGTAAGGAGACGTGTTGGAGGGGATTTGGCTATTGAAAATGTAACATTTTAATTTAATTCTGCTCAAATGAACGAAATAACTTTTGCTGAACGAGACTCAAAGATCCAAGTCAGTAAAATAAACGAGAATTGTTACACCCCTGATAGATAGATAGATAGATAGATAGATAGATAGATAGATAGACAGATTCACATTTATATTACATAATCTGATGTGGTTGTTGCATTTTTATCAGTGGACACACAAGAAATGCATGAGGTTTTTTTTCTTCAATCACTGGATTGGATCATAAACAGAGAACATGAAACAAGTACTGTCGCTCACGTCGCATGTTTATAAATGCATAACAATTGTAAATGTTTTCACTGTAATGTTCTAATTGCAAAATAGACTCGGAAGATGAACGTTGAGATTTTAAGCTTTAATTTGATATCAAGTTTGTGAACATTGATGGAGTTTTTGATATAAAACAAAGCATTACTTTTATAGCCACATTCAAATGGCCCATCTGTTGGCAAGTGACATTTAACAGTTTTAAAATGGGCATACAAAACGGCCTCTGTAGCACCCCCCATTTTCACTAAAATTATTACATATATAGAGCTCATCAAGCTGGACAACTTTCAGAATTATAATTATTAGCTCCGCACAACAGGCATTCGCTGAGCTCTGAAATACTACTCCTAAGCGATTCATGAAACTGTCACCACATTTAGACAACATCATGCCAATATATTGAAGATGCTAAATTGCGAACAGATTTTGAAATATCGAACGGTGCATAGCGAGGCATTAACTTATTGGCAAAAAATGGGAAACAATAGTGTCTCACATCTTCTGTGTGCAATGTGTGATTTAGATCAAAACTGAGATGTATGTTGGGGGCTAATCACAAGGATTTGACTATTTTGGGTTACGGACATAGAGCCACCATCTAAGTCTTTAAAAATACATTAAAATAGTTCTTTTAAGTTGCTCAAGTTGCTTCAAAATTGTCTAGAATAATGTAAAATGGTGTATCCACCTTGCATTGTTTTCCGAAAGCCAATGGGTGGAAATAGACCCATTGTGATTGGGCCCATCATCGCTGCTCGCAGCTATATTTATTATTATTATTATTATTATTATTATTTATTTTTTTTTAATTTAATTTTTAAACATTCACTCGTTTATAAGCCATTCATCTTGCTTGAAAACTCAAGAAACTTTGCGCACACATCAGACATCTGTACAATCAAAAAGTTATGTAGTATTTAGGCTTGGGTGTGGCCGAGGAGCTCTACAGCACCTCCAAACGCAGGCAATGGCTGGGATGAAGTTGCTGCTCAGATATGCACAAGATTTGGTATGGTTTCTGCTCTCATCATGTTAGACAAAGTTCACTCCGCCCAAACGGATGTCAACCATGTTGGCTGGAATGTGGGAGTTTCGAATTTTCCCGCCGTGTTTTGAGGGTTTTTCGATGGCTGAAAACGTATGAAAGTTTATACATACATATCTTTTGATTTGATATTGCAATTCAGCATAGACGTGCCTCATTGGTTCCAGCGCCCCCTAGTTCGTAAATGCTTATTACTTTTTTCAAAACCCTTGAAACTTGGCACACCCATCAAAGATTGGCAAGATTTTAGAATTCTTTTATCATTTGTCTTGGGTGTGGCCAGTGGACTCCATAGCGCCCCCTAACTGTTGTTGCCACAGAGTTTGTCTGATATTTACATGTTTTGGTTTGGACATCATTCTCACCATGACAGACATATTTCCCATTGGCTTGAATTAGCTCCGCCCAACAGGAAGTCGGCCATTTTAGTTTGTTTGTAAAATGCTTGCTCTGGAATTTGAAACACTAGGGGATTTATGTGACAGGTACCAAACGTAGCCAACGTCATTGATGATGCTAAATTGCGAAAGGATTTTTGATATATCGAACGGTGTTGCCATAGCGACGCGATAAAATAACGTCAAAAAATTGGAAATATCTCATATCTTCAGTGTGCATTGTTTTATTTACATCAAAATTGAGCCAAATGTTTGTTCTTGCAGGCTGATCATATTGATGTGGCTATTGTGGGTCACGGTCGTAGCGCCACCAACTGGAGGAAGGAAGTGTGCCAATTTTAACAGATTTTGAAATATCCCTCTTATTTTTTATCTGAGTTGTTTCCAAAATATTTTTAGAATAATGTCAAGACACTGCAGATTTAAAATTCTGAAGGGATTCTTGATATCTTAAATACTGTTGCCATGGCAACGCATTAAATGTCATCATTCATCTTGTGCGTTTTCACATGTTTTGAGGTATTGCTTTAATTTTCAAGTATATTGATAATAAACATATTTATTAACAATATATATATATATATATATATATATATATATATATTGAAAATCATACGATAACATTTCAATGTTATCGTATGATTTAATAAAAAATGTTAATTGAAAAAATAAAAATAAAAATAAAAAAAGAATTCTTAAAAGCATTATTAATATCAATGGCTGAGGTAAATAGTTCAACACCAGTAGATATCACTGAGGGAATGGTAGAAAAAGACTCTCTCTGTTTTATATATCTTGCCAGGAGCATCCCTGCTTTGTCCCCCGACTCAAGGTATGACTGTCTTGCCCTGAACAACCAAAACTCCACTTTCCGCGAAAAAATAGTATTATATATCTGTATTTCAATCGGGTCAATTCTCTGAGGCCATCATACAACATTCGGCGCTTCAGCACTGCCTCGGCACTTTTAAAATTCCCTTCCAACTCCACGAGTTCACGTGCTTTGGATTTTTTGGTGAATGAGGCATATTGTATGATCCGACCTTCTGGACTTAAATGCCTCCCAAGCCACGCCCACAGAGGATAGTGAGGTCTCCATATAAACACTGATTTCAGTCTTTAACATTTGTTGGAAATCAGTATTTTGCAAAAGGGATACATTAAGGCGCCAAACTATATGATTTATTTTTCTCTATATGTGGCATCACCTCTAAACTCACCAGGGCATGATCTGAGACTAAAATGTTTCCAATTGAGCAATCCACAAAAGAGGAATTTGGATATTTAAAAAAATCTATTCAAGAATAAATCTTATGGACTGATGAAAAAAATTTATAGTCCCTACCAGATGGGTTCAAAAGTCTCCAAATATCCGAAAGACCAAGATTTTTCAAAATACTGTGAATCATCAGTGTTGCTAGGGGGCTTACACACTTTTGCTTCACTGTAATCAAAGACTGAAACCATCAAAAGATTAAAGTCTCCTCCCAATATTAGGCTTGCAGCATCCCTTTAAGATCTATAAAAAAGCCCTGATCATCAGCGTCAGGTGCATAAATTTTAGCCAAAATCAAACTTTGCCCTTGCATTTCTGCTAAAACAATAAGGTACCATTATACTAGTAAATAAAACAATTATTTACCAGTATAATGACTCACTTGCTTTTACTTGAGCCAGCACTAAAGAAAATACACCCACCTTCTTGAAGAAGCACTATATCATATTTCTTACGTTAAGAAAAGTAATAACCTTCCTTCTTTTTATGGGGTGCCCCAACCCATTCACATTCCATGTGAAGAGAGATAGTATACTCATACTAACAATAGACATTTTGATATAGTAGAAAAAATAAATTGTGTGTCAAAAACAAAATATACAGACCATATTTGCCATAGTGAAATAAACAAACCCCGAACAAAAAAAAAAAAAAAAAAACAGAAAAAAGAAAAATGTGTGCATTAACCCCGCTCACGAAAGCGCCAACCGGCGACAATCACGCTCCAGGACAACTTTGCCATCGGATTGCTCAATTTTGTCTCACAAATTTGTGAGGGAAAATTACATAACAGAAAATACTTTGTAAAATAAACGCAGTCAATAGGGAGAATGAACACAAAGAATGTGTAGATTAATTCACAGAACTGTCTCAAAGGTGTGATCTTCCACAAAACAAATTCCATCTGCTATAAAACCGTTCAGATTCCTTGGTCAGACAAACGAATGTTCAGTGAGCCAGCCCTTATGATTTCAGCGGATGTCGCATTCATTGCAATGTCCCGTAAAAAAACTCAACAAAACAAACTACAGCCAGCAGGAGGAATAAGCACGAAGAACGAACAGATTAATCCACAGCTTTCCATCTTTTGCTGATGTAAGAGTTTCTTGCATTCCTTGAACTGATCGCGTTTCTCTCTTGTCGAGTTCACAAAGTCCGGGAATTGCCATGTTTTGCTGATGCCCTTTGATAAGAGCAATTGTGTAACAAATTCACTAGATTATAACATGAAAATAATTGAAATAGCAAAGTGCGCAGAGCTCCTTGCTCACACATCTGCTTCTTGCATGGCGTCACTTGACCCCCATTTAATAATAATATTTATAAAATGTACGTTTCACACACAATGAATGTGTGTCGGCTGCTCTGAAAACACTTTCACATGAGCATCTTGCGTGCGCTGGGTGTGTGTGTGTAGTAGATGACAAGTGAGCAGAGCGCTCTGTAGCGTGCAGCACATACAGATTATATTTATTTTAATGGGTTTTAATATTCACGCTGGGACATGTAGCAAATGCTTATCTGGAGGTGAGAAACTACTGCCAAAAACACACAGAAATGACATCCAGTTTAAATGGATTAAAAGATCATGTTTAATGCAATTAAACAATAATACTGAAGCAATATCTAACATCTGTAATGTTCTTTTGGTAGCACTTCATTTCATTTCCAAGTGTTGTTTCGGTTTGTTCTGTGAGGATTTTATACATATATGAATTTACATATTTTCTTCATCCAAGACTTGATTGGTATGTCATGTTCACATATTCCCTGTTCTTTTTACTTCTCTTAGTTGTTTAAAGTCTATGTATAGCTTTAAAGTCATCCTGTCAATATTCATTGCCATGTGACGTATGGACCTCCCATTATGTACCTCTCCCATTGCTTTGTCCAAATCGACAGAAGCCCTGTCTTTCTTATGTTTATAGAAGCCTGACATGATGGGTTTTGGTCTAAAATTCAAAATGTCACATCAGTTCAGTGAAAAAATGTAAGAATGCAATCTAGAAATGACAGTAAAATAATACTTTAATTATAATCATAAGAAGGGGCAAGTTGAGCAACTGGCTCAATTTAACCCAGGCCTTTTGGCTCAAATTAACCAACACTGCTATTTTAACAAACTTGTATCATCCAGCAATTTAGAGCTAACGTCATGCTAACAGTATAGTCTTATACTGTAAATTCCTAAAGCGTGTGAGATATTTTTCAAACTTGTATGTAATTGTTCAGACACAAGAATCGTGACTCCTTGAACATAAAAAAATCACTTTATATTGCATTAACTTGCGAACTACTAATAGTATGTCTTCATACAATGCGTCTGGTTAAAAAAATGAAGTAGCTTCTTTTGCATGTAGCTTGTAGTGTAACTTGCTACTTTCTCTGAAGTGTATTAGCTTAGCTTAAATCATTTTTCTGTTGAGTAGGTGACAGCTGAGCTAAGCTACATATTTTAAATAGCCCAACATTGGTCTTCTCTAGCATTGGTTTTGTATGTTGGTTTCAAATATATATAGTTTAAACTGACAGAATATTTATTTTCAATTCTGCTATATCTTTGGGGTGAAAAAGTGAACACAATAAAAACACACTTACATACAAAAAGAAAAGAGTCATTTAAATAAATAATTTAACTGAAAGGATAAACTGCAATTTCTTAAAAGCCACATCAGTATTAAATATTGACATTTTATATAAATAATTAATTGTATAATTAGTCATTCATTTGGTTGGCCAAAACAATTATTATTATTATTATTTTTTTTTTTTGTATGTTGCCTTTTATATTTTTTACTGTTTTATTAATTACTTTGTGTTTTATAAATGTGAAACATTCAATGTGTTATATGTGAAAGGCACATATAACATATTTAATACAGAAAAAAGGAGGCTGAATTTTAGATTTTCAGATTTCATATCTTGAGCAATGATATTCTTCTCAAGTCAAATAGCAGATTCCCACAGTGACAACATGCCCCGCTATAGGAGCGTGTGTTCAATGAACTGTACACTGTGAAAAAAAAAAAAAAATCTGTAATTTTAGTTTTTTTCCTGTATTTTTAAAGTGCAGAAAAATATTATTAAAATTACATAAATAGACTGTGTCTAATGTAGAATAACATGGAAAACCTGTAACTGTGAATAACCATAATTTTTTTTTATTTTTTTTTTAGGAAAATTAGTTTTTTTCCTACATAAAAAGACTGTTAAAATACAGTCACAAATTTATCATAATTTCACAAAAATTTATATTTTATTTAATGTATGAAACTGTTAAATTCTAGTTTAATACTGTAAATACGTTTTAAAACAATGTAAAATGCCAGTAAAATACAGTTTTGTATGATTAAAAATGAAATTATTTAGTGTCGTCTTACATATACTTTTCTTATGTAACGCTTAAAGTATATATTAATACTGTACATAGTAAAGATAAAAGAAATACATCTGGGACGTTACGTGACAAGCCATTTCGGATATTTGGGACACTGTGTGAACCTTCCAATAAATTTGTACAACAGCGGCAATGTTCTGGGGAGGGGTTATCGATAGAAAGCACGGTAGATGGAAAGAACGAAGATAAACTAACGCGAGCAAAAGTCGGGGCATTTAATTGGTTCATTGACAGTCTGAATCCAGGTGGTGGAAAGATGACAAGGTGGACAATCGGACATTGCAATATCTACCAGTGTAAATGTGTTATATTTCGGATAGTCATCGTGGATGCAAGAACATTCTAAAATTGTTGTTCGACAAACAAACAACGGTTTATTTCAGAGGAAAAAGACAATCCACAGTCACAGCCTACACGATGCAGCTGCAAGGCAAGTATATCAAACTCAAGTTTGGTAGCATTAGTGTTCTAATTATTACACTATGACTTTGAACTTACTCCAGTTTGTCAAATGTACTAAATCTGTATGACCTGTCATATTGCATATGTGCAATAAGTGTTAGCTAACTATGTGGCTATTAAGCCAACTCTTTCCTCTCATGTTGTTGAGTGGAGAGTCGGCTCATTAGCATAGCTGATGTAGTACGGTTGAGGTGGTGTAACTTTTTTAACTATTTAGCTGCCTACACATGTCAGTGTTCAATATACCTATTTCTTTGGATTTTTGCAGATTTCTTAATTAACATGTCCCATGCACTCACATAGACTTGTTTTTGTTTCTCTCTGCAGATAAGATGTGTGAGTTGAAAAGGTGAAAAGCTGAAGATAAAAAGGTGTGTTGAGCCATAGTTAAAGATGTTCAAAGTGTAGTTGTGGTGTTTCTGTGAAAACCCTACAAGGTTACGTACATCATCAAGGGCTATTCAGAAATTAGGCACATTACCAGTATGCATGTTGTATAGCAGTTGTCTCACTTAAGAAATTACCATGCTTTTAAGTGTTATGTTTATCTGTGTCACAGTGTGAGCCTCTGCAGGTACCTATTATATGTGAACTTCATTACTGTCAGAAACAGTTTATTGATCTGAAAGAGCTTTGTCACCTTGAAAATATCTGTATGCCGATCTATGTTTAACATAGATATTACTAACAATAGCTCATACCACCATATGTCAAAAAATCCAAACTGTTCCTTAAAGGGTTATTATATGTACATTGGACTATAATGCTTACATAACCAATTGGGTGATGGTTGATATGTTTTTTTTGATAGATAGTTCAATCGGTTTGTAAAGTAAAATTATATTTAATAATTGTTTGACTTGGTCTTTGGGCACAGTTTGTCACAAAAAGTTACAGATTTCTCTTGAGTATAGTTTTCCTTTGGCAGCAGAGTACTTCATGTTATCTGTGGACCAAACCATTGTGAATAGCCACATCACTGTCTTCATTGATGCTGTTGTGTTGATGTTTGTCTCCCACTAGTGCCTAAACATCTCTTACCCAGCAGCCCAAGGAGCAACACTGGAGTTTTTGCAAAGGTAAGAAAGCAGAAGTCAATTTTATACATCAAAATGGATATAGAATAACCAGAAAAATAGTTTCCCCTGTATAATCTATTGCAATCCAATACAAGAGCCCTGCAATAGACCCTACCTATCAGACTATGACAGAGAGATGTTGATTCAATTCTGTGGTAATTTTGAAGGCTGCAGTTTGTGCTGGTGTTTAATTGGATTGCATCATATTCAAAGTCTTCCTAATGTTGTCCATCTACATTTGAAAGACTACTGCGGCTTTACATGTTACTTCTGTGTTCGCAAAGGCTTCCTCCGGGTGCTCGAGTCCTGCACAGGTCAGGTTTTAAAAACCTGTTCCTCCCCTAAACCTGCAGAGATCACACCCAAGCTGTTGGCAACAATTATTTCTTTATTCAGTTCTGGACCTTCTCAAAATTTAAAATTCAAATGAGACAAAGAGTATATTACAGTAGAGTCCATGTTTCATCACTGAAGTTGGTGTATTTCATTCGACAGATGTATTTTCAAGATAAATCCCGACAAGGAAAGTGGAGAATTCTTCCAGAAAGCAGCTGGCGGTCAGTCCAAAGTTTCTTTCCCTAATATAAAAAATTGTGGACTACGAATGGAGGGAGTAAAAAGAAACATTATTCAGAAGAGAAAACACATCGACTTTTCCAAAAGACTCACTCTTGCCCAGTGTATTCTTGATTTTGAGTATGCATTAAGTGTTATCTGATTGTACCACTGATGCATCTACACAAATTCAGATAATATTTTAAGTATATAGTAGGTTCACACTACTGGAAAAAGATTAAAAATTAAAAAAATGTTTTTCTTGATTATTTAATTTTTGATTATTTATTTTGACTCAAAAGCCATTTGGCACAGAGTATTTTCATTTGTATAACACATTGTTAGAAATTGCACACAACTTCAAGTTTTGTAAGCAAGAATGTTGGAAGAGGTGAAACTGTTTTCTGTTCTTGTCTGTTGGACAACAGAATTAAATAAATGTTAAGAACAGTAAGTGTGTGCTGATTGTTTAAAAGCTGTATTGTAAAGCTACATGTCATCTTTCTATAATTTGACATTCAACCACATTGTTGAATTGGAGGCCAAACATTTTCTGTAGTTTTAAATGTGGCAGTTTCAAATGGTATATAAGAAAGATAATGTAATGCTGCTTTTTCACACGTCAATACCCATTTTAACAAAAAAAAAAAAAAATAAATAAAAGATTGTAATTATGATCATAATAATTGTTTTAGTGTTTAGACATTTTTTTTAAAAGTTAAATCAATCTATTTTAAAATGGGCATACTTTAACATTAAAGATCTATTAAATATACAATTTTTTTAGTGAAGTTAAATGTAAAAACTCATATTACACGATATGATCTAAAAATGAATAGTATATTATTGTAATTATAAACTCCATTACCAGTTTTAAAACAGGTTTTTTTTTAAATAATTTGTTAGCTATATAATTTACAGTAAAAATAGATTAAATTTACAAGATTTTTTTTCATAAAATTATATAATAAAACCCAAATAATAACGGCACTCTTTTGCACTTTTAAGTCTGATTATTTGTATTATAGGTACTTTCATTGTTTTTGCACAAGTAAATATTCTTCATTAAACATTAAAAAACACTGGAAACAAGTTTAGAATATATAATGTACAAAACAATAAAAAAATAAAATAAAAAATGAATCAAATACAAAAACAGTATGATTATTTGTGTCTAGATTGATCAGTAAATTAATGTTCACATTCTCAGGAAATACATTTCTTCTTAATAACATAACAGTATTTAATAATAGGTGAAATAAATGGAAACTCCAAGATTGCCGCTTACAATCATTTAATTCAGTCATCAAAAAATCTTCAGGCCAGTTTCATCACTGAAACAATCTGTAGTGAGAAACACGATATAGGACAATAGATGACCAGCTGTGAGCACTTAATGGACTGTTATTGTAGCTCAGTTTCTTTTAAAAACTAAGACGTGAGACAAGTCGAGAATGATGAGAAGAGGAAATTACAGCGTGAACGTTAAACACCTGCTTCAGGATCTTTAATGAAAACGGACTTTATCTGATTACACAAGACTTTTACTTGAATACACTATACTATAACATCATAAGATGCAAAAACTGAAATAAACTGAAACCTTGTATATTTACATTGTCTATACTCCTAAAAAATTCATATGTCCATATATCTCATTTTCTCTCAGCTATGTATTTTAACAAACAGCATGAAGCATTAACTAAACTTAGCTCCGCTGGTCTATGGGTTTACTTGGCGGAAAGCTCGGAGGTCTGTCATTCTCGGAGTAGCGATCACGGCAGTCATCCCACCCACCTGTCAGATCTCTGTGGTCATCGTAATCACTATGGCGATCTTGCTTCGGTCGTCCCACGGATCTTGCGGCCTGTCAGCGATTTTTACAGGACGTACCACTTCGTAGTTCACGTGTGCCTCGTGACCGTCAGCTTTTCCATCAGGCTGTCTGTGTCTGTGAACTTGCTTCCATCAGGAAACCTGTCAAACACAGAGGGAAACATGTGTTCATGGACGTTACAGGAGATGATTACAACCAGCAAGAGAGAACGGCAGACATGATGAAGACGAGACAAACAGTGATGAGACACGATGAAAAGAGATGAGAAAAGATGACACAAGAAAATACAAGATGAGATCAGATATGAAAAGACCAGACGAGGAAAGACAAAGTTTTATGATATGAGTCAAGACAAGAAGAGACTAAGTATTACATACCGTATGACAAATTATGTTTTATGACCCTAAATTTATGACCTAACAGGCGTTTTCACACATTTGACCTTTGCTCCCTCCGGCTGTTGTACAGGATATGGTATGATGTGTTGGGTCATCTGTTATGATATTCCCACACTGTAGCTGACACCACCCCTATGTAACTTCTGTGTATTTAAAAGAGTTGTGTTGTTCATTCAACACGCATTTTCTTTTTTGTGATTTTCGCTGAACAATGGCTGCCCCCCTTTTTAGCACTCCTAAAAATCGATGGTAAATGTTGTAGGTACGATTGATGGGTTATGTCGTGCTCCGAGGAGAAGACATGATCCATGTCTAACCAAGTTTCTCCACGACCCTTTAGGAAATCTGAATTACGAATTTCACCTAGACTGCAAGCGGTTGTGTTTGCACGACTCTGACAAAACATCCTGTGATGTGAAGTTATACAACAGGGACGTTGCTCATTATACATGTGATTAAGTCCCTTTTTGTATTTCACGGAAAAGGACTGGGGTTTATTTTACAATCGCGTTTGGAGGGACCTGAATAACTCTGAAGATGAACAGTTTTCGTTGCAGTGTGGGACGGTTCAACTTGTCCATATCCAAGATACCGAGTGTTTGGCGATCACACCAACAAGAGGCCGACCACGTCTCCATACTTACCTGCGATGATAAACTGGGTCTTAGTGACAGAGTCTGTCCTTTCCACGAGGCAGAGCACAATTAATGTTTCCATTAAAGTTTGGTCTTCAAATTACGGTGTATTTAAGAAATGGCCACGTAATTTGGCTAGCTGGAATTACAAAATGACTGAGTTTTTTGGGGGGTTGTTTTGCAGTGAAAACTCACAATTCAAGTGGACTGGAACATATCCTAAAAACCACACCCATAAGAACAAATAAATCAATCTGATTGGCTGATGAGTCTCAAAATCTGACTTCAGATGCCTTACACTGTTGAGGAATTCTGTGGAATTCTGAAGGACTGAGGGGGTGGAGTTCAAACTCACATGCTGCTTCGTTCATGCGATTTGTGAAACAGTTGTCACATTTGATTGTAAGCATCAAGGAATAAATTCTGATTGGATACGTTATTTTTTGCTATTCATTTGTAGATGAATTATGAGTGGAAAGCGATTGAAAATACATAGGCAAAAAGGTCAATCAGAATGAAAGGATGAAAAAATATGTATTTATTAGGCAGGTGTTTGTGTTGTTTTTTAAAAAAAGAAGATAAATATATGACACGTCATTTCTGTCATATTCTGTATGTTGCATATATCTACTGTATATAACTGACTTTTTTATATCAGTAAAAACCTTTATGAACACTTACTTTCAGCATACAAGTGTTCAGCATATATTGCCATTTTCAGATTGGTAACCTAGAGGAGCGCAGGGCACAAACTAACGCTGGGTTAGTTGTCTCACAAGTGGTTTAAACGTTTCCACACATGCTGGTAAGACGATACTTGTTATGCCATATCAACACTGTGTAGATAAAAAAAAAAAAAAATTCACAGAAAAATCTGCTCCGGCAGCGGGCATTTGCGCAAGAGCACCAGTGACCAGGATGGTACAGCTCACGAGCAACCATCGCACAACCCTGCCATGAAACACTCGGTTTATAAAGGAAGGAAACACACTGACTCTCTCCATTAACAATCAGATCACCTGGTTACCCCACACCTGAGAGCGATTAAGAGAGAGAGAGAGAGAGAGAGATAAAGAAAAAACACGCTCTACATACACAAGATATGAGATATTTCTTTATTCCAATTTTTTGACATTATTTTATTGCTTCACCATGGCATCACCATTCGATATATCAAAAATCCTTTCGCAATTTAGCATCGTCAGTGTCTTGGCATGATGTCGCCCAGATGTGTCCTGAGCAGGAGTCAGAGCGCTTGGAATGTCAACAAGAAATTAGAGATTCATCAAAAGAACTTGAGCATGTTGATATAATTCCTGATCTATCCATTCAAAATGAAAGAAGTAATCGGTTTGAATCTAGTTAGAATGTCTTGTGTAGATCAGATGCTCTCAATCTATTTAGGTCTTTGAACTCCAAACAGAAATGTATTTTCTATCAAGACAGTGGTGCTTAGAGAAATTTACAGGTAAAAAGCCAGAGCCTTTCCAAGTATTTGTTACTGGAGGTACAGGAACAGGAAAGTCACATTTAATCAGAGCTATTAATTATGAAGCGACCAGATTATTATCCCAAATTGCAACTGCACCAGACAAAGTTTCTGTTCTGTTGACAGCACCTACTGGAATGGCTGCTTTCAACTTGGGTGCCAAGACCTTCCATAGTACATTTTTAATCGAGACATATGTAAAATTGCCTTACCTTTAGGAGAAGAAAAATAAATACAATGCGTGTGGTATTTAGTGCCTTGCATACACTGATTATAGATTACATTTATATGGTAAACCACAGCCTACTAGCCTATGTCCATGGTAGGCTTAGACAATAAAGCAGACAGGTGAGGGAAACTGGGTAAACCGCTTCCGTTTTACACATTTTACCAACAAATATGCAAGAGGAAGAGCTGATCATCAAACAGATAATTGCATTTTTCTCAGACCACATTTGTTAAGAGGCTCAGGATTTTGAGAAAAATCAACAAACTGAACAAATGCAACTTCAAAAGGGACACTTTTCCAAAGTACGTATCAAGAGTTCCTCACTATCACTTAATGACTTAAGTTACAGGGAGGAGGAGCTGCGGGAGTATTTTAGAAGAGAAGACAGCAGCAGATGGGAGAGACAGTCGCACGGAGCTGTGTGTGACTGTGCCACAGTGATGAAAGTGTTATTAAATGTCTATGTGTTTGTCAAGCCGGTCTCAGCTTCCTCCTTTCCCATCTTTAATTGTTACATCTTTAAATTATGTTGGGAAAATAAGGACATAAATTAGGTTACACTACTGCATGTCCGCCCATAGAATAATTATTAAAAGCAAAAATTACCAACTGGTAACCAACAAACCAGTATTGTTCCTCGATGTTGCCACAACGTCGTAATGACGGACTGTCACCGTTCCAAATTTACGTTGTGGCTGTGAATATAGGAAATTCACTTTTCAGGTTGTCACAACCTAATCAAATACATTGCCACAACGAAGGTTTGGTCATCAAATTGCAGTGCAGTTATGTAATGCAAGAAAACATCTAAAGTTAAAATAGATGTACAATAAATCTGTAAAATAAAAAGACAAATGAGAATTAAATAATTAGCACTGTTGCAATATTTGCATTTTCTGATATTTAAATCTGGTATATGGCCATATACAAAAAAATACAATTAGAGTTGTACTATATACTATGAGGGGTGGCAAGCGCCCATGCCTAGATCTTATGGATTAATTTACAAAGCTTCATTACAACAAGTTAATCGGAGTCACAATCAAATTATAAATATCCATGAATTTGCGATACAACTACATTTCCACAGGAATCACTTAGTAACAATTTTGCTACTGATTTGCCAACATAAAAAATATCCAGAGTACCAATACATTGTCCATTAAACACATCAACAAATTCTAAATGTTGCTTAGCTTGACATAAAACTGGCAATCAGTAATAACCTTCACATTATGCAGGACAATTTTTTTAAGTGTACCCATGGATGGAGAGTGCATGCATATCCAATGTTATTCTGCTAATAAAATCCTGTAGGCTAATATCAACTTTTTAACAGCTGGAATAAGCCAAGGTGAAATGGAACATTAACACAAAGTTAGTTCTAAATAAAAATAAACTCTAGGAAAACTGTATCTTGGTGGTGGTGCTGCGAAAGTCATGAATATTAATTATTTTATGCACAATAAGAGATTATTTTATATCACCTAGTTTGATAGACGTGACCTATTCAATCACGCAAATAGATGTTTCACATAATATTGTAATTTTATCTCTACATCTGCCACTATCAGTCAAGGGATTTTGTTTGTCAGTAGATGAACACATAGATCAGCAATATAATCAAGAACATGACTGATTGGTCTAGTGCAGTGTTCCTCAACTGGTGGGTCGCGACCCAAAAGTGGGTCACTTGTCTATTCGGACTGGGTCGCCAACACCAGGGAAAGAATAATGCCATGGCTCTCCCATTGAAGATTTTTAGGGCGACTGTCCAAGTGATAGCCCATTTAGGACTACCGAGGCAAATTTAATGAAAATCTCGCATTCAGCTAAAGGCACCCGCACTGCAATATTTTTCGCGGTCCGATTAAATCTTTCGCGCGAGTGTAATGGAACCAGCTCGAGCTCAGATCTTGTTCTGCTCTCTGGTGCACGCGCTCAACAACCTGGCTTCCCTTGATATTGTCGTGCACACTGCGCAGACCTAAAAACTGATGAGACCCATTTAAATTCTAATGAGATTTTTCTAGTTTAAAGTGTTACGGAGGAAGTTAAGTCAAACCGTAGGCAGCCCAGACATGCCAAACAGCACTAAGAGGAAAGAGCAACACTGTGCTGCTAAAAATAAAAAATAAAATAAATAATTACACCTCATCACCTTTACATAATTGTTTCACGATTTTACCTGAGTAAAAGTAACTGTTATATTTCGACAAAATGTTATAGTTTAATATGAAATAATCTATAGGTAGAATCTATTAGACCTCATTTTTATTTCAACAGTGGCAGTTGTAGTTAAAGTTTCAAAATGTGTTTTGGCTAGTACTTCATAAATACTATAATTTATTATTATTATTACTATTAGACTAGCTACATTGACCTAACCATAGTAATAAGGAGCCTTTTCTCCTGTGTAATATGTATGTTCTGTTTGAATGATGTTTGAAATTAGGAAACAAACTGGATAATAATAGGCTCATATAAATAAATATGTGCCGTCTGCACTGTTTTATAAATGATTTCAATGTAAACGTGCGCTAGACAGACGTCTTTGACGGCTTATTTGTGTTTTTAGATGCCATGTTTAAAAGAGCTTAAACTGTTAAAAGTCTGGAGTTGAGACACATAAGTTTTACTCTTTTGTGGCGCTGCGTGCAATTTTAGTGCAACACAAACGCATTTAAGCATGTAACATGATTTCAAACATTGCGCTGAAATTAAAAAAAAATATATTTTGAATATTAGCTAATATGTAGGACTATGCCCTTACACAAAGACCGTCAACACAAGTCGCGCCAGCTTCTAGCAGAATTAAAACTAATAAATGTATTCAGAGCTGAATAGCCTACTACACAACTGAATAAAACAGGCTGCATGACACTGATAAATGATTACTGCCAGAGTAACATTCGCATACAGGTGTGAGGGACGTCCGAATTCGTCCGAATTCCACAAAGAACAAATGTATATCTCTCACTTGGTTTTGCTTGCGTGTCCCCTCCGTGTGCAAATGATGAGAAGATCTTTTGGGATTTTACTAAAGTTCGTCACTGAAAAGGTTTGCTCACTGACTTAGCACTAAACAGCACATGAAGCCTCACGAATAGACACGGATTTGCTGCATCACACTTTTCTTTGAGCATAATATTGCACTATTGAGAGAGACCGCACTCGCATGCAATCTTATAAATTAAGAATGACAAAAGGCGAAATATTTCCTATTTGTGCAAGTATAAATCTCTGTTTGTTTTTTGCACTATTATCTGGCAACCCTGAGCATATTACAAGCTTGTGGATGCGTCATAGGTGCCAAAGTCAGATAAATGAACGATCTAATAAAAAACGTTCAAGACAATTCGACCATCAGTAGCAGTAGTTTGCCCTGGTCTGCAATTGAGGGTGCTGTGAGTAAGTAAAGCTTTATTTAGCACCCTCAAACACCCCCATAGAACCTGGCCTGAAAGGAGACTAAGTCACTGAATGTTTGGGAATCATTCAACAATGGAGCTAGGCTGACCTCTATTGGACAATTCTTGTAATTGCCACTCAGAGATGAGCAGAGACAAATGGCAGTATTTTCTAGAATATTAACATTTTGATATTTTTATTATATTTTATTATTATAAAAGATAACAAATATGTTTAACAATAAACTTGAAAATTAAAACATGGCAAATACCTCAAAACATGTGAATATACACAAAAATGAATGATGACATTTAATGCATTGCCAAGATACCAAGGATCCCTTCAGAATTTTAAATCTGCACTGTCTTGACATTATTCAAATTGTTTTTTTAAGCAATTCAGGTAAAAAAATAAGAGGGATATTTCAAAGTCTGTTAAAAGTGACAAATTTATGTGTAAATTTTCAGCCATCTTAAGCCCCTCAAAAAACCATGGGAAAATATGAAAATCCCACATCCCATCCAACATGGCTGACTTCCTGTTGGGTGGAGTCAAATACAACCAAGTGAACTTTGTCTAACATAATGAGAGCAGTAACCATACCCAGTCTTGTGCACATCTGAGCAACTTCTTCCCAACCATTGCCTGCGTCTGGAGGCGCTGTGGAGCTCCTCAACCACATCCAAGCCTAAACACTACATAACTTTTTGATTTTACACAGGTCTGATGTGTGTGCCAAGTTTCTTGAGTTTTCAAGCATGATGAATGCCTTATAAATGGGTGAATGCATTGAAAATAAAATAATAATAAATATAACTGCAAGCAGCGATGATAGGCTCAAGCACCATGGGTCCATTTCCACTCTGTGGCTTTCGGAAAACAAAGCATGATGGACACAGCAACAAAGCAACATTAATGTAAACTTGGACCCTAATCATACAATGAGTAATAGATACAGTATATGCCATCATAGGATAAATGTAAGAGAACTTTTTCAAAGTCTGTTGTAAGTGCCACACTTCCTGCTGCCAGTTGGTGGTCCATGTGATTAGCCCCCAAGAAAAAACATACAGCTCAATTTTGATCTAAACCACACGAGGCAAGCAGAATATGTGACACTTCCTGTCTGCCTATTTTTGCCATTAATTTAGTGAATCGCCATGGCAACACCTTCGATATTTAAAAATCTGTTCCTCTTGGCATAATGTTGTCTAAATATCACCATTCAGAGATCTAAAGATTATATTGTAATGAAGTTATTTACCATTTCTATTTATCCATAAACCAGCTTTAAATTAAATTAACAAATGTAATTCTTTAATATGAGCACATAAGTAATTTACCAAAAAGTGTTAGCATGTGCCACGCTCTCTCCTACTGTATTAATAACACTTCAAATTCTAATCACATTTTATTACACAACTAATGGGGATTTAAAGTGAATGTTAGGGATTCTTTGTATATAAATGCGGGTTTTTGTGTCTCATTCTCAGCAGGCAGGGTGAAGATTAAACGCGAGCTGTGATGTCTGTGTTGTCTGCGGTGCCGCGAATAAACATTCACGAAGTATACACATAAATATGTAGATTATACAAACAGCTGCTGTACATTTGGAAATGTTGCGACTGTTTCAGGCTTTTCAAGCATTTGTTTGGCTGCTTTCAAACATGAAGGAAAGCGATGGGAATCCATCAGATTTGCGGGGTTTTTTTTGGCGGAAAATTTGTGGGATTTATAAAAATGGCAAGCTACCGCAAATAATGCGGAGATTAGTTGAATTGGCAAGATCGCAAAATTGGTTGTGTCTAGAAGGATCCCTCTTTCGTCAACTTCTCGCATATCCCCTGTCTGTTTTGTATAGTCTAAGTGTCTGTATCTGTGTTATTCAAAAGAACGTCATATAAAGTTAAAGCAGTGGTTCTCAACTGGAAATCAAGTGGCGACCCACCATAGTAAAAACGTAACCTGTATTTCAAATCAAATCAAATCCCTTTATTGTCACTCAACAATATACACAAGTGGGTGAAAGTCTTGGGTGCGTTTCCAAGCACCATAGCAGTATGACAATTACAATAAACATCTGATTTGCACAACACAGTTTACACATCATTACACAATTTACACATTACACATTTAATGTAACCTGGGTTGCATTTCCTTTTATCTTGCATAGTATTGTTAATGGTTTTCAAGTATAAGGGCATACATTAATGAAATTATTTTTGTTGTTGACAAAAGCTACAGGATGTTTTCTTTCCCCCCTTTTAAAAAATAACGAGCATATTTATTGAAATGAGCCAATTATTATGCCGTTTGTTTCCTAATTTCAAAAATCATTCAAACAGAACATACATATTAACCTGCACAGGAGGAAAGGCTCCTCCTCATTACCATGGTTAGGTGAATGTTGCTAGCCTATAATAATATATAATAATAATAAACTATAGTATATATGAAAAAAATACTAGCTTAAACACATTGAAATTTTAAATACAACTGCCACTGTTGATATAAAACTTATGTGTAATAGATTCTACCTCTAGAATGATTTCATGTGAAACTATAAATTTTTTGTAAAAATATATGTTACTTTTACTCATGTAAAATCATAAAACAATTTTGTAAAGGTGATATATGTATATATTTATTTTAGCGCATAGCACAGTGCTGTTTGGCATGTCAGGGCTTCCTACTGTTTGAGAGGTTTGACTTGAATTTATCCGTAACATTTTAAACTAGAAAAGTCTCACTAGAATTGAAATTGATCTCATCAGTTTTGAGGTCTGTACACCGCAATATGGAGACAAGCACGGTTGTTGCGCGAGTGCCAGAGAGCAGAGAAGATCATAGCGTTAGTTGGTTCCATTACACTAGTTTTAAAAGCTTTAATCGCACAGCGAAAATATCGCAGTGTAGATGAGAAGACTTTAGCTGCGAAATTTTCATTCAATTTGCCTCGGCAGTCCTAAATAGGCTATCACTTGGGCGGTCGCTGAAAAAATCTTCAATGGGAAAACAATAGCATTGTTTTTTTCCCTGCTGTCCACGACCCAGTCCGGACCCACCAGCTGAGAAACACTCAGTTAAAGATCCGTTTATGATGGCTATCAAAATAACAACGTCATGCTCATGAAACACAGCGTTTGAAGTCGCACAGCAATGATGAGCGCTAGTAAAAGATTCTTTTAAATGGCTGCGTCATTCTTGATGAAGAACAATATTTAACAATAAAACTGACAACTTCATCTCTATGTGTGCTACTGTCGGTAGGGCCCTCGCAAAATGTAGCCAAGGCAAACTGGCAAATGTGTGAGATGTGTCCTGAGCAGGATTCAGAGCGCTTGGAATTTCAACAAGAACTTGATGAGCATGTTGATATAATTCCTGTTCTATCCATTCAAAATGAAAGAAGAAATCGATTTGAATCTAGTTTGAATGTCTTGTGTAGATCAGATGCTCTCAAACTACTTAGGTCTCTGAACTCCAAATAAAATATATTTTCTTTTGTTGTGGCTTATGCCACCTCTGTGAAACATTACTCTTGAAGTCTTAGGGTTTTGATGCCAGAAGATAGACTTTATTATCAGAGATAGCAAAGCCGAGTTGCTCCCAGCACAACTGACTTTCTGTATTCAAACAGGCCTATATACACATATTCACCTAGGGCGTGACCAATACACCCCATACATTTTGTTCTATGTCTTCAGACTGTTAGAGAACATGAAACTATTTGAGAGGGGACCCTCTCTATCTGGAACCTCTTTACGGGGCCTTATCCTATATTTTCTCTAGTGTCAAAACAGGAGACTCAAGTTTACCATATATGAGTACCATATGTGATTACACATTCCATTTTCAGGGGCCTTATTCCCACAGGCCTCTAAACACCCAAACACACAGTAAAATCCATGTTTAACCATTAGAAATAATTGTAGACAAAAATGGCTATGTTTACATTGATTATTCTTGATTAATTTATATTTAACTTGATCAAAATATTCCACACTATCAGACAGTGGTGCTTCAAGAAATGTAGAGGTAAAAAGCCAGAGCCTTTCCATGTATTTGTTACTGGAGGTGCAGGAACAGAAAAGTTACATTTAATCAGAGCTATTCATTATGAAGTGACCAGATTATTATCCCAATTTGCAACTGCACCAGACAAAGTTTCTGTTCTATTGACAGTGTTGGGCCTCATGTATTCAGATAGAAGACAAAGGCAGGCCTAATACAGTCGTAAAAACCTAACTCAAGCCCCCACCTTCCAAGTTGTAAATCTTACTGATAAAAATCGTGCCAAAATCAAACAAAGGAAGCCCAAAACAGACTACAAATCCATGAAGCCTTGCTCACTAAAGGATCGAACTCTCAACTCCTATTGGATGAGGCACACAACAGAATGTCCCTCAAACATGACATCATCAGGAGTTGAAATACCTCTGAAATGCTTCCAGAATTTACTTCCAGCGACTTTGTTCACCAAATATAGACGTAGCTCTTTGCTGCTCTCAGGTGCAACCTAGTGGCACAAGGAAGTAACGTCTGACTTGAAACTGTAGCCATAAAATCTCCATCTTGCTGGACAAGTTGAGATTACTCTGTGTTCAACCGAACATTCTAATGGATCCGAAGGAGACCGCCGAGCAATTCGCATCTTCATCCATTTGCCTACAGAAGTGAAGAGATTAAAGATTTCTCTTCCATCTTCAATCAAGTCGACATTTCTGAGTTCTCCGCCAGCCCGCCAAGAATCAACAGCCGTACCGCCCACCGACAGAGCGAGGAAACGGCCTCCCGTCATCACCCGAGCCTCAAGGAACCGGGTCAGAGTTAAAGGACGGAGGAAAACACATTCTACCTGTGTCCTCAAGTGATTCAAGTAAGAGGTTTACGTCTAGGCAGAGATAGAATATTATAGTGTGTTATTCTTGTGTTTCAAGGTTTTTCAAGGGACTTTTACGAGCCCCGCTCGTAAAACCGCGTCTCTGAGTGATAAACTGAGAGCTGCTTTCTCTCCCACTATCGCGAAATTGGCTTTAGGGCTGTCACTTCTCTCTCTCTCTCTCTCTCTCTCTCTCTCTCTCTCTCTCATAATAACCACACTGACACACACACACACACTGTCACACACACGCCTTATGTGTTATAGGATTATTTTATTTCCATATCTAATCATATCACTGTTTAGATGGAGATTGTATGGCTACAGTTTCAAGTCGGATGTTACATCCTTGTGCCACGAGGTTGCACCTGAGAGCAGCAAAGAGCTACGTCTATATTCGGTGAACAAAGTCGCTGGAAGTAAATTCTGGAAGCATTTCAGAGGTATTTCAACTCCTGATGATGTCATGTTTGAGGGATGTTCTGTTGTGTGCCTCATCCAATAGGAGTTTAGAGTTCGATCCTTTAGTGAGCAAGTCTTCATAGATTTGTATTTGTAAGTCGGAAGTTTATTGACTGCATTGTATTAATTATTAATTGATATTACTGCATAAATAAACTTTGTTTATATTACAAAAAGAAGTGTTTTGGTTTGTTTTACATACGCCTGTGTCATGCTGACGGGATGTCAGTGCTCAGATTCAAACCTTCATTCATTGTTTTTTTCCCGAAAATCGATATTCTTCGGATGTCAATTTTCCTAAGAAAACAATCTAATATTGAGACTGTTTTACTATTTGGTTATTAGTCCCTGATTTCAGGGTGGTGCCCCGTCAATGTTAATCCTTATTAATATTCTATTGGTTTTTGATAATTGATAATTATCTTTGATGATTGAATTTGAATGATCAATAAGCTAGTGTTAATTTTAATTAATGTTTCATCGATGTTAACAATTAACGATTATCTTTGATAATTGTTGATTTAAAGGATTTTAAAAAGCTAACATTGATTCTCATCAATGTTCTATTGATTTTAATAATTAATAATTATCTTTGATAATTACTAATTATTGCTAATAACCAAACTTGCTCCTAAATGTAGCACACTACATTTACTGGAGCCCCATATGAGGTTTTAATGAGTTAGATCCAATTAATTAATTTAAATATTAATTAATAACTACAGAAATAATTATTAATTATTTCTGATAGTAACACTGATCTAAACAACCAGTAAAGCCCTACAACAGCACCTACTGGAATTGCTGCTTTCAACTTGGGTGCCAAGACTATCCATAGTAGATTTTCAATTGGGACAGATGTAAAATTGCCTTACCTTTAGGAGAAGAAAAATAAATACAATGCATGTGGTATTTAGTGCCTTGCATATACTGATTATAGATAAAAATTTTCTGGTACACCACAGCCTACAAGCCTAATTCCATGGTAGGCTTAGACAAATAAAGCAGACAGGTGACTACTCTCCATTTGGTAAAGTTAGTATAATTGCTGTGGGAGATTTTTTCCAATTGCCACCTGTGAGAGGAAAACCAGTGTATTTGCAAAATGCTCCATTGGATTTGTGGAACAGCACATTTGCACAGTCAGAATTACAATCATTGTTAGACAAAAACACTAAGCTTTTGCGGAAATACTGAATAGATTGCGTACACATAGCAAGAGTTCCCCACTATCACTTAATGACTTAAATATGCTCAAAAGTAGGGAAACTGGGCAAAGCTCTTCCGCTTTACACATTTTACCAACAAATACGCAAGTGGAAGAGCATAACATCAAACAGATAATTGCATATTTCTCAGACCACATTTGTGTAGAGGCTCAGGATTTTGAGAAAAATCAACAAACTGAACAAATGCAATTTCAAAAGGGACACTTTTCCAAAGTATTTTATTCCTGTTTACCGGAAATGTTTGTTACATAAAGGTGCACAAGTCATGTTAATTAAGACTATTGAAGTTGCTGACGGGCTTGTAAATGGTGTCTGAGATACTGTAACAGACATGGCCCTTAATACAATTGTGAAAGTAGTATTTGTTCAGTTTGGTGATGATAAAATTGGGAATACCACTTGAAAGCGTACACCACCACCTAGAAACATCATGAATTCCACTCCAATTACTTTAGAGGAAGAGCGAGTTAACAGCAATGGTGGTTTGTGTAAGCAGTTCCCATTAAAGTTGGCATGTCAGGGCTCCAGACTGCAACTAAAATGGTTGCAAATGTGACCAAAAATAATGGATAATCATTTGAATTCTAGTCGCCATTGGCGACAGTCGGGTTGTGTGCAATCATATGCGGTTTCGCCATTGTGTCTCGCGCCGCTTTTCACCCGTTCTGTTGTGCAAGCTCGCTGGACAGCACGCAACAACCATAAATCCAGCGGGAGAGAGTCGTGACCAAATGACTCTTTTAAACAGGATCTTTTTCATGAATCACCCGAAAAGAATTAAGGGTTTGAACTCAGGAGCTCAGGTTAGCAGTTTGAAATAGATTCACTTTCTCCACGAATCAGCTGAGCTCATAACTGAGAGTGCAGACATTTCAAAATAAGAGTCCCATGTGTATTTAGGGCTTATTGATAATTAAAAGTCCAGTACTGTGTACCACTATTTTTCCTTCTGGTAATTATTGATTGGGATTGGAGGAGCACAATAAACTGCATCTGGTTTTGTCTCTGTGTCTGGGCCATCTGGTAACAGTAAAGAAAGGCAATATTGTAAAACTATATATATATATATATATATATATATATATATATATATATATATATATATATTCATACATACACACACACACACACAAACACAGATCAGCCACAACACTGAAACCACCTGCCTGATATTGTGTAGGTCCCCCTTGTGCTGCCAAAACAGCACCAACCCTCATCTCAGAATAGCATTCTGAGATGATATTTTTCTCACCGCAATTGTACAGAGCGGTTATCTGAGTTACCTTAGACTTTGTCAGTTAAACCAGTCTGGCCATTCTCTGTTGACCTCTCTCATCAACAAGGCGTTTCCATCCACAGAATTGCCACTCACTGGATGTTTTTTTGTTTTTTGCACCATTCGGAGTACATTCTAGAGACTGTTATGTGTGAAAATCCCAGGAGATCGCAGTTACAGAAATACTCAAAAAGATTGTATGGCACCAACAATCATCCATGCAATTATTTAATCAGCAAATTGTGTGGCAGCAGTGCAGTGCATAAAATCATGCAGATACGGGTCAGGAGCTTCAGTTAATGTTCACATCAACCATCAGAATGGGGAAAAAATGTGATCTCAGTGATTTGGACCGTGGCATGATTGTTGGTGCCAGATGGGCTGGTTTGAGTATTTCTGTAACTGTTGATCTCCTGGAATTTTCACGCACAACAGTCTCTAGAGTTTATTTATTTATGGTTTGAACTGACAAAGTCTATGGAAACTCAGATAACCGCTCTGTACAATTGTGGTGAGAAGAATATCATCTCAGAATGCTATTCTGAGATGCGGGTTGGCACTGTTTTGGCGGCACGAGAGGGACCTACACAATATTAGGCAGGTGGTTTTAATGTTGTGACTGATCTGTGTATATACAAAATCAAGCTTTTGACACTTAGGACAATTGAGGGACTTGCACATTCATTGATGCTCAAGAAGACAACACACTGTAAGGCTGACACCAGAATGTCTACAACCAAAAGGCACCATTTCCGGTATAAGTCAAAGAACTCCGCTAGAATCAATGTCATGGAACTCTCTCACAAAAGCCTGAATATCACCACAGTGTGATATATTGCAAATCACCTTGCTGCCCCACTTCTCTCTCTCCCCCTTCTCCCCTTCAATAGCTCTGGACCAACACAAAGACACAAGATTTATATGTAAAAATATAACAAATACATGAAAACAAAGAATGCAACTGTATGTGTTTGATATCATTTAAGAGGTCTCTGTGCGACTGGTATAGTGGTCTCTTTCCCATGTTGATAAAACTAATGGTAACAAAGTTATAAGGTCTTTGCCAAATATTGCATAATTCTGGAGGTCTATCCCCCTCCTTGACCTACAATTGAAATGATCTCCTTTATGTTAATAAGGTTAAACCCCAGGAAGTCAAGAACCCATTCACCCCCAAATTCTTATTGTTCAAAGGATAATACCATTTGGTACACAAAGTTGGCAGGAAGCTCTGGGGATGTGTAAGCAGATCTCCCATGCTGTACCGCTGCATGTAGTTTTGTCAGGTATGTTTCTTTGACTTGTCTTTTATTTTTAGTAATGCTTGTTTATTCTGATCATGTGAAATTGGCTTTGATTTGAATTTCTGCAACAATGTTTTATATCCTACCTGACAAATAAATTGTTATTATTTGATTTATTCTGAATTCCTCTGAAATCATTACTGGAGCTTTAATATAGGAGGAAGCCATTTAAAGACTCTCAGTTTGAATTTAAACCACTCAGGACAACCAGGTAGGACAACCACCTAGGACAGCCGGGTAGGATTTGAATTTCATTACACCAGGGTAGACCATACTGCAGTTTTAATATAGGAGAAACCGCTCAGGACAACCGGGTAGGAGAAAGCCATTTAAAGACTTTCAGTCACTGCTCACCGCCCGTCTTAGCAAGTTGTATGTACGTGACTAAGCGGCAATATCGTCTGGTTAGGAGACAAGCCAAACCAGACGATATTAGTTAACCCTACAACCGCTGACTAAGAACGGAACTGGCTATCCATTTTCGGGAGGTTTACGTAATTTAATAACGGCCGGCGTAAGTCTCCAAAGATCAAAAGGACAATGGATAGAAGAGGATTTAGAGTAATCAATAACCTAAAAATGTTAAATTAATGATCATAAATTAATTAGAGCTTAAATATAAATTAGAGGTCAACTTAAAATTGGAGTCAGATTAATATAAAATTGGAGTCAGACAAAATGAATAATGAATCAAATATGTGAATTAACAATAATTGATTTACTTCAGCGCTCAGAAAAGACAGAACAACGCAGAGACCTTCAAGGGCAATTTACTGAAGTTCCACTCCAGAACGGATAGAAAATTATCCTCTTTTTTACACACTACTATATGCATACTGTACTTTATGTAAATATCTGTAATGTAGATTCTGAACACTAAATATATATATTTTTTATCTCTTATATTTGTATAAAGTATGAAAGGGGTGTGAACATTTATGAGACAAAAGGGAATGCAAACTTCTCTTCTCAACTATATATCTTGTTTATTAGCCTTCGATTAATGGGTTATCAGCTGTCTTCGTTTTCTTTGGCTGTCTATCTTGTTTCTGAACAGCAATCTAAATTGAGCAGTTCTGTGATTTGGCAACTAAAAACAGCCATTTGGCTCCTTAATGTTTCAGTTTAGGGGCCAATGGCTCCTAAGTTATTTTTTTAGTCTGGAACACTGCATGTGCTTGCACTGTACACAATGTGCAAGGATTAACTGTCATAAGTAGTCATATCACAAAAAAAGATTTTTGCAAATGGACAGGCATATGTTGCTTTAAGTCGAGTCAAGACTTTAAGCGGATTGATCATTCAAGATTTTGCTGATAATTATGCAATAAATGCAATTTATTGCAAAAACAACATCCAAGAATGTAACAACACAATGCCACAGTTTGAACTCCACGTTGTTTTGCTTACAGTACAGACAACCATCTGTTAAACTCAATTCGACACCAAAAACATGGTGGTGTTGGCATATACTGTAGAACTAATAAAAGAACTAATGTTAACACAGAGTGCATAATATGTCAACTCAACAAACTTGATATAATCATAGTTGTTATTGACAGGTCACCACAATATCGCTTATCTTTGTTTCAAAAATATATTACCAAACTCTGCAATACATTAAACAATATGTCAGATAATATCTTTTTAATTGGTGATTGGAACCATGATGAACTGAAAACACACACTATGTCTACATTGATGGCAAATCTAGGCTATGTTCAGTGTGTCAAAGAACCTACCACTGAAAATGGAACACTGATTAATTATGTGTACAAGAAAATGATCTAAATATACTACCATTGCACAAGTTATGCCAGTATATTTCAGTACACATGAAGCAATTCATTGTACATTTTCACAAATATAACTGTGTTTCAACAACATATCAAATTGTGTAACTGAATACAGCGTCTGCCTCGTAATTGCCATGTTGGTGTAATCAGGAATGGCCCATTGGTAACCATTCACAATTTGAAGCTGATCAGACCAAGCATGACCAAGTTATACCCACTTCCTGGCCGACTTCCTGTTGGGCGGAGCTTAAGAAGTTGTCCGGCTTGATAAGATCTATATATGTACCAAGTTTAGAGACTGTAGCTGAAAAAAGGTGTACTACACAGCATCTCAAAAATGCATATTTTAAAAGGGGGCAAAACAGAGCCCCCCCCATGACCCCCCCCCCCATGTGAACTTTTGCCCAGCCCTAATGGTTAACAACTCTGATGTGTGTGCCAAATGTCATGTAAATTTAAGCATTCCAAGTGCCTCAAAATACACCTAATATATAAAGAAAGGAATAATAACTTTCAATGTGTTGTCATGGCAACATCATAAACGATATCAATAAATACTTACCAATTTCACATCACCGTTGTCCTGACATTATTTTAAACAAGTTTGAAGCAATTCAGGTAAAAATGAGAGTGCTATTCCAAAGTCTATAAAAAGTGTTACACTTCCTGTTGCCAGTTGGTGGCACTATGACCATGCCCCACAATAGTCACATCCATGTGATCAGCCCTAATACCAAATATAAATATAAATTTTTATCTAAATCACACAATGCACCCGAAGTTATGTGCACTTCCTGTTTCTAATTTTTCACCATAAATGTATCACCTCGCCATGGCAACACCGTTCGTTATATCAAAAATCAGTTCGCAATTTAGCATCATCAATGACGTTGGCTACGTTTGGTACCTGTCACATAAATCCCCTAGGAGGAGTGTTTCAAATTCCAGAGCAAGCATTTTACAAACAAACTAAAATGGCCGACTTCCTGTTGGGCGGAGCTAATACAAGCCAATGGGAGATATGTCTGTCATGGTGAGAACAATGTCCTCACCAAAACTTTTGAATATCAGACAAACTCTGTGGCAACCACAGTGATAAACTAATTCAAAATGTTAGGGGGCGCTACGGAGTCCACTGGCCACACCCAAGACAAATGACAAAAGAATGATAAAATCTTGCCTAACTTCGACGGTATGCCAAGTTTCAATAGTTCTGAAAAATGTAATAAGCATTTACGAACTAGGGGGCGCTGTGAAACCGATGAGGCACATCTATGCTGAATTGCAATATCAAATCAAAAGATGTCCTAAGGCAAATGTATGTGTAAACTTTCATAATTTTTCAGCCATCGTAAGCCGTCAAAACACCGCGGGAAAATGTGAAAATCCCACATTCCATCCAACATGGCTGACTTTCTGTTGGGCAGAGTCAAATACAACCAAGTGAACTTTGTCTAACATGATGAGAGCTGTAAGCATACCAAATCTTGTGCACATCTGAGCAAGTTCATCCCAACCATTGCCTGCGTTTGGAGGCGTTGTAGAGCCTAAACACTTCATAACTTTTGATTTTACTCAAGTTTCTTGAGTTTTCAAGTATGATGAATGCCTTATAAACAGGTGAATGCATTAAAAATAAAATTAATAATAATAATGATAATTGTGAAAAAACATTCCAAAAACAATAGGGCTTTAGCTCCTCCGGTGCTCGGGCCCTAATAATCCTTAGAAGAACAATAGGGTATTCGCACTTTCAGTGCTTGGGCCCTAATAATCCTTAGAAGAACAATAGGGTCTCTGCACTTTCAGTGCTTGGGCCCTAATAATCCTTAGAAGAACAATAGTGTCTCCGCACTTTTCAGTGCTTGGGCCCTAATAATAATAATCCTTAGAAGAATAATAGGGTCTCCACACTTTCAGGGCTTGGGCCCTAATAATAATCTTTAGAAGAATAATAGGGCCTCTGCACTTTCAGGGCTTGGGCCCTAATAATAATAATACTAATGGATACAATAGGGGCTACAGCACCTTCGGTGCTTGACCCCTAACTAACAGATGAAATAGTGGCTACAGCCACTTCGTGGCTTGGCCCCTAATAATAATACTAACAGATACAATAGGGACAATCATGTTTAATGTTTAATTTGTTCATTATGGATAAAATTCGTTATAAGGGAAAAGATATACGTGGATCACAATGTAAGAGCATTCACCTGCCCCCGGAGTTCAGCTTATCAGTGCAGCACAACGATAACCAAAGGAAGCAGGAAAACTGTCCACAAGTTATAATGTAAGTATAAGCTGTAATATCTGCTTGTTTATTTCTAAATCGCCTTAAATGCCTGGGATTTGCTTGTTTTCATATTGAAATGCTCTCTGTAGACATACATGTTTACATGTCATAAATATGTGTTCATTTGCCATTTAAACCTAGCTTATCAGTTTAATTCGAACCAGCTTTGCTTTGCGTGTTTCCCTCTCTGTGCGTGTGATAGAGGGAGAGCGCGCACATTCTTATTCAAGTGACCACAAGAAAAAGGCACTTTTTGATAAAAACATAAAACATGTAACTCTGAACAAACACTTTGATGTTTACAATAAATACATTTTAAAATGTCTGTTTGTATCTTACCTCAGTTTCAGCTGATCTGTTCGCTGAAAAAATTTATTAGAGGTGGATACTGTTGGATATAGATATACATAACTCTCACGGGCTTTCAAGAAACAGGATAAAATTCCCAACTTTAAAAAAATAATTACATGTGTAGGGACATGTGTAGGGATGTACATGCAGGTTTCAGATTTAAAATCAGGGATTAAATGACAATGTTTACTCGCTGGAATGAGATGCTTTCCTATTAAGTCAATAGGGACATTGGAATGTTTAGGCATAGCAATATGGCGGCGCAGTGGCTTCAGTGTTATGAGGACATGAGCAATCCAGTTCTCTAAATGAACTCAGCAAAAATAGAAACGTTTTTTTTTTATTTATTTATTTATTTTTTTTTGTATTTTAAAGATAATTTAGTAACTTTACAGATCTTTATTGTAAAGGGTTTAAAAAAGTTTTCCATGCTTGTTCAATGAACCATAAACAATTGTGGAGTGGAGGTTATGACACTAGTAGCTTACGGAGGGTATTCAATTAAGGTCAAAGTTATAAAAACTTAGGACACTAAAGAGACCTTTCTACTAACTCTGAAAAACACCAAAAGAAAGATGCCCAGGGTCCCTGCTCATCTGCGTGAACGTGCCTTAGGCATGCTGCATGGAGTCTTGAGGACTGCAGATGTGGCCAGGGCAATAAATTGCAATATCCGTACTGTGAGATGCCTAAGACAGTGCTACAGGGAGACAGGAAGGACAGCTGATCCTCCTCACTGTGGCAGACCACGTATAACAACACCTGCACAGGATCGGTACATCAGAAAATATCACACCTGTGGGACAGGTACAGGATGGCAACAACAACTGCCCGAGTTACACCAGGAATGCACAATCCCTCCATCAGTGCTCAGATTTCCCGCAATAGGCTGAAAATGGCCGGACTGAGGGCTTGTAGGCCTGTTGTAAGGCAGGTCCTTACCAGACATCACTGGCAACAACGTTGCTGATGGGCACAAACCCACCTTCGCTGGACCAGACAGGACTGGAAAAAAGAGCTCTTCACCGATGAGTCATGGTTTTGTGTCACCAGGGGTGATGGTCGGACTCGTGTTTATCGTTGAAGGAATGAGCGATAAACCGAGGCCTGTACTCTGGAGTGGGATCGATTTGGAGGTGGAGGGTCCGTCATGGTCTGGGACGGTATGTCACAGCATCATCGGACTGAGGTTTTTGCCACTGCAGGCAATCTCAATGCTGTGCATTACAGGGAAGACATCCTCCTCCCTTCCTGCAGGCTCATCCTGACATGACCCTCCAGCATGACAATGCCACCAGCCATACTGATCATTCTGTGCATGATTTCCTGCAAGGCAGGAATGTCAGTGTTCTGCCATGGCCAGCGAAGAGCCCGGATCTCAATTCCATTGAGCACGTCTGGGACCTGTTGGATCGGAGGGTAAGGGCTAGTGCCATTCTCCCCAGAAATGTCCGGTAACTTGTAAGTGCCTGCAAGAACTGGCAAATCTGGTGCAGTCCATGAGGAGGAGATGCACTGCAGTACTTAATGCAGCTGGTGGCCACACCAGATACTGACTGTTACTTTTGATTTTGACCCCCCTTTGTTCAGGGCCACATTATTCCATTTCTGTTAGTCACATGTCTGTGAAACTTGTTCAGTTTATGTCTTAGTTGTTGAATCTTTTTATGGTCATACAAATATTTACACATTAAGTTTGCTGAAAATAAAAGCAGTTGAAATTGAGAGGATGTTCCTTTTTTTGCTGAGTATACAGGTGCATCTCAATAAATTAGAATGTCATGGAAAAGTTGTTAAACTCAAATTGTGAAACTCGTGTATTAAATAAATTCAATGTACACAGACTGAAGTAGTTTAAGTCTTTGGTTCTTTTAATTGTGATGATTTTGGCTCACTTTTAACAAAAACCCACTCAAAAAATTAGAATATGGTGACATGTCAATCAGCTAATCAACTCAAAACACCTGCAAAGGTTTCCTGAGCCTTCAAAATGGTCTCTCAGTTTGGTTCACTAGGCTACACAATCATGGGGAAGACTGCTGATCTGACAGTTGTTCAGAAGAAAATCATTGACACCCTTCACAAGGAGGGTAAGCCACAAACATTCATTGCCAAAGAAGCTGGCTGTTCGCAGAGTGCTGTGCATGTTAACAGAAAGTTGAGTGGCAGGAAAAAGTGTGGAAGAAAAAGATGCACAACCAACCGAGAGAACCGCAGCCTTATGATTGTCAAGCAAAATTGATTCAAGAATTTGGGTGAACTTCACAAGGAATGGACTGAGGCTGGGGTCAAGGCATCAAGAGCCACCACACACAGACATGTCAAGGAATTTGGCTACAGTTGTCATATTCCTCTTGTTAAGCCACTCCTGAACCACAGACAACGTCAGAGGCGTCTTACCTGGGCTAAGGAGAAGAAGAACTGGACTGTTGCCCAGTGGTCCAAAGTCCTCTTTTCAGATGAGAGCAAGTTTTGTATTTCATTTGGAAACCAAGGTCCTAGAGTCTGGAGAAAGGGTGGAGAAGCTCATAGCCCAAGTTGCTTGAAGACCAGTGTTAAGTTTCCACAGTCTGTGATGATTTGGGGTGCAATGTCATCTGCTGGTGTTGGTCCATGAAAACCAAAAGTCACTGCACCCGTTTACCAAGAAATTTTGGAGCACTTCATGCTTCCTTCTGCTGACCAGCTTTTTAAAGATGCTGATTTCATTTTCCAGCAGGATTTGGCACCTACCCACACTGCCAAAAGCACCAAAAGTTGGTTAAATGACCATGGTGTTGGTGTGCTTGACTGGCCAGCAAACTCACCAGACCTGAACCCCATAGAGAATCTATGGGGTATTGTCAAGAGGAAAATGAGAAACAAGAGACCAAAAAATGCAGATGAGCTGAAGGCCACTGTCAAAGAAACCTGGGCTTCCATACCACCTCAGCAGTGCCACAAACTGATCACCTCCATGCCACGCCGAATTGAGGCAGTAATTAAAGCAAAAGGAGCCCCTACCAAGTGTTGAGTACATATACAGTAAATGAACATACTTTCCAGAAGGCCAACAATTCACTAAAAATGTTTTTTTTTATTGGTCTTATGATGTATTCTAATTTGTTGAGATAGTGAATTGGTGGGTTTTTGTTAAATGTGAGCCAAAATATCACAATTAAAAGAACCAAAGACTTAAACTACTTCAGTCTGTGTGCATTGAATTTATTTAATACATGAGTTTCACAATTTGAGTTGAATTACTGAAATAAATGAACTTTTCCATGACATTCTAATTTATTGAGATGCACCTGTATATCAGTGGTCACTGCTTTGCTAAACATGGATCATGCCGTTTAGGTGAGCATTTTATAGCATCTTTTTCAATCAAATGTATTTATATAAAACTGCTTAGTTGTGTGGCGTGCGGTCAAATCTACAGATGTAAAAATTGATAACGGCAATTGTGTCAGAAATGTTGTCAGCACATACACTATATTGCCAAAAGTATTCGCTCACCTGCCTTTAGACGCATATGAACTTAAGTGACATCCCATTCTTAATCCATAGGGTTTAATATGACGTCGGCCCACCCTTTGCAGCTATAACAGCTTCAACTCTTCTGGGAAGGCTTTCCACAAGGTTTAGGAGTGTGTTTATGGGAATTTTTGACCACTCTTCCAGAAGCGCATTTGTGAGGTCAGACACTGATGTTGGACGAGAAGGCCTGGCTCGCAGTCTTCGCTCTAATTCATCCCAAAGGTGCTCTATCGGGTTGAGGTCAGGACTCTGTGCAGGCCAGTCAAGTTCTTCCACACCAAACTCGCTCATTCATGTCTTTATGGACCTTGCTTTGTGCACTGGTGCACAGTCATGTTGGAACAGGAAGGGGACATCCCCAAACTGTTCCAACAAAGTTGGGAGCATGGAATTGTCCAAAATCTCTTGGTATGCTGAAGCATTCAGAGTTCCTTTCACTGGAACTAAGGGGCCAAGCCCAGCTCCTGAAAAACAACCCTACACCATAATCCCCCCTCCACCAAACTTCACAGTTGGCACAATGCAGTCAGACAAGTACTGTTCTCCTGGCAACCGCCAAACCCAGACTCGTCCATCAGATTGCCAGATGGAGAAGCGTGATTCGTCACTCCAGAGAACGTGTCTCCACTGCTCTAGAGTCCAGTGGCGGCGTGCTTTACACCACTGATTCCGACTCTTTGCATTGCACTTGGTGATGTATGGCTTGGATGCAGCTGCTCGGCCATGGAAACCCATTCCATGAAGCTCTCTATGCACTGTTCTAGAGCTAATCTGAAGGCCACATGAACTTTGGAGGTCTGTAGCGATTGACCCTGCAGAAAGTTGGCGACCTCTGCGCACTATGCGCCTCAGCATCCGCTGTCATTTTACGAGTTGCTGTCATTCCCAATCGCTTCCACTTTGTTGTAATACCACTGACAGTTGACTGTGGAATATTTAGTAGCGAGGAAATTTCAAGACTGGACTTGTTGCACAGGTGGCATCCTATCACAGTACCACGCTGGAATTCACTGAGCTCCTGAGAGCGGCCCATTCTTTCACAAATGTTTGTAGAAGCAGTCTGCATGCCTAGGTGCTTCATTTTATACACCTGTGGCCATGGAAGTGATTGGAACACCTGAATTCAATTATTTGGATGGGTGAGCGAATACTTTTGGCAATATAGTGTATGCTCTTTAGGCAACAAATGCAATCAATTATGAAAACTGAACGTTCAAAGAAAATGCACTGAAAAATTTGCTTTTAATCACTATTCTCTAAGTGTCAAACGATCATTTCTCGTCTGTTCAGGGTCTGTAGGGCTTGGAAAAATGTTTTCATGTGAAAGTGAATCTAATTATATTTGGTTCTGTACAGTTGTGAATCAGCCCTCTCAATCACGAACAGCATCAACTCAGCTTGTTCTTCTTTTGCCATTGATTACCTACACAAAATCTGGCTCCTCCACTGGCTATTGTGTGCAAATTCACAATATTTGCAGGACAATTTTTTTCTCACTGAATAGGATGATACTTTATATAGAAAATGGAAGAATAGACCTTTTAACGTTTTTTCCCAAAAAGAAAATGAAATTTAAACACATTCTTAAGTAAACATGAAATTTTTATATGACCATTGTTTTCATATGCAGGGCTCCAGACTGTGACTAAAATGGTCGCAAATGTGACCAAAAATAATTGATTGCGACAATAATTTAAAATCTAGTCACCACTGGCGACAGTCTGGTTGTATGCATTCATATGCGGTTTCATCAGATATCATCTTGTGAGTTATTGAATATAATTTTAGAGTGTGCACAACCAGTGTCTTGTGCCGCTTTTCACCCATTCTGTTTCTGATGAGCTCCCTGCACGGCAGGCAACAACAAACCCAGCGTGAGAGAGTCGTGAACAACTCTTTTGAACCGGATCTTTTTCATGAATCACCTGAAAAGAACTGAGGGTTTGAACTCAGGAGCTCAGGTTAGGAGTTTGAATCAGATTCACGTTCTCAGCGAATCAGCCGTCAGTGAGCTCACAACTGGGAGTGCAGAAATTTCAAAATAAGAGTCCCATGTGTATTTCAGGCTTCTTTATAATTAAAAGTCCCATATTGTGTACCACTTTTTTTCTTCTGGAAATTATTGATAGGGATTGGAGTAGCACAATAAACTGCATCTGAGATTTCATTAAATTTTCACTCTTGTACTCTCTGTGTCTGGAGCCGGTAACAGTAAAGAAAGACTAAGGCAATATTTTAAAACAATTAAAATTATATATATATATATATATATATATATATATATATATATATATATATATATATATATATATATATATATAATCAAGATTTTGACACTTGCACACAACTATTACACAAGGTGCAAACATTAATTGATGCTTAAGAAGACAACACACTACTATATGCATACTATACTTTATGTAAATATCTGTAATGTAGATTCTGAAGAGCAGTACAAAATAAAAACTTTTATCTCTTATATTTGTATAAATTATGAAAGGGGTGTGAACATTTATGAGACAAAACGCAATGCAAACTTATCTTCTCAACTATATATACTGTTTATTAAACCTTCGATTAATGGCGGTCATGTGACGCCATGCAAGAAGCAGACATTTGTAATTATTTTCATGTTAAATTCTGGTGAAATTTGATACACCCATTTGCACGTTTGCTCTTTGAAGCAAAACATGGCAAAGAAGTCAAAATCCTCGGGCTCTGGAGACATTAAAAGACACTTTCGTGTTCAGGATGAAAGCTCCGACAGGCCTACAGACCGGGGTCTCGTTTTGGATGGCACGGCGGGAGAGGAGATCCAGCGTCAGTTGTCCAACATGTCGGTGATGTTGACGAAGGTTCTTTCTGACTTGGAGGATCTCGCTGTAATACGTCGAACGATTATGGCAATGGAAATAAAATTCTCTGAGATAGTTACAAGAGTGTCAGATGTTGAGAGACAAATCGATTTTATGGAATCTTCGGAGAGGGAATTAACCGCTAATCCGCCCGCGACCAAAGTTGATTTGGAACATCTCCTTGAAAAGCTTGAAGATCTTGAGAATAGAAGCCTCAGGAATAACGTCAGAATTGTTGGAATTCCTGAGCATGAGGAGGGCAGAGATATGGTGAAATTCCTAGACGAGATTCTCCCGAGTCTGCTCGACATAACAGGCCACAAGCTGGAAATCGAGTGAGCTCAAAGAGTCCCAGCTCACAGATCTGCTGAGGGAGACAGGCCCCGACCGATTCTGGACAGATTTCTAAGATCATCCGATAAAGATTTGGTGTTGCACCAGACGAGAAGCAAAGGGAAGCTTTCTTGGAAGAACCATAATATTTTCATGTTCCTGGACTTTGCGAGTTCGACAAGAGAGAAACGCGATCGGTTCAAGGAATGTAAGAAACTCTTGCATTGGCGAAAGATCTCATTTGCTCTAATGTTTCCGGCCAAACTGAGAATAGAAATGAAGGTCGGTCACAATGTATTTACATGTCCCAATCAGGCAATGTCTTTTATTGAATCAATGAGCGAGTAAACTGCGTTGGCTCCGCTGAGCGGCTGGAGCTTGTTTTGTGAATAACACTTTTCCTTAAAGAAACTTTTGCATTGACGGAAGATTACTTTTTGCATTGAAGTTCCCGGCCAGTTTGAGAGTGGACACTATGGATGACCGCAAAATATCTACATGTTCACACAAAGGATGTCTTTTATAAAGTTGGCGGACTGTGTAAATCATGGGATATACTTTTATGCGGCCTCCGAGTGAATTGACTCGACCATCCGGGGAACCGGGATGCCGGTTTTGTTTCTTTTTGTATTGTTCCGCCTAGCGGCTGGAGCTTGTTCTATTGAATAACACTCCTTTGGAACAGCTGTGGATTAATCTGTTCATTCTTCGTGCTTATTCCTTCTGCTGGCTGGAGTTTGTTTTGTTGAGTGTTTTTACGGGACACTGGAATGATTACGTCATCTGCTGAACTCATAACAGCTGGCTCATAACAGATCATTAGTTTGTCTATCCGAGGAATCTGAACGGTTTTATATCAGCTGGAATTTGTTTTGTGGTGGAACACACCTTTGAGACAGTTCTGTGAATGAATCTACACGTCCTTTGTGTTTATTCTTCCTATTTGTTGGGGTTTATTTTACGAAGTATTTTCTGTTATGTAATTTTGCCTCACAAATTTTTGAGGCAAAATTGAGCAATCCGATGGCAAAGTTGTCGTGTGGGCTCGACCTTTTGAGTTTAAAGGGACTGTCGCTGGTTGGCGCTCTCGTGCGCGGGGTTAATGTGCACCTTTTTCTTTTTTCTGTTTGTCTTGTTTGGGGGGAAGTTCGGGGTTTGATTGTTTCACTAATGGGGAATATGGTCTGTATAATTTTGTTTTTGACACACAATTAATTTTTTTCTACTATATCAAAATGTCACGTTAATATGAGTGTACTATCTCTCTCCACATGGAATGTAAATGGTTTTGGGCACCCCATAAAAAGAAGGAAGGTTATTACTTTTCTTAAACGTAAGAAATATGATATAGTGTTTCTTCAAGAAACACATCTCTCCCCGCAGGAAGCTGAAAAATTTGGGAAGATATGGGGTGGACATGTTTTTTTTAGTGCTGGCTCAAGTAAGAGCAAGGGAGTCATTATAATGGTAAATAAACATTTACAATTCAAATGTCTCAAACAGGTTAAAGATAAATTAGGAAGAGTCATTATTGTTTTAGCTGAAATTCAAGGGCAAAGGTTGATTTTGGCTAATATTTACGCACCTAACGCTGATGATCATGGCTTTTTTATAGATCTTGAAGGGATGCTGCAAACCGCTGGCACCCCTCATGATATAATATTGGGCGGAGACTTTAATCTTTTGATGGACTCAGTCCTTGATCACAGTGAAGCAAAAGTGTGTAAACCCCCTCGAGCAACACTGACACTTCACAGGATGTGTAAAAATCTTGGTCTTACGGATATTTGGAGACTTTTGAACCCATCTGGTAGGGACTATAAATTTTTTTCATCAGTCCATAAGATTTATTCTAGAATAGATTTTTTTTTGATATCCAAATCCCTCATTTCATCTGTTGTTGATTGCTCAATTGGAAATATCTTAGTCTCAGATCATGCCCTGGTGAGTTTAGAGGTGTTGCCATATACAGAGAAAAAGAATCATACAGTTGGCGCCTTAATGTGTCCCTTTTGCAAAAACCTGATTTCCAACAAATGCTAAAGACTGAAATCAATGTTTATATGGAGACCAACTGGTCCTCAGTATCCACTGTGGGCATGGCTTGGGAGGCACTTAAGGCGGTTCTTAGGGGTCGGATAATACAGTATGCCTCATTCATTAAAAAATCCAAAGCATGAGAACTCGTGGAGTTGGAAGAGAATATTAAAAGTGCAGAGGCAGAGCTGAAGCGCCGTATGTCAGCTGATGGCCTCAGAGAATTGACCCGATTGAAATATAGATATAATACTATTTTGTCACGGAAAGTGGAGATTTGGTTATTCAGGGCAAGACAGTCATACTTTGAGTCGGGTGACAAGGTAGATATATAAAGCAGAGAGAGTCTTTTTCTACCATTCCCTCAGTGAAATCTGCTGGTGGTGAAATTTGTACCTCGGCCATTGATATTAATAATGCTTTTAAAGAATTCTACCTTGATCTCTATAGTTCCTCGTCTTCGTCTACTGATGAAGATATTAGAAACTTTGTGGAACCATTAGATCTTCCTAAACTGACGATTGAGCAAAAAAACTCTCTTGATTCTGAGATAAACTTGGAGGAGCTTGACGAGGTAATTAAGTCCCTACCTACTGGCAAGTCTCCAGGGCCAGATGGTTTTGCCGCAGAATTTTTTAGATCCTATGCTACAGAACTGGCTCCACTTTTGTTAGATGTCTATACTGAATCATTAAAGAATGGAAAGCTTCCTCCAACCATGACACAAGCCCAGATCAGTCTGATTCTTAAAAAGGACAAAGATCCAAGCGAGTGTAAAAGTTACGTCCAATCTCTCTGATCCAATTAGATGTAAAATATTGTCAAAAATTCTGGCTAATCGATTAAGTAAGGTTATGACATCTCTTATACATATAGATCAGGTGGGGTTTATTCGGGGCTGTAGCTCTTCTGATAACATCAGGCGTCTCATCAATATCATATCGTCAGTAGTGAATGATCAGTCTCCGGTGAGTGCCATCTCACTTGACACCGAAAAGGCATTTGATATGGTAGAATGGGATTATCTTTTCAAGATTTTGGAAATGTATGGGTTCAGGAGTACATTTATTGGTTGGATTAAGTTACTTTATAAACACCCTGTAGCAGCGGTACAAACAAATGGATTAATTTCAGATTATTTTACTCTGAATAGGGGCACTCGGCAGGGTTGCCCTCTTTCCCCATTATTGTTCTGTCTTGCCCTGGAACCATTAGCAGCCGCGATAAGAAAGGAGGATGATTTTCCAGTGGTGATGGCGGGAGGTGTGGCGAATGAACTTCTGCTTTACGCAGATGATATTTTATTATTCGTCTCTGACCCCACTAGATCTATGCCTTGCCTCCACAGAATTATTCATTCCTTTTCTAAGTTCTCAGGATACAAAGTCAATTGGTCTAAAACCGAAGCTTTGGCTTTGACAGCTTACTGTCCAGTAACGGCCTTCCAGCCGGGCGCCTTCCAGTGGCCCAAACAGGGCATTAAGTATTTGGGAATTTTATTCCCAGCAAATTTGTCTGATTTATTCAGAGTTAATTTTGATCCCTTAATAAAAAGGTTTTTGAATGATGTGGACAGGTGGGCTTCATTACACTTATCGATGATTGGGAAGGTTAATGTAATTAAAATGAATTGTATTCCAAAATTCAACTACCTGTTACAATCTCTCTCTGTAGATGTCCCCCTCTCTTATTTCAAGCAATTTGATAGCATAGCGAAGTCCTTCATTTGGAATGGTAAACGTGCCAGGTTAAATTTTAATAAGTTACATAGGCCGATTGACAAAGGTGGGTTAGGCCTACCCAAGATTTTGTTTTATTATTATGTATTTGGTCTTTGACATTTGGCTCATTGGTCGCTTCCACCTGAGAGAGCCCCTCCCTGGTTTTGTATCGAAAAGGAAGCTCTTGCCCCTATCTCATCTCTGCATAAACTTTTGATCAAATTAATCAGAGAAGTTGTCACATCCCGTTATTTTGCATTTACACTCGATATGGACAAGTGTCCAGAGTGTTTAATTCGGATATTTATTCAAACGTGGCCTCGAGCATATGGCAGAACCCTAAACTATGCATTAATAAGTCTCCTTTCTGTTGGTCAGATTGGATTGTGAGGGGGGTTAATACACTCGGTGACCTATATGAGAGTGGATGACCTTTTGAAAATTTGGATAAAAATTTTGGGATTCCCAGATCTCAATTTTATAAGTATTTACAGCTGCGGCGCCTACTCTGCACTGTTTTTGGGAGTGGCACGCACCACCCTAGTGCGGCAGATACTCTGGGAGTGGTGATTACTGCTTTTGGAAAAGGTCATGAGGCATCAGTGTATTACTCTCTGCTAATTCAGAGTCTGGGGGACGGAGCTTTAAATTCCCTCAAAAGATTATAGGAGGAAGATTTAAATTTGCTTTTGGAGGAGGGAGTGTGGGCTAGGATTCTTAAAAACATCAAGTCTGCATCTAGAAATGCAAGGGTGCGCCTTATGCAATTTAAGATTCTACATAGATTTAATTGGACCCCTTCTAAATTGTATAGGCTTGGTCTTAAGGACACACCCACCTGCTGGCAATGCCATTTAGAAGATGGAGACACCGCCCATGTTTTTTGGGGGTGTCGTAAGATACAGTAGTTCTGGTTGAGGGTCCAGAATTTTATGGCAGACGTATTGGGTACTTGGATCTCCTTTTGCCCCAGGCTCTGTATTTTGGGTGATGGGGCGGTCATTGATGTAGGAGATAAGTACATGAAGAATTGGATCCTGGCCAGTGTTATGGTGGGCAGACAGGTTATCCATAGAGGAAGGAAGTCAGCTGGAGCCCCCTCTTTTCATGAGTGGTGCGAGGAGATGGGCAGGGTGGCAGCTTGGGAAGAGTTGCCATATGCCTTCTGGCTAGGCAACATGGATATGTTCATAAGGAGGTGGGGCAGCTATATGGCCTTTTTGGAGGGCTCTCTGGGAGGGACAGTGGAGGGAGATGTGTTGTTTTAAATGTGTATGTTGTAGCCTTTTTGTTTTTGCACATATACTTTTTTGAAATGTATTTCTAAATATTTTCTTCTATTTTATTGTTTGTTTGTGTCTTTGTCAATTGTATTTGACCACTGGGGTATCTGTTTGTGTTGGGTGGTGGGGTGGGGTGGTTAATGTTCAGGAGGAAGGGTTGTAAATAATATAATATGATTCAAAATATTCTGTATTATATATATATATATATATATATATATATATATATATATATATATATATATATATATATATTAATATGTTATATGGAATCAATAAAAAATTTTAATAAAAAAAAAAAAAAAACCTTCGATTAATGGGTTATCAGCTGACTTCACAGCAATCTAAAACTTAAAACAGCTATTTGGCTCCTTAGTGTTTCAGTTTAGGCGCCAATGGCTCCTAAGTAATTTTTTTAGTCTGGAGCCCTGATATGTGGGTTGATATTTTGAGAGGGCTTTAGCAGGTCTTAATGTTTCTCCTCATTTGTAATAATTTGTAAACAATAGCCCTAAAATGTAAAAATGTTTTTTTTTTTTTTTCAAAGTAAAGTTGATCAAATATGATTTATTAGTTAAGAGTATGTCATGTTTGTTCTTCAGCCAGATCTAATGAAGGAATTTATGGCCAGACCTTAAAAAATTATTATTCAATATACAGTATAGTCTGTGACTATTTTAATATAAATAAATGCACTGTATTAAGGTTTTTTTTATTTTTTAAAGTAACATGTTACTTGCGATGAAAGTGTTAAAATAAATACGGAAAAGGTTTTTGCCCCCGCCAAGTTTTCATCTGGATAATCGTAAACCGGACTTCAAATTCCTCAATGCTGACCCACTGTTTACAAACACACAAGCGGAGCCCTTTGTCTGGGCAGTCCGGACGCGGAAACGCAGGAGGAAAAGGGGAAACAGAGCCGGTGTTCTCATCAGAGTAAGATGCCGCGCAAATCTTCCCCCGCTACCCAGTATTCTACTGGCAAATGTTCAGTCTCTGGATAACAATCTCTGCGAGCTGAAAGCGCGGATCTCTTTCCAATGAGAGACGAGGGACTGCTGCATTATCTGCCTTATGGAAACTTGGATGTCTGCGGAGATTCCAGACTCAGCTATTGAACCCGCAGGGTTCTCTGTGCACCGAGCGGACAGAGCGAAAGACCTCTCAGGTAAAAGCAGAGGTGGTGGTGTATGTTTTACGATCAACAAATCCTGGTGTGATCAGAGGAACGTACATTCTATCAAGTCTTTCTGCTCTCCTGATCTGGAATATCTCGTGCTTCTGTGTCGACCATTCTGGCTACCGAGGGAATTCACAGCGGTCATTATCACTGCTGTGTACATCCCGCCACAAGCCGACACAGACCGGGCACTCAAGGAACTGTATGGGAGTATAAGTGAGCAGGAAACCGCGCACCCTGAGGCCGCGTTCATTGTGACCGGGGACTTTAATAAAGCCAGTTTCAAATCAGTTGCACCAAAATACCCCCAGCACATTAGTTTCAACACCCGAGGGGACCGGGTTTTGGACCATTGCTACTCTCCCTTCCGGGATGGCTACAAATCCCTCCCCCGCCCACCATTTGGCAAATCGGACCACTCTTCCATTCTGCTTCTGCCCGCTTACAGGCAGAAACTGAAACAGGAAGCACCCACCCTCAGAACTATCCAGTGCTGGTCGGACCAATCAGACTCTACGCTACAGGACTGTTTTGATCACACGGACTGGGAGATGTTCCGGTCCGCCTCTGATGACGACATCAAGCTTTACGCTGATAGCATAATGTGTTTCATCAGAAAGTGCGTGGAGGACGTCGTTCCGACCAGAACAACACGGATCTATCTGAACCAGAAGCCATGGATAAATAGCGATGTTCGCGCGGCACTTAATGTGCGGACCTCCACTTTCAATTCCGGGAATGCGGAGGAGCATAACAAGCCAGTTATGCCCTCCGATAAACTATCAGAACAGCAAAACACCAGTACAGGAACAAGATTGAAGAACAGTTTAACACCACCAACTCTAGAAGCATGTGGCAGGGAATTAACATCATCACGGACTTTAAAGGGAATAAAAACTCTGCCATGAACACCGCTTCCTCTCTCCTGGATGAGCTAAATACTTTTTATGCTCGTTTTGAGGGAGAGAGCTCTCAGTGGCCGAAGCTACAGAGGTTAGTTCACTCTCCGTCTCTGTACCGGATGTAACCCGATCCTTCCGACGGGTGAATATCCGCAAAGCCCGGGCCGCGTCATCATAGCCTGCGCGAACCAGCTGGCTGGTGTTTTTACGGACATTTTCAACCTTTCCCTCTCTTTGTCTGTAGTCCCCACATGTTTTAAAACATCCGCCATTGTGCCTGTTCCAATGCAATCAAAAATAACTTGCTTAAATGACTGGCGTCCTGTTGCTCTGACCCCCATCATAAGCAAATGCTTTGAGAGACTAATCAGAGATTACATCTGCTCTGTGCTGCCTCTCTCTCTAGACCCATTGCAGTTTGCTTACCACAACAACCGCTCCACTGATGATGCCATTGCATCTACAATACACACTGCTCTCTCCCACCTGGAAAAAAAGAACACTTATGTGAGAATGCTGTTTGTAGACTACAGCTCAGCATTCAACACCATAGTGCCCTCCAAGCTTGATGAGAAACTCCGGGCTCTGGGCTTAAACAGCTCGCTGTGCAGCTGGATCCTGGACTTCCTGTCAAGCAGACGCCAGGTGGTTAGAATAGGCAGCAACATCTCCTCAGCACTGACCCTCAACACTGGAGCCCCACAGGGCTGTGTTCTCAGCCCACTCTTGTATTCCTTGTATACACATGACTGTGTGCTAACACATAGCTCCAGTGCCATCATTAAGTTTGCTAATGACACGACGGTGGTAGGTCTGATCACTGACAATGATGAAACAGCCTACAGAGAGGAGGTGCACACTGGTGTCAGGAGCACAACCTCTCCCTCAACATCAGTAAGACAAAGGAGCTTGTGGTGGACTTCAGAAGAAAAGACAGAGAACACAGTGGAGAGAGTCAGCAGCTTCAAGTTCCTGGGTGTCCACATCACTGAGGAACTCACATGGTCCATCCACACTGAAGTTGTTGTGAAGAAGGCTCATCAGCGCCTCTTCTTCCTGAGACAGCTGAGGAAGTTTGGAATGACTCACACGGTTCTACACCTGCACTGTGGAGAGCATCCTGACTGGCTGCATCTCCGCCTGGTACGGCAATAGCACAGCCCACAACTGCAAAGCACTGCAAAGGGTGGTGCGAACTGCCAGACACATCATCGGAGGTGAGCTTCCCTCCCTCCAGGACCAGGTGGTGTGTGAAAAAAGCTTGGAGGATCATCAGAGACTCCAGCCACCTGAGCCATGGGCTGTTCTCACTGCTACCATCAGGCAGGCGGTATCGCAGCATCAGGACCTGCACCAGCCGACTCCATGATAGCTTCTTCCCCCAAGCAATCAGACTTTTGAACTCTTTATCTCCCACGATCAAAATACATCAGCACTGCACTTTATTACACTTACTCTTATATCTCACACCGGACTGTCATAAATTATATTATATTCTCTCTTAACAACTTACTATCAACCGACAGCCTGAATGTCAATACAGTACAATACAACCTACTGTACATTCTATATATACTTTTTTTTTTTTAATAATGTGTATCTATATTGCGTGTATTTTGTACTGTACAGTGTATTTTATTATTTGTATATTGTGTTGTGTGTAATTATGTGTTTATTAGACTTTAAATTGTGCTGTGTTAATTTGATGTTATTGTAAATTGGTAAATTGACTGCTATGTTGATTGGAACTGCACCCAAGAATTTCACACACCATTGCACTTGTGTATATGGCTGTGTGACAATAAAAGTGATTTGATTTGATTTTGATCTGGCCCCCGCAAGATAGTAGTTGAAGAGCCCTGATGTACAGTAAGTGATAGCTAATAAAACTAACAAAATAAAAGGGCTTTTTTATGAGACTAGATTTTACAGGGAATTTCAGGACTATCGGTATCGGTAAGGGACAGTAATGTGTATCATATAACAGCAATCTTGTCTGTTGGGTCAACAACTTAAAGTGTTCACCCAAAAATTTTAATTCTCTCATCACTTACTGACCCTGATGTTTTTCCAAACCCATATGACTTGTCTGAGCTGTTTTTTCTGTACAATGTAAATCAATGGATATTAAAACTTTTAAGATCCTAAAAGGACATGGAGAATAAAAATAATCCAGATTCTAGTGGTATTTTCAAGTATACTGTACAGTGTAAGAAACAGACTAAAAATAAAGTCCTTATTCAGTTTAAAACTTCAAATCCACCCTAGCTCTCCTTGGCATGTTCATGAGAGAAGCTTGTTCATACATCATTGGGCTTGAACCATGAGCAAATTCATGTTCACTTGAGAACTTGCATGGTTTTTGATACAACCACAAGTGCAGCACCATTTACAACAGAAGAACGCTTTACACAAGAATTTAAGAATTCATTTTTCAGATGTTACTTTAATGCATTGTTAATATTTGTTTTAGATACTTGAATTCTGCACATAAGGCTGTCCTCTTGTGGCCTCTTTTAACTTTAAATCTATCCAGTTAAAATTATGCAGGTTTATTTAAAAGACACCATTTCTCTGCTTTGGACAAATTTCCCATCTAACCTCTACACTTGCACATGATTTACCCTAAAAAGAGCTTCTGTTTATGAGCCTCAATACTGTATGCTAATGATGCTGAGATGGAGGGAATGCTGAGATGGAGGGAATATGATGTCTTGTAATGAAAGGGCTAATATTTATTTAGTGCTTAAATACCTCCGCCACAAATGTTTTGCAGATAATTGTACATTATTAGCTGTGTCATGATATAGCATAGCATGAACAATGTGTGTGTTGATATATATTAATTCCATTTGTTAACATTTGTTAACAACATTAGTTAACATGAACTAAAAATGAACAATACTTATTAAGCATTTATTAATCTTAATGTTAATTTCAACATATAGTAATACATTTTTAAAATCAAAAGTTGCATTTGTTAACATTAGTTAATGCACTATGAACTAACATGAACTAGCAATGAACTATAGTATTTGTATTAACTAACATTAACAAAGATTAATAAATGATGTAACAAACATATTGTTAATTGTTTGTTCATGATACCTAATGCATTAACTAATGTTAATGAATAGAACCTTATTGTTGTTACCTTCTCACTTGTTCCCTCTTGTAGGCGCTGTCTGCTCAGGAGGAATTGGAGAAGACCAAAGAGGAGCTGAAGACCATGATGTCAGCTCCAGCAGTTGGTGCAATGGAAAATTAGCATGACTAGCATGATGAAAGCAGTGCAGAGGCCAGCATTGACCTCTCTAATGATGGAGTGGCTCACCATCGCAGTGAGGAGGAAAGCCTCACTGAGACTCAAAAGAACCTGTCAAAAAACAGCTGCAAGTAAGAGTAAATAATGCAACAAAGAGACATATTCTTGGAGAATACATAGGGTGCCCAACCTTGCAAAAATTCTATATTTGCAACAAAGTGGCAGTTAATATGTGGTAAATTAGCAGCAAACAAAACAATTTGCCACAAATTACTGCCAGACGTTTGCAGTTCTTCACCAGTAGTGGTGCTAACCTGCTGCAAATTTTTGGGAACAACAGACAACACTTCTATGGCAAACCTCACATTTGCATGTGAACATAATGAGTGGCAAATTTGCAGCATATTTGCCACAGGGGTTTGACAGAACTGTAGATTTTTGTAAGGGCATGGTTATGGGAAACCTGGAAATATCAGGAAAATGTATACATTGTGATTTTCAAGCCAGTAAAATTACTCCTTGGGCAGCGCTTGCAGGCTCACCACCTGATCCCTAAAAGAGGTCGTGGGAACCTTGGGCACATAGCCCGGTCGGGGTCTCAAGATCACGTGAGAGTACGCCGGACCAAACTCCAGGCAGGTGTCGCTGACAGAGAACACCTGTAGGTCCCCAACCCTTGATGGACGTGAGCGTAGTCAGGAGGGCCTTTAGCTCAACTGACTCTAGGGGCTCAAACGGGGCTCTCCGCAGGCCCAGCAGGACCACGGAGAGATCCCACAAGGGAATTAGGTGCGGCCTAGGAGCATTAAACTCTAAGGAACCTGATGATCAGTTCGTGTTTCCCTTGGGACTTACCGTCCACCACGTCGTGGTGTGCCGCTATAGCGGCCACATACACCTTCAAGGTGGAGGGGGACAGCCGCCCCTAACCTCTTCTGCAGGAAAGAAAGCACCGACCCGACTGCGCATCTCTGGGGGTCTTCACCTTGGGAAGAACACCAATTTGCAAACAAACGGCACTTCAAGGCATACAGGTGCCTCATAGAGGGAGCCCTGGCCTGAGTGATCGTGTCTACCACCGCCGCGAGCGTAAGCCACCTTGGCGGTTTAGATACGCTTCTGTCGCCATTTTGTCCATCCAGACCAACACATGCTTGCCCTGGATCAACGGCCAAATTCTCTGCAGGGCCAGCAATACCTCCAGCAACTCGAGGCAGTTGATATGCCAACACAGTCGTGGCCCTGTCCAGGATCCCGCAGCTGCATGCCTGTTGCACACGGCACCCCAGCCTAACTTGGAGGCGTCTGTCATAACAACGACATGCCTGGACACTTGCTCTAAGGGAACCCCTGCCCGCAGAAATGCAAGGTCCATCCAAGGGCTGAACATGCGGTGGCATATTGGCGTGATGGCTACGCGATGCGTGCTGCGGCGCCATGCCCATCTCAGGGCTCGAGTCTGAAGCCGGTGCTGGGGCGGTCTCATATGCATCAACCCGAGCGGCGTGACCGCTGCCGAGGATGCCATATGCCCCAGGAGCCTCTGAAACTGTTTCAGTGGGACCACTGTTCTCTGCCTGAATGACTTCAGGCAGTTCAGCACTGACTGCGCGTGCTCGTTCCTGAGGCGCGCTATCATAGAGACTGAGTCTTACTCCATCCCGAGAAAAGAGATGCTCTGAACAGGGGAGAGCTTGCTCTTTTCCCAGTTGACCCGAAGCCCCAACCAGCTGAGGTGCCGGAGCACCAGGTCCCTGTGCGCACGCAACAGGTCTTGAGAGTGAGCTTGAATCAGCCAGTCGTTGAGATAATTGAGGACGTGAACGCCAACTTCCCTTAGCGGGGCAAGGGCTGCCTCTGTGATTTTCGTAAAGACGTGAGGCGACAGGGACAGACCGAAGGGGAGGACCTTGTACTGATATGCCCAAGGTGGACATTGCCTGCCAGAGAGCCCCGAGGGCGAGATCGGTCACCGAGCGCAGCTCCTGCATCACTCCCAGCTCTTTCAGCGCCTTGGCCTTGTGCACTTGCAGGAGGGCCATGGCGTGCAGGGCAGAGGCGGCCTGTCCAGCGGCACTGTAAGCCTTGTTTGCCAAGGACAACATGGACTTACAGGCCTTGGATGGGAGTCTCGGGCGATTCTGCCAGGTGGCAGCGTTTTGCGGGCACAGGTGCACCGCAACCGCCTTGTCCACCTGGGGAATCGCCGTGTACCCGCTGGCCACCCCACCGTCGAGGGTAGTGAGAGCAGAGAAGCTCAGAGGTCAGGTCCGGGCAGTAAAAGGTGCCTGCCATGACTTTGTGAGCTCCTCGTGCACCTACGGGAAGAATGGAACCGGGGTGGGGTGCGACCGTGAGCAGCGCTCTGAGCCCAGGATCCAATCATCAAGCCACGAGGGCTCAGGGCAGGGTGGAGGGTTCCACTCAAGCCCGAAGCTCGTGGCAGCCCGGGCAAGCATGGTCGCCAGCTCCTCGTTGGCCTCAGACTGGGCGACCAGTCCCGAAGGTGGGAGACCAGTCGAGTCCTCTGCGTCCGACTGGATCAGCCCGCTCTCCGATGCTGCGATCGAGAGCTCATCCTGCTCTCGAGCCCCGAATGAGACATCAAACTCGCCCTGGGGCGAGCCGCCTGTCTCATCCCAGAACTCGACTGGGGCAAACGAGTGTACTAGGGAATGGGAGGTCCGTGGGGAATTACCCAGTTCAACCACTCCCATTGGGGTCAACAAATCGCCCCCAACGCTAACCGTCATGGCCTCGTACCCGTGGGGAGCGGCTGGAGTGGCTTTCCTCCTTAAGAAGGGGGAAAAGCGACCACAACATTGCCATGGTCATGCTCTCGCAATGAGACATGAGCCATCCACGAACGCTGTCTCAGCGTGGCTGCATCCCAGACACATGAGGCAGTGATCGTGGCTGTCAGAGGCGGAGAGGTATCAACTGCAACCAGGAACTATACACGGATGGAAAGACATCTTTAAAAAGATGCTCTCCATCAGTGCCACTCTTTTAGAGGAAAATATATTCTTTTAACAGAATATATACTCTCTTAGCTGTCGAAGCGCCCAGGGGCGTACTCTGCACTAGTCGTGCACGAGGGGGAGAAACTGCTGTAATGCGCCATATATCCAACAGCATACAAATCACAAGGTGAATGGAACGGCAGTGGAACTCGATGATTCAACACTGCTCGGCTCCGAAGAAATATCTGAATGAGTGGTTGTGAGCCAGCTCCTTTTATACCCATATGCCCAGGGGAGTGGCATGCAAATTCAATTCGCCAATTTCCATTGGCCTTTTCTCAAAGATCAGAGGTGTTTGGGGCTCCCAAGAGTGACCCCTAGTGTCATTACATCGACACAAAGTCGAGTGAGTGACAGATAGGGAACAATATTCTCTCATTCATTTTATTCACTCCCTGTTTTTGTTTCTGTTGCTATTTTAACTGGGTTAGCAAGTTGAGGCTTGGAAAGAAGCTCTTTTTCGGGGTCATATGAAGGTTGTGAGCAACTCTGAAATCAGCAGTGCTACATTCACATTATCTAAAGATCACACATTGCACATCTCCACGCCAACAACCAGACATCAAGTGCAAATTCAAAGCCCCCAAAGTCAAATAAAGCATGTCAAATTAATGGGAACCATAACCAAAACTAATGATCACCAAAGGGAAGCTATCACTTCCTGGTGAAAACCAGCCATGTGCAAAAGACTCTTAAATCCTCAAATACTGTGGCTGTAGACTGGACCATGATTTAGGAAAAAAGACAATTTTTACAGGCTTTATTTATTTCTTCAGTATAAGGAGAATTTGTTCAATATAGGTTAAATTAGATATAGCTCAACAGAGGCCCTGTGTAAATGTTATGAGCATGGAATCAGCCTGAGAATGTTATCAGGATGAGTCATATGACCACTGCAGGGGAATCCCTTCTAACAAACCTACTGGCCTACCAGCTCACAAAGGCCAGGGCTAACAGGTTGACAGACAGACAAACTGCTTCTATTAGTGCATTTGTGATTGTGGGGAATTATTTTGAATAATAGGAAAACTGTGTGTGTATACTGTTTTTTGACATTATGGTGTAAGTGTGTTAGTTGTGTGGTTGTGTTTTCCAGCACCTGTGGCCTTTCTGGCTGGGGAGCATATGAAAACATCAGTCCTGATCTCAGGACATCTTGCTACCTCATTACTGTAAAACATGGTGATGGCCAATCAAAGACTTGGTGTGTTTTTCCCATTTATGCAGTGCAAACTGGCGAAGTGGGGCCAGTGTTGCAATTAATGTTCTTTTGTGTCATCATCACCCAGATCACAATATTTTTACATTAATATATAAATGGTGGTAGATGTACATTTATGGTTTGGCTCAATAAGTTTAGCAGGATGGTATGAATTAGATATGTGGCTGACATGTTTTTATCCTACATAAACTATACTGGGGACCCCCCCCCCCCCATAAGAAGTCAAATATACACTTGGGGGGTTATTAGTAAAGATAATAATGACAAATACTATTCAATTTACACAGTTAGGATACGGAAAATTTAGTTAATTATCTACAATATTCAGTGCTCTACAGTGCGATCGTTTGACTCGCATTTGCGAGTGAAAATTACTGCTTGCGAATGCAGAAAATGATTTGGGCACACAGCACGAGTGACAGCTGATCTAATGCAAAGTTATGAACTTATTATTGCAGCCTACCATCACAATTAAAACTCCCCAATGTATCTTTCCTTAAATACCAAAAACTTTTAAAAGAGGCGCATAAGTCATTTTTGCATTAAAAGCACCTTTTTATTTTCACTCTCACATGGCTGTGAGCGCTCTCCCTCCCGCTTTCTTTCATACGCACGCAGAGACCGGAGAGATATATCACAGTATGATGGTTTAAGCAGTGTTTCTTGCTTGTTTTGTTTTTTCAAAATTATGGACAGCGTTCTGAATAATGACGGATTTATCTTGCGCTCACACGCAAGATGCTGAGGGAAAATAGCTAGTCAAATTAAAATGTGCGAATCCATAATATGCGCAATAACAGTAAACAGCATGTCAGCATCCTCGTCTAACTAAACATGATAAGCAAAATCTCAAACATAAAAAAATAAATTAAAAAAATCATGAAATGTCACTACCAATTACAGCATCTCTGCACAGCTGTGTGAGGATGACGCACCAAATTTACAGCATTCTGCTTCTAACGCAGGTGCGCTGGCTGTTGCGTGGATAAGTGCTTGTGGGTTTCTTTTTCTTGGATCTTCAATGGTCATGAAAATTCTATAACATCATAACCACGCACTGCAAGACTGTAAAAACCTCTTAAAACTGCATACCTTGTTAATGCTTTATAATGAGACCATCATGCAGCTGCTTTGGCTCTGCGTCAATGTGTAATAGACCAGTCGAAATGTCAACCGCTAGAAATGTATCAAGTATCATGTCTATCATGGTTATGCAAACCTGTAGCAATGCACTTTCCCAAAAATCATTGTATTATAATCAAAATTGTGCATTTTTCACAGCCATCAATTATAGTGCTCTCCATGGCCGTGATATACTCAGGGCTCGAGCTGAGGGGGATGCGAGGGGATGGTATCCCCCTTTTTACAAGAAATATCAAAAAGCTTCCCCCTTGTAAAACCACCATTGGTGTTACCATCCCCTTTAGATCAATTGCATCATGTATTACTTGAACTAATCATTCAAGTAAAATATTTAATATTTAATTTTAATATGTTTGATAAATAACAGACTTTAAAATAAGGGTGATTAGCCGGTAAGAATTAGATTTCGACATGTGTGAGGTTGCCAGATTTCTACAGGTGAAATCCCCCAGTCAGATCTTGACACTTGTACAGTTTGGATATATGCTGCCAGGCTTTAGTCACGCAATCTGGCAACCTTGAGCGCATGAGCTCTCTCTCCACTGTGAAAATACACTGGTTTTCTGAAAACACTGTAAAACAGGTATGTTGGAGTTTAGCATGGGTTGACATATTCTTCCTACTATTCACATGAAACTTACGTCACTGAAGGTAATGCACGATTTCAAATGTTTCGCGGACTTTCAAAAATGGCCAAGAAAACAGTTCAAGAAAATATTTTATCTTTCATTAAAAAGAAGAGAACAGAATGTTGCTATATTGCTATGACGAGTGTACAGTTAAACATGCATATGTTTTCGAGTCGCGTGGTGCCATGCGGGGGTCAGACATGTGAACGACGAGCTCTGCGCACTTTGCTAGCTTTTAATACTTTTTGTATCATAAACCGGTGAGATTCAATACACTTTGCTATATAACAGTTCTAAGAAGTCAACATGTCAAAGAATTCAAAATCCTCGGGTTCTGGAGATATTAAAAGACATTTACATGCTCAAGCTGATACCCCAGACAGGGCCGCAGACCAGCGACTCAGTTTGGACGGTGCGGCGGGAGAGATTCAACGTCAACTGTCGAGCATGTCTGTAATGCTGGCGAAAGTTGTGTCGGACTTGGAGGATCTTGTGGTAATACATCGATCGATCACATCCATGGACAGGCCCCGATCAATTCTGGCCAAATTTCTGAGATAATCCAATAAAGATCGTGTGTTACGCGAGGCGAGGAGTAAAGGAAGGCTTTCTTGGAAGAATCACAGCATTTTCTTGTTCCCAGACTTTGTGAATTCGACAAGAGAGAAACGTGATTGATTCAAGGAATGCAAGGAATGCACTTACATCAATGGAAGATCGCTTTTGCACTGATGATTCTGGCCAAATTGAGAATAGATACTAAGGATGGCTGCAAAATATTTACATGCCCATAACAAGCATTGTTTTTCATAGAGACAATGGGGTGAGTAAGCCATTTGGTGTTTCTCACGTGGCCCCCAAGTGAGCTTGACTCACTGAACATACACTTGACTGTCTGAGGAAGCTGGGCGCCATTTTGTTTCTTTTTTGTTATTTAACAAAAATTTCATATATAAAATTCTATTCATATTTTCATATATAAAAATTAATTTAGTTATGAATGTCATGAAAGTTTGATTTGAAAGATTTAAAGGTTGATTAACTAGCTGCTAATCTGTTAAGTATTAGGCCTACCTACAGTATATGTTTTTTAATGGCAAATGGAAGTATAAAATGTCATCAATATATTATTAGTTTATTAGTGGCTTAAGTAGATCCATCAGGACAGATGTAGTATGGTGCTTCCTGTAAGGTTAATTTAAGAAATAATCATTTGAAAAAGGTTTATCAGAGAAGATGTCCTTTGTCATGTATGACGTATCTTTTGTGACTGAATTCTGTAATAATTTTTAATGCATGCATGCTCTGTTGTGATACATTACCAGTTGTATCAACCTGAACACTGACTGTGCCCCTAAATACTGCTAATTGCAACACCCCCTAATTTTTACAGATACACTATTTATTGATATATATCTAAAACTGTATAAAATGAGACAAAAGTGGAAAATGTAAATAAAAATGTGTTTATCTGCAAAGACACATGGATGCTTCGATGTAAATAAGCAGTTGAAAATGCAATCCAGTTTTCATGCATGCTTTACATAATGTTCCCCAGTTTTTGGCTGCAGAGGCTGTTGAAAGATTGACTCAGTGAGTCAAATTTAACAGCACTCACTTTACCTTTATATAATTATGATCGGTCCGTGAGGGGATTATGAAAGACAGAAAGCACATTGTAAACACTGTACAGTTAAGGATGAATTTATCAGTCACTGACACACTTTGCTTTTATGTAAAAAATAAAACATTTATGACATGAAGTGAAAAAGGGTAAATATGCAAATCAGGTAAGAGTTATAAGATTTTTCAGCAGCCTTAAAAGCATAACAAACTGCAAGTTCATTTAAAAGGCAATGTGGGGAAGTATTTCATAAAAATCGCCAAAATGCTCTCTTGTTTTATTGTGGTAAAATATACATACTTGGAAACATAATGACATACAATAAAATCCATAGCATTAATGAACAAATAATTCAGACTTTTACCCCTAACATAACTCTTTGTAAAACTCAAACTCTGATTTGAACAACTAATGCGTTATTGCCAGGGGCAATATTATTGCTTCCTTTGGTCCTTAAGCATAAAGCCCACTGATACATAATTTATTACTTAGAGGCCTCAATGCACCTGCAAGAGAATCTTAATGAAGAAATGGTGCTGACTTTTATTTAGCGTGTCCTTGCTATGTGTCACAATTATCACAATCACAGACTACAGCGATTAGCCTTGTACAGCTCCACCTTGGCATTCTTAAGGCCTCGATATACTTCCTACAAAATAGAAGAACGAACAAGTGTGAATCATTTAGAACAAAATCTGGCCAAAAAGGTGTTTTTGCATTCGTTTAGGTGGTTCATAACAGCTCGCTGGGGTGAACTTTTAGGAAAAATTCTTATCAGTTGCTAAACACCTTCTTACTGTCATTGGTCTACCACGTCATCGGTAGGTGTGACCTGGAGCTCCACCTACCTTGAGGCAGATGGCTAATTTTGTTTAAGTTGTTCATTGAGTCAAAATCAGTCAACATGAACACATCAATGTGCAGAGTTATTAGCGAGCTTGTGAAAATGTACCTACAGCTGTACGATCGTTCACTTAGAGACATTTTACAAGACCAAGTGATGTGATTTTTTTTTAATTAATTTTTTTTTGTCTACTAAAGGAATCAGATCTTCTCAAATATTCAAGTGCCCATTCACTCATGTGCCATCTGCAGTAAAAGCCTTTACACATCTGTCTAAAGTAAGATATGCCTCTATCATCATTGTTTTATCTTTATTCTGCACATTAACACTTTATACACTCATCTTTGCAATGGTATCAGTGTCATGATAAATTACAATAACAGAGTGTAACCGGGCCATATTATGGCCGTGTGTAGCATGTTAGTGCATTAGCGTCATGAATTCACAATGTAAACGACAAATTAAACATTTTCTACTTAATATATATTACTTCAAATCATCATCGAGTGGTTAAAACCGCTTCTTTTACTGACTTCATGTGAACTCTACTCAGAATGAGGCATAAAGTCATTGATAACACATTTTTAAGGTTTTACATGTAGTGTACTCATATTTAAATGTACTTCTAAATGCCTCCCACATCGGTGTGGTGGAGGTGTGAATGTTCGGAAACAGTATATATCATTGCTTGGCTGTTTAGAACTTCTTTCTACCCCTGAACAAAGAATAAAGAAGAACTTCTATGGAAGTATATCAAGGCCTTAAGGTAAAGGCAAGCTTAACGGCTCACTAATACCTGAGATTTGTGTTACGCTAGCATTACAATATAACAGAAAGCCAGTGTCAGTTTGAATGCAATGGTAAAGCAAAACAAATTAAAATAAAAACTTGTCACAAACACTGTTCTGACTTTTATAAAACATCCCTAACATTATTTTCATGATAAATGCCAAAAATAAGCATGATTAATCTGTTCAACTGCATGCATAGAACATTATCCCATACTTAATCTTATTACTTTATGTAAAATACCATGTACTTTGAAGCACTAACAATCCTTCTATTCAAATACATTGATATTAAAAAACCTAAAATGACACTGAAAATGTGGAAACTTGTTAACATCTTTGAATATGATTATAAAATTGTTGGCTGAACATGGTTCAGATGATTCAGATGTGTCTTAAGCACAATGCCATGTTGAGGCAAATACTCTATTCCCACACTACAGCCAACAATGGCACAAGGCAAAAGGGAAGGCTCTTCTTTTTCCAAAATAAAGGTTCTCATTTCAAGTACATTTCAGGCAGCATTTTATCCCCAATGATCAGCACAGCTAATTTCTGGACCTCAAAGCCCAGCCCTCTTAAAAATGACTTCAAGCCATACCCTGCATCAAAAATTACATCTATCACAGTATTTCTAAATTTCGATTTCAGATTTGCAAAGGTTTCATCGACTAGGGCTGAAGCAATAGTTCCTCAAATTGTAACACTTTACAATAAGGTTCCATTTGTTAACATTATTTAATGCATTAGGTATCATGAACTAACAGGTAACAACATATTTGTTACACAATTTATTAATCTTTGTTAATGTTAGTTAATAAAAAACAATTGTTCATTGTTAGTTCATGTTAGTTCATGGTGCATTAACTAATGTTAACAAATACAACTTGTCATATAAAAATGTATTAGTATGTGTTGAAATTAACATTAAGATTAATAGATGCTTAAGTATTGTTCAATGTTAGTTCATGTTAACTAATGTTGTTAACTTATGTTAACAAATGGAACCATATTGTAAAGTGTTACCCCTCAAATCCTGTTGCAATTTACTTCTTACCGTTAATAACCCTATATCAAATTTAGGAAATAAGACTATAAATAATTTTGCTTTCAAAGAAAAAAAATAAAATAAATGTAAATTAACTAAATTACAACAGTACCCTCCTTACTTTCAGAAGATGCATTTATGCTCTTCATCTCTCTCATAAAAAAAAAAAAAAGTTTTTATTATGATCAAATGTTGCCATTATTTCTTAATTTACATATGTACTACCTTTTTGTGCATAATTGTGTGTGAATATACTTCCATAGATCAAATGTGTAAAGAAATCTCTCTGATTTTAAGTTAAAAAGATACAGTTTGTATCAACAAGGACAGGCATTTTCTGGCTAACATGGGTCACATCAAAAATAAAAACAATTCTGAAATAATTAATACTTGATAAGGAAGTTTTCAAAACAATATTTTAAAATAAATTTGCATACAATCAGAGTTGAACCTCAGTTGCTTTCAGAAGAGCAGGATATTACTGGCATATATTGCAGTAGCATGCACCCATAGGCTAAGCCAGAGACGTCCCTTGCTAAAACTAAGGTACTCAGACAGAGCTGGTGGCACCTGTCTCTAATACACTACACTTGCGGCTACATTCAGACACATTTCTCTGATCATAGCGCTGACAGAACTACAAAAACCCCAAGCCAACTTCCAAAACTACAAACACACAGACACACACACACAAGCACACACAAAACTACAAGTACTCACACACTCGCATATTCAAGAATAAGTATTTCTCTATATAAAAGAACAAACCATAAAAAATAAATACAAAACTGGAACAGAAATCAAATAGTAAATCATAATGGCAATATAAGCAGTATAATAGGTAAGTTTCTTCACTGGACTTGGCCATTATTTGCATAAGCACCATTTCAATTTAAATAGTAGGGGAGACTATTTCTGCAATAATAATAATAATAATTAAAAAATATTAAATAAAAATAGCGTGATGACACTTATTCAGCACATGGTCAGTATATTTCTCTCTCTCTCTGAGAATTTCACTTTGTGAACACTAGTTCAAACACTAGTTGTGTATACAAATTGCATGCCTGAATTTCAACATGTCTAATTTTGGTTGTCCAAAGTTTTGGTGCACTGAATTTAAATATATTTATATTATATTTTATCTATTGTTTTATCATGAGTTGTTCAGATGCTAACACTGGCAGACACCATACACAAATGTACCTTATCTGTGACATCAGGGGCATAGATTTGTAGTAGTCAATATATAAAGTAGTAGAGTTATGGAGGAAAAAGCAAAATATTACAGTTGCCCCCAGTCTCCTCTGCATGATTACAGGGAAAGTGATTAAGAAACAAATAAGCAAGGCTGCCAGATAAACTATAAATTCAAGTGAGAGTAGGCATTACATCACAAAGAGGAGGAAATGGCAATGGACTGCAGGCTGCAGGAGTATGGCTACAATTATGAACCCAGTGTACGCAAAGAATATAAATACAATTAAACTGTTTTCATGATTTCACCTCTGAATTTGTTCCCATTTCAATATATATATATATATATATATATATATATATATATATAAAATCAAAAAATTAAATGTGTAGTCAAAGAAGTTATTGTCACAATGGACTACAAAAGCAGAGAAGGTCCTGCCATTTAACTGATGCAAATCTGTGAATGCAAATTAATGCAGTCCAAGGAAAAGCCAAGTTATCCTAATCATTTTCATCGTAAACCATAAACACATACAAATACTCTGGCCTTCTATCTCATATTTGATTGCCATAAGTTACCAAACTGTATTAAATTTGATAAACAGCAATAAAAAGTGACCTGTGATTCATTATGTGCTTACTTGAACATAAACATTAACATAAAGTAAATCATTTAAGAAAATAAATAGAAGAAAATAAATATCACATGCACCACAACATTCACACCTCTGGTATTTAAATAGCTTTTACGGCTGTATTCTCCCAGTAGATCATAATTTTTATCATATCACTTCCAGGAAAAATGAGGGTTTGATGTACATGTGAGTTATAACTTTCTCAAAACAGAGAATTAAAATCTTGAACATGGTACTTTTATGCTATGCTTACTCTACATGAATGTACACTGGGTCATTTTATCAGGGTGCAAGAAGCAGGCAGAGAGAATCAAAGTTTACAGAAAGGGGAACACTGTGGACTTAATTTCCCGCATGGATCTTTTCTTCAAAGATGGCTGCTGCCAATTGCTGGGCGTCTGTCACATGAGGGTACTGACCCATGACCAAACTGTACAAGCTCAGATGGGAAAATGTTACACAGATTGGTAAATGCTTTCTCTCGTACTTCCTAGTAACAATTCAAGGTTGGCGGCTCCTGGTGCTTGTGTGCTAAAATGTGGTGTCGATGCGAAGGGTGGGAAGGTAGAGGAGGAGCAGGAGAGCCCCTGGGTATCCACCACACCTGCTCATGGTTGTTTGAAAGGTCCTGGAAGCTAAAGGGCTCATAGCAAAGTTGTGGTTGCAGTCGGTAAGATGAATCCCAGTTGCTCATTCGTTCATGAGATAGGTAGACTTTATGGGCAGTAACAGAGAGTGTTCATAAAGCCTGGAGTCTGACACGCTGTCCACATGTGTGGAAGCAAGACCACAACCCAGTGGAGAATTCTGTGAACAGGTGCTTCCCTGGGAGAGAGGAGGGAAGTCTCCAGGAGAGATAGAATGGGATCCTACCACTTGATGCTGTAGGTGTGGAGTCATGTAGGAGACAGAGTGCTTGAAGTGAGGGTCCTGCTGGTCTTCTAGAGCAAAGCTATGAACAAGCAGCATGCCGTGGTGAAATCCTGGCTGGTTAAGTGTAGCAGGGGAGAACATGTGTGCTGGAGAAATGACAGGGGGTAATTGCTTATGTCTGTAGTGATGATGTTGATGATGGCACTTGACTCCATTATCCAGTAACAAATCAGGAGAGCTCATGCAAGAACGCTCGCTGTGGGTTGCTTTACCATAAGAATCTGAGTTTACGCTTCTGTCACTGCTGCAGTCTGACACCACTGAGCTGGTCCGAGGATTAACATCAGACAAGAAGTGGTGCTCTGGACTCCTCTGAGAAAGTATATGTCAGAATATGTCCTAACCATAGAGTAATAAAGATCTGGAGACTCACAGGTTGGGTATAGTTCTGCTTGAGACAATGGTGGTGCTTCTGGATTCTTTACAGAACAAATATTATGATCCTTCTGGTCCTGGGTATGCCTATGACAGAAAGATGGACCCCCCGGAGCCGGAGGCAGAGCAAGGCTGCTCTTATACTGGTCTGCTTTGGTTTTTGAACATAGTTTGTCCTCCACATCACTGAAAGAGTGGGCACAAATGCTAGGGTCAGATTGCCTCATTGGATGAAATCGCTTACCGTCAATGGCTTTGTCATTGTGGGAGCCTCCAGGCAAACTGTGAGTTTTCACAAGACCTGACTCACCCATTTTTGTAACTGTGGGGCTCTTGGAACTGGTGCGGAGCTCATCTGCCACTGCACGCTGTGGCTGTGTGCCACGCTCTGGATGATAAAACTATTTCTTGTGTCCATAGGTGCATTTCTTTCCTAATGGAAATAAGGAATTAACAAATGTTTTTATTTGCAAAACATACATTTATCTATAAAAAAAACTAAATTTCAGGTGACTGGCTAAAGGTTAAAGGATACTTCAGTTATTCTCATGCTAGCTCTTATGCACAGGTACATTTTGTCATCAGCATGGTCCACGTGCACCCCAATGTGCCTGTGCCTGGAGTACTACTAAAGGGTATCACAAAGCAATCGTCGTGCACATGCATCGAATACAGCCATGTGGGCTCGTATTCAAAGGAGTATACTTTTAAGGGCTAGAGTGCTTGACTGTGCGTGTAACGGCACACAAAAAAGTAAACCCTAGCCTTAACACTGTCAAAAACAGGGTTGGGACTTACCATATGGACAGGGCTGTTTCTTATGCTCTGGAATGATGTGTCTTTTTCTGAGAACATTCTCCAGACTTGGACCATGACAACCCAGAGGATCATCAGGAGGCATGAACCTGAGAGATTTCTTCTTAAATTAGTATTCACATTGTCATAAAGGGCAAAAATAGCTAATTGAAGTAAACATCATTGATATTAAGATTTCCATTCTATAAATATCTATACTCCACATACTCACTTATCAATGACAATGGAGTACATTAGAAGCCGTTCATAAATAAACTTCTTCCAATCTGGTTTCTCAACAGCCAAGTCTCTGTAGTTGTCATTGGAGACAATGATGCCATCTGATTCATAAGCCAGCTTTACAATAAAACTGTCATCATAGCAAACCACTCTGCGGCCCTGGACACAACGGGAGGGTGTGAAAACCAAAATGTTATCCTTTTCCAGACATCTTAAAATCTCCTGATCTGTAGGGAAAAAAAATTACAAATTTCAGTTTGATTTGTTGATTTGGTTACAACTTACAGACTTCTGCTAACATTGACAAGATATTATCTACTTTAAGCCTCCGTCAAGCTAGTGTTATTATTGTTAAAGAAAAGGAAAAGGAAAACAAAATGAAAACATTTTCGTTGACTGAAGTAAAAATAAAATGATTGTAAAAAACTGAAACAAAACTAAAAATGTTTTTGTAACTCCAAAACGAATTAAAATACAATAAAAATGACCCTGAATTAATTTGAGATTTTATAATTTTAAATACTGAGTCTGGGGCAGAATAAGATTTGAGTGTTCAGCACATCACATACAAAACTTTACACCTTCAACTAAAATTCTTGGAACTTACGACACCCCCAAAAAACATGGGTTGTGTCTCCATCTTCTGAATGGCATCGCCAGCAGGTGGGTGTGTCCTTAAGACCAAGGCTATACAATTTAGAAGGGGTCCAATAAAATCTATGCAAAATCTTAAATTGCATAAGGGGCACCCTTGCATCTCTAGATGCACACTTGATGTTTTTTAGAATCCTAGCCCATAACAAATTTAAATCTTCCTCCCATAATCTTTTGAGAGAATTTAAAGCTCCATCCCCCAGACTCTGAATTAGCAGGGAGTAATACACTGATGCCTCATGACCCTTCCCAAAAGCAGTAATCACCACTCCCAGAGCATCTGCTGCTGTAGGTGGGTGTGTGCTACCCCCCAAAACAGTGCAGAGCAGGTGGCGCAGCTGTAAATACTTATATAATTGAGATCTGGGAATCCCAAAATGTTGAATCAAATTTTCAAAAGATCTCAATAATCCACTCTCATACAGGTCACCAAGTATATTAACCCTCCTCACAATTCAATCTGACCAACATAAAGGGGACTTATTAATACACAATTTAGGGTTCAGCCACATGCTCAAGGCTACGTTTAAATAAATATCCGAGTTAAACACTCTGGATACTTTTGTCCATATCGAGTGTAAATGTGAGATAATGGGGTGTGACTTATCTTCTCCAGTTAGTTTGAAAGAAGGGCTTTGCAGTGGCGAGATAGGGGCAAGAACTTCCTTTTCAAAACAAAACCAGGGAGGGGCTCTCTCAGGTGGAAGCGACCAATGAGCCAAATGTCTGAGACCGAATGCATAATAATAAAACAAAATCTTGGGTAGGCCTAACCCACCTTTGTCAATCGGTCTTTGTAACTTATTGAAATTTAACCTGGCACGCTTACCATTCCAAATGAAGGACTTTCGCTATGCTATCAAATTGCTTGAAATAAGAGAGGGGGACATTTACAGGGAGAGATTGTAACAGGTAGTTGAATTTTGGAATACAATTCATTTTAATTACATTAACCTTCCCAATCATAGATAAATGTAATGAAGCCCACCTGCCCACATCGTTCAAAAATCTATTTATTAAGGGATCAAAATTAACTCTGACTAAATCAGACAAATTTGCTGGGAATAAAATGCCCAAATACTTAATGCCCTGTTTGGGCCACTGGAAGGCGCCCGGCAGTCAGGGCCGTTACTGGACAGTACGCTGTCAGAGCCAAAGCTTCGGATTTAGACCAATTGACTTTCTATCCTGAGAACTTGGAAAAGGAATGAATAATTCTGTGGAGGCAAGGCATAAATCTAATAGGGTCAGAGACAAATAATAAAATATAATCTGCATAAAGCTGAAGCTTATGCGCCATCACCCCTGGAAAATCATCCTCCTTTTTTATCGTGGCTGCTAATAGTTGCAGGGCAAGACAGAGCAATAATCGGGAAAGAGGGCAACCCTGCCGAGTGCCCCTATTCAGAGTAAAATAATCTGAAATTAATCCATTTGTTTGTACCGCTGCTACAGGGTGACTATAAAGTAACTTAATCCAACCAATAAATGTACTTCCGAACCCGTATATTTCCAAAATCTTAAAAAGATAATCCTATTCTACCATATCAAATGCCTTTTTGGTGTCAAGTGAGATGGCAGCGACCGGAGACTGATCATTCGCTACTGACCACATAATATTGATGAAACGTCTAATGTTATCAGAAGAGCTACAGCACCGAATAAACCCCACCTGATCTATATGTATGAGATGTCATAACTTTACTTAAGTTGTTAGCCAAAATTTTTGCTAAAATTTTTACTTCTAGCTGGATCAGGGAAATTGGACAGTAACTTCTACACTCACTTGGATCTTTGTCCTTTTTAAGAATCAGACTGATCCGGGCTTGCGTCATGGTTGGGGGAAGCTTTCCATTCTTTAATGATTGTATAAAGTTCTAACAAAAGTGAAGCCAATTCTGTAGCATAAGACTAAAAAATTCAGTGGCAAAACCATCTGGCCGGAGCATTGCCTGTAGGTAAGTTCTTAATTACCTCGTCAAGTTCCTCCAAGGTTATCTCAGAATCAAGAGAATTTTTTTGCTCAGTCGTCAATTTAGGGAGTTCTAATGGTTCCACAAATTGTCTAATATCCTCATCAGTAGACAAAGATGTGGAACTATAAAGATCAAGATAGAACTCTTTAAAGGCATTATAATATAAATGGCCGAGGTAAAAATTTCACCACCAGCAGATTTCACTGAGGGAATGGTAGAAAAAGATTCTCTATGCTTTATATATCTAACCAAAAGCTTCCCTGCTTTGTCCCCCAACTCAAAGTATGACTGTCTTGCCCTGAATAACCAAAACTCCACTTTCCGCGACAAAATAGTATTATATCTGTATTTCAATTAGGTCAATTCTCTGAGGCCATCAGACGACATTCGGCACTTCAGCTCTGCCTCGGCACTTTTAATGTTCCCTTCCAACTCCACGAGTTCTCGTGCTTTGGATTTTTTGATAAATGAGGCATACTGTATGATCTGACCCCTAAGAACCGCCTTAAGTGCCTCCCAAGCCACGCCCTACTGAGGACCAGTTGGTCTCCATATAAACATTGATTTCAGTCTTTAACATTTGTTGGAAATCAGGATTTTGCAAAAGGGATACATTAAAGTGGCAACTATATGATTTCTTTTTCTCCGTATATGGCAACACATCTAAACTCACCAGGGCGTGATCTGAGACTAAGATGTTTCCAGTTGAGCAGCCCACAACAAATGAAATGAGAGACTTAGATATGAAAAAAAAAATCTATTCTAGAATAAATCTTATGGACTGATGAACAACATGTATAGTCCCTACCAGATGGGTTCAAAAGTCGCCAAATATCTACAAGACCAAGATTTTTACACATCCTGTGAAGCATCAATGTTGCTCTAGGGGGCTTACACACTTTTGCTTCGCTATGATCAAGGACTGAGTCCATCAAAAGATTAAAGTCTCCTCCCAATATCATATAATGAGGGGTGCCAGCGGTTTGCAACATACCTTCAAGATCAATAAAAAAGCCCTGATCATCAACGTTAGGTGCATAAATATTAGCCAAAACCAACCTTTGCCCCAGAATTTCTGCTAAAACTATAATGATTCTCCCTAATTTATATTTAATCTGTTTGAGAGATTTGAATTGTAGATGCTTACTTATCAATAAGTAATACGTAGACTCCCCTGCTCTTACTTGAGCCAGCACTAAAGAAAATATGTCCACCCCATATCTTCCCAAATTTTTCAGCTTCCTGCGAGAAAAAAATGTGTTTCTTGAAGAAACACTATATCACATTTCTTATGCTTAAGAAAATAAATAACCTTCCTTATTTTTATGGGTGCCCCAACCCATTCACATTTCATGTGGAGAAAGATAACCCACTCATATTAACATTTAACATTTTGATATAATAGACAAAATAAATTGTGTCAAAAACAAGATTATACAGACCACATGCCAACATTAGTGCAACAATCAAACCTCGAACTCCCCCCAAACCAAACAAACAGAAAAAAGAAAAACATGTGCGTTAACTCCGCGCACGACAGTGCCAACCGGCGTCCATCTCTCTAAACTCAAAAGGTCCATGTACACCTACGAGAGCCCACGCGACAACTTTGCCATCGGATTGCTCAAATCAAGTGCTTCTGCACAAATTTTGTAAGGCAAAACTACATAACAGAAAATACTTTGTAAAACAAACCCCAGCCAACAGGCAGAATAAACACAAAGAATGTGTTGATTCATTCACAGAACTACCTCGAAGGTGTGTTCCTCCACAGAACAAATTCCAACCGATATAAAGCCATTCAGTTTCCTCAGACAGACATACAAGTGTTCAGTGAGCCGGCTGTTTTTGAGTGCAGCAGATGCCGTAATCATTCCAATGTCCTGCAAAAATACTCCACAAAACAAACTCCACCCAACAGGAGGCATAAGCACAAGGAACAAACAGATTCATCCACAATTGTCCCGAAGCAGTGTTATTCCACAAAACAAACTCCAGCCGCTAGGCGGAATCATCACAAAAAGAAACAAAACATGCATCCCGGTTCCTCGGATGGTCAAGAGTCAAATTCACTCGGAGGCCGCATACATTTTTTTTTACCATAACTTACTCAGTCCGTCAACTTTATAAAAGACATCCTTTGTGTGGGCATGTAGATATTGTGCGGCCATCCCCAGCATCCACTCTCAATCTGGCCAGGAACCCCAGTGCAAAAGCAATCCTCCATCAATGCAAAAGTTTCTTAAAGGAGTGTTATTCCACAAAACAAACTACAGCCGCTAGGCGGAACCAACACAAACAGAAACAAAAATGGCGCCCAGCTTCCTCAGACAGTCGAGTGTATGTTCAGCAAGTCAATCCACTCACAAGAGAAACACCAAATGGCTTACTGACTCCAATGTATTTAAGGACAGTGCTTGCTTGGAACACGTAAATACCCTGCAGCCATCCTTCGTTTCTGTTCTCAGTTTGGCCGGAAACATCAGTGCAAAAGCGATCTTCCATTGATGCAAGAGTTTCTTACACTCCTTGAATCGATCGCGTTTATTTCTTGTCGAATTCGCAAAGTCCGGGAACAAGAAAATATTGCGATTCTTCCAAGAAAGCTTTCCTTTGCACTTCGACTCGCGAAACATGAGATCTTTATAGGATGATCTCAAAAATTTGGCCAGTTTCGGGGCCTGTTTCCCTCAGCAGATCTGCAAGCCGGGACTCTGTGAGCTCGCTCGATTTCCAGCTTATGGCCTGTTATGTCGAGCAGACTCGGGAAGAGCTCTTCTAGGAATTTCACCATATCTCTGCCTTCTTCATGCTCAGGAATTCCAACAACCGTACATTGTTTCTTCGGCTCCAATTTCCGAGATCTTCCAGTTTTTCCTAAACATTTTCCACGTTATTTTGGTCACGAGCGGATTAGCGTATAATTCCCTTTCTGATGACTCCAGATAATCGATCCATTTCTAAACATCTGCCACTCTTGTAACCAACTCAGAGAATTTTGTTTCCATCGCCGTAATCGATCGACGTATTACAGCGAGATCCTCCAAGTCAGCAACAACCTTCGTCAGCATCACCGACATGTTGGACAGTTGACGCTGAATTTCCACGGCCGTGCCATCCAAATCGAGTCCCCGGTCTGCAGGCCCGTCAGAGGTTTCAGCTTGAGCATGTAAATGTCTTTTTATATCTCCAGAGCCCGAGGATTTTGACTTCTTTGCCATGTTTACCTCAAAGAACAAATATGTAACTGGGTGTATCGAATCTCACCGGATTATACATGAAAATAATAAAAAAAACTAGCAAAGTGCGCAGAGCTCATTGCTCACACGTCTGCTCCTCGCATGGCGTCACGTGATCCAGTTTAATAATGATTATTAATCATTTAAAGAAATACATATGGATGCAATGGGGTCAAGCCAGTGTTAATATTGTCAACTAAATCTCTGTTAGTTGATGACTTTTTTTTTATTTCGTCAACTATAACCAATATGAGATGAAAAAGACGCATCATGACAATAATTAAATGATTTTTTTTAAAGCACACTGTTGACGAAAATATGATGAGTAAAAAATAATACTGCAAGATATTAACAGTACAAGATATAAACAGAAGAAACAATTCTAGAGATACATCTGTTCATAGAAAAAGATTCTAGATATGGACTCATCTAACGCAATAATCCAGCACAGGCCCTTTCCCATTGGTGGTACTAAAGCCCGTTTTAGGTACTTTTCCCTGGGACTTTTTGTTGCTTTTTGTTGCTTTCGCACCTGAGGAACTATAGTTCCTCAAAGCCTTTTTAGCTCATACTCTGGAGTATGGCGATGCCATTTAGAATTCACTCTAAATGGCACTGCCAGCAGGTGGGTGTGTCCTCAAGACCAAGTCTATACAATTTAGAAGGGGTCCAATAAAATCTATGTAGAATCTTAAATTGCATAAGGCGCACCCTTGCATCTCTAGATGCAGACTTGACGTTTTTGGTGGGGCAGCTATTTGGCCTTTTTGGAGGGCTCTCGGGGAGGGACAGTGGAGGGAGACGTGTTGTTTTAAATGTGTATGTTGTAGCCTTTTTGTTTTTGAACATATACTTTTTTTAAATGTATTTCTAAATATTTTCTTCTGTTTTATTGTTTGTTTGTGTGTCTTTTTCAATTGTATTTGACCACTGGGGTATCTGTTAGTGTTGGGTGGTGGGGTGGTTAATGTTCGGGAGGAAGGGTTGTAAACAATATAATGTGATTCCAAATATTCTGTTATTTTATATATATATATATATATATATATATATATATATATATATATATATATATATATATATATATATTTGTCTATGTTATATGGAATCAATAAAAACTTTTAATAACAAAAAAAAAAAAAGAAAAGAAAAGAAAAAGGAAACTGGTATCATTTTCAAATGCTTTGCTATGAAAGGTTTAATTAAGTGTCTGAAGATGATCCAAATGCTATTAAACAGTTCACCAGCACACTCATCTCCATAGCAAATGAGACCATTCCAAAAACATCATCAAGCGCAAAATGCAAACGGATGCCATGATTTGATGATAAATGCAAGACAGCTATAAAAGAACGGAAGAAAGCGGAAAGATTATTCTTCAGAAGGCCAACAAATGAAAATTTGTTAAGGTTAAAATAAGTAGGGCACAAGCTCGAAGAATAATAAATGAAGCTAAAAGGAAAAGTTGGAGATAATTTGTATCTGGTCTGACATCAAGTACCTCAGCAAGAAAGGTCTGGAATCTAATTCAAAGAATGAAGGGCAGGAATGATGGAGCTCAAATTCAGCACATCAAATATCAAGACTGTATTCTAACTTCAAAACAAGAGATTGCAAATACCCTAGCAGAAAATTTTGAAAAGAACTCCTCCATTGAGAATTGCCTTAATGCCTTCCAAGTTTTTTGAGCACAGGATGAAAAGAAAGGTATCAATTTTTCATCTAACAATAAGGAACCCTTTAATCAACTGTTCACAATGGAAGAATTGACACAAGCTATAAACAGAGCACATGATACGGCAGTTGGACCAGATATACACTATCAGTTTAAAAAAATTTTGCCTCACATTATCCTGTCTCTACTTTTAAAACTTTTTAACTCTATTTGGATATCAGGGAATATTCCACTCTCTTGGAAAGAAGTGATAATCATTCCCATCCCCAAAACAGGAAAAGATCATAATGACCCAACAATTACCGCCCAATAGCCCTGAGAAGTTGCTTATGCAAAACCATGGAGAGAATGGTTAATGAACGTCTAGTATGGATCCTGGAATCGCAACATCTCATAAGTAAAGTTTAGTGTGGCTTCAGAAAAGGGAGAAGTACTGTAGATCACCTCATCAGCCTTGAAATCTACATACGAGATGCTTTCATCAGAAAAGAACATGCAGTGGCTGTCTTTTTCGAATTGGAGAAAGCTTATGACACCACTTGGAAGTTCGGTATTTTAAAGAATTTATATCAACTTAGTTTTAGAGGACCATTTTTATTGCTAATTTTCTATCAAACAGACATTTTAAAGTCAGAGTAGGTAATACCCTATCTGACCCTCATAAACAAGAGCTAGGAGTACCACAAGGAAGCATTCTATCAGTTAGCCTTTTCAGTATCAAAATCAACGGCACTGCAAAAGCCATCGGGTCAGGTATCCATTGCTGTCTTTATGTTGATGACATGGACTGTTTGAGTTTGGAAGGATGGACGCTGGTTGGCACTGTCGTGCACGGGGATAGTGTGCACATTTTTTTTCTTTTTTCTGTTTGTTTGGTGCTGGCACCCCTCATGATATAATATTGGGAGGAGACTTTAATCTTTTGATGGACTCAGTCCTTGATCATAGTGAAGCAAAAGTGTGTAAGCCCCCTAGAGCAACACTGATGCTTCACAGGATGTGTAAATATCTTGGTCTTACAGATATTTGGAGACTTTTGAACCCATCTGGTAGGGACTATATATTTTTTTCTTCTGTCCATAAGATTTATTCAAGAATAGATTTTTTTTTATTATTTCTAAGTCCCTCATTTCATTTGTTGTGGATTGCTCAGTTGGAAACATCTTAGTCTCAGATCACGCCCTGGTGAGTTTAGAGGTGTTGCCACATATGGAGAAAAAGAAATCATATAGTTGGTGCTTTAATCTATCCCTTTTGCAAAATCCTGAATTCCAACAAATGTTAAAGGCTTGAAATCAATGTTTATATGGTGTTGGGCCTCATGTATTCAGATAGAAGACAAAGGCAGGCCTAACAGTCATAAAAACATTCCTCAAGCCCCCACCTTCTTAGTCGTAAATTTTACTGATAAAAATCGCGCCAAAATCAAACAAAGGGAGTCCAAAACAAACTACAGATCCATGAAGCCTTGCCCTCTAAAGGATCGAGCTCTCAACTCCTATTGGATGAGGCACACCACAGAACGTCCCTCAAACATGACATCATCAGGACTTCAAATAATTCTGAAATGCTTCCAAAGTTGCTTCCAGTGACTTAGTTCACCGAATACGGACGTAGCTTTTTGCTGCTCTCCGGTGCAACCTCGTGGCTTAAGGAAGTAATGTCCGACTTGAAACTGTGGCCGTACAATCTCCATCTCGCTGGACGAGTTGAGATTACTCTGTGTTCAACCGAACACTCTAACAGATCCGGAGACCGCTGAGCAATTCGCATCTTCATCCGTTGGCCTACAGAAGTGAAGAGATTAAAGATTTCTCTTCCATCTTCAATCAAGTCGACATTTCTGAGTTCTCCGCCAGCCCGCCGAGAATCAACAGCCGTACCACCCGCTGACAGCGCGAGGAAACGGCCCCCGTCATCACCCGAGCCTCAAGGAACCGGGTCAAAGTTAAAGGACGGAGGAAAACACATTCTACCTGTGTCCTCATGCGATTCAAGTAAGAGGTTACGTCTGGGCAGAGATAGAATATTATAGCGTGTTATTCTTGTGTTTCAAGGTTTTTGCTTGTACAGTTTACGGACCGCCATGTCCGCTCATTATTAATACTCAGGGTATTAATTATCACGAATTTGTTTTGCTGTATTGTGGTCCAACCAAATTGGACTGTTGTGCATTTTCGCCATCGCGGGTGAGACAGCAACTGAGTTCATCCATTAAAGAGTCAAATAACAAGGGACTTTTACGAGCCCCGCTCGTAAAACCGCGTCTCTGAGTGATGAACACGGCTGCTTTATCTCCAGCTATCGCGAAATCAGCTTTCGGGCTGTCACTTAATCATCTCTCTCTCTCTCTCTCTCACTAACCACACTGACACACACACACACACACACACACACTGTCACACACACACCTTGTGTTATAGAATTATTTTTATTTCCATATCTAATCATATCACTGTTTAGTTTGTAGTTGTAAGTCAGAAGTTTATTAACTGCATTGTATTAATTATTAATTGATATTACTGCATAAATAAACTTTGTTATATTACAAAGAGAAGTGTTTTGGTTTGTTTCGCATACGCCTGTGTCATGCTGACGGGATGTCAGTGCTCGGATTCAAACCTTCATTCATTGTTTTTTCCCGAAAATCGATATTCTTCGGATGTCGATTTTCCTAAGAAAACAATCTAATATTGAGACTGTTTTAATATTCGGTTATTAGTCCCTGATTTCAGGGTGGTGCCCCGTCATTCTATTGATTTTTGATAATTGATAATTATCTTTGATTGAATTTGAATGATCAATAAGCTAGTGTTAATTTTAATTAATGTTTCATCGACGTTAACAATTAACGATTATCTTTGATAACTGTTGATTTAAAGGATTAAAAAAAGCTAACATTGATTCTCATCAATGTTCTATTGATTTTAATAATTAATAATTATCTTTGATAATTATTAATTATTGCTAATAACCAAACTTGCTCCTAAACGTAGCACACTACATTTACTGGAGTCCCATATGAGGTTTTAATGAGTTAGATACAATTAATTAATTTAAATATTGATTAATAACTACAGAAATAATTATTAATTATTTCTGATAGTAACGCTGATCTAAACAACCAGTAAAGCCCTACGTAATAATTGGTGCCCCGTGTGAGGCATCCTACGTGCCAGTTCTGTCACAGTATGTATGCATAAGAATCCAAAGTAATAACTTGAAATCCTTACTTCAAAGTTTGGTTCTGTTTGACAATTTACTTCTCACAACTTGCCAAACATAAGCCAGTGTGGTGTGAAAGTGCTCTTAAGAGTGAATTAGGGGTTGGTAAATTTACTGTAGTCTGCTTAAAACCTGCTGTTGTTGTTATTTAACTCCTAACGCTTTCATCTAAATGTTACAGAGAGGTGCCAAGTCACTTCATTGACGTCCACCAAAGAGAGAACACAGTGAAATTTGCACATTACATAACAGTAGACCGTAAGCCACAGGTTGAAGCCTCTCAACTGTGCTTTTGTGCTAGCATTATGTCAACTGTAAAACAACAAGCTGTCAGAGCCACTATCACAAGAATTTTTACGGCCCCAATAAAATGAGTCACCAATCGCCCTGCGTGACTGGAGCTAAAGCTCCACAGAGGTTAGTCGACCCAGCACTGCAAGATGTAGTTGCTGCTGTCCTTCGTCTCTCCATAAAGGAGAGAGATAACCTTAACAGCTACAATATTAGTCGTTGTGATGAAGAATTGCAGGAACTAGTTGATTATGTCAACAATCCGGTCGGGAAGCCAATGCGCACAATCCTGGACCTTGTGGGTCAAATGTTCCTTCTTCATCACCGCAAAACCCAACTGCAAACCGCCGAGCACCAGGCCCAGCTCGCACAGCTGCAGAGCAGCTATCATGCGGTGCAGAGGGAAAATCTCAGCCTGCACCAAGAAATTAGGTGCACTCAAGCTGAGAAAGTCCAGGCACAGAAAGATAATGCCTGGATGCAGGAGGAAAACGAAGCCCTGCGCAGGCAGCTTCAAGCTGCCCAGCTAAAAGTAGAGTCAGATCAGGTAAGTGCAGCTGAAATGCACCGCACGACATCTGACATAGAAGAGGGCTCCCTTTGTAGCGCTACACGTAGAAATGTGCCCCTGAGAAACCCAGGAACACACGCTAGGAGCCGAGCTGCCCCTAGTGGTACAGTCTCTGACTTCGTCCTCCAAGACACCTTTCAAAATCCTCCAGCAGCCCGCTGGTTGGATGCAGGTGCCCCTCCTTATAGTTGCCCTCCTCAGTCAGTTTTCAGTCACGCCACCTTGCGTTTCAAACCGACCGATTCCACACCACGAAGGGGGGACAATTATTTTCAAGCCCAGAGTGGTGTAAGTGGCTCAAAGATCCCATTAGCCAGGGAGCTGTACGCAACCCGGGGTCCACCCCCATGCGTCGACTGGACTCCTTCCCCATCACGAAGGGGAGGAAGTCGTCCTCATCACTATAGCGATCCGAGTGACTATGATGTTTCGGATGACTCGGACGACCCGTGGTCATACCAACACCAACGCTTGTGCATCCGACAACTCGAGTCCCTTGCAGGGGACATAGAACGCTTTGACCCAAATAATCGAGATTCAAACATCGACAATTATCTTAGGGAAATTGAGCATTGCCTGATTGATTTGCCTTACGCTTCCTCGCGCGAAAAACTCAAGCTCATATGGAAGACCACGGTAAGGAGTGTCCATGCGTTCATGGAAACGCTACCGACTGGTACACGAAACCGCTACTCAGCTCTGTGTAAAGCCCTACGCGAGGAGTATTCGCTGTATATCGACGAAGCCTCCGCTACCATAGCTGCTTTCACCATCACCCAGAAGAGGCACGAGCCTCCGCGTGAGTATTATAGACGCCTGAGAACCACGTACTTCCAAGGAAGTAATGCACCAGGTCTGGAGGAGGAACGAGCTTTCAAGTCTCTTTTCCTTCACAACCTCCACGAGTGCGTGCGATATGACGTCACAATGCACTGCAGAATGGGCAACCCCACCATGCAGGAAATCAGAAAGTACGCGCAACTGGCATGGGAGACACGCGTGCGCCCTGCCCGAGGGCACGAAGGCGACACCAGAGCCCTGGGGATCCAAGCCTCATATGCAGACCTAGCGCTTGAAGGCAACGAAATGCCTCGCGTTAAGGTGAATGCTAGAACCGGACCCCAGAGGCGCCGATCACCCCGCCAGCAGGGTAGACAACAGAACCAGGGGGGTGGTGACCAGACACACCCCCAGGGTCATGGCAGGCCTAAACAACAAAACGTTCGCCGGCCGAAAAGAAATGCGCGTTTCAAACGAAAACCCAAACAAGAAGGTGAGTGGGTAGGCAAGGTTTCAAATCCCCTCAGAGAACAAGATTTGAGAGAGGAAATGGAGGATATTAGGAGACGCTTGACTGAGTTAGTAACTAAGCTTGACGTGCTTCGTTGTTCACCAGGTCCGTCGACCTCCTCAAAGGAACACGGCGCTGAAACCTCGTCAGTATGACTAGACGATGTACCCCCTCCCGTTAACGCCAAAGTTTACTTTGTAGGTCGGGAAAAGGGGAACAGTGTCCAAGTTGCTCCCCAAAACAGTCACTCCTAACATGCCACACCCTCCTTTTCTGACCTTCTTGGGCGATCTGTACCATAAGGGCAATGCCTGACACATGGGTCATTCAACTCCCACACACTACTCAACACCGGTTCCGAAATAGTCTAATGGGTTCCAACACCTTCGCAGAGGTGGCTAGAGCAAAGCTCTCCCTTGGCAAACTGTTATAGACAGAGACCTGCAATGTAAGCATCACAAGCTACACGCAAGATAGGTCGTCTATCACAAAACGGGCCTGGATTGACACCTTTCAAGGGATGATGCTAACAGACCCTGTTTACATATGTCCCATTAATACGGAACCACTGTTAGTTGGCCAGGACCTACTGAACCGATTGGCTCCGCTCACTGACTGCCGTCGTGGACACGTGGGCTCAGGTTGACATACCGAGACCACTTGGTCCAGAAAACAGTTCGCCAGCTTCAGATACACACGTCGCCATCGTCCAAAAATCCAGCAGAGACGACGACTCCAATAAGAACAATTACAGGGCCTGGGTAAAACCCTTCAGGGTACTATAGTCACTGTAAATTTGCACTCTGTCCTTATCAATAACACTTTGCACGCTCTAGAGACTTTGTCAGAGAAAACAATTTATGCGTGTATCGTTAGAGATCTAATGCAGGACCTCCTCAGGGAAATTAGTTCCTCAGTCAACAGTCTGAGTGGTGGAAGGATTCCAGCTTACCTGGTCTCCCTAGACCTTGTCGAACAAATCCTTAGATCTGCTACTATCTCTGTTGTGCAACCTTCACAGATACACATGGCATATAGTTTTGGCATTGAAATTCCAAACAATGTAAATCCTCAGAACCTCAAAATAGGATTTTTCCTCAATCTACCGTCATAGGCAGAATATATATAGACTAAAATCTGTATTTAATGTTGGTTTTCAGAGAGGTAATGTACACATTCACCTCAAAACACCACCAACACTCGCCTACCATGATGAGGACCCCTCGCTCTACTTTATCTCTAACCTAAACATGTGTACCAAGACAAAGTACATTCATTGGGTTTGTCAAAACGCAACCCCTTTGTTAGAGAGGTGACTAACTACCTCTGCGGCCAAAGAGCCGAATTCCATGAACAAGTGTCATGATAGCATGTCCATCAAAGATGAAGGAACAGAGACAAAGGTAGAGTGAGCAGGCAGTCGCTGGCTCGTTAACACCAGCAACCGAAGTCATACGACTGCCATGATACAGCCACTAAGCTAAGGCCACTAAACAAAGGCTACCAAACCAAACGGTGTTCTTAACGGTTCCCCAAAAAGCCATCGTGCACACTGATGATATTGTCCTCCATCATCTCAACGTCAACAATCATGACGCAGAAATTGAGATCATGGACGCATTTAGAGGTCATAGCCTCACCGTTGATGACACCCTTCAACAGCAGCTTCAGGCTGAAGGGATGGAATTAGTGAAGTTCAGTCTCAAACCGACTGGCTTAACCACTATGTTTCATAGTCACATAAGCAGATCGTCATCTTACCAAGAACACACTATCAGTTTGGTTGCCCTCTGGCTCCTCCTTAGTGGTTGGATCATCGCAATTATTGCACACGCCATGTACAGGTACATTCAACACCTACAGGCCAGACTGGACTCACTTCTCATACAGCCGCGTTTTACACACCAGTCTGAGCCCATCACACAGGTTAACCCCAATCATTTCCAAGGATAAGCCTTTTAACCTTTAACCCTCCTTTCCTCTAACATTTTGTTCCTAGTAACCAATGTCAGGTTCTACTTTGATTTTGTGTTATGACCAAAGAACAACAAAGGATTGTGTTATGGTTAATGCTGTGCCTTCCAATAACTTGAAATGTTTATGTGTGATGAATGTAGTTTTAGAATTAGCTAGAAGTTCTATGCCCAGATGTGCCTCAATCTCTGTCCAGACGATAAAACCTCTGTGAACTCTAATTAACTGTATGGACTGTGCAACCATTTCTCTATCCTATCAGGAATACATGGATGGCGTAACCCACAGTTTACTGTGAACCGACAAGAACTGTTCGGCCCTTCAGTTGCTCTAAAGATGCTGGACAACAACCAACTCTTCAGAACAAAGGGGGGAGTGTTGGGCCTCATGTATTCAGATAGAAGACAAAGGCAGGCCTAACAGTCATAAAAACATTCCTCAAGCCCCCACCTTCTTAGTCGTAAATGTTACTGATAAATATCACGCCAAAATCAAACAAAGGGAGTCCAAAACAGACTACAGATCCATGGAGCCTTGCCCTCTAAAGGATCGAGCTCTCAACTCCTATTGGATGAGGCACACCACAGAACGTCCCTCAAACATGACATCATCAGGACTTCAAATAATTCTGAAATGCTTCCAAAGTTGCTTCCAGTGACTTAGTTCACCGAATACGGACGTAGCTTTTTGCTGCTCTCCGGTGCAACCTCGTGGCTTAAGGAAGTAATGTCCGACTTGAAACTGTGGCCATACAATCTCCATCTCGCTGGACGAGTTGAGATTACTCTGTGTTCAACCGAACACTCTAACAGATCCGGAGACCGCTGAGCAATTCGCATCTTCATCCGTTGGCCTACAGAAGTGAAGAGATTAAAGATTTCTCTTCCATCTTCAATCAAGTCGACATTTCTGAGTTCTCTGCCAGCCCGCCGAGAATCAACAGCCGTACCACCCGCTGACAGCGCGAGGAAACGGCCCCCGTCATCACCCGAGCCTCAAGGAACCGGGTCAAAGTTAAAGGACGGAGGAAAACACATTCTACTTGTGTCCTCATGCGATTCAAGTAAGAGGTTACGTCTGGGCAGAGATAGAATATTATAGCGTGTTATTCTTGTGTTTCAAGGTTTTTGCTTGTACAGTTTACGGACTGCCATGTCCGCTCATTATTAATACTCAGGGTATTAATTATCACGAATTTGTTTTGCTGTATTGTGGTCCAACCAAATTGGACTGTTGTGCATTTTCGCCATCGCGGGTGAGACAGCAACTGAGTTCATCCATTAAAGAGTCAAATAACAAGGGCCTTTTACGAGCCCCGCTTGTAAAACCGTGTCTCTGAGTGATGAACACGGCTGCTTTATCTCCAGCTATCGCGAAATCAGCTTTTGGGCTGTCACTTAATCATCTCTCTCTCTCTCTCTCTCACTAACCACACTGACACACACACACACACACACACACTGTCACACACACACCTTGTGTTATAGAATTATTTTTATTTCCATATCTAATCATATCACTGTTTAGTTTGTAGTTGTAAGTCAGAAGTTTATTAACTGCATTGTATTAATTATTAATTGATATTACTGCATAAATAAACTTTGTTATATTACAAAGAGAAGTGTTTTGGTTTGTTTCGCATACGCCTGTGTCATGCTGACGGGATGTCAGTGCTCGGATTCAAACCTTCATTCATTGTTTTTTTCCCGAAAATCGATATTCTTCGGATGTCGATTTTCCTAAGAAAACAATCTAATATTGAGACTGTTTTAATATTCGGTTATTAGTCCCTGATTTCAGGGTGGTGCCCCGTCATTCTATTGATTTTTGATAATTGATAATTATCTTTGATTGAATTTGAATGATCAATAAGCTAGTGTTAATTTTAATTAATGTTTCATCGACGTTAACAATTAACGATTATCTTTGATAACTGTTGATTTAAAGGATTAAAAAAAGCTAACATTGATTCTCATCAATGTTCTATTGATTTTAATAATTAATAATTATCTTTGATAATTATTAATTATTGCTAATAACCAAACTTGCTCCTAAACGTAGCACACTACATTTACTGGAGTCCCATATGAGGTTTTAATGAGTTAGATACAATTAATTAATTTAAATATTGATTAATAACTACAGAAATAATTATTAATTATTTCTGATAGTAACACTGATCTAAACAACCAGTAAAGCCCTACAATGGAGACCAACTGGTTCTCGTTATCCTCTGTGGGCATGGCTTGGGAGGCACTTAAAGCAGTTCTTAGGGGTCTGATCATACAGTATTCATTCATCAAATAGTCCAAAGCACGAGAACTCATGGAGTTGGAAGGGAATATTAAAAGTGGCCTCAGAGAATTGACCCAACTGAAATACAGACATAATGCTATTTTGTCATGGAAGGTGGAGTTTTGGCTATTCAGGGCAAGACAATCATACTTTGAGTCGGGGGATAAAGCAGGGCTTTGTCTTTTTCTACCATTCCCGCAGTGAAATCTGCTGGTGGTGACATTTTTACCTCTGCAATTGATATTAATAATGCTTTTAAAGAATTCTATCTTGATCTTTATAGTTCCACTGATGAAGACATTAGAAACTTGTGGAACCATTAGAACTCCCTTAACTGACAACTGAGCAAAAAAATTCTCTTGATTCTGATATAACCTTGGAGGAGCTTGGTGAGGTAATTTAGGCAAGGGTCCGGGGCCAGATGGATTTGCCGCTGAATATTTTAGATCTTATGCTACAGAACTGGCTACACATTTGCTAGAAGTTTATATGGAATCATTAAAGAATGGAAAGCTTCCTCCAACCATGACACAATCCGGATCAGTCTGATACTTAAAAAGGACAAAGATCCAAGCGAGTGTAAGAGTTACCGTCCAATTTCCTTGATCCACCTAGACGTTAAAATATTAGAATTGTCCAAAATTCTGGCTAACCGATTAAGTAAAGTAATGACATCTCTTATACATATAGATCAGGTGAAGTTTATTCAGGGCCACAGCTCTTCTGATAACATTAGGCGTTTCATCAATATCATGTGGTCAGTGGCGAATGATTAGACTCCGGTTGCTGCCATCTCACTTAATGCTGAAAAGGCATTCGATGTGGTAGAATGGGCTTATCTTTTTAAGATTTTGGAAATATATGGGTTCGGAATGCTTTTATTGGATGGATTAAGTTACTTTATAGACACCCGGTAGCGGCGATACAAACAAATGGATTCATTTCAGATTATTTTACTCTGGACACCCGGCAGGGTTGCCCTCTTTCCCCATTATTGTTCTGTCTTGCCCTGGAACCATTAGCAGCCGCGATAAGAAAGGAAGATAATTTTCCAGGGGTGGTGGCGGGAGGTATGGCGCATAAGCTTTTTTTTCCATAAGCTTTTTTTTTTCATAAGCTATTATTCGTCTCAGACCCCACTAGATCTATGCCTTGCCTCCACAGAATTATTCATTCCTTTTCTAAGTTCTCAGGATACAGAGTCAGTTGGTCTAAATCCAAAGATTTGGCTCTGACAACGTACTGCCCAATAACGGCTTTTCAGCCGGGTGCATTCCAGTGGCCCAAACAGGGCATTAAGTATTTGGGCATTTTATTCCCAGCAAATTTGGGTGATTAGTTAGAGTTAATTTTGACCCCTTAATAAAAAGGTTTTCCAGCGATGTGGGCAGGTGGGCTTCATTAAATGTATTTATAATTGGGAAGGTTAATGTTATTAAAATTAATTGTATTCCAAAATTTAACTACCTGCTGCAGTCTCTCCCTGTAGATGACCCCCTCTCTTATTTCAAGCAATTTGATAGCATAGCGAAGTCCTTCATTTGGAATGGTAAGCATCCCAGATTACATTTCAATGTTACATAGGCCGATTGACAAAGGTGGGCTAGGCCTACCTAGGATTTTGTTTTATTATTATGCATTCGGTCTCAGACATTTGGCTCAGTGGTCACTTACACCTGAGAGAGCCCTTCCCTGGTTTTGTTTTGAACAGGAAGTTATTGCCCCTATTTCACCATTGCAAAGCCTTTCTATCAAACTAATCAGAGAAGTTAAGTTACAGCCCGTTATCTTGCATTTGCACTCGGTATGGACAAAAGTGCCCAGAGTGTTTAATTCGGGCATATGAGCATATGGCTGAACCCTAAATTATGTATTAATAAGTACCTTTTTTGCTGGTCCTAGTGGATCATGAGGGGTGTTACTACACTCAGTGACCTATATGAGAGTGGACTGTTGAGATCCTTTGAAAATTTGATTCAACATTTTGGGATTCCCAGATCTCAGTTCTATAAGTATTTACAGATGCACCACCTTGCTCTGTACTGTTTTTGGGAGTAGTTTATACCCCTCTAAAGCGAAGGATACTCTGGGAGATGTGATTACTGCTTTTGGAAAAGGTCATGAGGTGTCAGTGTATTACTCCCTGCTAATTCAGAGTCTGGGTGATGGAGCTTTAACTTCTATTAAGAGAGTATGGGAGAAAGATTCTAGGATTCTAAAAAACATAAAGTCTGCATCTAGAGATGCAAGGGTCTGCCTTATGCAATTCAAGATTTTACATAGATTCTACTGGACCCCCTCTAGATTGTATAGGCTTCCCACATGCTGGCAATGTCAATCAGAAGATGGAGACACAACCCATGTCTTTTGGGGGTGTGTTAAGATCTAAAACTTTTGGTTGAAGATTCAGAGTTTTACGTGTGAGGTATTGGGCACTCAAATTTTATTTTGTCCCAGACTCTGTATTTTAGGCATTGTGGCGGTTATCAAAATAGAGAATAAGCACATAAAAAAATTGGGTCCTAACAAGCATTATGATCCCCAGACAGATAGTTTTAATGGGATGGAAGTCGGCTGGAGTGCCCCCATTTCAGGAGTGGTGCTCGGAGATGGGCAGGGTGGAAGCTTTTGAAGAGGGGTCATCCAGAAGACTGGGAATTTAGACTTGTTTGTGGGGAAATGGGGCAAATATCTGGCATTTTTGCAGGGTTCTCGGGGAGGGACACTGGAGAGAGAGGTGTAGTGGTTAATGTGTGTGATTAATATATATATATATATATATATATATATATATATATATATATATATATATATATATATAGTTTGGTTTGGTTTGGTTTGGTTTTTTTTTGTTTGTGTATCTATAATCATGTGACCACTGGGGTGTTGTTGGGTATAAAACTGTATTGATTCTGTTTGTATATGTTTTGCTTTTCTTTGTTTAACAGATGAATCAATAATAAAAAAAGAAAAAATGTAATCATAAAAAACAATTAATTTTAATTGGAAAATACATTTTTATTTTTTTTTTTAAATACACCTTAACTCAGTCTGGGGTTGAGTTCTTGCTTAAGGGCACAATGGTATTACAGTTCTCCCCAGTTCATGGACTGTCTGCAACATTTCATTTATTAAACCAGACAGTTGCAAATAAATGTATTCTGTCTGATATTCTGTGATAACCAGAATAAATAAAAAGCTTCAGTTTAAATTCGAGAGAATGCTGGCAAGCATTTTCACCTGTTATGAGAGCGTCAGGGCGGGACTGTTCTTTCCTCCAAGCAGGCACAAATACTGTAATGTCTCAATGGCCACGTTCAAGAAACCAATCAACTGCAATCTGAATGCCATGACAGGAGAACACCACCTTAGTGCCATGGCTTTAAAAGTGAGAAAAGAAAGTGGTGCCATTTTAAGTGTCTACAGATATACAGTATCTTCATTATGCTGTTTCAAAGCCCTCTTGCGAAATCTAACATACAATAAATAAAATAAATAAATAAAATCATGGAATTTGCATAGGTCATACTTGCTTGCAGAGAAATGCAAACTAGAGTGGTGGTGGCATAGTGGACTAAAGCACTGAACTACTAAGCAAAAAGTTGTTGGTTCAATCCCCACAGCCACCACCATTGTGTCCTTGAGCAAGGCACTTAACTCCAGGTTGCTTCAGGGGGATTGTCCCTGAAATAAGGGCACTGTAAGTTGCTTTGGATAAAAGCATCTGCCAAATGCATAAATGTAACTGCAATAAAATACTACTACTCCTACTACTAAATAATAATAATAGATTTCAGAACTATGGTCAACCATGTGGCAGAAATTTGCATTGTCCAGTTAATCTGGCAAGTAAACTTGATTTATAACATTTTCTCACACAATTAGCAGTTCTAAAAAGATCTAAAGACTACTAACTTGCTAAAATGCACAGAAATGCTAACAGGTTTAAGGTAATGATCATCAGCTAAATATCTAAAATCTGAATCTGGTTTTTCCTATTGTCATTTTTAAAATATTAGAACAATTTAACAAATCTCTGATTACATGAACATCACAAGCCAAACCACAGAGTATGTCATGGTCAAGATTGCTTAAATGGAACCCTTAATGTTGAATGAATATTAAGCCAACACAACTTTACATAATGATTCATAATTTGAACAGAAACTTTTCTGGATTCTCACCTCATGGCCACATTGCTTCCATCAATAACAATGGGGTGGAGGTTATCCTTATCATCCACAGGTGTCAGTGAGGGTGATTCTGACTGGCGGCAGAAAAATGAGTCTGAGAAACTTCAAGAGGAAGAAGAACAAGAGGATGATGATGTGGAAGTTGACTGGGAGGAAGACTGCATTGCACCCTCATTCTCCGACTTACTCCTCAGTTTCACCAGCTCGCTAAGAATGTCGTTAATCAGTGCGTCTGACCCTAGCTTGTACAGAACCAGCCGGACAATGTTTTCTGTATAGCCGAGCTTAAGAGCAAACTCCATCTTTGTCTGGTATTCCCTAAGTGTATCAATAGGGCCTGGCTGTCCTGATACCATGTCCGGAACCAGTGAATCCAAATTCAGACATGGGGACCGACAGAGAGGTGGGTGGACTGCATGGATAGACTCATCGCAGAGCATATGATTACGACTCTGCTCAGATTTTCATTCTGACCCTGCACTTTCATCAGAATCTCCTTTTTGGGAAGAACTGCGGTTCCTGGTGCAGGGGGCAGCATTTTCGACAATGTCTGACGAACCCCTGTCCATGATAGGTCTGGCGTCAGTGTCTATGCCAGCCTGCCGGTCTGTTGCTTTCACATGGTGGCAGATGAGATCCAGCTCAAGTTCAAGGATGTGGCCTGTTCCATCATCCAGATGGTCCTTCAGGCCCATGAAGCTTCCACAGACATCCAGCGCTGTGCTGACTGTCAGCCCTGCTGACCCCAGCCAACTGTTATGGAGGCCTCAGCTCGCCCTGCTCATGTGAACCTGGACAACAACAGAGGGAGAATTTTACAGAATTCGATTTACTCTTCAAATTGTACCCTGTTATCCCTTGTCCGTGTCAGGTGTACAGTTTCATGGCTAAAGTGTGCCTGAAGCAGACAGGCTTAAGAACTCTGCTACATGACAGCAGTAGTCAGTAGAATGAGAGACAGAGGATAGGGCCTTTGACATAACCAGAAAATATAAGATCACAAATATCATATTAATCATTACAAATTTAAATTGAGATTAAAATTTTTTACATTTGACAGTATTATTGTGCTACCTTAACATCACTTCCTTTAAATACAGATATACAAAATCTACCAGTCAAATGTTTGTACACCTACTCATTTTTTATTATGACTATTTTCCATAGTTTAGAATAACAGTAAACTCATCAAAACTATGAAGCAACACAAATAAAAGTAAGGGGAAATACTATTCATTTCTTTCTGTTTAAAAGTGTAGCAACTGAACCTTTGCTAAGCACTAAAAGCACTTTTGACCAATCCTGTCTTAGCAACCGTTGCCCAGCCGACATTACTCTGACACGCATTTGCTATTTTCCAATGACAGCCTATGGAAATAATGTGTGTTTGAGCACTTTTATATGGGATTTTATTAAAATAATCCAAAAAATTTAAAGAACGTTGTTCTTTAAATTTGTAATATTGACACGAGATACCCAGAGAGGGTGCACTCAGTGTTTTTCTGTTTAAAAAATATATTTTTGCCAAAAACCACGTTGTCCATGGCAGTCTCCCATTCATTCCTATGGGACGTTCTGCAGAGCTTGTCAGAGTGAGCAACAGTAACCAAGGGGAGCGGAGCTTAGCGAAGGGTCAATTAGCCAAAAAAAATTGACCTCTTAAGGGATGTTCTCACAGGTATTGTTCTTGCGTCTGTCTGCGCTATTTTTTTATTGGTCCATGTACACAGAGCATAGGTTTTTAGAGTTTTGCACATAAATGCTGCAATTTTAGGACACTGACCTCTAATTTTGTGACCATGTGGGTGGGAGTACTTGTGCTTGCACTATCTCGTTGTGCATGACACTGTGGAGACTCCCAGCATGTGGACGCTCATGCTACTCTCCGCGATCCACACATAACTTACCACGCGCCCCATTGAGAGCGAGAAGCACTAATCGCGACCATGAGGAGGTTATCTCATGTGACTCTACCCTCCCTAGCAACCGGGCCAATTTGGTTGCTTAGGACACCTGGCTGGAGTCACTCAGCACGCCCTGGATTCGAACTCGTGACTCCAGGGGTGGTAGTCAGCATCAATACTCGCTGAGCTACCCAGGCCCCTACCAAGTAAGTGGTAATTAAGTTAATGTCCAAACTTTGAAAATACAGTGGAACATCACATTATATCCCTGATAATCACAGTTAATACTAGCCATTTGTGTGTCAATAGATTTAAAGCAGTATTTCTAGATTATTTTTAATCAGAGTTACAAATGACTTGCTGTTATCATCTGACAATGGCTTTATCTGTCTTCTAGTGCTTTTCGATCTTAATTCTGCCTTTGACACCATAGATCACGTCATTCTCTTGGATAGGCTTGAGAATTCTGTTGCCATTTGTGGTCAGGTATTATCAAGGTTTAGGTCCTATTTATCCAAACATTACCACTTTGTTCGAGTAAACAAGAGATTTTCAGAAGTAGAAGTAAAGTATAGAGTGCCGCAGGGCTCAGTATTATGTCCTCTGCTTTTCTCCTTGTATATGCATCCCCTAAGAGACATTATCAGGAACCATGAAATTAGTTTTCACTTTTATGCCAACTATGCATAGCTTTATATTCCTTTTAGACCTGGTGAAATTTCCCAATATGATAGCAAAGTGATAGCAAAGACTGGATGGCTAGAAATTTCCTTCTACTCAATTCTGACAAGACAGAGGTATTAATTATTGGACCAAAAACCTTTGAAAATAAGATGCTAGAATAAAATTATCTGTTCTCTAGGTGGATCGCCTCTTAAATTGTCTTCTACAGTTAAGAACTTGGGTGCTGTTTGATAGTTTCCAAAGTTTGAAAATCACATTTCCAAAGTTTGTAGAACAGCATTCTTCCACCTCAGAAATACTGCTGTTATGACACATGCTCTCTATGTCTGATGCCAAAAAGCTAATTCATGCATTCATAACCTCAAGACTAGATCATTGTAATGCATTACTGGGAGGATATCTTGCAGGTTCAATAATTAAGATTCAGTTGGTTCAAAATGCAGCAGCTAGAGTGCTGACTAGACCAAGAAATATGATTATATCAGCAAAATTGTATTTTTTGCATTAATTTTTAAAATTCTGCTAATTACAGTACTTACAAAGCTTTGAATTGTCTATCTCATCAGTACTTAAGTGACCTTCTATCATACTAAAATCCATCATGTTCATTATGGTCACAAAATTCTGGCCTGTTTATAGTAACCAGAATATCAAGATCCACAAAAGGAGGTAGTACAACCTTTTCCTACATGGCTCCTAAACTATGGAATAGACTTTCAAGCATCGTTCGGGACTCATTCACACTCTCTCAGTTTAAGTCTAGACTAAAGACTCATCTCTTCAGCCAGGCATACTTAATTTATCCCTCAACCTTTAGTTATGCTCTATTAATCAGGTCTGCCGGAACCAGAAACATTTCTCATATTCTATAACTCTGCTTTAAATTGAATGGAAATCTATATTATTCTATTTGGTTCCCTGTCTTATCATTGGGCTATGTTACCAGAGCCTGCTACATAAAGCTCCAGTCCAGCCCGATGTCCCACTCCCATCACTATGTGTCACAAAGCGATGACTACTTTGCAGACTAATTGCAGTCTGTGCCTATTAGACAGCAAGGGGCACTCTGTTATACCGAGTTGTGAATGTCCATTTGCAGTCTGAATTGAATGTTTGTGAGATAAAAAGACTATACCACAAAATAATGGCGAGTATGTCCTCATGGGACAGAAAACAACAACATCCAGCATGTGCATTCCAATTCACAAACAAATTACTCCTATGAACCAATTCTTTTGAGTGAATCAAGACAGACAAAGCAACCAGTGTAGTCCGACAAACAATTGACTCGTATTAACCGATTCTTTTTAGTGAATCAAAACATCCTGGTTACTTTCGTAACCTCCGTTCCCTGATGGAGGGAATGAGACGTTGTGTCAATGTAGTGACACTAGGAGTCACTCTTGGGAGCCCCAAACACCTCTGCTTTTTTTGAAAAGAGGCCAATGAGAATTGGCGAGTGGAATTTGCATGCCACTCCCCCAGACATACGGGTATAAAAGTAGCTGGTATGCAACCACTCATTCAGGTTTTGTGCTGAGGACCCGAGACCAGGTCCCAGCCATTTCAGCGGGTAGTTCAGCATTGTGGCAAGAGGGACACAACGTCTTGTTCCCTCCATCAGGGAACGGAGGTTACGAAAGTAACCAGGACGTTCCCTATCTGTCACTCACTCGATGTTGTGTCAATGTAGTGACACTAGGGGTCCCTATACAAAAGGCCACAACTAGCTGAACTGTGTTGCGTGAACTGGCGGTGTGTGATGGGCAGACTGCTGTGTGCCTTGTAGCCAGCGCACCAGGCCGTCACGTAACCTCCCCCAATGCTCTTATGAGCGTCGAATGGTCCATCAGGAACAAGTCGACTGCCCTATTATAGGGACAGGCTAGCCCAGCCGAGGCCTCTTTTCCCTCTCATTTCTCCCCAAAAAGAGTGGAATTTGTTAACTGACTAGGAGCCATAAATGTCTGCGTTGGGGGGTGTCCCTCCCAAGGGGAAGACACCGTGGAGACCACACCCTGCCCAAAAAGAGGGGGGGGGGGGGTATTTTGAGTAGAATACGTCACATGGTCTTACCAAGTCTTGTCAGAAGTATGTCATGTGAGAGGTCCTAAGGTAGGTCCTACCCGAAGGGGGAGGAGTTTCTACAGAGCATGGCGACCGGGGGCAAAGGGGCCTCTGCCCAAGGAAGACACAGTTTGCCATCAAAACAATTTTGCGGAAGATATCACATTGGGTCGCCTTCGGGGAACCAGCACATGTGGAGCACCTACCTCAGTACAGGGGCTCATTAGCGCACGTACTGGGCTGGTCAGTGAGTTTCTCCACAAACTCAGCTGTCAGAGGGCTAAGGAGGAAAGTCATCCAGGGATCACAGTCTGTGAACACGACTGGGAGTCAAGCGCGCACGTCTTCATCTCGAGGGAGGGGAAAAGTGCTATGCGCAAGCGGTACACCCGGCCAGTTGTCCCGGAACTTACCTGCTCATGCCTGCCAATACACGGGACGAGACTGGCTCAACCCGAAGATTGTAGAACCTAGCAAAGGTGTTGGGTGTTGCCCAGCCTGCTGCTCTGCAGATGTCTGCCAAAGAGGCGTCACTGGAGGCGTCACACTTCTGGTGAAGTGGGCTCGTAACCCCGCAGAGGATGGCACGTCCTGAGCCTGATATGCCATCATGATGGCGTCGATGACCCAGTGGGCGATCCTCTGTTTGGAGACAGCGCTGCCTTTCTGCTGTCCACCAAAGCAAACAAAGAGCTGCTCGGAGCTTCTAAGGCTCTGCGTATGATCCAAATAGATGCGTAAATCTCGTACCGGACACAGCAACACCAAGGCTGAGTCTGCCTCCTCCTTGGGCAGCGCTTTCAGGTTCACCACCTGATCCCTAAACGGTGTCGTGGGAACCTTGGGCACATAGCCCGGTCGGGGTCTCAGGATCACGTGAGAGTAACCCGGACCGAAATCCAGGCACGATTCGCTGACAGAGAACACCTGCAGGTCCCCTACCCTTTTTGATGGAAGTGAGTGCAGTCAGGAAGGCAGTCTTGAAAGAGAGTGCCTTAAGCTCAGCTGACTCCAAGGGCTCAAAGGGAGCTCCCTGTAGACCCCGAAGGGCTATGGTGAGGTCCCATTGGGGGACGAGGTGCAGTCTGGAGAGATTCAACCTCCTAGTGCCTCTCAGGAACCTGATGATCAAGTCGTGCTTCCCCAAATACTTACCACCTACTGCATTGTGATGCGCCGAAATAGCAGGACATCTGCCCCTCCAGCCTCTCCTGCAGGAAGGAAAGCACTGATCTGACTGCACATCTCTGGGGGTCTTCACGTCGGGAAGAATACCACTTAGCAAACAGATGCCACTTCAAGGCATACAGGTGCCTCGTAGAGAGAGCCCTAGCCTGAGTGATCGTGTCTACCACCACGGGTGGTAGGCCACTTATGTCTTCCGGGTCCCGTCCAGGGGCCAGTCGTGAAAATTCCAGAGGTCTGGTTGCGGGTGCCAGATGGTGCCCCATGCCTGAGAAAGAACGTCCTTCTTCAGGGGAATTCGCCGGGGGGGGGGGGGGTTCTGTCGCAAGGAGGGTGAGATCTGAGAACCACATCTGGGTGGGCCAGTAGGGTGCTACTAGGATTATCTGCTCCTCATCCTCCCTGACCTTACACAGGGTCTGTGCAAGTAAGCTCACTGGGGGAAACGCGTATTTCCGTAGTCCAGGGGGCCAGCTGGGTGCCAGCGAATCTATACCAAGGGGTGCCTCGGTCAGGGCGTACCAAAGCAGGCAGTGGGAGGATTCCCGGGAAGCAAACAGGTCTACCTGTGCTCGACCAAATCGAATCCAAATCAGCTGGACCACCTGAGGGTGGAGTATCCACTCTCCCCTGAGGGTAACCTGATGTGACAGCGCATCCGCTGCGGTGTTGAGGTCGCCCGGGATGTGAGAGGCTCGAAGCGACTTGAGGCACTGCTGACTCCAGAGGAGGAGACGGTGGGTGAGTTGTGACATGCATTTGGAGTGTAGACCGCCTTGGCAGTTGATGTATGCTACCGATGCTGTGTTGTCCATCCGGACCAACATGTGCTTGCCCTGGATCAACGGCCGAAACCTCCGCAGAGCGAGCAGTACTGCCAACAACTCTAGGCAGTTGATGTGCCAACGCAGCTGCGGGCCAGTCCAGGAGCCGGCGGCTATGTGCCCATTGCATACGGTGCCCCAGCCCGTCTTGGAGGCATCTGTTGTAACCACGACGCACCTGGAGACCTGCTCTAGGGGAACCCCTGCCCATAGAAATGCAAGGTCGGTCCAAGGGCTGAAGAGGCAGAGACAGATCGGCATGATGGCCATGCGATGTGTCCCGTGGCGCCATGCCCATCTCAGGACTCGAGTTTGAAGCCAGTGCTGAAGCGGTCTCATATGCATCAACCTGAGCGGTGTGGCCGCCACTGAAGATGCCATATGCCCCAGGAGCCTCTGAAAAATTTTCAGTGGAACCGCTGTTCTCCGTCTGAACGCCTTCAGACAGTTCAGCACCGACTGTGCGCGCTCGTTCATGAGGCGTGCTGTCAGAGACTGAGTCCAACTCTACTAGTCCCAATCGACTGAGGTGCCGGAGCACGAGGTCCCTGTATGCGCACAGCAACTCTCTAGAGTGAGCTAGGATTAGCCAGTCGTCGAGATAGTTGAGGATGCGGCCACTTCTCTTAGCGGGGCAAGGGCTGCCTCTGCGACCTTCGTGAAGACGCAAGGGGACAGGGACAGGCCGAAGGGGAGGACCTTGTACTGGTACACCTGGCCTTCGAAGGCAAAATCCGCCATCGAGGGTAGCGAGAGAGGGGGAGCTGAAAGACCGGGACCGGGCAGTAAAAGGTGCCTCCCACGATCTTGTCAGCTGCTCATGCACTTCCGGGAAGAAAGGAATGGGGGTGGGGCGTGGGCGTGGGCGGTGCCCTGAGCCCAGGAACCAATCGTCAAACCGTGAGGGTTCAGGGGAAAGCGGAGGGTTCCACTGTAGCCCGACGCTCGCGGCCACCCGGGAAAGCATGTCCGTCATTTCTGTGTTGGCCTGGGACTGGGTGACCACTCCCGAAGGAGGAAGCCCAGTCAAAGCCTCTGCGTCCGACTGGATGAGCCCGCTCTCCAACGCTGCGCTCGATAACTCGTCTTCTTCCCGGGCTCCGAACGAGATGTCGATCTCGCCCTGAGACGAGCCGGCGATCTTGTCCGAGCGCCCAACCGGAGCAAGCGAGCGTGCAGGGGAATGGGAGGTCCGTGGGGGGATACCCGGTGGAGGTGGTCCCATTGAGGTCCCCAAATTGCCCCCAGTGCTAACCGGCATGGCTTCATACCCGTAGGTAGAAGGACCGAGGCGGAGAGCCGCTGGGGTGGCTTGCTTTCTTACGAATGCAAGACGTGACCGCAACGTTGCCATGGTCATGTTCTCGCAGTGAGGACAAAACCCATCCACGAACGATGTCTCCGTGTGGGCAGTGCCCAGACACGTAAGACAGTGATCGTGGCTGTCAGAAGCGGAGAGATATCGACCGCAACCAGGAATAACACACAGTTTTTAAAGGCATCTTTAAAAAGACGTTCCGTGATTGCCTCTCTTTTTAGAAAGAAAATATACTTTTTTTTTTTTTTTTTTTTTTTTAGAATATACTCTTTTAGTTGTTTCTGCCGAAGTACCCAGGGGCATTCTCTGCACTCCACGGGTGCAGAGGGGGAGAAGCCGTTGAAATGCAGAGAATCCAGCAGATGAGGTGAATGAACTTCGCGGATGAATTCAGCTTCAATGAATAGAACCGCTAGGCTCCGAAGAGAAAATCTGAATGAGTGGTTGCATACCAGCTCTTTTTATACCCTTATGTCCGGGGGAGTGGCATGCAAATTCCACTGGTAATTCTCATTTCCCTCTTTTTTCAAAAAAGCAGAGGTGTTTGGGGCTCCCAAGAGTGACCCCTAGTGTCACTACATCGACACAACTTCGAGTGAGTAACAGATAGGGAACAGACAGAGCATCCAATGTATTCGAAAATTACTCTTATGAATCGGTTCTTTTACTAAATCGTTCAAAAAGACTCACAAACTGATTGACTAATTTCCCCTTATGCCAAGCTGTATTTAAAGATACATATTTGCAACAAGATGTTTTTTGTAATAAATATTATTTTTTTAAAAAGCATTAAAACATCACATTTATCAGCGAATAATCAGAGTATTGGCAAGTGTCATGTAAACAGGATTAAGGAGGTTTGCCCAAATCATGTAAACATCTTAATCTAATTATTCCTTATACTCTGATTATTGCAATAATCAGAGTATTGATGTACATGTAAATGTAGCCATTGTCTGATTTATTCAGGATTATCAAAAATCTGACAAGAGTTGAGGAAAAAGTGAGGACACATCTTTGATAGGCAGTTTATATATATATATATATATATATATATATATATATATATATATATATATATATATATATATATATATATACAGGTGCATCTCAATAAATTAGAATGTCATGGAAAAGTTCATTTATTTCAGTAATTCAACTCAAATTGTGAAACTCGTGTATTAAATAAATTCAATGCACACAGACTGAAGTAGTTTAAGTCTTTGGTTCTTTTAATTGTGATGATTTTGGTGAACTTCACAAGGAATGGACTGAGGCTGGGGTCAAGGCAACAAGAGCCACCACACACAGACGTGTCAAGGAATTTGGCTACAGTTGTTGTATTCCTCTTGTTAAGCCACTCCTGAACCACACAACGTCAGAGGCATCTTACCTGGGCTAAGGAGAAGAAGAACTGGACTGTTGCCCAGTGGTCCAAAGTCCTCTTTTCAGATGAGAGCAAGTTTTGTATTTCATTTGGAAACCAAGGTCCTAGAGTCTGGAGGAAGGGTGGAGAAGCTCATAGCCCAAGTTGCTTGAAGTCCAGTGTTAAGTTTCCACAGTCTGTGATGATTTGGGGTGCAATGTCATCTGCTGGTGTTGGTCCATTATGTTTTTTGAAAACCAAAGTCACTGCACCCGTTTACCAAGAAATTTTGGAGCACTTCATGCTTCCTTCTGCTGACCAGCTTTTTAAAGATGCTGATTTCATTTTCCAGCAGGATTTGGCACCTGCCCACACTGCCAAAAGCACCAAAAGTTGGTTAAATGACCATGGTGTTGGTGTGCTTGACTGGCCAGCAAACTCACCAGACCTGAACCCCATAGAGAATCTATGGGGTATTGTCAAGAGGAAAATGAGAAACAAGAGACCAAAAAATGCAGATGAGCTGAAGGCCACTATCAAAGAAACCTGGGCTTCCATACCACCTCGGCAGTGCCACAAACTGATCACCTCCATGCCATGCCGAATTGAGGCAGTAATTAAAGCAAAAGGAGCCCCTACCAAGTATTGAGTACATATACAGTAAATGAACATACTTTCCAGAAGGCCAACAATTCACTAAAAATGTTTTTTTTTATTGGTCTTATGATGTATTCTAATTTTTTGAGATGGTGAATTGGTGGGTTTTTGTTAAATGTGAGCCAAAATCATCACAATTAAAAGAAACAAAGACTTAAACTACTTCAGTCTGTGTGCATTGAATTTATTTAATACATGAGTTTCACAATTTGAGTTGAATTACTGAAATAAATGAACTTTTCCACGACATTCTAATTTATTGAGCTGCACCTGTATATATATATATATATATATATATATATATATATATAGAAAATATTATTTAAAGTTTCCTTTATGTATTGTTTGATATCTTTCAGATCTTTTATTTTATATTTATTTTATTATTTTTTTTTTTTAAACACTTTGTTAGGTAGTTTAACATTGTGACTTCTTGCTGAGGACAGGTTAAGTTACATGTGGTTCCAAGTCTAGAGCATGCATTTTAAAACATTCAAATGAAATTATTTAAATATTAAGTAATAAATGCCCTAAGAATACAAAGCGTTGCTTTATGCATATGAAGAACGGAAAACACCGTCAGACAATCACTATCATTAAATGATAATAGTTTCTGCTGGATTCAGTGCTTTAATCACATCATCATGTATATTTCTGACTTCAAACGGTTTTCAAATGATGATTACACACATTTTTTTGTGGGAATACTGAGGCTGGGTAAGCACGTGTATTAAATCAACACTCTTTATATAGCAGACATCTCTCCAACTGTTATCGATTACATATTAAAATGACATTTTTGCTTGTGTACTGAAAACAATGACAGATGACACACACACTGGCTTTGCATATTACAAACACGTCCCAAAAACGGTAGCGGTCTAACGTGTTTAGCGGCTTTTTATCCATGCCAGTTGAAACTATGGTAATGTCTGGTTTATACTCGACTCAGCCACTTGAGCGCAAGCTTGTGTGCAGCAAAAATTACGTCATGGCGGCGCTGGCGGAAGTGCGCATTGGCGTCGCAAGCCCTCATTTTGCGCGCCGGTGCACACTCCAATTTTTGTGACTTGGGCTAACAGTGTGCGCGGCGCTGCATTTGAAAATGAACGCATTTCAATATAAATGCATTTAAATGTAAATTTTATATAAAAATATAGGAACAGTGCCTTCAATCCCTTGAATGTTGCAGAGACAGACTGTAACATTGCTCTTCAGAGTTCAGTTCTTTTGTACATTTATGTGGAAAACTTTATGAGTATAAAGTCAAGAAATATTCTATAAGGATTTAATTTTTTTATTATTATTATTATTATTTTTATTTATTTATTTATTTTATTTTATTTATTTTTTTTACGTTTTGAGGCATAATTACAAGAATTTGTCCTAAACTTTTATAACAAAAAATTAGCCTAACACAGGTTAAAGGAATAGTTCACCCAAAAATGAAAATTCTCTCATTATTCACTTACCCTGATTCCATCCCAGATGTATATGACTGTCTTTCTTCAGCAGAACATAAATTAAGATTTTTTTTAAAAAAAATGGGTCCCATCAGGCTGCTGGCTATTTGATGTTCCAAAAGACATATTTAGGCAGCATAAAAGTAATCCACATGACTCCAGTCGATCAATTAATGTTTTCTGAAGCAAATCGCTAGGTTGGTGTAAGAAACAAATCGATAATTAAAACGTTTTAATTTAAATCGGTGCTTCCTCCCAGCACTGTATTTCTGTTTGAAATTAACGAACTCTCGCCGTGACGTTCGTTCCTCTGTTGTATAAAAAGCGAGCACTTCCGACTTCTTGCTTGAACACGCCATAGCACTTACGTCACTGATACATCGACTGCTGGCAATTTTTTTAAGTTAATAAAGTTTTAATTATCGATTTGTTTCTTACACCAACCTATCAATTTGCTTCAGAAGGCATTAATTGATCAGCTGGAGTCATGTGGATTACTTTTATGTAATCGAGATTCATCAGACCAGGCAATGTTTTTCCAATCGTCTTCTGTCCAGTTTTGGTGAGCCTGTGCCCACTGCAGCTTCAGTTTCCTGTTCTTAGTTGACAGTAGTGGTACCCGGAGGGGTCTCCTGCTGGTAGCCCATCCGCCTCAATGTTCAACATTTGTATGTTCAGAAATGCTTTTCTGCATAGCACTGTTGCAGCGTGTGTTTATTTGGGTTACTTCCTATCAGCTTGCACCAGTCTGGCCTTTCTCCTCTGACCTCTGTCACTAACAAGCCATTTGCACCCACAGAACTGCCGCTCGCTGAATGTTTTTTTGTCTTTCACACCATTCTGAGTAAACTCTAGAGACTGTTGTGCGTGAAAATCACAGAAGATCAGCAGTTACAGAAAAACTCAATCAAACACCTGGCACCTACAATCATGCCATGGCCAAAATGACTGAGATCACATTTTTACCCATTCTGATGGATAATGTGAACATTAACTGAAGCTCCTGACCCGTATCTGAGTGATTTTATGCACTGCACTGCTGCCACACGATTGGCTAATTAGATAATTGCTTGAATAAGAAGGTGTACAGGTATACCTAATAAAGTGGTCGGTGAGTGTATATTTAGGGCCCAAGCACTGAAAGTGCAGAGGCCCTATTGTTCTTATGAGCTGACAGTCATAAGCTCCGCCCAACAGGAAGTCGGCCATATTGGATTGTTTGAAAAATGCATGTTCTGGAATTTGAAATACTCCTGGGTATTTCATGTTACAGTTACCAAATGTGGACGACATCATGCCAAGACATTGATGATGCTAAATTGCGAACTGATTTTTGATATATCGAATGGTGTTGCCATTGCCAAGGTCAAAAATGGGAAAAAGGAAGTGTCTCATATCTTCTGCGTGCATCATGTGATTTACATCAAAATTGAGCCAAATATTGGCTCTTGCGGGCTGATCACATTGATGTGGCTATTGTGGGGTTCACGTTCATAGCGCCACCAACTGGCGGAAGGAAGTGTGGCATGTTTAACAGACTTTGAAATATCCCTCTTATGTTTACTTGAATTGCTTCAAAATTCTTTAGAATAATGTCAAGACACTGCTGAAGTAAAATGGCAAAGGGATATTTGATGTCTTAAATACTGTTGCCATTGCAATGTATTGTGAAAGTGAAAGCAGTTTTTAAATTGAAATTAAAAAGCTATAGAATTCTACGTTTATTGTAATGAAAATGTACTGAACAAACTATTAATTTTTTATATAAATAAACTATAATAAAAATATCAACTGAAATGTAAAAGTACTAGAAATTCAAAGCCATATGTCTAACCCAGTTCTGAGTGGCAATTAACTTGTTCAGATGCAGTACCAGAAATTTCCAATAGAGGACAACCAAGCTCCATTGTTGTATGATTCCCAAAATACCACTTCTCAGTCCCTCCAGTATTTTATGGGTCATGTCTAGAAGGGATCCCTCTTTCGTACATTATGTAGTCTAAGTATGTGTAACTACGTTCATCAGTTAACTATGTTTATCAAAAGAACGACATATAAAGTTAAAGATCCATTTAAGATGGCTAGCAAAATAACAAGGGCATGCTAATGAACTGCTTTTAATTTTAACATCATAAGCGTTAATTATGCAGTATGAAGAAGATAGCAACATATGTGCTGTAGTGATGTACTTGAGGAATCGAGAAAGGGAGGCGAGCGCTCCTCGTTGAGTTTGTGCTCTTTCCAGTTGAATCCCATAGAAAAATGCAAACAAATGTGTCCCAACTCAAGATATACATACACTGAGGTGCGTATGCAATCTTTGTTAATTAAAATATAAAATTTCATATGGGCGGATTAGAACCCTTTAACCTCTTATGCAATGGGTGAATTAATTACCACTAGACCACCCAGTCAGACTCCTTTTACCAGCGCTGATTGATGTACTTCTTCGCTGATTACAATATCTCATGACCGACAATAGCACACATAAAAATAAAAATTATCAAATTTATTATGTTAAATATTTATTTTAGAACTTGAATTGATCAACAAAAATAACTTTTTATCAAAGCAGACCATTTAAAATAATCTTTTACATATGCTCATCGTTGCTGAGCAACTTCTAATGCTGTGTATCATGAGCATGCCGTTGTTATTTTGCTAACCATCTTAAACTGATCTTCAGCTTTATATGTCATTATTTTGATAAACACAGTTAACTGATGAACAGTTACACATACTTAGACTATACATAACAGACGGCGCATGTGCGAGAAGTTGACGCAAGAGGGATCCCTTCTAGACATGACCGATTTTGCCAACTTGCACATACAACAAATCTCCGCATTATTTGCGTTATCTTGCCATTTTTTATTATTCCTGCAAATTTTCTGCCAAAAAAAAAAAAAAAAAAGTAAATCTGAGGGAATCCCATCACTTTCCTTCATGTTTGACAGCAGCAAAACAAATGCTTGAAAAGCCTGGAGCAGTTGCAACATATCCAGATGCACAACTGCTGTTGTATCACAGCATACATCATACATTACAGCTAGCGTTTAGTCTTCACCCTGCGTGCTGCAAATGAGACACAAAAACCCGTGTTTATACAAAGAATCCCTAATATTCACTTAAAATCCCCATTAGCTGTGTAATAAAATGTGATTAGAATTTGAAGTGCTATTAATACAGTAGTCTACAAATCTGAAAATTGCAATATCAATCTATTTATTTTTATATAGCACATTTAAAAACAACTTTGTTGACCAAAATGCTTCACAATCAAGAATCTAGAAACAGTTAAGTGATTAACACACATAACATACATATAAACAATATAAATTCAACAGGAAAAACTATATATTAAAAATTACAATGTATGTGCATATAACTCCAGTTTAAGATTCCCTAGATTCAAAAGCAAGAGAAAAGAGATACGTTTTCAAGTGAGACTAGAAGACCTCAACAGATGGGGCTAAACGAATATGAAACGGAAGATTATTCCATAGTTTAGGGGCAACTACTGAAAAAGCTAGATCTCCCTTAGATTTTTGCTTGGACCGAGGGATAGCCAACAACATTTGGTTTGAAGATCTCAGTAGCCTAGAAGATTTGTGGTGGCTTAGGAGATCACTAATGTACTGAGGAGACAGATTGTGTAGTGCTTTAAAAACCAATAATAAAATCTTAAAACCAATTATGTAGCACACCGGAAGCCAGTGAAGAGAGGATAGCACAGGAATAATATGCTCCCTTTTTTTGGTGCCAGTCAGTAGCCTGGCTGCAGCATTCTGCATGAGTTGCAGATGGGACAGTTGCCGCTGACAGACCCCTGCGTAGAGAGAGTTACAATAGTCTAGTCTCCAGGTAATAAAAGTATGAACAACTGTCTCTAAATCTTTGAAACTGAGCAAGGGTTTTAGCCTAGAAATCATTATGAGCTGGTAAAAGCTGTTTTTAACAACAGAATTTATCTGATTCTCAAAAGCTAAGTGCTGAATCAATTATGACACCGAGATTTCTCACCTTATCTTTCACAGTTATCACCAAGGGAGCAAGAATACTGGCTATTCTCTCAGTATATTTAGGAGGCCCAAATATAATAATCTCTGACTTGTTTTCATTTAGCTGGAGAAAATTATTAGACAACCAGCTTTCAACCTCTTCCAGACAGACAACCAGGGACTTAAGGGACTGATCATTCCCAATTTTCAGAGGTAGATACAGCTGTGTGACGTCTGCATAAATATGATAAGAAATGGCATGTCGGCAGCAAATAGATCCTAGAGGTCGTATGTATAATGAAAACAGAATTGGGTCCTAGATAGAGCCTTGAGGGAGGCCATATTTCAGGGTAACAGAGCATGAATAGTTTCCAATGTTCACAGAAAATGACCTATCATGTGCAAGTGAGTCTCTTTTTTGTAATTAACATTTTATTGATTCATGTGCTATGACAGTGAAAAAAACTCAACACATATATAATGAATCAACATTTTACATTTAAACCCTACTAATACAATCCCACCCTGACCCCTAACGAACACCCCTGTGGTCCCACATAACACACACACAATCCAAAAAGAAAATAAATATATATATACATATATATATACACATATACACATATATACACACACACACGTACATATACATACATACACAGATACATATACATACACTTATATAAAAGAAAAAAAAATATATATATATATATATATATATATATATATATATATATATATATATATATATACATACACAAATAAATAAAATAATAAACATACATGATTAAACTACACTCTCCACATCCCCTCCCTGAGATTCCCCCCAAAAAACTAAATATTTGCCCCATTTTTTAGCAAATAAGTCCCTCAACCCCAGCCTTCTACTTACCGCCTCTTCAAATGCAGCTACCCTCCCCATTTCCACACACCACTCCGAAAAAAAGGGTGCTCCATTTGACTTCCAACCCCTTAAAATTACTTGCCTGCCGATCATGAGACTGGTCATAACCCAGTTTTTTATATGATTGTCCCCTAAATGCATGACCGCTCCATCACCCAAAATAGTCTGGGACGAAGCAAAACCTGAGTGTTTAAAACGTCGCACAAATACCTCTGAACCCTCAACCAAAACTCCTGGATCTTAACACACCCCCAAAAGACATGGGTAGTGTCTCCAACTTCTGACTGGCATCGCCAGCAAGTGGGTGTGTCTTTAAGACCAAGCCTATATAATCTAGAGGGGGTCCAATAAAATCTATGTAAAATCTTAAATTGCATAAAGCGAACCCTTGCATCTCTAGATACAGACTTGATATTTTTAAGGATCTTAATCCACACTCCATCCTCCAATACCAAATTCAAATCTTTTTCCCATACTCTCTTGAGAGAAGTCAAGGCTCCATCCCCCAGACTCTGAATTAGTAGGGAGTAATGCACTGATGCTTCATGGCCTTTTCCAAAAGCAGCAATCACCTCTCCCAAAGCACCTGCCGCCTTAGGGGGGTGCGTGCCACTCCCAAAAATAGTGCAGAGTAGGTGGCGAAGCTGTAAATGCTTATAAAACTGAGATCTGGGAATGCCAAAATGTTGAACCAAATTTTCAAAAGATCTCAGTACTCCACCCTCATATAGGTCACCAAGTGCATTAACCCCCCTCACAATCCAATCTGACCAACAAAAAGGGGACTTATTAACACATAGTTTAGGGTTCTGCCATATGCTCGAGGCAACATTTAAATAAATATCAGAATTAAACACTCTGGACACTTTTGTCCATATCGAGTGCAAATGCAAAATAACGGGATGCGACTTAACCTCTCGGGCTAGTTTAATCGAAAGGCTATGCAGTGGCGAGACAGGGGCAAGAACTTCCTTTTCAATACAAAACCAGGGAGGGGCCCTCTCAGGTGGAAGCGACCAATGAGCCAAATTTCTAAGACCGAACGCATAATAATAAAACAAAATCCTGGGAAGGCCTAGCCCTCCTCTGTCAATTGGCCTATGTAACTTATTGAAATTTAACCTGGGGCGCTTACCATTCCAAATAAAGGACTTCGCTATGCTATCAAATTGCTTGAAATAAGAGAGGGGGACATCTACAGGGAGAGACTGAAGCAGGTAGTTGAATTTTGGAATACAATTCATTTTAATAACATTAACCTTCCCAATCATCGATAAATGTAATGAAGCCCACCTGCTGACATCGCTCGAAAACCTTTTTATTAAAGGGTCAAAATTAACTCTAACTAAATCAGACAAATTTGCTGGGAATAAAATACTCAAATACTTAATGCCCTGTTTGGGCCACTGGAAGGCACCCGGCTGGAAAGCCGTTTCTGGGCAGTATGCTGTCAGCGCCAAAGCTTCGGATTTAGACCAATTGACTTTGTATCCTGAGAACTTGGAAAAGGAATGAATAATTCTGTGGAGGCAAGGCATAGATCTAGTAGGTTCAGAGACAAATAATAAAATATCATCTGCGTAAAGCAGAAGCTTATGCGCCGCACCTCCCGCTGTCACCCCTGGAAAATCATCCTCCTTTCTTATCGCAGCTGCTAATGGTTCCAGGGCAAGACAGAACAATAATGGGGAAAGAGGGCAACCCTGTCGATTGCCCCTATCTAGAGTAAAATAATCTGAAATTAATCCATTTGTTTGTACCGCTGCTACAGGGTGTTTATAAAGTAACTTAATCCAATCAATAAATGTACTCCCGAACCCATACATTTCCAAAATCTTAAAAAGATAATCCCATTTTACCATATCAAACGTCTTTTCAGAGTCAAGTGAGATGGCAGCGACTGGAGATTGTTCATTCGCCACTGACCACATGATATTGATGAGACGCCTGATGTTATCAGAAGAGCTACGGCCCTGAATAAATCCCACCTGATCTATATGTATAAGAGGTGTCATAACCTTACTTAATCGGTTAGCTAAACTTTTTGACAATATTTTTACATCTAGTTGGATCAGGAAGATTGGACGGTAACTTTTACACTCGCTTGGATCTTTGTCCTTTTTAAGAATCAGACTGATCCGGGCTTGTGTCATGGTTGGAGGAAGTTTTCCCTTCTTTAATGATTCAGTATAAACTTCTAACAAAAGTGGGGCCAATTCTGTAGCATAGGATCTAAAAAATTCTGCGGCAAAACCATCTGGCCCCGGAGCCTTGCCAGTAGGTAGGGACTTAATTAACTCGTTAAGCTCCTCCAAGGTTATCTCAGAATCAAGAGAGTTTTTTTGCTCAGTCGTCAGTTTAGGAAGATCTAATGGTTCCACAAAGTTTCTAATATCTTCATCAGTAGATGAACACGTGGAACTATAAAGATCAATATAGAAATCTTTAAAGGCATTATTAATATCAATGGCTGAGGTAAATATTTCACCACCAGCAGATTTCACTGAGGGAATGATAGAAAGAGACTCTCTCTGCTTTATATATCTAGCCAAAAGCTTCCCTGCTTTGTCCCCTGACTCAAAGTATGACTGTCTTGCCCTGAATAACCAAAACTCCACTTTCCGCAACAAAATAGTATTATATCTATATTTCAATCGGGTTAATTCTTTGAGGCCATCAGATGACATTCGGCGCTTCAGCTCTGCCTCGGCACTTTTAATATTTCCTTCCAACTCCACAAGTTCTCGTGCTTTGGATTTTTTGATGAATGAGGCATACTGAATGATCCGGCCCCTAAGAACCGCCTTAAGTGCCTCCCAAGCCACGCCCACAGAGGATACTGAGGACCAGTTGGTCTCCATATAAACATTGATTTCAGTCTTTAACATTTGTTGGAAATCAGGATTTTGTAAAAGGGATACATTAAGGCGCCAACTATATGATTTCTTTTTCTCTATATGTGGCATCACCTCTAAACTCACCAGGGTGTGATCTGAGACTAAAATGTTTCCAATTGAGCAATCAACAACAGATGAAATGAGGGATTTGGATATAAAAAAAAAATATATATTCTAGAATAAATCTTATGGACTGATGAAAAAAATGTATAGTCCCTACCGGATGGGTTCAAAAGTCTCCAAATATCCGAAAGCCCAAGATTTTTACACATCCTGTGAAGCGTCAATGTTGCTCTAGGGGGCTTACGCACTTTTGCTTCACTGTGATCAAGGACTGAGTCCATCAAAAGATTAAAGTCTCCTCCCAATATTATATCATGAGGGGTGCCAGCGGTTTGCAACATCCCTTCAAGATCTATAAAAAAGCCTTTTTTGCCCTTGAATTTCAGCTAAAACAATAATTACTCTTCCTAATTTATCTTTAATCTGTTTGAGAAATTTGAATTGTATTTGTTTATTTACCAGTATAATGACTCCCTTGCTCTTACTTGAGCCAACACTAAAGAAAACATGTCCACCCCATATCTTCCCAAATTTTTCAGCTTCCTGCGGGGAGAGATGTGTTTCTTGAAGAAACACTATATCATATTTCTTACGTTTAAGAAAAGTAATAACCTTCCTTCTTTTTATGGGGTGCCCCAACCCATTCACATTCCATGTGGAGAGAGACAACTTATTCATATTAACATTTGACATATTGATATAATAAAAAAAAAAAATTGTGTGTGAAAAACAAAATTATGAAGACCACATTCCCCATTAGTGAAACAATCAACCCCCGAACATCCCCCCAAACAAAACAAAGAGAAAAAAGAAAAAAGTGCGCATTAACCCCGCGCACGACAGCGCCAACCAGCAACAATCCCTTTAAACTCAAAAGGTCCGTGAACGCACACGAGTCCCCACGGCAACTTTGCCATCGGATTGCTCAATTTTGCCTCACAAATTTGTGAGGCAAAATTACATAACAGAAAATACTTTGTGAAATAAACCCAGTTAATAGGAAGAATGAGCACAAAAAATGTGTAGATTCATTCACAGAACTGTCTCAAGGATGTGATCTTCCACAAAACAAATTCCAGCTGATATAAAATCGTTCAGATTCCTCGGACAGACGAACAAATGTTCTGTGAGCTGGCTGTTATGAGTTCAGCGGATGACGTAATCATTCAAATGTCCCGTAAAAAAAAAAAAAAAACTCAAAACAAACTCCAGCCAGCAGGAGGAATAAGCACGAAGAATGAACAGATTAATCCACAGCTGTTCCAAAGGAGTGTTATTCAACAGAACATGCTCCAGCTGCTAGGCGGAACCAATACAAAAAGAAACAAAACCGGCATCCTGGTTCCCCGGATGGTCGAGTCAATTCACTCGGAGGCTGCATAAAAGTATATACCATGACTTACATAATCTGTCAGCTTTATAAAAGACATCCTTTGTGTGAGCATGTAAATATTTTACGGTCATCCGTAGTGTCCACTCTCAAACTAGCCGGGAACTTCAATGCAAATGTAATCTTCCATCAATGCAAAAGTTTCTTTAAGGAAAAGTGTTATTCATAAAACAAGCTCCAGCCGCACGGCGGAGCCAACGCAAAAAACCCAAAATTTCACCCAGCTTCCTCAAGAGTTAGGTATAGCGAGTCAGGCCCACTCACATGAGAAACATCCAATGGTTTACTCAGCCATTGATTCTATAAAAGACATTGCCATATTTGGACATGTGAATACTTTGTGACCGTTTTTCGTTTCTATTCTCAGTTTGGCAGGAAACATCAGAGCAAACGAGATCTTTTTCTGATGTAAGAGTTTCTTACATTCCTTGAACCGATCGCATTTCTCTCTTGTCGAACTCGCAAAGTCTGGGAACAAGAAAACATTATGGTTCTTCCAAGAAAGCTTCCCTTTGCTCCTCGCCTGGTGCAACACAAGATCTTTATCGGATGATCTCAGAAATCTGGCCAGAATCGATCTGGGCCTATCTCCCTCAGCAGATCTGTGAGCTGGCACTCTGTGAGCTCGCTCGATTTCCAGCTTGTGGCCTGTTATGTCGAGCAGACTTGGGAAGAGCTCATCCAGGAATTTCACCATATCTCTGCCCTCCTCATGCTCAGGAATTCCAACAATTCGAACGTTATTCCTGCGGTTTCTATTTTCAAGATCTTCAAGCTTTTCAAGGAGATGTTCCAAATCAACTTTGGTCGCGGGTGGATTAGCGGATAATTCCCTCTCCGAAGATTCCAGAAAATCGATTCGTTTTTCAACATCAGACACTCTTGTACCTAACTCAGAGAATTTTATTTCCATCGCCATGATCGATCGACGTATTACAGCGAGATCCTCCAAGTCAGCAAGAATCTTCGTCAACATCATCGACATGTTGGACAACTGACGCTGGATCTCCTCTCTCGCCGCGCCATCCAAATCGAGTCCCCAGTCTGTAGGCCTGTCGGGGCTTTCATCCTGAACAAGTAAGTGTCTTTTAATATCTCCAGAGCCCGAGGATTTTGACTTCTTTGCCATGTTTTGCAACAAAGGACAAATGTGTAACTGGATGTATCAAATTTCACCAGATTATAACATGAGAATAATCAAAAATTCAGCAAAGTGCGCAGAGCTCGTCGCTCACACGTCTGCTCCTTGCATGGCATCCATCTTCCTCTTCTACTACTAGCTGCTATATTAATCTAATTTGCCAGATGCACTCCAGTAGTCAAAAGCACTACATTCTGATGACCAAATGGCCTGTATGAGCCATATACCTTATTCACAGTAGCATTATTTTTGATGGGAATGAAAACGAGGCTGAGGTATAGACTTACAGCCTTTTCAACTCGCAAGTGAGTCTCTTAACATTTCATAAGAAATCTGAAGCTTGTCTCTCTTCCACTGGCATTCAGCTTTCCTACAGATCTGCCTAAGAGCACGTGTTTCATTACTGAACCATGGTTGAGGTTGAGATTTGTGACGTTTCTTTCTAAGTGGGACACCACCATTCATAATGTCCAGGCATGTAGAATTAAACAGTGCAGACAGCTCCTCTGTACCTAGAGAGGGCTCTGGGGTCTCAATAATAGTAGAAACTGAACATGCTGCATAAGCCTCTGCAAAACAATTAGCAGTAGACTCATAAACAGATCGAAATTGACAGTCAACCAATTGACTCTTAGATGTAAAAGAAGGAAGATAAACCCATGGATAAAACCAGGTCAAGTGTGTGGCCATGCCTATGAGTAACATCACAAACTGAGTCAAATTAAGAGTCCTTAAGTTCAGAGGACTCCCTTGCCAGTGTTTTAGATGGACAACACACATGGATATTAAAGTCCCCAATGATCAGGAGATTGTCAGTGCTGGGAACAATGAAAGAAAGAAAATCCAAAAAGTCTTGTATAAATCCTTGTCATATTTGGGTGGGCGGTAGATCAAAGCACAATACACTACGTGAGTCAGATCCAGTTTAAGCAGTTGTAGCTCAAAACTTGAATATTTTTCCACTGGGAGTACAATGAATTTAAAATAGTCTTTAAGAAGTGTGGCTACACCCCCACCACAACCAGTGGTTCTAGGGGTATTAACCGCATTGTAGTTCCTAGGCAACAGTTCAGAAAGAAGGCAGGTATCAGCAGGATCGAGCCATGTCTCATGTAATATATGCTGAACACTTGTATGTTGAAAGTAAATGTTCATAAATGTTTTTACTGATATAAAAATGTCAATTATATAGATACTGTATATGCAATATACAGAATATGACATTATGACAAAAATGACCATTTTCATGTTCACGTTAACGTTTTTTTAAACACTTGTGGAATTTAAATGAGTACATAAATGCTCAAATATATGAACTCTTGTATTTGTTTGTATATGGCCATATACCAGATTTAAATATTAGACAGTGTACTAATGGCAACAGGCCTAATTAATGAATCCTCATTTGTTTATAGTTTACAGATTTATTGTATGTATATTTTAACCTTAGATACATTTTCTTGCATTCTCTTAGGCAGAAAATGTTAATACAAAAATAATTAAGGGTCTTCCAATACCCACAGGTTTCACCTAAATGTATGATGTAAATGTATCATGTAAATGATTAGATGTTGGAGATGTTGAAGTTGTCGGCAATACTGACAAAGGTCGTTGCTGACTTGGAGGATCTTGCTGTGATACATCGATTGATCACTGCCATCGAGACGAAGTTCTCTGATGCAAGTGGCTAGAGTCTTTCCTATATTTTATATTTTTGCTTATTGATATTATGCTTGAAATCAACTATAATCAGAAGCTATGCAATCATATTCATATATTCACACTTACGTACTCAGTTTTATATTAATTTATATCATCACTGTATTACTATCATTATATTCATGCTTGATGCCTTATGTATCCAATGTTCCTGTGAGAACGAAATGCATGCGTGAAACCATCATTTGGTCCTCTAATATATGAATTTGTTACCCTTTTGACCTTTTGGTTACCCTTTTGAGGTTTCAGAGCTGGAACGAGAGAGCATAGTTTATGTCTGCTATTGTTCTAAGAAGGAGACATAGACCTAGTACACAACAGGATATGTTTTGGGACACCTGTCCTCTCGTTTCGCTGAGATAAGTAAATTTACGAGTCGTTTGCATAAATAAATGTATGAGTGGAGCTATAGTCTATCTTTCCACTCAAACCACAATTTTCACACTTCTTTAAGTCATAACCACCTGACCTGACACTTAGGGTTATTACATCATTGTGCAGAACTTTCTGCACATAAAAAGGAAATGCCTGCTGGCACAGTCCCAAGAAGGTATAAAGACCTTAATGAATATCTGGGTGTCAGACTAACACCTCAGTTCTCTAGCACTTTGCATCTGATCTCCAACTTTGAGGCCTCATCTCGATCCATCTCTGTACTTTAACTTTTTTCCATTTACTTACTTAGTTCATTAGACAAAGACAAGACTTTGTGTTGTTAGGTTTATTCCAGGATTTAGTCCTTGGATATATCCTTAAGATAATATCTACTTAATGTTTATAATCAAACATTTATTTTCTGTATTATAGCATTTATTCTCAGTATTCATTATTTCATTTTTATTAATTTATTAATTTTTACAAATGAACGTTGTTATTCCTTCTACAAATCATCTGATTTATTGAAGTCATTTCCATCTGCTGGATCTCACTGCATCAATTTGGAGGTTCCGGAACGAGATAAAGTTGAAAACGGATCAACTTTGATTCTTCTCCTGCAAGGCTCAAAGATTAGGAAGGTCATCTTCCATTGTTTTCCAAATTCTCTGTTGACTAGTTGTTGGTAAAGTCTTGAGATATATTCCTGCCGCTGGTTCTCTCAATTTCGGTTGCAGACGTACAGATGAAGAGAGAACAAAGACGAAGTGCAATAATCTCCTAATCCGAGGACTGATTCCGAGTGTTCAGTCCCATAAATTTGATGCATCGAGGTGAGAAAGTATAGAATCTTTGAGATCCCGAGCAGATAAAATGATAAGGGAGTAGCAGATTTCTATGGTGCGCACAACTTTTGAGTTAGCGATTAGTTCGCAATAGTTTTATACTGCGTGGTTGATAAATTGGGGAACCTGACTGATAGGTTCATCAGGATGTATCTCCATTTATGAGACACCACCACAACCAAGTAACAGAGAACCTTGCAGTGTGAATTTATGTGTAAATGCAGAATTAATTTCTGATTCAGAAAAGCAGATGAGATCAATTGTAACAGTTGTCAAACTGTACAGCTGAATTAATAGTACCTGTGATTTAAGAACACAGTGAAAGTAATAATATTCCTATATCAGAGAAAGAAAATATAATAAGAGATATCATTCTAAATCTAGAATTATAATTTGAAACAAACATTGTCTTGTCTAGTGAACGAAGTACATTCTTTTGTTGGAATTATCACAGTACAGGAAATTGCTTTCTTAGTGGCAAGGAGAAACCCTACTGTCATGTGTATTCTGTTGATTCATGTCTTTTATTTTGAAATGTTTAGTTCCTGTTTCCCTTGTCATGTGATTCCTGTTTTCCCTCCATGTTCATGTGTCATGTTTTCATTGGTTTATTGTTTAATTATCTTGTTATCAGTTCTGTTTGTTCATTGGTTTATGTTCCCCCATGTCCATGTATTTAAGCCTCATGTTTTCCATTGTGTAGTGGTCAAGTATTGGATGTGAATGTTCGAAGCCAAGCCAAGCCAAGCCAAGCCAAGCCAAGCCAAGCCAAGCCAAGCCAAGCCAAGCCAAGCCAAGCCAAGCCAAGCCAAGCCAAGCCAAGCCAAGCCAAGCCCATTTATAGTTAGGGTTTTGGATTCACTTTTGTAAATAAACTGCACTTGGGTTCTCATCTTCATCATTGCTGCAGCCAACAACATTACACCTACTGAGTCTTTGACAGCACAAATTGCTGAGTATTTTTAGATGGTAGAATGAAAGTGAAACAGAAAATGCTTAAAGATAGTTTTCAGGAAAAGTGGGGTCCGTGAAGGCAAAGTGAATGGATTTTGAAAGAGATTAAGGATGTTAAGAAACAGCGGAAATATGCCGCCGTACTTTGTGATGGGAGTTTTGACAGATTGTAGTGACAGAGACTTGAAGTCGCTAAAGTTGCTAAAGAAGCCACTGCTGATATGTGGGAATTGCTAGATCTGGTTACCGATGACCCAAAATTGGCTCAGGGTAAAACATCAATGGCTGAAGATGTTTTAAATTGGCAAATGCATCCAAATTAAAGCTTGCCGTTACTAAATCTGGCCGGGATGTTACTCGACTTTCCGACAAGGGAAAGATACAAATTGCCGCCTTTTCAGAAACAAATTCCTGAAAATGTTGAAGATGATGAATGTGGCGAATATGTGAAATTATACCCGAGATATAAACGTGCAACCTCCTTGCTATGAGGAGACTAACATTTTTGATACTCCTGTGCGCCGTCAGCACCAGCGTCTATGGCACCAGTGTTTATCCCTATGGCTGGGCAGCTGATACCCGTCAACCCAGAGGCTACAGCCACGGGTGATGTGGGCGTTTACAGACCCATGTCCTTACGAGATTAAAGCGGTATGTTTTCATCTCTCCCCACAATGAAAGCCAATGACCCTAATTCTGGGACAGATTATGGGTAAATGCACGAGCATATCGCCTCGCAATTAAAGATGTGTACCACATTTGTGAACAAATGTCTCCTCCGAATTATGCTGGACACATGGTGGGGTTAGTTCACCCAGCTAATGCGCCCATTAATGGGAATGAATTTGCTGTAAAATTCAATAACATGCGTAATGACGTTCAACAAATTATCGGACAGGAATACAGATGTTCTCTAACGTTACTACCATTAAGCAGGGCCCAAGTGAGACTTTTATCTCATATACAGAATGCTTCGCAAAGGCACTCAAAGAATTTGTGGCCCGGATTTAGATTCATCCGTAGTTCTGAACACTGCACAAAGCAATTTGAATGTGAAATTTTTTCAGTTGTTGCACTCTTCGATCCCCAAAATTGCAAACTGGGCTGCATTCATTTAATGGGGATTGTGCGCGCAAGACGTTGTTGATTCACAGAGGAAACCAGTACTTGCTGTGGATGTTGCAGTTTCTCAGCAGACTGGTGAATATCTAAATGCCTGCAACAGCTGTGAGAAGGAGGGGCATTGGGCAAACAGATGCCCCGAGCATAAAAGAATGCTCTGCCCCTTCATATGTAATCCAAAATACTCAACTACCCAGCCTAAACAAAGACAGGCACTACGTACTCAAAGCAAGCCTGAACATGCAACGCCCTCTACTGATCATAACATGAATGAGTTACTCAAAAAGGTTGATGCCCTAACCAAAGCCCTTGAGGGACAGTCAGACTGACGGGTCATGGCCTCCGTCGAAGATGACCACAGCTAACCTTCAGCTTGGAGGCCAGGATAGCATTATTTTGATAGATACTGGTGCAACAGTCTTGGTTACAGACATCTCACTTTCAACAACAGAAAGCAAATTAACACTTCATGGATTGACTGGCTCTTGTACTGTGACTCTTTCACAACCTGTCATGTTACAAATATACCCACACAATCAAATGTTTTAGATTCAAATTTGGGTTGGGGCAAACCAAGTCGGTACTATATTGGGCATGGACATTTGAAATCAGATTGAAGCAGACATTTTACTAACTCAAGGTAAAATTACTGGACGCCCATTTGCCACACCTATTGCCCTTTGTGACAAATATGGTGCTTCAAATCTAACCGTCACTGCTGTTTTGTTGATTGTGCAGGCTCAGAGTCATTGTCCAAAATGTACAATCCAGAGGATATGGAGGTTTGTCAAAAATTGTCTGCCACATTGTCAGATAAAGGATTATGGATTTTGAACGATAAAGTCTTCCCACCAATGGAATATCAAACCGAACTGGTTGATTTTTATCATGGCTCGGCTCATCAAGGAGTCAACAAAACACAGGCAATGCTCCAACAGACTTGGTTCTGGCCCTACATGATGAATGATGCAAAAGACAGGTCGTCCAGGTGCTTACAATGCTTGAGAATGAAACCTACATTTGGAAGACACAAAATTCCAATTGGCCACAGCCCTCGTCCGAGGGGGCCCTTTACACATTTGCAACTTGATTTTATCTCTTTGTCCTCTGAACATGGCTATAAGTACCTGTTGGTAATAGTATGCTAGTTCTCTCGATGGGTAGAAGCCTTTCCTCTGCAAACCGCCACCGCTGAGAAAGTAGCAGAAATTTTGCTGAGAGCAGGTTCGACGGGTCCTTTAAAAGACCTTTTGCAGGAGTATCTCAAATTGTTGACAGAATTTCAAAACATGCACTCCACAGCACTCAAATCATGAAATATTTAATGTATGGAGTACAGTATATAACTTGGCGATGCAGAATCCAGTACAGAATTTTCTCACCAATGTCCTCAAGTAATGATGGCCCTGTCCTTGTCCAGTGTTGTTGACAACTCAAACATCTTTACTTGACACGATGGATGCATTTAATGCAAACTTAACTATTCCTGCTTACTCTACTAAGCCTAAATCGCAGACCCCACCAACGCTACAGCTTAACGCTGTTACAATGATAACACTACTTTCCCCCTGACAGGTCAGCCGAGTGAAAGTGCCTTAGGGTGCTGATGTAATGCCTCTCCGATGAAAAGGAGATGATGATGTGAAAGAAAAAAGTTACTAACTTATCGGGAAGGGTCTTCCTTTCTGGGTGTTTTCTCTCCCCTTTTCTGTCATTCCATTGTTGGTGTGTTGTTCTCTATCTATACCCATCTGAAAAACTTTAGGTACCAATTGATGCTCTCATGGGAACTACAAGGAAATCCTTGGTCTAATTTGAATAGTCCAACGACTGACGTCCGAATCATTGACCTGGAAAACTACATGCATGATGTCCTCCTGAACGATCCTGCAGTCCTAGCTGTGTAAGTTGGCCGATCTATCCCGACACCATCACTGCCATCGTTCGAGAATAAATCTGTCACCATGGGAGGCTGGTACTTCCAGCATAGGACACCTTATTTACATCGACGGACGCTGTGTCACACCCCCAGCACCCAAAGGAGACATCCCAGCTGGTTATTGGTTTTGTGAGAAATTTCCTAATTATGCTTGTGAGAACCAAGATATTATCCAGTACACCTATTTTATCAAGGTACACCTTTTATTACTGTTTCCCCATTAATTAAGCATATGAATAAAATGAAGGTTCTCATCCTCCTCATCATTCTCAGATTTACCATGCTAGCACAACCTAATGAGAGCAGTCTGAATCTGGTGGCCGAGAATATAGACTATTTTGATGCAAATATCGCCGCCCACAAAGATAATGTTTGGTGGAAACTAATTAATTATACTGCCCAAAGTAATGGGTATCACAACTGTTATGTCTGTGCTAACACTCCACAGATAAGCCACTCCGACTCCAACCGAATCCACTGACAGAGACTGAATCCAAGTGTATGATATTGTTATATGCCCTGGTCGTTCTTCTGCTGGAAGGAACGTGCACTGGATGACTAAGGTATAAAGCCCATCAATTCACTCTGATGAACACTGATATTGATGTTAAAACAGTCTGTTCGCCTTTGAGTAATTTCTTGTATAAACATGACTCTCTTGACACTTTCATCCATGATAGGGTTAGAGAAGTTACTGACATGCCCACACCTCTACCAGTCAATGTTAAACCCAGTTTCACTGCACTTGTTTGTATTTGTCAACCTGATGATCATCTCTCCAGATAGGTGGGTTATTCACATTGTAATGAAAAATATGTAACTTATGGTCAAATCTGGGGTCCAGTTACCTCTTCTGGGAATTTATGGTTTAAGCGAATGTCACTTATCTCCGCCTTTTAACTCCAACAGGGTATAAGAATCGCACTGTTTATCCAGATTCGATTATTCTCCCAAGAGATGCTAAATTTAGGGCATTGAAAGATCAATACTGGATCTGTGGCAGCTTTGCTTATGTATGGCTACCACAATCCTGGTCAGGATGTTGTTATATAAGTGGTTACCACACCCCTCACATTTATTACATCTGATTCTAAGGCTGGGCATATCTTAGAAAAATATTCTTCCAAACCTAAAAACAAGATTAGGCCAAGACGTGAGTTATACATACCACATTTGAGAATTTCACCTGTAATGAAAACTTTAGAAGGGATTTTCCCTTGGTATGGAACAGTCCATAATGCTTATCTGATTGACAATATTAGAGTTGAATTGGAAACTTTTGCAGATTATGCAATTGAAGTATTACATTTGATGACAGACGAAATTAAAAACCTTAGGCTAGTTGCTCTGCAGAACAGAGCCGCCCTTGACTACCTCTTAGTTAAAGAAAGAGGGGTATGTGCTATAGTTGGAGAACAGTGCTGTACATTTATTCCTGACTACACTGATAATATGACTGATGTTCTGCAACACATGATTGCCCTCAGAAATTAAAATGACCACCACATGAAGGGTTCCTCTAGTGATAATGACCTTGATTTCTTTTCCTGGGTGGGTAAGACATTAGGAAATGCTGCCTGGAATACCCTAAAAACAAACTGGGTCAGCAATTGCTTTGATTTTTGGTTTTGTATTTCTCCTGTATGCCGGTGTTCATATTGGTATGTATCTCTGTGCTAAGATGTTCGTAAAAAAGTGTGATGTGTATGCACTTCCTGAAAATACTATTCCTGATGGCCAAGAAGGGATAGTTTAATATGAGTAAGATAAGATTGGTGTGAGTATTAAATAAATAATCAGTTGGGGGACTGATGCAAGTGGCTAGTCTTTCCTATATTTTATATTTTTACTTACTGATATTATGCTTGAAATCAACTATAATCAGAAGCTATGCAATCATATTCATATATTCACACTTATGTACTCAGTTTTATATTCATTTATATCATCACTGTATCACTGTCATTATATTCATGCTTGATGCCTTATGTATCCAATGTTCCCATGAGAACTAAATGCATGCGTGAGACCAGATGTATACAATGTATACTAATATATGAGTTTGTTACCCTTTTGACCTGTTGGTTACCCTTTTGACCTGATGAGGTTTCAGAACTGGAATGAGAGAGCATAGTTTATGTCTGCTATTGTTCTAAGAAACGTGTAGACATTGAGCAGACATAGACCTAGTACACAACAGTATATGTTTTGTGACACCTGTCCTCGCGTTTTGCTGATATAAGTAAATTTACGAGTCGTTTCCATAAATAAACTAGTGGAGCTATAGTCTATCTTTCCACTCAAACCACAATTGTCACATTTCTATAAGTTATAACCGCCTGACCTGACACTTAGTGTTATTACATCATTGTGCTGAACTTTCTGCACCTAAAAAGGAAATGTCTGCTGGCACAGTCCCAAGAGGGTATAAAGACCTTAACGAATATCTGGGTGTCAGACTAACACCATCTCGACTCATCTCTGTACTTTAACTTTTTTTCATTTACTTAGTTCATTAGACAAAGACAAGACTTTGTATTGTTAGGTTTATTCCAGGACTTAGTCCTTGGATATATCCTTAAGATATATCTACTTAACATTTATAATCAAACATTTATTTTCTGTATTATCGCATTTATTCTCAGTATTCATTATTTCATTTTTATTCATTTAATAATTTTTACAAATTAAAGTCTACAAATCATCTGATTTATTGAAGTAATTTCCATCTACTGCATCTCACTGCATCATTCTCTGAGATGGTTACAAGAGTGGGGGATGTCAAGATACGGATCGATTATCAGAGTCATTGGAGAGGGAATTATCTGCTAATCTGCTAGCGACCAAGGTGGATTTGGAGCGTGTCTGGGAGAAGTTGGAGGACATGGAGAACCGTAGCTGGCGGAATAACGTCTGTATTGTTGAAATACCTGAGGACGAAGAGGGTCGGTATATGGTGAAATTCCTGGATGGGCTCCTTCCGAATCTGCTCGACATAACAGGCCATAAACTGGAAATCGAGCGAGCTACAGGGTCCGCGGAGGGAGACAGGCCCTGATCAATTCAGGCCAAATTTCTGATATCATCTAATAAAGATCTTGTGAACGTGAGGTGAGGAGTAAAGGAAGGCTTTCTTGGAAAAACCACAGCATTTTCTTGTTCCCAGACTTTGTGAATTCGACAAGAGAGAAACGTGATCGATTCAAGGAATGCAAGAAACTTTTACATCAACGGAAGGTTGCTTTTGCACTGATATTCCCGGCCAAATTGAGAACAGATGCTAAGGAGGGCCATAAAACATTCACATGCCCACAGCAAGCGATGTCCTTCATAAAGTCAATGGAGTAAGTCATTTTGTGGTACTCATGTTGCAGCCGAGTGACCAGCTCACTGATCATTCACGTGACTGTTTGAGGAAACTGAGCGTTTTTTTTTTTTTTGTGCTGGTTCTGCCAAGCGACTGGAGTTTATTTTGCAGAGTGGCACACCCTCAGGACAATTTTGTGGATGAATCTACATGCTCTTTGAGTTTGTTCCACCTATTGGCTGGAGTTTGTTTTATAGATTATCGTTTGCTGTGTAATTCTGTCTCACAAAATTTGTATAGAACGTTACTTGAGCAATCCGATGGCAAAG